>NC_143251.1:116762500-117387500 GCF_984573655.1 Nuphar pumila | reverse complement strand
AGTATAACAATGTCCGCCTTTTGGTAAATAAAGAGTGAGTAATCCAGAGAGCATCTTCTAAAACCATAACTCTGAATCTGTATAGAGAAACTTTCAAACCAGGAACGGGACGCCTGTTTCAACCCATACAGAGATTTCCTTAGTTTGCACACCCAGGCAATAGGATCCTTCTCGGCATAACCAGGTGGTTGCTCCATATACACTTCTTCCTTTAAGGTTCCATGCAAAAATGCATTTTTAACATCCATCTGGCTAAGGCTCCAACCTTGATCGACTGCTAGGGATATGATAATACGAATAGTACCCATTTTGACTACGGGACTAAAAGTTTCGTCGTAGTCTTCACCATATTGTTGTGTGAATCCTCGAGCAACAAGTCGCGCCTTATATTTGTCAATACTTCCTTCAGGCTTATATTTTATTTTATAAACCCATTTTGAGCCAACTACATTCTTTCCTTCTGGCCGAGGGACTATTTCCCAAGTCTGGCATTCATGAAGAGCTTCCATTTCTTCATTCATAGCTTCATTCCAATGACGGGATTGAAGAGCTTGATTAAAACAAGTGGGTTCATCCTGTTTTGTGAGCTGAGACATAAACAACTGGAAATCAAGGGAGAAGGTCTCATAACTCACCCATCGTTGAATAGGATGCTTAATGCGTGACGGCCTTTGAGCCGAATCATTGGCGATGCTCTCCTCCACATTCCTCGGATCTGTATTTTTGCTCTGTCTAGTGTATATCTGTCCAGAGAAACGTTCTACTGGGGTTGGCTCAACTGGAGATAATTCAACATGCATTTGTGAGTCATTCAACTCCCTACTCAAGCCGAAGGAAGAACAATTTGTTTGACATGTTTCTCCTGTATTGGCAAAAAGATTTGCGCTCATCCATGAATCATATACTTCTAATTCTCGAGGTGGCAACACTGCAGAGTCATTGACCTGAAAATTTTGTTCGTCAAAAACAACATTTCTGGAGGTCCTAATACGTTTTGTAGTAGGGTCATAGCAACGATAACCTTTGTATTCATCTGCATACCCAACAAATCTGCACTTGACAGCCTTGTCCTGAAACTTATTTCGCAGGGATGAATCAATATGTACATAACATACACAACCAAAAACAAGGAGCTCATCGTAAGAGGGATGTTGCCCAAATAAAGTATAATAGGGAGATTTTCGATCCAAAAGTGCCATAGGAAGACGATTTATGATATGAACAAATGTGTGAAAAACTTTTGTCCAGAGACTAACGGGCACATTGCTATCATGTAACATGCTCATCGCGCTCTCAACAATATGTCTGTGTTTCCTCTCCGCAACCCCATTTTGTTGAGGAGTATGAGGGCAAGAAACCTGTCGGCTTATTCCTTTATCCCGAAGAAAGGCAATAAACTCGTTCGACGAATACTCTCCTCCACCATCATATCGTAAACGCACAATATCACAAGCAAACTTTGTTTTGACCATCGAATGGAATTCCCAAAATATTTGAAAAACTTCATGCTTGTGTTTTAAGAAATATATCCAAGTATAACAGGAATAGGAATCAATAAAGACAGCATAGTAACGACTGCCAGAAAGAGAAGGAATAGGTGCGGGTCCCCAAACATCGGAACAAATAATCTCAAATGGCTTTGAAGCTCTTTTATTTATAATATGAAAATGAAGAACATGGCTTTTGCAGAGTTCGCATGAAGAACATTTATTATTATTATCAAAAAATGAACTTAAACTAGACTCTGGAAGGAGACCATCATACACAAGATTTTCAACGAAACCTCGACTACAATGTCCCAAACGACTATGCCAAATATCTGGCTTATTACAATGAGATGAATTAAAAACTTCCAATAAAGGAAAAAACAAAGACTCTGAAGGTGAAGACACTGAAGAATGCTTGGACGACTTCAACTGGAGGACTGGGACTAAGGTAGAAGACACTGAAGGAATCGACTTGAAGACGTACATGTTTCCTTGTCGCTCCCCCTTAGCGAACGTCTTCTTCCTTCGTAGATCCTTAACATAAACAGAAGAGGGAGTAAATTCGACGGAAGAATTCATATCGTCAACAAGTTTAGCTACAGAAACAATGTTCTTTTTAATATTAGGAGCAAGAAGGACATTTGACAAATGAAGTGAGGATTTTGACATAGGGATATGTGCATTGCCAGTATGACTAATGGAGTGATAAGTTCCATCTACCGTGCCCTCCATTCCCTCGTCCAAAACATACAGAAGTGTCCATGGCCAAAACTGAATGAGGATGAGCTGATTCATTTCCTTCTGCCCTTTGCTTCATAATCATCTCATGCTGAAGAAGTTTCGCTTGGAGGTCGTCAAAAGTAGGCAAGTGAGGGAGGCATGATAAAGTTGTGGTAAACATGTCAAAATCAGGACCCAATCCATTAAGAAGTCGTTGAACTTTATCTTTATCTGCAATAGCACTTCCAACAACAGCCAATTGATCAGTAATACTCTTCAAGCGGCCTATGTATTCCATGATTGTCATGGAGCCTTTTATTCAAACTTTGAAATTCATGTTTTAAGTACATAACTCGGGCTTCTGATATCTGAGAGTATGTCTGAGACAGCTTACTCCACAGATCTGCCGCAGTGCAATCATCTGAAAGAGTAACCAACACTTCTTGAGAGAGTGTTGACGTAATATAAGCAACCAAAGACTGATCCCGCTTCCTCCAAACTGTATACTCTAGATTCTTAATAGAAATGGTAATTGTGTCACCCTTCTCATCCTTGGTTTCCTGCAAAATAAGTTGTGGTGGTATAGGAACTAAACCACCCAAATGTTCATCGAGATCCTGACTCCGTATAAAAGGAAGGATTTGCCTCTTCCAGGTCAAAAAAATAGAATGAGTAAGTTCTTCAGTAACGAGCTGACTCAAGAAATTGGCAGAGGGGCCAGATGACGAAGAGAAGTCCATAACAGTGAAATGATGAATAAGCAAACAAGATGAATGGGAAGAAAATAAAACAGATTTTGAGATCACTTAATCAATCAGTAAACCTTGAATAAGGCATATACCTGTACTACCAAAAGTGTTGCACAAAGAACACTAAAACAGCAATAAAACAGTCGTTGGTGTTTAGGAAAAGATGAAACCAACACAGGTCTGAAAACCAGTTGTTGATGTTGAGGAAAAGATGGAATGAAGAAGATAAAGGTACCAACTTTCAGAATATGAAATTTCAGATTCAGAAGATAAGATTTCAGATAAGATAAAGAGAAGATGTCACGCTGGGTTTGCTGTTCATGTTGGGTTTGCTGTTCATGTTGGGTTTGCTGTTCACGCTGGGGTTGATGTGAAAGTTGAAGAACCACGATCTCACGCTGGCTTGCTGTTCACGCTCCTCACGCTGGAACTGTTCACGCTGGGCTTTGAAGAACCACGATCTCACGCTGGGTTGTTGTTCACAAGAACCATGATCTCACGCTGGAACTGTTCACGCTGAGCTTTGAAGAACCACGATCTCACGCTGGAACTTCTTCACGCACAGGATTAACCTTGCTTTGATACCATAACAGATTTGATCACAGGAGATAAGAAGAGAGAGACAGTGAGAAAGAGAGAGAGAGAGAGAGTGAGAAAGAGAGAGAAATTCACAAATGGCTGGGGGGCAATACAATACTCGACCTCCAAAACCCTAAACATTATAAAGTAAAAACATATACATTTTACAACAATGCCATTAATGAGATCCTATTTAACATGTGTTGCATATAATATGCGTATGGATCAGGATCCAGATCGATACGCATATGCAGACTGTATTCTAACAATCAGAGCACGGTTGGACCTAATGCTCGGTATTCATTCCAACAGGTATGACCATAGAGAATATCTGATTTCGGTCAGGAAAAATACCCTTTCCCCGCTTCTCACTCCTTTATATGAAAATTGATCGTTGATTAATCTGAAAACACGATTAATCAACATCTCTTGAATCGCTGCTATATTTCAAGCAAAAACTCATGCTTTCTTTTCTTTTCTTTTTCTTGAATCTATTTTCTCATTCCTTTATATGAATAATCATCGTTGATTAATCTGAAAACTCGATTAATCAACGTGATCTGACACTGTTCAAGTGATCCGATAACTTGAATATTCACAACGTTGATTAATTGTGCTTTGGCTTGATTCATAAATATTGAATTGATAATTTGAATACTCTAAAAAAAAAAAGGCAGATTCGAATTTTGTTATAACCAGTTCCCTTCTGGACTGAATTTAAACAGTCACACTATCTTGAAGTTTAACTAGTCATGTGATTGCTTCCTTCTTAGAGTGTTTTCCATTTTATATTCTTGTATCTCATAACCATGGATTCTTCTTCAACCCAGTCTGGTTTGTCATCAAACTTCCTTAGCCAACTTGTTTCTGAAAAATTAAATAATTCCAATTTCTAGACTTGGAAGAGACAGATAGTTCCTTTTATCAGGAGTCAAGATCTCTTTGGTCATCCGGATGGATCAATTAAAGTCCCAGAGTTCATTGCAAAGGAGGAAACAGACTCTCATGGGGCTGCATCTACCCAGCTTGTTCGCAACCCGGATTATGTCTCTTGGATGAGAAAAGATGAGGCATTAATTGCCTACATCACGTCTACCTTGTCTCAGGAAGTACTGGTTGCTATTCCCGGTGACTGTATAGCTATGGAATTGTGGAACAGGTTGACACAAACATACTCTCAGATATCTGAAGCAAGGTTTTGTTCCTCAAGCGTGAATTTCAACTTCTCAGAAAGGGCAGTCTATCTATCAAGGATTATTTGAATAAGATGAAGACTATTACAGATCAACTAGCCATTGTTGGATGTGAAGTGCGAGACAAGGAAAAAGTGCAACAGACATTGAATGGTTTGGGCCCAGATTATCATGTATTGGTGACATCATTGGTGTGCTTGCCCATGCTTCCCACATTTGAGGACCTCCGGGCAAAACTTCTACAATACGAAATATCGTTGAAAAGCTTTGCAGAAGATTATAGTGCTTAATCTGATTCTCAAGATGTTTTAGCTACTGGGTTCTCATTCGGTCGTGGTCGTGGAGGAAATAGCGTCAGAGAAAGAAGAGGTCATGGTAGATTTGCAGGTCCAGGTTTGCTTCCCACACCCAATATGCCGTTCAACTCCAATGTGAAGAACCAAAATCAAAGAGCTATCCTGACATATTACCTGTGCAATAAAAAGGGGCATATTAAGGCAAATTGCTGGTTTAATCCTCAAAATAAAGGAAAGTTGCCAAACACTGAGAGCAAGAAGGCAGATAATGTTACCAAAACTGATGGAGAGGCGATACAACTTTTGCTGGCAGCATTGTCTGGGTTGCACTTGAAGCAGAATGATCAAGGATTATGATAAGTTGATTCTGGAGCAGCTACCCATGTTACGGAGGATGTTGGTAAGCTCTCGAACTCAGTGTTTTAAAACTCGCCGAGTCAACTCGTTGACTCGGCTCGGCTCGGCCCTCCAGCGAGTCAACCCGGCAAGGCAAACTTGGTTTGCCAAAACTCAAGCTTGACTCGGGCTTGACTCGGCCTGACTCGGGCGAGTTCTTGGATGTTTGAATTTGATTTTTTGGGTATTTCAAAATAAAAAAAATTGTTTCTTGCATCAATAGGGAATAATTAATTGGCTTGTATAATTTGATCAGTTGTCTTGAGAATTTCTTCTTTGATTTTGTTATGGATTTTCTCACACATAGTATGTAACCCATACTTTCTCTCAAATATCTTTCTATTTTTTCAAATTACTGAAATGGCTATAATGTTAATTTATTTTTTATGACTGAATAGGATCATGACTTTGAAAAGAACTTGTCTTTAGCTATGTGTAGTTGGAAGTGTACACTACATGAGCAAGTTTCATGTGCTTGTTATGACTGTGATTCTTAAGCCTACAGTATGGCTGAATTTCTCTTATAAGGCACATTGGATATCCTTCATAGTTTCATCTCAAAAACTATAAGCCTCGGCCCCTCATTTTGTTGTTCAATATTGTCTTTTATTAGATGATTTCCTTGTGAGTCTATTCTGCATAATCAGATACTGTGGCCAATTTTTTCTGGCAGTCATCCTAGTGCAGCTTAAAAGTGTAATTCTATATTGTACATGGTTACTTTGGATATGTGGGCATGTTTCATAAAGCACAAGTCCAATATTTTCTGAGCCAGGATCAAACTCTGATTTTGAAGTGGATTGGGCCTACAAAAGGTAGAACCTGGTGAACTGGCCATTACAACATTTATGAGTTGGTCAAGTCTCATCAACTTCAGTACAGACCAAGCATGGACCATTTTAAAAAGTCCCAACTACAGACATATTTTGCTTAACATGAGCCCCTCTATATGAGTTTATCATCTCTTGTTTATTGAAAAACATGGTTTGAGACAAATTATATATTATTTTCTTTTAAAATCAAAAGTTAACAAAACCCGGTCCGAGTCACCGAGTTGACCCACCGAGTCACTAGTGCAAAAACTGGAGATGGATCTCACCATCATATTTCTCACATTGGTAATGCAATCATTCCTTTGTCAAGATCATCTCTTAATTTGTCAAACGTCATTCATGCTCCTAACATAAAAAAGAACATTATTTCTGTGTCCAGACTTGTTGATGATACACATTCTTATGTTGAATTCACTCTCTCTTCTGTGTATGTCAAGGATCTTCGAACAAAGGAGACATTCGCTGAAGGGGAGCAAAAAGGAAATATGTACATCTTCAAGGAAGATCCATTTGCGCATACTAGTTCTGTCTTGAAGCCCTTATTGAAGTCTAAGTCTTTTCAGTCTGAGTCATCTATGTCAGGTCCTGAGTCTGTTTTTAGTTTTTCTAAATATAATAAGCCAAGTCTTTGGCATGATCGTCTTGGTCATTGCAGTTATTCTTTTCTTGAGAAACTTGTATCAAGCAAATTAATCCCTAAATTAAGTTTGACTCTAGAGGAAAATAATAAAAAAATGCTCCAGTTGTCAAATGTGCAAGAGTCATGTACTTCCTTTTGATTCTATAAATAAAAGAGCATCAAGACCTTTTGAAATAGTTTATTCAGATGTTTGGGGCCCTGCGCATGTCTGTTCTTCTTTTGGCATCAAATATCACCTCATCTTTATTGACAGTTATTCTCATTATACTTGGATATTCTTTATGAAGCATAAGTCTGAAACTTTCCACATATTTCGTAACTTTCATGCCTTTATTTGAAACCATTTCTCTACCAATATTCGGCATTTTCATTGTGATGGAGGTGGTGAGTATACATCAAAGGATTTTACTGATTTTCTCCAAATTAATGGAATAAAGCGTAGAGTGTCTTGTCCACATACGCCACAACAAAATGGGATTGCTGAGAGAAAGCATTGGCATATTGCTGAAACGGCCATGAGCATGATGCATGATAGTAATCTTCTCATTAGTCTGTAGACAGAAGCATTCCATTCAGCAGTCGATATTATAAATTGTCTGCCTATGACAGTTTTACAAAATAGTTCACCATACTTTTTCTCTTTTCAGCATTCAACCAGATTATAATGCTCTGTGTGTGTTTGAATGCACTTGCTACGTTTATATTGATGAGTCTCTCAGGAATAAATTCCAACCAAAGGCTTCCAAGTGCAGATTCGTGGGATATGCTGATGATTATAAAGGTTATCGGTGTTATGACCCTATGACTAAACGTGTTAAAATTTCTAAGAATGTTGTGTTTGATGAGAATAATCTTGGAGATGTATCGTTTAATACTTGTCAAAGGATTCCCAGAGAAGAGGTATATCATCCATGGATGAAAACACAATTGGCTGTCGAAGATGACATTGACTCAGGGCAAGCATGCTTACCTCAATCTGGTGATCAGGTTGGTGGAGCTTCATATGTTGAAGAAGGGGCAGGGCCACAACGACATCCTATAGATAAATTTAAAGGGTATGTGTATGCGCGAAGAGAAAAAGAAGCTCCTTCTGCTCCTCACATTGAACCAGATAATTATGTGCCCGTTGGAAATCTGAGGAGTTCAAATAGAATCAGACATCCTATTGATAGGTGGGTCAGCTACAACAATTTTTCTGTGGATCTTCAACTCTTTTTATCTCAGGTTGATAAGCATGATGAACCCGTAGGGTTTCATCAAGCCGTGAAATCAAAGTGGATTGAGGCAATGAAAAAAGAAGTGGAAGTGCTTCATGAATGTCAGACGTGGGAAATTGTTTTCAGACCTCCTAAGAAAAATGTTGTTGATTCCAAGTGGGTTTATAAAATTAAGTACAAACCTGATGGCACCATAGAACAATACAAAGCAAGACTTGCAAAGGGATTTACACAGGAATATGGCCAGGATTATGATATGACTTTTAGTCCTGTGGTCAAACATGAATGGACACTAAGTCAGTCAGATATCAAAAATGTCTTCCTTCATGGTGACTTGAAGGAAGAAGTTTACATGGAACAGCCGTTTACATGGAACAGCCTCCAGGATATGCTAAGGGAGATCCAAGCACACATGTATGTAGACTAAAAAGAGCCATATATGGTTTGAAGCATGCCTCACGCTCGTGGTTTGAAAGTTTCTCCTTAGAAATAGAAAAACATGGGTTTTGTCGATCTCTCTTGGACCACTTATTATTTATATTCAAGGGTAAAGGCATCACCACCATGTTGTTGATATATGTTGATGATATTATTGTTACAGGGAACTCCATGAGCCACATTGAAGAAAAAAAGAGACTCTTAAGTCAACGGTTTAAGATGAAAGACTTAGGAGATTTGCGTTATTTCCTTGGAGTCGAGGTAGACAGAAAGGATGGTTGCCTGACATTGACACAACATAAATACACACTAGATTTATTGAAGAAATTTGGTATGCAAGACTGCAAGCCTTTGTCTACATCGAGTGTCTTACATCAAAAGCTCAGTTCACAGGATGGAGATTTGTACTCGGATCCTACAAAATATCGAAGTGTAGTTGGCATACTTCAATATCTTACCTTTACTCGCCCTGACATTGTTTATTTTGTCAATCAAGTGTTGCAGTTCATGCATGAGCCACGAACAGGATATCAAGTGTAGTATAGTATTGGACACAGTTTGGGTCTGACCCAAGACCCAAGCTGGGAAATCCTATTGACGTGTTTACTGGGGCACGGATGTAATATTGTAACTTGTTAAGTTGTAACCTAATGCTTAAGTACATTAATCCAGGCCACAATAATTGATTGAAAAAGTCGTGAGCCTGTGTGCAATAAAAACGATTCAGCGTCTCATCTTCTTCTATCTTTTTTCTTCTCACTTTTCCCTCTTTTGCAGATCAGCCCACGAGGAAACTGATGTTCTAACATGGTATCAGAGCGTGGTTGGACCTAGGGCGCGGCATTGATTCCAAAAGGTATGACCTTAGAGATCATCTGATTTCGGCCAGGAAACTTTCCCTCTTCCACAATCTGTGTTATCGTATTTTCTCTCAAACCAACGATCTCTTCTTCTCATCCAGATTTTCTTTTCTTGAAAGCACTTTCGTGTTTTCATCTGAAACCCTATCTTGAAACTCGTGATTTCCTCTTTCTTCCTTCATCTGAAAACACTATTTCTTCTTTCTTACTTCTCTAAAATTTGTTTTCTCATTCCTTTATTGCTGATTTATCTGAAAAATACGATCAATCAACATCTCTTGAATCGTCGCTCGTGCTTTCTGTTCTTTTCTTTAAGTTGGATATGTTTTCTCATTCCGTTATCCGAATATTCATCGTTGATTAATCTGAAAACTCAGTTAATCAACGTGATCTTACACTTGTTCACGTGATCCGATAACTTGAACATGCACAACGTTGATTAATTGTGCTTTGGCTTGATTCATAAATATTGAGTTCATAATTTGAGTATTCTCGTGATCTCATATCAAAAAAAAAAGGCAGATCTGAGTTCTGTTATAGCGAGTTCTCTTCTGGACTGATTTTAAACAGTCACATTATCTTGACTTTTAAGTAGTCATTTGATTGTTTTTTTCTTAGAGTGCTTTCCATTTTATATTCTCATGTCTCGTAACCATGGATTCTTTTTCATTCCAGTCTGGTTTGTCATCAAACTTCCTTAGTCAACTCGTTTCTGAAAAATTAAATAACTCCAATTTCCTGACTTGGAAGAAACAAATAGTTCCTTTTATTAGGAGCCAAGATCTCTTTGGTCATCTGGATGGATCAATACAAGTCCCACCAGAGTTCATTGCAAAGGAGGAAACAGACGCTCATGAGGCTGCATCTACTCACCTTGTTCGCAACACGGATTATGTCTCTTGGATGAGAAAAAATCAGGCATTAATTGCCTACATCATGTCTACCTTGTCTCAAGAAGTATTAGTTGCTATCCCCGACGACTGCACAGCGATGGAATTGTGGAAAGATATCTGAAGCAAGAGTTTTATTCCTCAAGCGAGAATTCCAGCTACTTAGGAAAGGTGGTCTATCTATCATGGATTACTTGAATTAGATGAAGACTATTACAGATCAATTAGCCATTATTGGATGTGAAGTGTCGGACAATGATAAAGTGCAACAGACATTGAATGGTTTAGGCCCAGATTATCATGTATTGGTGACACATTATTGTGCTTGCCCGTGCTTCCCGCATTTGAAGACCTCCGAGCAAAACTTCTACAATACGAAATGTCATTGAAAGGCATCGCTGAAGATTCTGGTGCTCAATCTGACTCCCAAGATGTCTTAGCCACTAGGTTCTCCTTTGGTCGTGGTCGTGGAGGAAATGGCTTCAGAGGAGGAAGAGGTCGTGGTAGATTTGTAGGTCCAGGTTTGCTTCCCACACCCAATATGTCGTTCAACTATAATGCGAAGAACCAAACTCAAAGAGTTGTCCCGACATGTTACCTGTGCAATAAAAAGGAACATATTAAGGCAAATTGCTGGTTTAATCCTCAAAATAAAGGCAAATTGCAAAACTCTGAGAGCAAGAAGGAAGATAATGTTACCAAGTCTGATGGGAGGTGAAACAGCTTTTGTTGGCCGCACTGTCTGGGTTACACTTGAAACAGAATGATCCAAGATCATGGTATGTTGATTCAGGAGCAGCGACCCATGTTATAGGCGATGTTGGTAAGCTCTCGAACTCGGTTTCTTACTTTGGTAAAAATAGTATTGTTACTAGAGATGGATCTCACCATCACATTTCTCACATTGGTAATGCAATCACTCCTCTGTCAAAATCATCTCTCAATTTGTCAAATGTTGTTTATGCTCCTAACATAAAAAAGAACATCATCTATGTCTAAACCTGTTGATGATACACATTCTTATGTTGAATTCACTCCCTCTTCTGTGTATGTCAAGGATCTTCAAACGAGGGAGACATTCGTTGAAGGGGAGCGAAAAGGAAATATGTACATCTTCAAGGAAGATCCATTTGCGCGTACTAGTCCCGTCTTGAATCCCTTATTGAAGTCTAAGTCTTTTCAGTATGAGTTATCTAAGTCAGGTCCTGAGTCTGTTTTTAGTCTTTCCAAATGTAATAAGCCAAGTCTTTGGCATGATCGTCTTGGTCATTGTAGTTATTCTTTTCTTGAGAAACTTGTATCAAGCAAATTAATTCATAAATCAAGCTTAGCTCTTGAGAACAGTAATAAAAAGTGTCCCAGTTGTCAGATGCGTAAGAGTCATGTACTTCCTTTTGATTCTATAAATAAAAGAGCTTCAAGATCCTTTGAAATTGTTTATGAAGCATAAGTCTGAAACCTTTTCCAAATTTCGCAACTTTCATGCCTTTGTTCGAAACCATTTCTCTACCAATATTTTGCATTTTCATTGTGATGGAGGTGGTGAGTATACATCAAAGGATTTTACTGATTTTCTCCAAAGTAATGGAATAAAGCGTATAGTGTCTTGTACACATACGCCACAACAAAATGGGGTCGCTGAGAGAAAGCATAGGCATATTGTTGAAACGGCCATGAGCATGATGCACGACAGTAATCTTTCCATTAGTATGTGGACAGAAGCATTCCATTCAGCTGTCTATACTATAAATCGTCTGCCTATGACAGTTTTGCAAAATAGTTCACCATTTTGTTCTCTTTTCGGCATTCAACCCGATTATAATGTTCTGCGTGTGTTTGGATGCATTTGTTATGTTCATATTGATGACTCTCTCAGGAACAAATTCCAACCAAAGGCTTCCAAGTGTAGATTTGTGGGATATGCTGATGATTATAAAGGTTATCGGTGCTATGACCCCATGACTAAGCGTATTAAGATATCCAGGAATGTTGTGTTTGACGAGAATAATCTGGGAGATGTATCATTTAATACTTGTCAAAGGATTCCCAGAGAGAAGTTTATCATCCGTGGATGAATGCAGAATTATTTGCAGATACTTATGGTGATTGCTCACCTCAGTGTACTCAAGAAACAAACTCGGCTGACCAAAATAATATTGACTCAGGCCAAGCATGCTTACCTCAATCTGGTGATCAGGCCGGTGGAGCTTCACACACTGAAGAAGGGGCAGACCCACAATCGCATCCTATTGACAAATTTAAAGTGTATGTGTATGTGCAAAGAGAAAAAGGTACTCCCCCAGGTCCTCACATTGGATCAGATACTTATATACCTGTTGGAAACATGAGTTCGAATAAAATCAGACATCCTATTGACAGATGGGTCAGCTACAATAATTTTTTTATGGATCTTCAACTTTTTCTGTCTCAGGTTGATAAGCATGATGAACCCATAGGGTTTCATCATGCAATGAAATCAAACAAATGGATTGAGGCCATGAATGAAGAAGTAGAAGCGCTTCATGAATGTCAGACATGAGAAATTGTTGTCAGACCTCCTAACAGAAATGTTGTTGATTCCAAGTGGGTTTATAAAATCAAATACAGACCCGATGGCAGTATAGAATGATACAAAGCAAGACTTGTTGCAAAGGGGTTTACACAGGAATATGGTCAGGACTATGATGAGACTTTCAGTCCCGTGGTCAAAATGGGGACAATAAGAATTATATTGTCTTTAGCCGTCAAACATGGATGGACATTGAGTCAATTAGATGTCAAAAATGTGTTTCTTCATGGAGACTTGAAGGAAGAAGTTTACACGGAACAGCCTCCAGGATAAGCCGAGGGAGACCCGAGCACATATGTATGCAGACAAAAAAGAGCCATATATGGTTTGAAGCATGCCTCACGCTCTTGGTTTGAGAGTTTCTCCTTAGAAATGCAGAGGCATGGGTTATGTAGATCTCTCTTAGACCACTCCTTATTCATCTTCAAGGATAAAGGCATAACCACCTTGTTGATATACGATGATGATATTATAGTTACAGGGAATTCCATGAATCACATTGAAGAAATAAAAGGACTATTAAGTCAAAGGTTTAAGATGAAAGATTTGGGAGATTTGCATTATTTCCTTGGGGTCGAGGTAGACAGGAAGGATGGTTACCTGACCTTGACACAACATAAATACACACTAGATTTATTGAAGAAATTTGGTATGCAAGACTGCAAGCCTTTGTCTACACCGAGTGTCTTACATCAAAAGCTCAGTTCACAGGATGGAGATTTGTACCCGGATCCTACAAGATATCGAAGTATAGTTGGCATGCCTCAATATCTTACCTTTACTCGCCCTGACATTGTTTATTCTGTCAACCAAGTGTCGCAGTTCATGCATGAGCCACGAACAGGGCATATGGATGCAGTCAAGAGGGTGTTGAGATACTTAAAAGGTACTATTGGAGATGGGTTGGTGTATCAGAAAAGTTGGAAAAGAGGAAGCATGCATGATGTCAGGGTCTACAGTGATGCGGACGGGGCAGGAGATCCTGATGAAAGGAGGTCAGTTTCCGGATATTGCATCTTTCTTGGGGAAAACCTAGTATCCTGGAGCAGTAGAAAACAAAAAGCAGTAGCTAGATCAAATATTGAGGCTGAATATCAATCAATGGTTGTTGCAACTGTTGAAGCTACATGGACAAGGCATTTGTTGAATGAATTGGAGGAACAGATTTCCAAGTCTATTTTATTATGTGACAATCAAAGTGCCATTAACATATCCTTTAATCCTATTTTCCACAGTAAGACAAAGCACATTGAGATAGATCAACATTTCATTCGACAGAAGGTTGAAGACAAAGAGATTGAGCCTCATTTCATTCCTACAGAAGACCAGGTGGCGGATTTGTTTACAAGGGTTTGACGAAAAACAGATTTTGGTTCCTAAGGAACAAGTTGTCCATGGTTCAAGACCATGCACAACTTGAGGGAGAGTATTAAGTGTCGTATAGTGTTGGACCCAGTTTGGGTTTGATCCAGACCCAAGCTGGGAAATCCAATTGACGTGTTTACTGGGGCACGGATGTAATATTGTAACTTGTTAAGTTGTAACCTAATACCTAATGCTTAAATACATTAAACCAGGCCATGATAATTGATTGAAAAAGTCGTGAGCCTGTGTGAAGTAAAAAGGACTCAGCGTCTCATCTTCTTTCTATCTTTTTCTTCTCACTTTTCCCTATTTTGCAGATCAGCCCAGGAGGAAACTGATGTTCCAACACAGGACACATGGATGTTGTCAAGAGAGTGTTGAGATATTTAAAAGGTACCATCGGAGATGGGTTGGTATATAAGAAAAGTTGGAAAGGAGGGGACATGCATGATGTCACGGTCTACAGTGATGCGGACTGGGCAAGAGATCCTAATGAAAGGAGGTCGGTTTCTGGGTATTGCATCTTACTTGGGGAAAACCTGGTATCTTGGAGCAGTAGAAAACAAAAGGCAATAGCTAGATCAAGTACTGAGGCTGAATACCGATCAATGGTTGTTGCCACTGCTAAAGCTACTTTCGAAATCTATCTTACTGTGTGATAATCAAAGGGACATTAAAATATCTTTCAATCCCATTTTCCACATTAAGACAAAACATATTGAGATAGATCAGCACTTCATTCGACAGAAGGTTGAAGATATAAGAGATTGAACCTCATTTCATACATACGGAAAACCAGGTCGCAGATTTATTTACAAAGGGTTTGACGAAAAACAAATTCTGGTTCTTGAAGATCAAGTTGTCCATATGGTGCAAGACCATGCACAACTTGAGGGAGGGTATTAAGTATCGTGAAATGGACTGGACTAGGTTGGGTATGATCTAGACCCAAACTGGGATTGCGTGATTGACGTGCCTACTAGGGCACGTTTGTAATATCGTGTTTTGTTGTAGGCCAGTCATGTCCATAATCAAGTTTACTTGTAACCTAATACATAAATACAAAGTATCAGGTCACGTATGCTTTAAGAAAAATGTGAGCCTGTGTGCAGCAAAACCGACTTAGCGTCTCCTCTTTCTTCTATCTTTTTCTTCTTACTTTTTCTCCTTTTGCAGATTAGATTTGGTGAAAACTGATGTTCTAACAAAAGCTTTTGTTCATTTACTAGCCCCGAATATGCTTTACTAGCCCCGAATATGCTTTGGCGTTATGTCGTGCACTGTGAATACTAAATTATATTTGTCTATAGATGATTGTGATCACTGTAAAATTTGCAATGTCATTTAATTTATATTAAATTATATAGCGGTTACGTGTGAACTATTAATGGCCCTTTGGAGGTCAGGAACACGTGCTGCTCATGCAATAATAGTAAAATGTAAAATGCATTGCAAAACTATTTTAGTATTGCTTTTAATTTAATTTGACAGATAAAGGGCTTGAATCTGTTGTTGCAAGATGATTTACATAAATGTTCTTGTATAAAAAACTCTTAATTGAATAAGAATAATAAAAGAGACCATACAGTGTAATATTTTTTTTCCTTTGTGGCCCCTATAAAAGGGTGAGAACCTTTTATGGCGGTCATAGAGGACCATGAGGACACTAAATACTGCGTGCATTGTTTTTTCCCAAGAACCAGATGTGGTTCGTGTTCCCGGTTACGGTTGTAGAAAACTTCCGCCACTTAGCCTAAAGATGGTGTTGTTACACTCAACTGCAGTTATTGGTATACCGAGAAAGTAGCGTCAATTGATGTTGATTTTCTTTCCATCCCGATATTAAGGGATGATTTCTAATGTTCCGATTGATGATGATAATTTCCGACGTCGGTCAAGCAACAAGTGTAGAACCTAATAAATAAAATATAAATTGTGTGTTAAGATATCACTAAGAACTGCCTTGAACCTCGAGAAATTGACCCATTTTGAGTATTTACGGGTTTTAAGTAAGTGGTAATTAATTTGTGTGCATTAAGTATGGACATGCAAGCAAAAGCAATACAGATAATTAAAGTTAAAAAGTCATTCGTATATGTTTCATTGATTCATGCATCCCTAAATGTTTAATTCAACATGAAATTGTTGATTATTTTGTTTGAACCATGGTTGTCAGTTGAGGAAGCGGGAGCGGGAAGCGATACGGGAAGCAGGAGCGGGAAGCGAGGCACTTTCAAAATTTTAGGAAGCGGGGAAGCGTGGGACCACTTAGGAGCGATTCGGGAAGTGTCTCGGAAGCGACCAAGGAAGCGTCTCGGAAGCGACCAAGGAAAGCGTCTCGGAAGCAAGGGGGAAGCGAAAAAATAAAAATAAAAAATAAAAAATAAAAATGAAAAAAACAGGGGAAGCGAGGGGGAAGCGTAGGGGAAGCGAGGGGGAAGCGTGATGGGAAGCGTGCTTCCCATTAAAGGGAAATGCGTCCCCCCATTAAAAGGAAACGCGTCCCCCATTAAAAGGAAACGCGTCCCCCCCACGCTTCGGAAGCGCGACGTTTCGCGCTTCCGAAGCGCGCTTCCCCTTTTAGGTAGGTGCTTCCGGTAACCCTGGTTTGAACTGCTTATATTGTAAGCCTGTTATAAATTTGTAATCATTGTTGACCCCTCTTAAACTTATTTTTTATTTGATATATGCTAATTTCCTGTTTGTTGAATTTCGAGAGGGTCTCGCACAAAAACTTCAGTTCTTACTCTCTTTTTAAAAAATCTTTTTAAGGTACAGAGGCAGGCACAGTGATGGAAGGACCAGTTTGCTGCAGGGAGTGAGGGTTATGATGTGTTGACCTGGTTTGCTTTATATGTAGAATGGTTGTTGAGTTGTGTATATTAAAACGGTAATGTGGCCCGGGTCCTTAAGATATGTTCCGCAATGTTTTTAAATTATTTATTTAAAAAACAAATTTGCAAATTTTGAAGGTCAGTTTGGGGTCGTTAGAAAATAACATTCTGGACTCAGTGGATAATGCGTGAAGATCTACTTTGAATGTTGAATGAGAAAAAACTGAAACAAAAACTCCCAGGTGGCAGAAGAAATTCAGAATGTAGTATTGTGCACAAATTTAATTTTTGGGTCTATAATATTCAAAAGTTTAAAGACAAGCATAATGTTTTCATAGGAGATAATTTTGAAGGGAATCAATGTAGTCAGTTACAACAAAACACAGGCACATGAGATTGTAGCTACTGCATAAAAATAGCACTCTCAACACAGTAGAATCTCTTACGAGTGCTTGCCAGAATGGCTTAATATAAGCTCCACCATGGTTGCCACTCTACCAATATTTAATTTGCAACTATGGTATTTATTGTCTTTACATGTTTCTCTCATTAATGGACTTCATACTCATTGTTGTAACAGATGACAAATGTCATAGGATAGAAACAGAATTATCAAAAGGATGGATCATAAACCTTACAAACATAAGAGAATCACGCTGCAAAAGGACACAACGACAGTTAATGAGAAAAAAGGATTTGCAACCAATTGTCTCAAAAGTTTCAGCCTTAACACAATCATCTAGGAAAGAAAGGCATTTAATATTCAGATGATGGCCATCAATAATTACAATAGAACTAAACCAGAGAAATGGAACATATACACATAAAATGAAGCTAATCACAACATGACTGAATCATCAACAATACATGCAGATACCAACAGTATAAGGTTTTTAATTAAGAAAACCTACCCATCGAACATCTGGAAGTAAACGCCCTAAACGTCGCACAGACACACGACTGAAATTATCAAAGTTTTCTTTTGTGCCATATCCCTTCTCTTCAAGCACTTCCAAAATTCTGTCAATACTTTCTTTTCCCTATTTATGGCATCAGTAAATATGTAGCCCATGAAATTATACAGTTATTCACATAAACAACATACACTACCAACCTCCAAGATTGGAAAATATACACACTTAAGCCGAGCATTAGCAACGCAATAAGCAGCAGAGGTCCCTAAACCCAGAAATCAATCAATAAACCAATGGTCAAATTCAAGAAATATATCAACATATAAATGGTTTAAAAAATCTAATAAAACAAAGTGAAAGTTTACTGAAATGTTCACATTAAATAAATAGGAGGGAAGAATGTGCTTTATAAGAATCACATCAAACGACAAGCTCATGGAGGAATGAAATGTGAAGAACCCAAATTACCAGTTTTATCAGCACCATGCTTGAGAACAAAGTGTAGCAGTAGAACAAAATCCGGACCATTACAGGAGGTCAAGTTTGTTACAGCCACTTCCCCTCCATCAACTTCAGTCAGATTGACACCATTGACCTACAAGAGACATGTTACAAAATCAATTTTCACAAATACACACTGAGAATGGTATCAGTCACTACTTTGATAGCAGAAGCACTTGTAGCCATAAAAAGCATGAACAGAGAGACACATTACAAGGTAGTGACTGGATAAGGCATAAACTATTCTCAATCATATCATTTGGAATTTGCTTAAGTGCCAAAAACAGACATGTATATAGCCCTTTAGTAGTCAAAAGTGCACCTAGTAGTGCCTAGGTTCCAAGATAGCACCCAAGTGGAAGACACTTAAAATCTATACATCTGTTTTTAATTTGAAACTTTTGAAAATCATAACTCTAATTTAGAGCACAGCCTACAAGTGTTAATTCTTGGATCATATAACCCGATTCAGTTTTTCACCCCCCTTCAAGTTGTGCATGGTCTTGTACCATGAACAACTTGTTTTTGAGCATCCAAAATTTGTCTTTAGTTAATCCTTTTGTGAATAGATCTGCTACTTGATCCCTGGTTCTCACAAATTCAGGTTCAATCTCATTCTCTTCAACCTTATGTTGCACAAAATGTTGATCTATCTCAATATGCTTGGCTCGAACTGTGGTGGACTGGATTAAAAGACATGTTGATAGCACTTTGATTATCACATAGTAAAGATGATCATGAAATTTCTTGCCCTACTTCTATCAATATGTGCCTGACCCATGTAACTTCTGCAGTCGCAGCAGCCATAGATCGGTACTCCACCTCAGTGCTTGACCTAGCTACAGCTTTTTGTTTCTTACTACTCCAGGAGACCAAATTTTGTCCAATGAAAACATAATACCCCGAGACAGATCTTCGCTCATCTGGATCCCCGGCCCAATCAGCATCACTGTAGACAACAATTTTATGCGCACTTTGTCCTGTTGATCTTTGCCTGCAGAGAAGTCCATCACCAACTGTCCCCTTTAAATATCTAAGGATTCTTTTGACCGCCTCTATGTGTCCAATGTACGGTTCATGCATGAATTGAGACACCTGGTTGACTCAGTGGACAATGTCAGGTCGGGTGAACGTAAGATACTATAACATCCCAACTAGGCTCCTATATCTGGTAGGGTCCTCGTATAAATCCCCATCTTGGACACTCAATTTTTGATGAAGAATGCTCAGAGTGGCTAAAGGCTTACATTCCTTCATACCTGCTTTGCTCAGGACATCCACTGTGTATTTGTGCTGGGTGAGTGCCAAACCATCTTCTCTTCTATCAACTTCCTTCTATCAACTTCCACCCCAAGAAAATATTGCAAGTCTCCAAGGTCCTTCATTTTAAATCTTTGACTTAACAGTTGTTTCACCTTTGCAATGTGATCCTCTGAGTTACCTGTAATAACAATATCAACCACATATATAACCAGTAAAGTAACTACATCTTCACTTTTGAATATAAACAGGGAATGGTCTAGAAGAGATCGACGAAAACCATGTTTCTGTATCTCAGACGAAAAACTGTCAAACCAAGAGCGGGACGCTTGCTTCAGCCCATAGAAGGCTCTCCTCAATCGGCAGACGTAGTTCCTAGGATCCCCTTCTGCATATCCAAGAGGTTGTTCCCTTTAAGTCGCCATGCAGGAAGGCATTTTTTATGTCGAGCTGACTGAGCTTTCATCCATATTCAACTGCTAGGGAAACAATAATTCTAATGGTCCCCATTCTTACAACTGAGCAGAAGGTTTCGTCATAATCCTGACATGGCTCCTGTGTAAATCCTTTAGCTACAAGTCTTGCCTTGTACCTTTTAATGCTTATGTCTGGCTTGTACTTTATTTTATACACCCACTTGCATCCTACCACATTCCTGTTGGACGGTCTGGGGACAATCTCCCATGTTCCACACTCATGCAAAGCTTCCATCTCACCATTCATGGCTTCCACCCATTTTTTAGAATTATTTGCTTGATAGAATGTGACAGGTTCATCCTCTTTTTGTAGAGCCGTCAGGAGCAACTGAAAGTCCATAAATAAATTGTCATAACTAACCCATCTTTCAATTGGGTGACGAACACGAGTGGACCTCCTGTTATCAAGGGTACGCGAGGAAGTGGATGATTGTTCAGTCCCTTGTCTCGAAATAGGTGGATCCTCCCCATTTCGTCGGGTGTAAACGATGCCCTTATACTTGTCTGGTCCAAGCAGTAATGTCATTTCTCTTGGAGACGGTGTCTCATCCTCTGCGCCAGTACATTCTTGCGGCTGCATACAACTCGAAGGACAATTATCATCAACTCTAGTAAAAAGTTCTGAGCTGAGCCAAGGGTGATAGGTTTCACCTGGTGGGAAATCTGCAGGAGTCATGTTGGTTTGAAGGTCAAAATTCAGCTCATCAAAGATAATATTCCTCGATATCTTGATGTGTTTGCTTATGGGATCATAACATCTATATCCTTTGTAGTGGTCTACAAACCCTACAAACTTGCACTTTAATGCCTTGTCCTGAAATTTGTGCCTCAAGGATCCATCAATATGAACATAGCAAACGCAACCAAAAACATGTAAGTCATGGTAGTTGGTATGGACACCAAAAAGGGAGAAATAAAGCGACTTATTCTCCAAAATAGTCATGGGTAATCTATTTATCACATGCACAGCAGAATGAAAAGCTTCCGCCCACAAGAAATTAGGAAGATTGCTGTCATGCATCATACTCATTGCACTCTCAACAATGTCTTTATGCTTTTGTTCAGCTATCCCATTTTTTGTGGTGTAAGTGGGCAAGTCACTCTTTTTCCAATCCCATTAATTTAGAGAAAATGTATGAAGTCACCGGAGGAAAATTTACCGCCTCCATCAGATTGGAAATGTTGAATAGATTCAGAAAACTGGTTTTGGACTAGAGAATGAAAGTTTTGCAATAAAGGAAAATTTTCAGATTTACTTTTCATAAAGTATATCCAAGTATAACGGGAGTAGTTATCAATAATTCCCAAGTCATTTCATACTGAATCAACTTTGCATGCAACTCTTCAAAAGTAGGAAGTACAGGTAAGCACAATAGAGAAGTAACGATCATGTTGTAATCAGGGCCTAGCCCACTCAGAGTCTGCTGAACCATACCTGTCTCACTTACCTTGCACCCCACAATGGCAAGTTGGTCTGTGATAGTCTTCATCTTATTCAAATACTCCACGATGGTCATATTATCCTTTCTGAGCAACTGAAACTCTCGCTTCAGAAAAAACATTCTCGCCTGTGAGACCTGAGAATATGTCTGAACTAATCTATTCCAAAGCTGGCTAGCTGAACAATCATCAGGTATGGCTACGAGCACTTCCTGCGACAGAGTTGAAGTGATGTAGGTCACAACTGACTGATCTTTCTTTTCCCAAGTCTCAAACTCTGGATTTTTGACATACCCAGTTAAGGTTGCCCCATTGTCATCATTTCTTTCACGTGCAACAAATTCTGGCAGGACTGGAGTAGTTCCATCCAGATGACCAAGGAAACCTTGACTCCTTATAAAAGGAATAATCTGTCTCTTCCAAGTCAAGAAATTTGAGGTATTTAATTTTTCAGAAACAAGTTGATTAAGGAAGCTTGAGGAAAGACCTGAATGAGATGGGAAGAACGAAGAAGAATCCATAACACAAGAATAAGGAAACTACAAGACGCACACAATTCAAGGCTGAGGCGTGAATAGGTGTAAGTCGTGCCTTAACTACTTTTTTTTTATCTCACGTTCAGACCCTACAATCAACCAACATATTTTTATTTTATTTGTTTTTTTAGAGAGCAGATTTCCTCCTAACGTAGATATGTACTTCAGCCTTGAATAGCATGCAAAACAGATATAGAAATGCAATACACAGCAGAAAAGAAATTTCAAAGCACGTGTATGGAAAATACCAGACTGAAAACGGCTAGTACTTTGAAAAGGAATGGGAGATAAGATGTTTAGATCTGTTACTTACAGATCTGAACCTCAAGAGGAATGATAGATTTGAGAAAAAGAGAGAGAGGAGGAGAAGAACGCTCAACTCCAAAAAAAAAGAAAAGAGAAGATGACAGGAAACAAAGACAATGTTCAGATTTAATGTTCAGCAGAGAGAGGCAAAGAACATTAACTAGAAGTCGATGATCTGATTTTACCAGAACACAGACGTGTTATCTAAAAAAAAAAACTGATTACACACAGAAATAAATTTCAGCAGATACCAGAAGGAGATTCAGATTGGAAGAGTAGAACAGATTTTGTTTAGAGACAGATTCGGTAAAAGAGAAGTAAAAGGGGGGTGAACGAAAATATTGACTTGTAGATAAGACATCTCTCTGGTCGTACCTTTCGGAGACTTCTTCAAATCCAACGATGGACTTGCCTTGATACCATGTTAATTCTTGGATCATCAGGATATGTTGCATTGAATAGAGGGAGACACGATGAGAAGGGCTGGTATCAACTGTATACCCACAGCAGCAATCATTAGCTGCAGAGGAGATATCATTAACATATATTTAAGTTTACAATAATTTAGGGTACTAAACTACCCTGCAGCAACAAATAAAATTACAAAAAGGACATTATTAAGTGGCTGACGCATAACACACACGGGTCTGGGTCTGGCTCCAATAAAGTCCAGTCCAATAACCCGATTCTGTTTTTCAACAGGCACGTTGTAAGTCATTGATTTTTTAAGCCATAAAAGAATCTCCCTATATGTTGTAATTGAACGATGAAGAGCACACTCCCACTAGAAAAAGAGTGTAGATTATATCTATAAAGTTAGTTTCATGAGAAAAAACAAAAATGGAAAAATAAGTCATTTGTACTGACAATTGACAGTAGTAATATATATATATATATATATATATATATATATATATATATATATATATATATATATATATATATATATATATAAGGAACCCCCTAGGTGGAACTTATAGGGGAAGGTTGTTTTGCCCAAATATGACATGATGGATGTGTTCAGCATGGTCAAATTAGTAACTTGGATCCAAGACATAAGAATATATTTTTCTAAGTTTTGAAAATTTGGTACAGTGTAGGTCTCTGATTTTTAAACTCTCGCAAAATCAAACAAATATGTAATATACCACCCTATTTCCCCAGTTATGGGCCATAATTTTACTCCAAATATAGCACTTTATATAAAAGTCAAACCTAGGTCCTTATCTACCCAAGTAAATGGACAATAAAAATTAAATAAATGTAAATGAGGACATTTACTTAAATGATATTAAGAAAGGACGTTAAGGGCTTACATGCAAATCAGAATGAAAGTCAGGAGTGAAATTGTCATTTCACCCCCCATGACAACTAACCTACCAACCCCACCTTACCGCCTTATCACCTCTATAAATACCCCCAAGGGGGTAAGAATAAGGGAATGAGAGTGTCGAAATAAGTAATTAATTATGGTCTTAGTAATTAGATTTTCTTAGACTAGTTTTGTAAGTGACTAATTATAATTTCCAGTAATTAAATTTTCTTAAACTAGTTTTCTAAGTAATTATAGTTTTGATAATTACGATAAAGCATGCCTTAAGTTAATTATTTCAAAAAAATAGTTTTAGTTTTCACAATTGAAGTCAATTAAGTAAGCAATTAGTGACATTTCTGCAGTTAAATTTAGAATTTTTAAAACAGTTTTCTTATAATGAGATTACGGTTTTGATGAATTAGTTATTTTAAGCAATAGAATTAAGAGATTTGTAGTTATGTTTTGCATGTTCAAAAGTTAATCTTTCCCCATAATTACGTAATTTGAAGAAAATCCCACAAACCAAATAACTGATTTCAGCTGTCTTTTCTAAAGTTACCGATTTTTTTTCAAAAGTAAAAAACTTTTAGTGTTATTAAATATGGTCTTACAACCTCTTTCAAGTTAAACTGGTTTTGTAAAATTGTTTTGAAAAGCCATCAGATTTCAGTTAAACTGGTTTTCTAAAACTGTTTTGAGAAGTCATCAGGTTTTAATTAAATTGGTTTTCGAAAATCATGTTGAAGAGCCATCAGATCTTCGAAATTGCTTCAAAAGTGATTATCTATATTTTCATGAATTAAATTATTGTTTTAGAAAATCGGATTTGGCATTGAAAATCAAATGAAAGGTCCATTTCAAACGATTTCAAAATCATTTATTCCTATTCATTTTAAGTGTTCGAATTTAAATATCTATTCACATACGTGCAACCACAAGCCGGTATCCCATGTGGTAAGCAGGGTCCTGTGCCAAGCTGAAGGCCCAGGTTCGAATCCTTTTATACCAGGAGAAAGTGTAGCTACACAACATAGAGTCTTAATTTTAGATCTTAGAATTAGACAATGCCGCAAAAGGGATAGACATAGGATAGATCCTAGAATTAAGTGGTGGGCACTGAAAGGAGCTAAACAAGGAATGTTTGTAGAGCAGGTAGTTAAGGAAGTTGATTGGTGTCTCGAGGAGGATTCAGAATCAATGTGGAATAAGATAGCGGGTGGTATGAGAAAAGTAGCTAAGGAGGTATTGGGTGAGTCTAAAGGCGGTGCACCACTAGGTAAGGATACATCATGGTGGAACGAGGATGTCAAATTAGCTATTAAGGTTAAAAGAGAGTGTTATAGAAATCTAAGTAAGAGTCGTGATAATGAGAATTTGGAGAAGTATATGATAGCAAAGAAGGAAGCTAAAAAAGTTGTTCGAAACGCGAGGGCTAAGGTATATAAGGAGGTTTATGACAAGTTGGATACCAAAGAAGGCGAGAAGGATATTTATAGGCTTGCAAAGATGAGAGATAGGAAATCGAAGGATTTGGGTATGGTTAGATGTATCAAAGATGAAACGCAAAGGGTTTTAGTCAAAGATGAGGAGATTAAGGAGAGATGGAAAGATTATTTTGATAAGCTATTTAATGATAGTCATGCTCAAGATCTTGGAGACTTCTCCATTCCTTTTCATGAGATAAATCGTGACTTCATGCGCAAGATTCAAAAGAAAGAAATTGCAGAGGCTTTGAAGAAAATGAAATCAAGAAGGGCAGTTGGCCCAGATGGTATACCTATCGAGGCTTGGAAATGCTTGGGAGAGAAAGGTTTAGAATGGTTGACAAATCTTTTTAACTTGATTTGGCGAACAAATAAGATGCCTAATGAGTGGAGGAAGAGTACTTTGGTGCCTTTATATAAGAATAAGGGTGATATACAAGATTGCACAAACTATCGTGGTATAAAACTCATGAGTCATACTATGAAACTTTGGGAGAGGGTGATTGAGTCTAGGTTGAGGAAGGTTGTCATGGTATCGGAGAATCAATTTGGTTTTATGCCTGGAAGATCAACTATGGAAGCTATACATCTTCTTAGACAACTTATTGAAAGATATAGAGAGAGGAACAAAGATTTGCATATGGTTTTTATTGATTTAGAGAAGGCATACGATAGAGTACCTAGGGACGTTCTCTGGTGGACAATGATGAAGAAAGGTGTTTCTCTCAAGTACATTAGTATAATTAAAGATATGTATGAAGGAGTAGTAACCAATGTCCGCACTTGTGGAGGGGTGACAACCAATTTTCCGATAACGGTTGGGTTACATCAAGGATCTGCTTTAAGCCCTTTCCTATTTGCGATAGTGATGGATGAGCTTACGAGATCAATTCAAGAAAATGTACCGTGGTGTATGTTGTTTGCTGATGATATTGTTTTGATTGATGAGTCTAGAGTTGGGGTTAATGCTAAGTTAGAATTATGGAGACAGACATTGGAAGCTAGAGGTTTTAAGTTGAGTAAGAGTAAGACTGAATATATGGAATGTCGGTTTAGTAAGCAACGAAGTAGTGATGGGAGTGTAGTGAAGCTTGGTGAGCAAGATATACCGGTGAATGATTATTTCAAATATTTGGGATCCATCATTCAAAAGTATGGAGAAATTGATGGAGATGTAAATCATAGGATAAAGGTTGGGTGGATGAAATGGAAAAGTGCTACTGGAGTGCTGTGCGATCGTAGAATGCCATTGCGGTTGAAGGGAAAGTTTTATAGGACGACTATTAGACCCGCTTTACTATATGGTACGGAATGTTGGGCTGCCAAGAGACATCATATTCAAAAAATGAGTGTAGCTGAGATGCGGATGCTTAGATGGATGTGTGGAAATACAATAAAAGATAAGATTCGGAACGAAGAGATACGTAAGAAGGTAGGTGTTGCACCCATTGAAAATAAGATGCGAGAGAATCGTTTACGGTGGTTTGGACATATTCGGCGAAGGCCTAATGATGCTCTAGTTAGAAGGTTGGAGAAATGGGAAAATATATTAGTTAAAAGAGGTCGGGGTAGGCCTAGGAAGACTTGGATGGAGATGATAGGAAAGGATATGAATGCTTTGAACCTCACCGAGGACATGACGTTGGATAGAAATGATTGGAGGAAAAGGATTCATGTGGAAGACCCAAAATGAATTTCTTTTTTGGTTCATATCGCTGACCCCAATTGTTTTGGGATGAAGGCGTAGTTGTTGTTGTTGTTGTTTATTCACATACGTGCAAGTGGACCATCGATTGGATGTCATATTGTAATATCGCGTATTTTAACACTTTGTTAAATTTGAGATTTTCATATTGAAAATGCCTTATTCACATGTTCTAGCTTGACATGACATGGTTAAGTATTATGTTACTTCCAGGTTGTTATCAATGCATGTGCAAACCTAGAGTGAATGGGTTTGGTTTCGTTATATTGTAAATATGCACTTTGAAGCTTATTTATATTGTGAATGTGAATTTTTACTTGCCTTGATGGGATATGACATAAGTATAATGTTAATATGAAGCTGGTTTTCAATGTTTGAGTATACAAGAAATTATGTGGGTTTACATGTATATAGTTGTATGAATGTTCAAATTTGGAAGAATGCATTGACATGAATATGTGCATTAAGTGAATGCGTGCACTTGTCATAAGTATATGAATTGAATAAAAGCATATGCAAAAATGACCACACTTAAACACTTGCACATGGATGGTGAGCACATGCATATGTTTATGGTGGCTCATGCACATTATCAAATTGGTTGTGCATTTAGAAACATGTTAACATCATTGTATATAATAAATATCGTTATGATTTTTGCATATGGTGCATCGATGATCGGAATGAATCATCGTAGGCTTGGTGAGCCTTGAGCTTTGGTTTTGCTCTTCTTTGACTTATTATAAATGCATCGCAGAAATCACATTAATGTTATTGCACTATATTGCATTGTTCTATGCTTTTCTACGGGCGGTGGTCCCGTGATGGTTCTCGCAGGAGAATATGCGAGTTTGTACATTTATTTGCATGTTGAATTACAAATTAAAGAAATAGGATAATAATAATCAAATTAAAATAAAGGAACTGTGTAATATAAGTTCTAAGATCCCTCATCGTTAGAACGAGAATCTTAGAGTTTCAGTATTGTGACACCATGAGAATACAAAAACTCTGTATGCATTATTGATTACCCCTAAACCCGATATTGAGGATCTTTCTCCTGTCTACGGTTTTAGGGAGAGTCTGTCACTTTACCTTGAGGTGATGTGTAGACACAACTGTTGTTTTGGTATACCAATAAAAATGACACTTGTAAATGGGTGGTCCCTGGTATCCCCGACATTAGATGGGTGGTCTAATGTTCCAAAGTTTGTTTCTGTCGAGGGCTAAGTTTGGAACTCAGTAATAAAATACAAATTGTGTGCTAAGCTAACTGTGGAAACTTAACTTGACCTCGAAGATTTTACCCGTTTGGTGTATCCGCGGGCAACGGTAATTAAGAAGAGGAACTTAAATTGTGTGCATTTAATAGGGACATGCATATGAAAAGAAAATTCTAATAAAAAAGTAATAATTTACTCATGCATTGCACAGAAGCCATGCATATTCCTGTTATGCATTTGGT
Source organism: Nuphar pumila (assembly GCF_984573655.1). Classification (NCBI taxonomy): domain Eukaryota; kingdom Viridiplantae; phylum Streptophyta; class Magnoliopsida; order Nymphaeales; family Nymphaeaceae; genus Nuphar; species Nuphar pumila. The sequence continues at coordinate 117,359,032 of NC_143251.1, read as the reverse complement.
AATGCATGTTTACTTGTTCCCTTAACTGTTAAATGTTGGTGAAAGCATAATGTTGTTACTTAATGCATGTTAAATGATTTTATTGCTTAAGTTGTGATCTCTGTTATTTGATAAATGTTCTCTCATGCTTAATAATTGTTTCTATTGCATGAATGCTTAATTGAATTATGAATTTGTCATAATTGCATACCTCTAAGTTATTGCACGAATCTTATCTGTATTTTTTATGCTCGTTTATTTCATTGGAGGGATTCATACACAGAATTCCTCAAATTTCTGACACCCCTATTTTCGTTGTTTTTCGCAGCCTCAAGGGATCGGTGAAGTGACTCGCTTACGGGGAAGCTACGAATACTACACGTTTGCTAGACAGTTTCACAGATGGATAGCGTGGCTCTACTTTTTTTTACTTTTCCTTACATTTAATTGAATATGCACTCAGATTTCTAATGCAATTGTCTCATGACTATTATTTCTTAATTAATAAAATTTGGCTTGCTATGGTTTGGATGATAAGTATAAGATCTCTTGTGGTTGGTTGGGTTACCCAACTGTGAGTGGAATTATAAAGGCCCTGGGTCTCTGAGAATATTTCCGCAATGGTTAAAAAAAATCGTGTTTCGAAGAGTATGAGTTGGGGTCGTTACACATATGGACAACCGCACAGGCTACTTTTTGCATAAGGGTATTTGGCCATTTGGCTTGTTGTAGGAATTTTCTGGCCCAATCAACTCTGTCTTTGAAAATGAAGAGGTCTTTTCAATGTAGTCAATGGTAAAAGTGGAATCCCCTACCACTCGTTATATCCAATGGGTGATGGAACTTACCACTGCTAGTGTTATCGTCCCATTTCAAGTACATAGAGATTTTATCGGCTTAACTAAAATTGAGATTTATCGATCGTTTGGACCTTCAATGGGATTGTGAACCAGATCTTTTAAAAGTGTTTTTTTAATTTAACAAAATGATAAATTTTAGCTTTTTAAAAGAAAGTTTTATGAGTTTGCAAAGTTGTTTACAAAGCATTTTAAAATCAGTGCCATTGTCTTTTATGTTTGTACTGCATTTGGAAAAGTAAGTTTTGTAAATGAAATGAAGTTTGTAAAAGCGATTTCAAATCTATTATGTTGTCTTTTAAAAAATGTCCTTTCAAATGTCTCTTTCTAAAACCTTCAAAAACCTAATTATTAAAGTTGTAATTAGTTCTTACTAAGCATATAGCTCATTAAATGTTATTATTGTTTTTCAAAGGGATAATTTTGATAAAAATAGCAAGATTTTAAACAATATATTTCGAAGAGGATATCGACAAGTCAAGCATCTAAACCACAGTGGAGTTATTAGTTTGATATGTTAGAGGACATGATATTCATCTCATAGTTGTATTTTGTCTTGTACAGAAGACTTTAATGAAAGATGAGTTATTAGATAGAGTTGTTTAAATGCTCAGTAAATGTTCATTGTCTTATTTTAGTATAGCTTTGTCGGGTTATTTAAGACATAAAAAGTCACACCCAAAGATAGGACCAATTATGGGCTGGTTTTGGGGTGTGATATATACGCCAGAAAAACATGATCCAAAGGTTGATTTCCACTAATAAGTACCATAGGCAGAGCCAGCGTGGCTAGGTCTCTGATCTTGGGGTGGTTTCCCCATGTAAATATAAAAAAATGTCAAATTCTATTAAACATAATATGTAGATCACATCTGAAGGGTCAGATGTCACGAAAAAAAAACTCAAAATTAAAAATATTATGTTTTCTAATATGGGGTTCCTTACGAAGAAGGGTAGCAAACATTACCCCATATATATATATATATATATATATATATATATATATATATATATATATATATATATATATATATATATATATATATATATATATATATATATGTGTGTGTGTGTGTGTGTGTGTGTGTGTGTGTGTGTGTGTGTGTGTGTGTGTGTGTGTGTGTGTGCGTGTGTGTGTGACATGAGATATATTTTCTCACACGCCCCTTTTTTACTCGCTCTATACCAGCCTTAAATAGAAGTTTCCAACACAAAACATGGTTCAATTGACTAGGAGGCCTAGCCCAGGTGGTAGGTTTACACCTAGTGAGGATTTGGACTATTATACCCTTGATGAATTGAATATATGTGTCAGCCATCAAATGCAAAAGGGAGCAGAAAAATATTAAGGAATGAACATATTATCAGTCAAACCATTCTTTGTAGGGTTTCAAGACAATAAAGAAAGGGAAACAGATTAATAAGAAGAAGTTTGAGGTAGAGACAGCTCCAGATAATCCTGAGGAAGAATTTGAGCAATGTTATGATAATGGTCCAACAACAGAAAATGATATAGTAGTGGAGCACAAATTCAAGAATAAAAAGGTAACTGATTGTGAAGCTTAACAAACACAAACTGTAGACATAAGTTGACATTCAAATTAAACAGACTATAAGAGAAAAGCGTCCAACTGAAAGATTTATTGAAGTGTTCTATTATGAGTTCCAAATTCCTTCATGAAAAATGACAAGGCTAAAGAGCCCATGATATTTTAAGTTGTAAATGATCCATGATGAATTGACCTAATGAGTGACGATAGAGGTAATGCAGACTTAATAATACATGGAATATTGTACAAAGACCAAAGGATAAAAAATGTTGTAGAATTCGAACGGATAGGGAAATTTGTTATTGTATGAACGGTATTTTCTTTGGCGCTGTCTTATAAGTGGCCATTATATCAATTGCATGTCAAAACAGTCTTTGTACGTGCAGGGTGAAAGGAAGAAGTATACATGCAATAACCATTTGAACTTTATCAAGCAAAGCCAAAGAGATTTGTTTGTAACTCAATGGATCCATTTATGGTTTAAAGAAAACTTCCAAGGCATGGTTTTAGAGTTTTCATAATTCACTGAGGGATAAAGGTTTTGTAAGCTCTATAGTGGACAATTCCTTTATCCACACACAAAAGAAAGAAGAGTTGTAATTATTATATTATCTGTTAAAGATAACTCAAAGTACAGAATCATTGACTGAAGAAGAACACCTTCATGACATTTAAAATGAAGGTTCTCGGCAAGCTCAGATACTTTGGGACTGAAGTAGACCATGATAAACCTCTGTCAGGCTTTCTCAATATACATGAGTTGGATATGTTGAAAACATTCAAATTTTCTGGTTGTGAGCCTATAAATACTTGCATTAGGAAAGAAAATGTCCAGAGGAGATGAACCGATTAAAAATGGAGAATTAAATCAGAGCATGGCAAGAGAACTACATCACATAACAATAACTCAACCTGACGTTGGATATGCAGCCAATCAGGTATGCCAATTTATGCATTATCTCACAAATGTTTATACAGAAGCAAAAGGATAATGAGATGTGTGAAAGACTCTACTTTGAACAGTCCAGTCTATCAAAAAGGAGAAATATCAGATATGAATAAATTCGTTCTTTGGATTTTTAGATGTTGATTGAACAAGGAACCCTGATTCATGAAAGAGTAATAAGGATAGTATATTTGTGGAATGAAAATATCATGGAAAAGTAAGAAACAAAAAGTTGTTGCAAGGTCTAATACTGAAGCAACATACACATCTCTAGCAAGAATAATTCAAAAATAGTATGTGATAGAAGCTTTTTGAATTATTTTGACTCCCAACAATAATTGGTCAACTATTTATTGTAATAAAACAAGTGCTTTAGCACCTGCAGCTTATCCAGTATTAACAGTAGATCCAAGCATACAAATATAAACAATCATTTTGTTTAGAAAGAAGATACAAAAAAAGGAGACAAAAGCAGAATTGATTAGTTTAAAACATCAAGTTGCTGACCCTTTTACAAAAGGGCTTTCCAAGGAGAGACGCAATTATATGAAGAAGTTGCAGATGGTAACACCAGATATACAATTTGGGCAGAGATAAAAGGAGGTTTGGTGGCAATAATGTAAAAGAAGTCGCTTCATTCAAGCTACCTTAGAGTGATGGAGTCATAGAAAACCATGTCAGACAATGGCAATGTAGTAATATGTAGCTGATAACATCAAAGAATGGCACCCTTGTTATTTATGTGAAATACAGTTGTAAATGTTAAGAACCCTATTAGGTAATAATATAAATAGTACCCCATGTGGAACGCCCCCATACATCAATCAAGAGAAGAATTCTTGGCACCCAAGTCTACATCTCCATCTACAATTCCTCCATCAACAATATTCTTCTCTTCCTAAATTAAATTTGATAAGCCCATGGTCTAGCTGTAACGAAATAAGCCGAGAGCAAATACAATGTGCACACACAAAAATGTATGTACCCTAAGGGACAATACAAATGCTAAGGGCTATACAAAGGCACACAAATGCAAGCAATGGCTACAAGGAGCCTAATAAGAACACAAAAATAAAATATATAATTCTTATTGATCCCCAATATGCTTAGAAAAGCATAAAACACAAGGGGCAAAGCCCCTATATATACAAGTGGGTCTTGGAGAGCTCCCAATGCTCATAAATATGACCATTGGGACGCTCACAATGACTCTATGGTTTTTTAACCATAGAGCCCACGCTCAATACAAAAATGACAAAATAAAAAATAACAAAAGTAAAAGGCAAAGTTTTCCCTAATGAACAGTATCGATTACAATTAGGAAAAGAACAAAAATGCTCCTGAGAGGTAGTACAAATTACAAGACCGTACTTCATATATATATATATATATATATATATATATATATATATATATATATATATATATCGAATAAGGCATTCTCATATGGAATCATATGAAAAGAAACTCTCGGGTGAAGAATCCAAGAATACATACCGAGAGAGGAGGAAAAAGCAATGGCGGCACCTGATGTAAGATGATGCCTAGAGGATTTGTTGAAGCAGAACCTTTCAGGTCGCCTCGACTCTTGCTTTATTCTACCTTCTTAGGTGTGAATTTTTCAACAAAAGCCACTTTGTTTTTAAGCTTTGGATATACTGGTTTAATATGACTCATCTCATTGCAAAAGTGGCAAACAAACTTCCTTGACCCTCTATAGGTGTTTCATGTGCCATTTTGCTTCCCAAAGTATTAATTACACTATTTTGTTCATTTTATCTTTTTCTCAAAAGACAAGTTCTTTACACAATATTCGTTTTGCAAATCAGCATGCAAAACACAACACGGGACCTCAGCTCGTTACAATATTTAACAGTGTAATTAGTTTAGAAAACCAACAAATTTTATGAATTTTGCAATGCATTCAACAAATCTTAGAGCAACACCTTCTCGCGGCCCACATGGCCTACAGTGGTGCACCTTTCGACCATTCATGCATTGCATGCAAAAGCCACAATAAGCATGCAACTTATGCAACCATTCAACATGCACACAATTGCACATTCATGCACATAAGAATGTACATGTATAACAATTTCATATGCATATGAATACACGCTTTGTAACGCCCCAAAAATCCAGGACTTGTAACTTTTAGAGTAGTTTAGAAAGCTTTGAAATCATACAATTATCAGAGTTTAAATAGTACTTCAGCGGAAAATGATATTTTTAAAACCGCAAGTCAATGGACCTTGAGCGCATTACAGCGTAAACTTTTCATTGTCGAATCCCGCACAACTATTGAAAATCAAATGGTTTTAAAATGCAATTTCAATGATTGAGAATTTGTTTATTGAAACCAAGAAGAAGTTTACTAAAACAGTTTTAGTAACTCGAGGTTCAATAAAAAGAGAATTTTTGAAATACACTTTGTACCAAATTTACCAACATGTCCCCAGGAGCGAAATGTCAGGGAAAGAGCTCTATCTTGATCTCATCATGTCATCGTGTCATCGCAGACTGTACTACCTGTCCATTACCTGCCCATAAAATGGGTCAGTTTCACTAAAAACTGGTAGGTGCACATACAGGACAATATTGAACATAATTAATCAGAATAATTTAATATGTCAAGTAGACAGGCAATTATATAGCAATTTAATTTCAATATATTCACGGAGCAACTATCATGAGCACAATGGTAAAATTATTACAAACATTTTACTGGCACAATTAGGCTAACTATTAAAACCAAAGAACTGCATAAGAAATTTAACTAGCAAAATACAATGCTTCATCAACCACACACACAATTCCATAAGTATTTAACCTGTTGTACATTATAACTTTCATACGCGCAGAACTCAACAAATTGTGTGATCGGATTTAAATTATGTTTTGATATTAACTGGCTAAGTGGGTACGCACAAGGCACGACTCTAGAAACAGCCTACACTGATCCAGGGGTTTATTATACTATGTATTTTATGATAACCTGGATAGCTGACTGAGTCCGCACCAAAGGGGACGGTCAGTGACCAAGAGAGAAATCCCCAAAGCAGCATAAACAATGGACGCATTCCGAACATCGAGAGCTACCACCTAGGATAATTATGGTAGTCCCCTTCCCCTAACTCCGATGACTAGAGAAGCCGAGTCTTTTGCTCGTAACTGCCATTAATGGTTTGTCCATCGAAGTTTTTGTACCTTCCCGTCCTCTCTCCTGACAGGAGTCAGCGGTTCGAATGAGTACATCAGGGGTAGTTAACTGAAGACTCATTCTACATACTCTGGTCTTTCGACCCGACTTGAGTATCTTGCCGGTGAATGCGAAAATCATCACTTATTTAGGTGATCAAAGCATTTTGTTATTTGCACTCATCAAGGTTGCCACAACCTACTCATCCAATCATCGCAACGTAAGAAGACGTACTTGTCAAAAAGTACGAACGTACTTGTCAAAAGTACGACTACGATGAAAGGGATATGATTTCACCAAAGAAACCCCAACAGATATTATCTGCAAAAGAAGTAACACAACACAATTTGGCAAAATAAGTCTTCAATTCATTTCAACAATATTTTGCATATTTCATGATACGAGGTCGTCTCGGATCTCTCGTCCGATCAACAAAGTACTTAAAACGTCGTGCATGACTAAAAGTACGCTACACCAAAAAGGGGGGGTGCGTAGGCTTCTCAAAAAGAACACCCAACACACAACTTCATAACGATCAAAAGAATATAGGAGTGCTCATTTGGCACGATTCATCCTTAAAAGTCACAATGCCACATTGAGTCATTCACACAAGGCATATCACTATCAATCTTGCATCCATAATTTATATTAATATCGACATGATTCGCACGACACGCGACACTAAGTTTAATAAATGAAGAATGGGTCCTTCAACAGAACCTCACTTGATCACAGGCTCCTGCCCCCAATCGGGGTTATTCAAATTGAGCCGCAACTTGAATCAAGGTTATAAAACATTTCTCCCAAGTGTGGACTTCGGAGGGCCCAAATGTGACTTCGCAATCCTGCGAGACTTAAAACTTAACTTTGCAAAAACTGTGCAATTTGAAGAGCACTGGGTTGGCAGAAGGAAACTCGCTTTTAAAGAACTGCAATACACAAGCACAACTTTTAGTGTTTTGAAAACAAGTGATAACAGGATAGGCACAAGACTATATTTATGTAAGTACATATTTACCATAAATGTGAGCATATGCAGGTTATAACATGACAACAAGCAACTCTCGACTTGCGATGCCGCACATCGAGCGAAAAACACATAAGAACACACGAGGTACCAAAACCATACCTTGACCACTTAGATAGGCAAACACATAAGGTCATAACTAATACACGAGACACGAAGTCGTACCTCACTCAAAAGAAACGTGCTGGCAAAAATGTATGCAAGCAAACAAGGGCATATGTATTTCAAGAAGTACGAAACCACACCTCAAACTCATAAGCAACTATGCAAAATAATGATCCAAGAATGAAATTATACCTCGACCCATGAGCATAGAAACAAGATAATGCGAAATACAGAAGCCATATAACTCTAAGCATATCTAGCATGGGCATCTTAATTATTTCAACTTAAATGGGTTCATTTATTGCCCTTTGAGCGACTTTACCCTACCTCAGAATGTCGTGCAGCTGCGTGCGTCTACGAGTGTAGATGATACGAGGGTCGGGCTGCGAAGCGCGAACTGGACCCATTGTGTAAATCTGCAAGAGTGTGAAATATTCAATTATGCTAATGTAATTAATGGTGTGACGAGGGCAAGGGTAGGATTAGGCGATAGGAGACCTCGGCCCTTCCAGACCGAACAACAAATGGCAGGAGCCTCGGTCCCTGCCTGACAAGACAGCCGACAGGGAGTGAGACCCTGACTGTCGAAGACAGCGAGGCAACAGGGGACGAGCCCCTGCCCACAGCACCGAGGCGACAGGGGAGAAAGCCCCTTCCGACAACAGCGAAGCGGCTGGGGTCGCGCCCCTGCCGATGGTAGCGAATCGGCAGAGGTCGAGCCCCTACCGATGGCAGCGAATCAGCAGGAGTCGAGCCCCTGCCGACGGCAACGACTCGGCAGGGGGGCCAGCCCCCGCTGTCAGCACCGAAGCGGCAAAGGTCACGCCCCTGCCGACGGCACCGAGGTGGCAGGGGGCTAGCCCCATGCCCGTCGGCGAAAGGTCGATGGCAGAGGAACAAACCCCTGCCGAAGAGAGAGAGATCGAGGCGGCAGGAGCCACCAGCCTCTTGCGACCCCTTCGCAGGTCATGGCAGAGGGGAGGGAGATAGTGGGACGACCGACCTCCTGTCGGTCGCCCGATCTCTCACAGGGAAGAGAACGAGTAGACAGGGGCCCCGTAGGCCCCCTGTCGGCCTCAGATGGATACGTAGGGCACGGCAGGGGCCGTACACCGCCTGTCGGCCTCCCTGCGAACCCCTAAGAAGGGGGGAAAAGAGGGAGGGCACGGCAGGGGCCATCAGCCTCTTGTCGAGCCTTCCGGCGAGATAACAGAGAGAGAGAGCTGAAGGGAGGAGACGGCGTACCTGGGGAGAGGATCGTCGGCGTCGTCAGCGGTCGCAGCGGCGATGGCGATCTGAGCTGGTGGCGTCTGCAGGGAAGGAGGAGGCGCAAGAGCGAGGTGTGCCTCCCCTTGTCCTCCACTGGTGCTCAGTTCGAGGGAGGAGGCGAGAAATCGGGAAACACCGATTTCCATCCTTATGGGGTCGAAAAAAAGGGGGGTTGCGGCGCACAGGGGAAAGGCCTCCTGTGTCGGGATATGAAACCCTAACGATGACGGGCCCGGGTCGGGTCTGGACCCAGCCCGGGTCCGATTTTTTTTTTATTTTACGTGGGTTTTACACGCTTAGAACACACATCTTGTTCTCATATTTTGTCTCATGCATTTCATTCAAGCATGCCTATGATTATTGATGATGCAACAGTAAGCAAATTAAAAATTCAAGTGTTCATAATAGGCACCGTTAAAAATAAAATTTGTATTGAAACCCGATAAGGGTATTTTTGTCTTTTATTATATAGTACAGTCCACTGGGGACTGAAATATAATTTAGCATTTTTTAAATAAACTGCCCAACAGTCATATTTATGACTGTTGTGCACAACAGTCAAAATATGACTGCTCGGAGCTGCAACCCAACAGTCTTAATAATGATTGTTGGAAGGCAGTCCAAAGAGCCGGATTGCCTCCCATGTGCTGCAATGAGGCTCAATAAATAGAGCTTCACTCCCTTGTTATTCCTCAATGCTTTTAGAAGCATTTGAGGGTTTTCTCTAGAGTTTTTTTCCATCTTATAGGCTTGTATGCCTCTTGTGTTGTTTGGTATTTTTATCTCTTTTGAGATTGTATTTGGTCCATTAGTGACCAACCATAAGTGAGTTTTTTAAAGCCCTTTGTTGGTGTTGAGAATAGGTGGTTTTTAGGTTAAAGTTCTTTTATATTAGAGGTGTTTTAAATTTTTGTTTTCATAAGGACTTAGTTGTAATTTTGACTTTTAGCCTCTCTCTATTTAATAATAGAGAGAAGCCCTACTCGAAAAATAACGAAAGTAAGTTTCTGTGCAGCTCTCTCTCTCTCTCTCTCTCTACACAGGTGGCTGCTTCCTTCTACATGGTATCAGAGCACTCGATCTCGGGAGCGTGATCACGAGAGGCTCATCATCACCCACGAGAGGCTCATCATCTCCAACGAAGAAAGAAAAATCCCGACTGCATGAAATCAGGTTTGTTGTTCAGCGTTTGTGGAAGATCTGATAACAGATCTGGAATATTACCCAGATCTAAGGATGGAACTCCCAGCGAGGATTTTCCTGGAGTCGTAACCTCCTTTTTATTTTGGAATCTGGATTTTTTTTTCTCCTGTCGTGATTTCCTGGACATTGACGAGTTGCGTTCCTGCTGTTGCGTGCCTATCGTGACTGTTGTGCTGTTTATGCTGCTGGTTGTTCCTGCTGTGTGGATTGTGTTGTTGGTTGTTTGGGTCACGCAGCAAGTCTATGTGTTGTTGCGTGTCAGCCGTGAGTTTCATGTTTTTCTGTGCTGATTGAGTGCTTGTCGTGATTCTGAATCTGTGTTGATTAAGTGCCTGCCGTGATTCTGAATTTTATTTCCTATACTTGTTGCGTGTGATCGAGATATGTTTGATCTCTTTTATTGTTCTCTGAAGTCTTATTGGCTGTTATGCCTTATATGTTTTGGGAACAGCAGTTGGCGTGATCATCTGCGTTGCAACTGAATATTATCATGGTGTGTTTGGGTACAGCACTGGTAGTGACTCCCTGCTGTGTCGAGTTTTTGTTTCATGTTGTGTTAGTTCAAGCCATCCCTCTGTCGTGAAAGCAACAAGAGTGATACCCTACTGGTTGTGGGTTTTATTTTCAGCAGAACTGATTTCTTACAGTGTTGAAAAATTCCACTTGAATACTTGTTAAAATGAGCAGTATGGCTGAAAATTCGAAATGTGATTCTAAAATGGAACATATTGGGGAGTATAAGGCGTTTGCCAACCCATTCTCGTATGGTTCTTCCGTAAGGTTGAATGAAACCAACTATGCCAGATGGTCCAGAACTTTTATGATGTCGGTATCTGGACATCGTCGAAAACATATTCTGTTGGAAGGCGAACCCACTGAAAAAGTGGGAAAATATGTTACTTGGGATGAAGATAATGACATAGTTATGTCATGGATCATGAATAGTGTTGAACCCCATATTGCAGATGGATTGATCTACTATAATACAGCCAAACTGATGTGGGACAATCTTCGTGATACATACTCACAAGAAACTAATGTGAGTCGTATCCTGCAAGTCGAACAGGAGATATATAATTTGCAGCAGGGAGATCAGACCTTGGCCCAATACTATGCCTCTGTCAAAACTGCGTTTGAAAGACTTAATGCTCACATGCCTCTTTGTTGCTGGAAGTAAAAGGATCATCAAGAACAAACCATGGTTGCTCGCTTTCTTACAGGTCTCTCTTCAGAATTTTCTGTTGCAAAAGTCCAAATGTTGACTGGATCAGATGTTCCTACTCTTGCTGATGCATACAATCGTCTCAGTAGACTTGCGATCTCTCTTCCACAATCTCAGCCTGTGACTCAGTCATCTGCTCCTGTTGTCTCATATGGTTATGGGCGTTGAAATACTCAAAATATCAAAGGACGAGGTCGTGGACGTGGTATGGGAGGCAGAGGAAAGCTTCAATGTACATTCTGTGGAAAATCTGGACATTTAGAAGATCGTTGCTGGGATAAGCAAGGTCGACCAACCTCTTCTTCATCAAAGTCATATGCTCCTAAAGCAAATGTTACTACTATCGAGAAAACAAATGTACAGGAGAATATCTCTGCAAGTGACCGTAGTATTACCCTCAGTAGTGCTGAATATGATGAGTTGATAGCTCTTCGTCCTTTGAGTTCCACTCCTCCTGTAGCTGGTGTTGCCTATTCAACCAGAAATCATTTTCATCCGACTGATAGTAAGTGGGTTATTGACTCTGGTGCATCCAGACATTTGTGTGGAAATTCACATGTTTTTTCAGATCTAAAGGATATTAAGGCTCAGCTTGGAGTCTCATTAGCCGATGGGAGCTCCTCCCCGGTTGTTGGTCAGGGAAATATTTTTATATCCTCCTCATTATAGTTGAAAAATGCTCTTCATGCTCCAAACTTTCCTCAAAGTTTACTCTCTGTTAGTTGCCTTATAAAAGAACAAAACTATAGAGTAATATTTGATCCAATGGGTTGTCATTTTCAGGATTTGCTGACGGGGAAGAAGATTGGTGGAGGCTATGAAGAAAATGGAATTTACTACCTACATCATCCAATGGGTTCTGTTCATGCTGCAGTGGAACATTCATTCAGTCCTGTTCAGTGGCATCGTCGTCTTGGTCATCCTTCATTGTCAAAGCTTCGGTCGGTCTTTCCTCAGATTCCTTCCACCACATCATTTCAGTGTGAAGCATGTCAGTTGGGCAAGCATCAACGAAGTTCGTTCCCTTCGAGTCAGAGTTTGTCTAGTAATAAAGTTTTTGAACTTCTTCATGCAGTATGGGGTCCTAGTAAGATTCCTACTAGGACTCAGTGTCGTTATTATCTTGTTATTGTTGATGATTTCTCTAAATTGTCATGGGTATTTTTAATAAAGGAACGATCTGAAGTTCCAAGTATTATCAAATCCCTAATTCTTGAAATAAAAACTCAGTTTGAATCTACTGTCAAGATTGTTCGCGCTGATAATGCTCTCGAGTTTAAATCAAAAAGTTTGTTACAATTTTACCAAGATCATGGCATCTAACCCCAAACTTCTTGTGCCTATTCATCTCAACAAAATGGGGTGGCTGAGCGAAAACATCGGCACCTGCTTGATGTTGCCAGGACCATTATGAATCAATCCAATGTTCCTGCGTTATACTGGGGTGATGCGATTACCACTGCTTGCTATCTGATCAACCGCATGTCTTGGTCTTCTGTGGGTGATCAAATTCCATTACATATCCTAAAACCTAATGCCCCACTTTTTTCTTTCTCACCAAAAATATTTGGATGTGTTTGTTTTGTATACAAACTTGGCCCTGACCGTGATAAATTAGCCGCTCAAGCTACAAAAATGCATATTTATAGGTTATCCAAAAAATCAAAAGGGCTACCGATGTTATGATCCTATTTCTCGCCGAGAGTATGTCAGTGCGGATGTATCTTTCTTAGAATCCTCTACATATTACTCTAGTTCCGGTTCTCCGCTGCAGGTTGATCCAGCTGAGTCATTTCCATTACCTATACCTCCTTTTCCTTTGGAATCTGTGCCATCATTACCGAACCAAACTCCATCCACTTCCAGATTTAATAATCCTCCATTGGTATATGTGCGTAGAGCTCCACTTCCGCAAGAGCCTTCATCTTCTTCTTCTCCTGAGGTAAGTTCTACTGACAACAGTGATCTTCAGGATGATGATAACAGGCCTATTGCTCTACGAAAGGGGACACGACAATGTACCGTATATCCCATATCTCATTTTGTCTTCGATGCCAGAATTGGAAATCAGATGAAGTCTTTTATTTCAGCCTTATCTGCTGAAACTATTCCTTTGAACTATCAGCAGGCAGAGCTTGATAATCGCTGGAAGCTGGCTATGCAAGAAGAAATGGATGCTTTAATATCTCAGCATACATGGGATCTAGTTGATTCCCCAGCAGATGCTGATATTGTTGGGTGTAAATGGCTATATACAATAAAGTACAAATCTGATGGTTCTCTTGAAAGGTACAAGGCCAGATTAATAGCCAAAGGGTATACTCAGACATATGGTGTTGATTTCTTTGAAACCTTTTCTCCTGTTGCACGGATGGGTACCATTCGTCTTGTTCTCTCAGTAGCTGTTCAACATGGTTGGAGCTTGTACCAATTAGATGTGAAAAATGCATTTCTATATGGGGATTTATCTGAGACCGCTTACATGCAACAACCTCCAGGATTCGAGGTTAAGGGGGAGTGTCAGAAGGTGTGTTTTAGTATCTCAGCATACATGGGATCTAGTTGATTCCCTAGCAGATGCTGACATTGTTGGATGTAAATGGGTATATACAATAAAGTACAAATCTGATGGTTCTATTGAAAGGTACAAGGCCAGATTAGTAGCGAAAGGGTATACTCAGACATATGGTATTGACTTCTTTGAAACTTTTTCTCTTGTTGCACGGATGGGTACCATCCGTCTTGTTCTCTCCGTTGCTGTGGGAGTGTCAGAAAGTGTGTAGATTGAGAAAGGTGATTTATGGCTTGAAACAAAGTCCTTGTGCATGGTTTAAAAAGTTGTTTGAAGTGATGTCAAGCTTTGGCTTTAATAGATTAGCAGCAGATCATACACTATTTATAAAGAAAACTAACTCTGGCATAGTTGTTATGGTGGTATATGTGGATGACATCATTCTTAGAGGAGATAATGTGAAAGCTATTGAAGCCACAAAGGCTCATCTTCAAAAACACTTTGTTACAAAAGACCTTGGTTCACTCAGGTATTTTCTGGGTATAGAAGTTGCTAGGAGTTGTGAAGGGATGGTTTTGTCTCAACGGAAGTATGTTCTTGACTTATTAAAGGAAACGGGCATGTTGGGAGCTAAACCAACAAATATTCCCATGGACCATAAAGTTCAGTTGTTTGAAAAAGGGTCAAAACCAGTTGATAGCAAAAGCTATCGCTCCCTAGTAGGGAAGCTATTATATGTAACGGTGACCAGGCCAGATATTGCTTTAGCAGTAAGTAAAGTTAGCCAGTTTTTGGACAAACCAACTGAGGTACACTGGAATGCAGCCATAATGATTCTTAGATATCTAAAATCCTCTCCTGGAAAGGGGTTATGGTTCAGGAAATGTGGAACTCTGGAGATAGTAGTGTAAGGAAATATGCGGAAAAGAAATGTATGTCCTACAATGGACATTCACACATAGAAATCAAAGAACAAGTCCAAAAGAGGACATACACAAAAGCCAATAATGGCTAGAAAGCGTAAAATCTTATAAATGCACAAAAGGGCTTGAAGAAGCCACACATTACAAAGGGGGAGACCCCACTTATTTATAGGCAAGAGAGGAGTGAGGGAGAGTTAGAGAAAAGCAAGAGAGAGGGACCATTGGGAGTCCCAACAAGGAGTCGTTGGGCTCCCAACGGTCACAATTGTGACCGTTGGGGGCCCAACGACTCTTTGTTGGGGCCCCCAATGGCTGTGCATTAAATGCACAAAAAGAAATAAAAAAGACAAAAAAGAAAAAGGAAAAAATAGAAAAAGAAAAAGGAAAAAAGAAGAAAAGGAAAAAGTCTAAAATGCCCCTATTGGGCGAGATTACAAAACTACCCCTTATCGAGTAGTGAATGAGAACTATATTATATATATATATAGATATATAAATATAGGTATTACATATATTTTAACACCCTCCCTCAAGCTTTACGGGGATACAACGGAAAGCTTGTTGAGAAGAAACATGAAACGAGGAGCAGCAAGAGCTTTGGTAAAAAGTCCGCCAACTGGTACTCGGATGTGACATAGGGCAGTGCTATGGTTCCTTTTAGGTATTCATCTCGAACATAGTGGCAATCCATCTCAATGTGTTTAGTACGCTCGTGGAAGGTGTGGTTGCTTGCAATATAGATAGCACTCTTGTTATCGCAACACATCTTCAAAGGAATTGAGATGACGATGCCCATATCACAGAGGAGACTTCTAAGCCACACAAGCTCCATGGTTGTAGTGGTCATTGCACGATATTCCGCTTCAGTTGAGGACAATGATACTTTATGCTGCTTCTTGCATCTCCAAGAAATCATAGAGTCACCTAGGAAAACACAAAAACCAGTGGTTGAGACTTTATCATTGGGATTTCCTCCCCAATCAGCATCTGTATAAGCAATTAAATCAAGGGATGATGAAGAGGAAAGAAAAACTCCCTTAGTTATGGTGTTTTTAATATATCTGACAATTCTTAAGACTGCACTCATGTGCACAGTTGTAGGTGCATGTTGAAACTGACTGACGGAGTGAACTGCATGAGCTATGTCTGGCCGAGTGATGGATAAGTATGTCAGAGACCCAACGAGTTGACGGTAGGGAGTAGGATTCTCAAGAAGTGTCCCATCTTCCAGTCTCAGCTTTGCATTGATAACCTCAGGGGTTTCTGTCTTCTTATCATCCGAAATTCCAGACTTGGCACAGATGTCAGCAGCAAGTTTCATCTGAGAGAGGATGTACCCTCGAGGTGAATATGCAACTTCAATACCTAGAAAATATCTTAAGAAACCAAGGTCAGACATGTCAAAATTTTCTTTTAAAATTTTCTTAATATCATGGATTCCTTGCTCATCACTTCCAGTGATGATCATATCATCAACATATAGTAGTAGAATAACTACAGAGGACCCTGCACTTTTCACAAATAACGCAGTGTCAGTATAACATGAACGAAAATTTAAGCTAGTCATTACAGTACTAAATTTGTCATGCCAAGCTTTCGGAGCTTGTTTTAACCCATATAGTGTCTTTTTTAGTTTAAGAATTTTGTTTTCACCAATAGATACTCCTGGTGGAGGATCCATATAGACCTCTTCACTTAGTTCGCCATTAAGAAATGCGTTCTTAACATCCAATTGATAGATAGGCCATTTTTTAACGGATGCAACCGCAATAAGAGTCCTAACACTAGTCATTCTAGCTACAGGAGCAAAGGTTTCTTCATAGTCTATTCCGTACTCTTGAGCATATCCTTTGGCTACCAACCTAGCTTTATAACGTTCTAATGACCCATCACTTTTAGTTTTAATTTTGAAGACCCATCTACATCCAATAGACTTCTTTCCAGTGGGTAATGATGTTATTTCTCAGGTTTTAGCCTTTTCAAGGGCACTAAGTTCAAGTTTCATGGCTTCAACCCATTGAGGAATGTTTTTGGCTTCATTATAGTGTGACGGTTCATGATAAGAGTGTAATGCAATTAGGCATGCCCTATATTTAGGTGTTAGGGACTCATAGGAAACAAACCTATTAGGAGGATTGGAGATCCGGCTAGATCTCCTTAAAGAGGTTTCTTCTATGTTGGAATTTTGAGAATATTTTTCTAAAGCGCTAATGGGAGTTTCTTGACCACGCCTAGCATAGGTTTGAATGGACCTATTTTCAACATCATTACTTGCATTTTCAACATTACTAAGAGGAGTATCCTCTAAATCATTAGGAACATCCTCTTCGTGAGGAGTCACATCTTCTTGAGAGAGAAGATCAAATAAGAAAGCATATTCGCTTTCATCAATATCTTTATTTTTCTCAAAAACGTTCTCATTTTCTAAAAATGTAACATCTTTGGATACATATAGTTTGTTGCTTTTTTGGGATTTCTTCAATAATAGCAACTTTACCTTTTGGAGGTTCATTTATCTTTGGACAATTAGGTCTTATATGACCCGGTTCTTGACAATGATGGCAAATGGCTTTCCTATAATTGCCATTATAGTTATTTTGCCTCCCAAAGTGTGGAGGCTTATATGCCTTCATATGATTGCCGGGTTTAGACACGGCAAGAACTTCATCTCCTCCTTTAATCATGCCAAGACGTGTTTCTTTTTGGCATATTTCGGCTATGGCATCTTCCAATGGAAGTGGTTTGGATCTATGAAGGAGGGAGGACCTAACTTGTTCATATTCGGGCCTAAGCCCATGTAAAAATTGGAAAAAGTGTTCTTTCTCCATTTGTTTTCTCCTCATTTCAACATCTTCACTTGATACCCATTTGGGTTCAAGAAGGGATAGCTCATCCCACAAAGGGCCAAGAGTGCTATAGTAATCTCTTACACTCATTTCACCTTGCTTAATGGTACGAATTTTTTCTTGGATGAAGAATTGACGAGCAAGGTCTTTTTGGGTATACATACCTTTCATAAAGAACCATGCTTCATTTGCTAGGCGGAATTTAGCAATGTTGGCGCAAATCTTTAACTCCACGTTGTTCATGAACCATGTAAGAATTTTTGCATGCTTACTTTCCCAATCTTCTACCTTGGATTGGTGATCTTCAATAGCTTTCATGCGAGCATTTCCTTCTACAGCTTTTTCTTGATCACCATCAATTTTCGTAAGTTGAAGTTGAGGTTCCCTAATGGTGCCCATAACGTATCCCCAAAGCTTTTTACCTTTGAGGTTGTTCTCCATGGCGGCGGCCCACATCATGTAGTTAGTACCATTGAGCTTGAAGGAGAGATCAATCTTTTGTTCTCCTTCCATTATATAATCAAGAATGGAGGACAAACAAAGAGAGATAAAACAAGACAACTAGCAATATGAATCAAGAGCACAACCAAGGCTCTGATACCATGTAAGGAAATATGTGGAAAAGAAATGTATGTCCTACAATGGACATTCACACATAGAAATCAAAGAACAAGTCCAAAAGAAGACATACACAAAAGCCAATAATGGCTAGAAAGCATAAAATCTTATAAATGCACAAAAGGGCTTGAAGAAGCCACACATTACAAAGGGGGAGACCCCACTTATTTATAGGCAAGAGAGGAGTGAGGGAGAGTTAGAGAAAAGCAAGAGAGAGGGACCATTGGGAGTCCCAACAAGGAGTCGTTGGGCTCCCAACGGTCACAATTGTTACCGTTGGGGGCCCAACGACTCTTTGTTGGGGCCCCCAATGGCTGTGCATTAAATGCACAAAAAGAAATAAAAAAGACAAAAAAGAAAAAGGAAAAAATAGAAAAAGAAAAAAGAAAAAAGAAGAAAAGGAACAAGTCAAAAATGCCCCTATTGGGCGAGATTACAAAACTACCCCTTATCGGGTAGTGAATGAGAACTATATTTTATATATATATATATATATATATATATATATAGGTATTACATATATTTTAACAAGTAGCCTGTTCTGATGCTGACTATGTTGGATCTGTAGTAGATAGAAAATCTACCATAAGATTCTGTGTGTTTTTGGGAGACAACTTGATTTCGTGGAGAAGTAAGAAACAAAATGTGGTTTCCAGGTCGAGTGCAGAATCAGAATATCAAGCTATGGCCCAAACAGCTGCTGAATTGATGTGGGTTCGCACTGTTCTTCATGATCTTCAGGTGAAGTTTTCCTCTCCAATGTCCATGATGTGCGATAACAAAGCGGCGACATATATAGCAAACAATCGTGTCTTTCATGAGAGAACAAAGCACATTGAGGTTGATTGCCACTATGTAAGAGATATGATTCAAGCTGGTCATATCACTACCAAATACCTAAAGTCGGAAGACCAAGTTGCAGATATGTTTACAAAGCCTCTTGCTAGGCCAAATTTCTCAAAATGTTGTGAAAAGCAGAGCATGATTGATATCTATGCTCCAGCTTGAGGGGGAGTGTTGAGAATAGGTGGTTTTTAGGTTAAAGTTCTTTTATATTAGAGGTGTTTTGAATTTTTGTTTTCATAAGGACTTAGTTGTAATTTGGTCTTTTAGTCTCTCTCTATTTAATAATAGAGAGAAGCCCTACTTGAAAAATAACGAAAGTAAGTTTCTGTGCAGTCGTCTCTCTCTCTCTCTCTCTCTCTCTCTCTCTCTACACAGGTGGCTGCTTCCTTCTACAGTTGGCATTGTGTTTGTTTCACTATTGTTTCATTGTACCTTGTTTCATTAGATGGTATGAGAGCTAGGCACTTAAAAGAAGGAGAATCTCGTGAAGGAAGTGTTCTTCGATCATTGATCATTCTCTAACTCCTCCATTCTAAACTCAAGTATTCATTATGGGAGAAAGAGAGTCTGCCACCGTCATCACCTACAAACTCAATGAGACAACTACTCGATGTGGGCGACGGATATGGAGAATCATACCAAAGGAAAAAATTTGTGGGGTTTTGTTAGTGCTTCTACTACTGAACCACAACTCAAATTGACTAGAAGAGAAGGAGATCAAGTCAAAGCCTTGTCCGAAGAAGAAAAAAAAAAAACCTTGAAAGAATACCAAAATAAATTGGAAGATTGGGAGGCAAGCAATGCACAAATACTCTCATGGCTTATGAATACCATGGAGTTCAAGATTACCACCAATATCATCAAATTCAAGAAGGCATGTGACGCATGAAGCTTTCTAAGAAGCACCTTTATCCAAAAGGATATGGCTAGACTTTATTATCTCCAAGACAAGGTACGTAATTCAAAACAAGGAGATAAAAGTGTAAGAGATTTTTACGGTATTTTATCTCCTATTTGGGATGAATTAGCCGTGTTGGAACCAAAATGGAAAGGTTCGGATATTGATATGAGAAGGACCCAAATCGAAAGAGAAAATCTTTTCTCCTTTCTTTATGGCCTTCGACCGGAATTTGAGCAAGTAAGATCTTCCTTACTTCACAGGACCACTTCTCCTTCTATAAGTGAGGCCCTTGCTCAAATTTGTCAAGAAGAGACAAGACTTGGAATGCACAAGTCCAATGATGAGGTCCTTGCCATGGCAAGACCCGGCAATTTTGTGAAAACATATAAACCACCTCACTTTGAGAAGAAGTTCAACGGGGAAGGACACAATGGAGGATGATACAAGCGAGGATACAGAGGAAAAATTATTTGTCATCATTGTAAGGAACCCAGACATATAAGACTAGAATGTCCCAAATTTAAAAAGGTGGTCGTCTTAACTGAAGAACCTCAAGAATCAAGAAAAGGGGGCAGCTTCAATGAATTAAATCTTGCTCAAATAGCAGAAGTTGTCTCACAACTTCTTAAGGCTACACCTTCTACATCCGGAGCTGTCATCTCTTCCTCGTCTCCTCCAGGTAAGACCTCTTGGATTCTAGACTCAGGTGCTTCTTTCCACATGACTCATAATGACTCTCTATTATCCGATTGCACTAAATCATATTTCTCATGTGTGTCAATTGCCGATGGTACCTCTTTAAAAGTCAAAAGCTTAGGAAAACTGGATGATATTTCAAACAAAATCTTTGTTCCAAAAGTGAGAGTCATTCCCAAACTGGATTTAAATCTTTTTTCGGTCTCTCAAATTGCTGACTATGGTGGTAAAGTATTCTTCTCATCTAAGGCGTGTTGGGTGCAGGATCTCCAGTCAGGGAAGCTGATTGGACAAGGCCATAGACGAGGAGACCTTTACTACATGGATTTCCTGTGTTTACCAAAATACTCGTTTTGTAATGATGTCAAAGACATTAATATAGATCTTTGGGATAAAAGATTAGGACACCCAAGTATATCCAAATTATCTCTTTTTCCATTTTCGGAAAAAAATTGTGAAGATAAAAAATTTGTATGTGAAGATTGTATACTTGGCAAAATGCAAATGATACCTTTTGGGTCTAGAACCTCTATGACACATAAAATTTTTGAATTAATGCATTCGGATGTGTGGGGTCCCGCCCCTGTTATGTCAAAAGGTGGCTATTCGTACTATGTTACATTTATAGATGATTTTAGTAGACATACTTGGATTTACTTTCTAAAACTCAAATCCAAAGTTTTTTCATGTTTTAAAAACTTTCACAATCTAGTTAAAAATCAATTTAAAACAAATATTAAAGTCTTCCGCTCCGACTTTGGGGAGAGTTTCTTTCAAATGAATTTCAATTATATCTAAAAAATCATGGAATTGTGCATCAAAAATCATGCCCTAGGACACCTCAACAAAATGGGATTTCTGAAAGAAAACATCGTTATATCATTCAAACTCGTCATATCATTGAAACTACTAGAACTCTACTTATTTCAAAAGAAGTTCCAAATCAATTTTAGGTTGAAGTTGCCCTAACTACAGTCTATCTAATAATTAGAATGCCTTCTCAAACTTTGGAAAACAAGTCTCCTATTGAAAAACTCTTTAAAATTTTCCCTGATTTAGAAAGGCTAAGGGCATTTGGTTGTATATGCTTCGTGCTTCTTGAAAAATATAGCAAACTCTCTCCTAAAGCCATAAAATGTGTCTTTCTTGGTTATGCTGATAATCAAAAAGGATATCGATGTTATGATAAAACAAATGATAAACTCTGTGTTTCTAGAAATGTTACCTTTCTAGAAAATGACAATGGATTTGATTTTGAAGTTCCTAAGGAAGAATCCAAGTATGTTTTCTTATTTGATTTGTTACCCAATAAAGGTATTAGTAATGATATTGAAACCTTTGAGTCTATTAATGACTCAAGTAGTGAACCATCTCAAGATCTTCTTCAATACTCTAGATGAAATACAGGGGAGCATCCATGTGCCCTTGACAGATATAATCAACTAACAAATACTGAAGAAACTAGTGTTAGAAGGTCAGAACGAACACATAGGCCTCCAAGTAGGTTTGTCTCATACGAATCCTTCTTACCAAACTACAGGGCATGTCTTTTAGCCATTCATTCCTATCACGAACCATCCAATTATAACGAAGCCAAAAATATAAACGAATGGGTTGAAGCCATGAAAATTGAATTAGATGCATTACACAAGGCTCACACTTGGGCAATTCAACCTCTTCCTATCGGAAAGAAGACAATAGGGTGTAGACGGGTGTTTAAAATTAAAACAAAAAGTAACGGGTCTCTTGAGAGATATAAAGCAAGACTTGTTGCAAAAGGATATTCTCAACAATATGGTATAGATTATGAAGAGACCTTTGCCCCAGTAGCTCGTATGACTACAGTTACAACTCTAGTTGCTATAGCATCTATTCAAAAATGATCGATATATCAGTTAGATGTTAAAAATGCATTCTTGAATGAAAATTTAAATGAAGAAGTATGCATGGATCCTCCCCCTGGTTTGAATATTGAAAAAGGCATGGTCCTTCGTCTTCAAAAAACCCTATACGGGCTTAAACAAGCCCCTAAAGCATGGTATGATCGGTTCAGTGGTACGATATTAAAAGTTGGATTTAAATCTTGTTACACTGACACTGCTCTTTTTGTGAGATCTACAGGTACCTCATTGATCATTCTTCTTATGTATGTTGATGATATGATCATCACAGGGAATGATCAAAAAGAAATTGAAGATATTAAAATTTTGCTTAAAAATCGTTTGATATGACTGATCTTGGTTTTTTGAGATAGTTTTTAGGAATTGAAGTAGCCTACTCACCAAGATGATACATTTTATATCAAATCAAGTTTGCAGCTGATATTGTTGAGCGTTCAGGAATCACTGACACAAAATATGTTGATACTCCTGAAGTAATAAATGTGAAAATGCGAGCTGAAGATGGAGTATTATTAGATGATCCAACCCTTTATCGACAACTTATTGGATCGTTGATGTACCTGTCCATTACAAGGTCAGCTATTGCGCATGTCGTACATTCTGCAAGTGAATTTCAACATGCGCCCACAACCGTCCACATGAGTGCAGTATTAAGAATAGTTCGATACATCAAGAATACTATATCTAAAGGACTATTCTTATCCTCTTCCTCATCTTTAAGTCTTATTTCTTACATTGATTCTGACTGGGGAGGAGATCCCAATAACCGTCACTCAACTACAGGCTTTTGTGTGTTTTTAGGTTATTCTCTCATTTCTTGGCAATGCAAAAAATAACAGAAAATATCTTTATCCTCTACAGAAGCTGAGTACAGGGCAATGGCTACCACAACCACTGAAGTTGTGTGGATGAAAGCACTACTTTCCGACATGGGTGTTAATGTCTCACAACTTTCAAAGCTATGTTGTGATAATAAAAGTGTCATCTATATAGCCAACAATCACACATTTCACGAGTGAACAAAACACATTGAGATGGATTGTCACTATGTTCGCGAAGAATATTTGAATAAGACTATTACATTGCCATATGTTCAGTCCGAGTTTCAGATTGCAGACTTCTTCACCAAAGCTCTTCCACTGCCTCAATTTCTGTATCTTCTTAGCAAACTTTTGGTGATTTCCCCATAAGTTTGAGGAAGAGTGTTAAAAATAAAATTGTATTCAAATACCCGATAAGAGTATTTTTGTCTTTTATTATATAGTACAGTCCACTAGAGACTGAAATGTAATTTAGCATTTTTCAAATAAACTGCCCAACACTCATATTTATGACTGTTGTGCACAACAGTCATACAGTCAAAATATGACTGTTGGGCACAACAGTCATAATAATGACTGTTGGACCCATGTGCTGGAGTGAGGCTCTCCCTTGTTATTCCTCAATGCTTTTAGAAGCATTTGAGGGTTTTCTCTAGAATTTTTTTCCATCTCATAGGCTTGTATGCCTCTTGTGTTGTTTGGTATTTTTATCTCTTTTGAGATTGTATTTGGTTCATTAGTGACCAACCTTAAGTGAGTTTATTAAAGCCCTTTGTTGGCATTGCGTTTGTTTCACTATTGTTTCATTGTACCTTGTTTCATTCAAGGCACATCTATACCATCATTATTGTGTCAGATTTGCATGATCACAACCATTACTTTTGTCAAAATCGGGCAACTCGATCATAACATATAGTTACCGAGCCCGGAACCATGCTGCCCACACACGGGACAGCACTGGTGGTCACATGAAAATATTTCCAGCAATTACATAGAAGCACACCTAAAAACCATATGAAAATATGCATAACAGTCCAGTCATAAAAATGCATAATCTGGACATGGGCAAACTAACGAATCTGAATATTAAACATGTATAAATCTATGCATTCAACACGTATAAATTTGAACCTTTAACACATGTAAATCAGGACATAAACATGAGCATTTAACATATGTAAATCTGAACACTTATCATGCATACACATCAACATGTAAATCTGGACATTAACAAGCATATTTATTTTTTTTTAAATTACCCAGCCGATGCAGTCGGTTGGGCTCAGCAGGGTGTTAATCTGCCCAGCTGATACAGTCGGTGGGCTAAACAGTCTTAGAAACTGCCTAGGAGACTGCAGGTCGGCTGGGCTTAACACCTATTAAGATCTACCCAGTCGATGCAGTCAGCAGGGCTTCACAAAAGCCCTCCCCCCATTTTTTTTCTTAAACCGTGTAAGAATATATATTGAATGAACCAGAAGAATGCAGTCACTTAACATGTTTGAGTATGAAGGTTAACAGTTGATGAAAAGCTTACTTATAGATGCTTGTCTGAATTTTTCAGGATACACATCTAACTGAACCAGAAACAAAGGCATGAGCACAAGATACGCCAAAAATCAGCAGATAAAATGTTCACAAACCTCAGGTTTTCTGAACTGCTACAAGAGTGAAATAAATTAAATTTCCTTAAGTTAACACGACAGGAAAAAGAAATGACACAGATTAACTATTTTTCTTTTTATCAATGAACACATTCTCTCCAGCATCAATAGATTTTTTTGGTAAACAACGAACAAACACTAACAACATTCAGCATGGCACAAATAGAAAATTGCTCCAATAGTCCTCATGCTAATTCAATGGAGACATCAACTGCATTCGGTTCATGAACAGGATATGAAAACATTCAAATATGTTCACAAGGATATCAGAACTTCTCAATAGCAAACAATGTTACAGCAAATTCTGGAAATCAACATTAACAATTCTCACTTTCGAATACTAGAGTAGGACAAAACTGAACCGCAAAAAGGATCGGCGTTAACTCTGCCCAGTCGACTGCAGTCGAAAGGGCTCATCAAAAGCCCCACTTACTATTATATATATTCACACACACACACACACACACACACACACACACACACATATATATATATGTGCATTGATCATAAATAAAACATGCTTTTGCAATGAGAAAAGGGTTTAAATCTGAAATACACATTTCCAGCCAAGCATATATCAATTTTTTTGTATAAGTTGAACAAGGGAAACCAAATCAAATTCATGGTTTCCTTCAAAAATATCACCTAAATCTGATTTAGGTTCTTTTTCTCCATCCGAATCAAAAGATAAACCCGTACCATTTTGAAGCTCGAAATGACCGAAAAAAGTTTCGGATGGCCAGAGAGGAAGAAAGTTCTCTCTCTCTCTCTCTCTCTCTCTCTCTCTCTCTCTCTCTCTCTCTCTCTCTCTCTCTCTCTCTCTCTCTCTCTCTCTCTCTTTCTTTCTTTCTTTCTTTCTTTCTTTCTTTCTTTTGAAGCTTTATAATGGAGAGCCCCTAGAGGGTGACGCCCCCTCTAGGGTTTCTCATATGGGGGGGCTGGAGATAGAGTTTCCATGTAAAATTCTATCTCCAATCCCACTTTCCTAATTTTTCTCAACTTCATTTTTGGCTTTTCTAACTCTTTCTTTTTCTAATTACTTACCCCCTTTTTTCTATAGTAACAATGGACTCTTCTAGAGGGTGACACCCCCTCTAGAAACCCCAACTGCTCCTTATCTTGTAAATTTCGAAATTTATTAATTTTAATATTTAAATTATTTATTATTTATTATTTATTATTTATTATTTACTATTTACAAATTACCCAAAAAATTCCAGAGGGGGCCTTATCCCTCGGGGAGCCTTTTTAACATTAAATATCTTCAAATTAAACCTTTATATTGATTTTAAAACTTTAATTTCGTTGGATCTGGATTTTGGATACTGATTTGGATCCTGAGCGGGATCAAATCCTAATTAATATGGGTCTTGGACAGAGTCCAAATCCATATTAACTTGGATCACATGGATCAGATCCGGTCCGATCCAATCCAGACCGGACCCATCGAAGCGGACCTTTTTTAAAAAATACAATTTTCGGGCCAACCATAACCCAAATTTAGAAAAATCAAATATCGTTGAACTCAGAATTTTGAGGCGCATCTATCGATATATAATTTGAATTTTGGCCCCGAATTTTGCCTGAATTTAACCCGAATTTCACTTGATTTTAAAGGTTGAAAATAAAAGTTTTTATCACCTTTTAGTTGGCTCATTTAGGTCTTGCCGAAGTGACCTGAGCCAAGCCCATACTCATGTCATAACCTAACATCGAGGGTTTTACCAATGTTTATACAACATAGCTAATTTTTTTAGAATTTCTAAGTCTATCATAATATAAAAACACATGATATTATAGTTGTTGGGCCTAGACACCGCCAACACTTCATCCCCTAACTTAGTCCTACCAAGACGACCTTTTTCTTGGCGTATTTCGACAACCACGTCTTCTGGAGGTAGAGGAGACGATCTATGGAGAATATATGATCTTGTTTGAATTTCGAAAAAAAATTTGAAAAAATGATCTATTTTCATTTGTTCACGCATAAGATCCACATCTTCGATGGCAACCCACTTAGTCTCTAAAAGTGCTAACTCCCATAGAAGGGATAAGGCACTTAAAAAGTCTCAGACACTCGAGTGCCCTTGTTTGGAAGTATTGTCTTGCAAGATCTTTTAGGGTATACATGTCTTTCATAAATAATCATGCCGCATTTGCCTTTCTAAATTTGGGAATGTTGGCACATATTTTAATTTCAACATTTTTCATAAACCATGCAAGAATCGTAGCATGGTTACTCTCTCAATCTTCTACCTTGAATTAGTAATCACAAATAGCCTTTATTCGAGCATATCCTTCAAGAGCTTTTCTTCTCCTCCTTCAAGTTTGGTTAGCTTTAGTTAAGGCTCGGGAATAGTGCTCATCACATATCCCCGTATCACATATCCCCGTAGCTTCTTTCCCTTGAAATTATTCTCCAGAGCGGATGCCCACATCATGTAGTTGGTACAATTGAGTTTAAAAGAGAGATTTATCATTGCTTCATGTTCCATTGTGAAGCATAGGAATAAAAGAGAGAGAGATAAGGTGGTTAAGAACACAACCACCACAATCTTCACGAGCACACGTTTACTTGATCACCATGAACAATTCATTCCAAGGTTCCTTCGCTCTGATACCATGTAATGAATCAAGCGAAAAGCAAATATAATGTGCACATGCACAAATACAAGTCCTCTAAGGGACAATACAAATGTCAAGGGCAATACAAAGCCACACAAGTGCAAGCAATGGCTACAAGGAGCCTAATAAGAACACAAAAATAAAAAATATATTTCATATTGATCACCAATAAGCTTAGAAAACCATAAAACACAAGAAGCAAGCAGCCCTTATATATACAAGTACTGGGCCTTGGGGAGCTCCCAATAGAGTCGTTGGAATGCTCCTAACGACTCTATGGTCTTTTGACGATAGATCCCATGCTCAAAACAAAAAAGACAAAAGTAAAAAGCCAAAACTGTCCTTAATGAACAGTACCTATTACAAATATGAAAAAGAACAAAATGCCCTTGAGAGGCAATACAAATTACAAGACTGTATTGACTTCATATACATATACATATATATGATTGCATATATGCCTATTTTAACACTAGCTAGTACCAAGATATACTTTTTAATTTACAATTAGTAATAGGCATCTATATACCTTCTGGAATTTCACTAAACAAAAAACTATATACCTTCTGGAATTAAATACAAACAGCCAATCTGAAATATTCAGATGCAATGCACCCAACTAATATATGCATTGACATTAGCCTCAAGTTTTAAATGACAAAAAACCCCAATTTAGATCTTTGCATGCCATGAAAATCAACCAAGTCAACATCAAACTGTTCACGAATTACAACCTAACAAACAACAATGAACACTAGAAAACATGATAATCCATGTAGACGGACATCAGATTTTAGTCTCTATAAAGTGCAATTTCCATCACTCCACCATGGACAACCTATATCCTGCAAATTAAAAAACAACCACAAACAATAACTTCCGCTACAAGTTTCACATCAAAAGTCTAATCTTGTTAAACATGTACAAAGCAAGCAAACATTCTGAATGTAAAACCAAAAAGGATGAAGAATATCCCGAGAAGTAAATTGGGAAAGGGAAGCAAGACCTCAAACTCTATAGATGTGGTTGTCCCCATTGTTGAGAGTATATCATCACACTGCAAAATGAGCAAGAATTATTAGCAAACAAAATGCCAGAACTTGATTATGTGAAACTGTATACCCAGATGAACACATCTAATAGAAGTTCTGTTCAAACACAAAGCAAATAAATTGGTACAAAGGGAAAAGGTGTTTTGGATACAATTGTGCAACAGTAACAGAAGTATCCATCTGCTCTGTAACTAAAAATATTGGATAAATAGAAAAAAGTGACATTGATTGACAAATAACATAAACTTCTTTATTTTTTACTCCATTCCAAAAATATAAACTACTTTAGAAGATGCAAACACTTGCAGAAAAGTTCTTTTCTGGGAAAAAGATGTTAGTCAAATCAACCTGAATATAGGGGAAATATATATCTTTCAACCAGCATTGAAGTTGATACTCGTTCAGAGACCTGTTTCTTGGTTGATAAATTTCAACCTGCACTAACAATTATAAAGTGGAAAGAAAAAATGAAAGATAGATAACAAATACGAAGGATATACAAACAGAAACATAAATCCATGCAAGTACTAAAAAATCCAGAGACAAGATGGTAAAAGGTTTCAACTACACATTGTTAGCTATAAAAAACAATAACACCATGAAAAATAAGACATTAAGATGAAAGCCAAGGTTCCTTCCTTGTGAAGCCATATACAAACAGGTACATGTTTCCTCTTCATTTTCAGTAGGACATGGCCCCTAAAGTGCCATATGATTAATTTTTCCTACACATCATGCATTTTCATTTTCAATTATGTGTAATTTCCTTCTCACTGGGCTCTGCAGGAATTCCTTGGAAATGCCCACAAAAGGTCTTCAGTGTTTGTGCATGCCCAAGTCAGTTCTTGTGTAATATCTCATGATTTTTTTATTAATTTAAAATGTAATAAATGTTATCTTTATTAAATAAATATATTTTTTATTATTAAATTGATTTAATATATAATATAATGTGGTTAACAAGATATGGATCTTGGACCATTTGGGTCAAGATCCAAGATCCATATGAGGAAGGATGGATCCGGATATGGATCTTGGACCCTTTGGGTCAAGATCCAATATCCAATTGTAGTGGAATCGATAAGTGGCAGAAGTTAAATGGATTCTAATATGGATCTTGGACCCATTAGGCCAAGATCCAAGATCCATATGGGTTAGGATAAATAAGTATTAATATATATATATTGGAATAGAAAGACTCTATTTCCTTAAGGTACTAGCACTCTTTCTACTTCTGAAAAGGGGTGTTCCCTCTCGAGATCGGAGTCCTAGTTCTTTTATAAAGAGGCGTGAGCCTCTCTCTCAAAAACACAGCACCCTGTTTTGAGAGAGGGTAAAGAGAGAGATGGATTGAGTGATAGAGAGAGAGAGAGGAAGGGCTGTGACATAGGTTTAAACCCCAACCCAAAACGAGTTCAATCATGACATCAACACTTAACAAATCCCGATACACAAACAAAGCTTTCATCTCCTCTTTGCGACAATCAGATGCTCCTCCAACATAAGAAAACGGTTCTCATACCATATTCAAACATGATAATCAAATGAAAAAGCATAGATAAAACAATGGGAGCGAAGGAGGGAAACCATGAAAATTCATACTTCAGAATGATAAAGATACAATCAACTATAAGAGTCACACCCCTTCTTTAAAACCCTCTTATAAGTGGACAAGAATGACCTATCTTTACCAACAATAACCTATTAGGATAGAGTATAGAAATGCCCTTACAAATAAGGCAAATACATGTGTGTTTACCTATTTGTACTGATATGCATGAATTATATCCCTTCACATCATCCAATCAAATGAAGGTTCTCAGGGTTGTTAGCATTGAAGAGAGAGATGACCAAGGAAATGAGCTCAAGAGCAGAGAAATAGGAATTAGAAAAGAAGATGATCAAACCAGAAAACTGAGGAAGTCACTATTGGTTTTTTTTGTCAAAAACGAAAACGGGGAGGATTTAGCATTGCCAAATCCATCCCATTTTGTTCTCCCTCTTCATTAACTGCCCCTCGAACAGTAAAAGGCATTGGAGATTCAGCAAACCGCCTCCGATGCCCTTAGATACCAACACCTATAGCGACCCTAATAGTTTTTTAGTTTTCCTTTTTTAACTACTAATATATTCATACTATCTTTACTTCTGTTTTTTCAAAATTTTATTATAATATATAAGCATGTCAACTGTTTTTTCAATTTTTTATTATAATATATAAGCATGTCAACTGTTTTTCCAAGAAAATTTATTCATTCAAAAAAATCTACATTGCCATACTAATGAGAGCAAAAAATGGAGATTGACACAAATGCACACCCACCTCAAGCCAACCAGGATTTTTTTACCTTCAACTCCCACAACCACTCAAGCTTATAGATATCAAAGATAATTGCATCCTTAAAGTATTACTAAGATCGTCATCATTCCACGGTTTAAAAAGGACACGAAACAACTTTGTATCACCGAAGCACCTCTTTGAACTCTTCTTCAATATGTTCTCACCTTCAACCAAGTTTTCCAAAAGAGAGCTACATCCAAACTTCCACCGGTGTAAAGGCATAACCAAAATTCTTTAATTGCATCAGCTGAAGTTGGAAACATATTCCTTCTAGTATAGCTAATGCACTAGGCAACCTATCCTTTGGAGGCTTCATGCTAGAGGTCAAAGCATAACATCTGTGAAAACTTTATTATATCTTAATGAGTGTCATTTTTAACATATTTTTTGTTAAATATAATCATAACAAAAGTTTATTTCAGCTCATCCACAGATAACTAAAAATGGAATGTCAACAACCAACCTATCCCCTCTCCAAATAACTCAGTAGCTATGTCACATGGGTGTGGGTGCGGGTGCGGTGATGCGGCACTTCCAAAAAACCCAGGTGCGGGGGTGCGGCAGGGGCAAAAATGTAAAAAAAAATTTATATATATATATATATATATATATATATAATTTTGAAGTTTTAACAGTTTAACATTTAACATTTAACATTGTCATAATATCATTCATCATGCATGCAGTATATCAACCTAAATATCAAATTATCAATCAAATAAGTAAAGCAATTACATAAATCAACCTAAATATCAATCAAATAAGTAAAGCATAAAAGAACTAAATTACATACCAAAGTATATCCTGATGAAGTAATGGACGTTAATAATTTTCTTCTTTATCATCAAATGTATCATTAGAATGAATATTGAGCTCAGCTAAATCCATGTTTGTTATGTGGAAATCATGCTCTCCCTCGAAGTCACACTCTTCTAGGTTTACATCCCAAAATTTGGATGTTCCTTGTCTGCGTTACAAACCCAATTTGAAAATGTTAAATACAATACAAGTATATTTAAATGAAAACTAAGAAATAATCAAATAACTAAGAGAGCAAATTAGTACTTGTATTCATCATTGCTTCGCGAAAGAAATCGAAAATTTGAATGAACATATACTAAATCATTTGCACGCTTGCTGGTGAGTTTATTTCTCTTCATGTTATGGATTTGAGAATATGTGCTCCAATTTCTTTCACAACAAGATAAACTAGCAGGCTACGATAGCAATCTTAATGCAAGACGTTGGAGAAGAGGTGTTTCTAATCCAAATGATGACCACCAAGTGATAGGATCTATATTATCTTCTTCTCTCGCGAATAATGTCGGTCCATGTAATCTCGAAGATGAAAATTTTCCAAACTCTTGTATGACTTGATGTAGAAGATATGCTTCTGGAAAAAGTCGTCATACACATATTTCTATGTCTTGATAGCTCTGGGTCTAAATTTGGAGGGACACGAACAATACCACCAGTCTGCCACTTATTTGCATAATATTTTGGATTAAGAGAATGTGTCATGAAAGGCAAATGAGTGTTGATCTTATCTCATCTTCTGACTAAAATTGAATGAATATGGTTAAAAAATTCTGAATCATCCAATTCAGAATTTTTTTCTTCATGCTTGAAAACTACAACTTGTACTTTTTCAATCATATTATCCCACATTTCATAAACTCTTCGAAGAATGGGCTCATCCTTATCAACTTCTCTTAACATTTCCCAAATAGGTTCCGTAAATTGAAGGAAGTATACCACTCTATCCCAAAACTCATCATCAAAAATGAATTTCTTAATTTCTTGAGCTTTGATATTTCAATTTTCATCAGTCACCATGCTAACCAAAGTATTCTTCACTTTTTTAATCCTCTCCACCATCACAATGATGGACGCAAAACGTGTTTCAGCGACCTTCAATAATTTCAAGTCAGAATGCCTATTAAATATAGCATTAGCAAAATGGTGGTTAACAACAAAATTCCTAATGCTTTTGACATTTCTTTCTAAATCTTCAATCCATGAACATAAAACATATGCTTGTGAATTTTCTTCTTCTTTGAGGTTGCAGATGCTCTTTAGGGCTAGATTTAAGTTGTGTGCTACACAGGGAGTCCAAAAAATATGAGGGTACTCACCCTCCAAACTCAACGCTGCACTTTTACAAACTGAAGCGTTGTCTGTAACGATTTGTATTACATTCTGATCACCCACTTCTTTTATCACTTTTATAAACAATCGCTTCAAATACTCTGCATTTTTATATTCTCCAGATACATCAACAGCTTTCAAGAATATTGGGTCACTAAGCGAACAAGCAATGAAATTGATTAATGGACGCCTTTGAATATATGTCCATCCATCAGACACAATAGAAACTCCATTTTGCTCCCATGAATATTTTTTAATCTCCAGCAACCTCTCCACATTTGTCCTCTCTTCTGCAAGAAGTGTGGTTCGTATTTTTTCTGAACTTGGAAGCATATAATCACTCAAATTACAATTTGCCAAAGATGTTACTAAATCCTTCCAATAAGGATTTCTAGCCGCATTAAATGGGAGTGAAGCAAAATAAAAATACCTCCCAACTTTTCTATCCAATTCTTCTCTTCCATATATATTAAATGATGCTTGTATCGTTCCTCTACCTCCTACATTGACTTTTCTTTTTTTTTCAGCATCTTCTTGATGGCTTGCAAATGGCACACTAACTGCACAAGAATCGGCCATTGCCATTCTCTTCTCATATTCTTCTTGTATTGTCTTCGCATTGCCTCATCAACTTTTCTGCAAGCAGAAAAGTCATGTTCTGGTATCTTCAACAAATGAGTCTTCACTCTTGTGTAAGACCTAACAAAATCTCTTTCGCAGATCTTGCATCGAAATCTTTTGTTTCCACCACCTCCTTCTCTAGTTTTTGCAAGTTTATCTACGTGTACCCATAGTGGCCCCACATCATCAATCACATTGCAACTATCAACAAAACCAGCAGCAGAACTCACATGTTGGGATGAGGATGACGCAAGTCCTTTCCCTTTATCCGTCATTTTTATCCAGAAAAAACAAAAAAAATACATTCAAAATTTTAAATCAATTATACAGACTGACATTATCTTGATATAAAATCACCAAGGAAAGTGGATTTGCCCCTCCCCTGCCAAAAACAAGGAGGGACTCAGCCCCTCCCTTGCCAAAAACAGAGAGCATAGATGGGGGCTCGACCCCCTCCCCTGTCGAAAACAGAGGGAGTAGGGGGGGCTCAGCCCCTTCCCTGCCGAAAACAAAGGGAGCAGGGGGGCTCAACCCCACCCCTCAGACCCAACAAGAGAGCGAGAGGGGGGGCTCGGCCCCTCCCCTGCCGAAAACAGAGGGAGCAGGGGGGGCTCAGCCCCTCCCCTGCCAACCCAACAAGAGAACCAGAGGGGCGAGGGGCTCGGCCCCTCCCCTGCCGACCCAACAAGAGAGCGAGAGGGGGGGATCGGACCCTCCCCTGCCGAAAACAGAGGGAGCAGGGGGGCTCAACCCCTCCCCTGCTGACCCAACAAGAGAGCGAGGGGGGGGGGGCGGCCCCTCCCATGCCGAAAACAGAGGGAGCAGAGGGGGCTCAGCCCCTCCCCTGCCGAAAACAAAGGGAGCAGGGGGGGCTCAGCCCCTCCCCTGCCAACCCAACAAGAGAACCAGAGGGGCGAGGGGCTCGGCCCCTCCCCTGCCGACCCAACAAGAGAGCGAGAGGGGGGGATCGGACCCTCCCCTGCCGAAAACAGAGGGAGCAGGGGGGCTCAACCCCTCCCCTGCTGACCCAACAAGAGAGCGAGGGGGGGGGGGGGGGGGGGGCGGCCCCTCCCATGCCGAAAACAGAGGGAGCAGAGGGGGCTCAGCCCCTCCCCTGCCGACCCAACAACAGAGTGAGAGGGGGGGCTCGGTGAAAGAACTCTTAAAATAATCAAGGAATCGGTGTGAGAGAGAGAAAGAGGGGAGAGAGAGAGAGGAGAGAGAACTCGATATTTGGGAATCAGCTGCCCCTGTTTTCCCTTGGCAACTGCAATAATGCTACATTACTCTTAATAGGGTTACAATAACCTTACAAGGACAAAAATGCCCCTCATTAGTAACACATGTTACATTAGAGTACAATGGAAACAAAACACGTGATTGGATATGGATCATTTATTTATCGGATCCATATCCAATCCATACTCCATATTCTAATACCCTCCCTCAAGTTGTGCATGGGGTTGAACCATGTGCAACTTGTTCTTCAGATACCAGAAGCGGTGACTTGTGAGACCTTTTGTAAATATATCGGCAACTTGGTCTTCCGAAGGGACATAAACTGGTTCAATCTCTTTGTCGGCTATCTTTTGTCTGATGAAGTGTTGATCAATCTCAATATGCTTAGTCTGACTGTGATGAATAGGGTTGAATGCAATTTGTATAGCACTTCTATTATCACACACAAGTGTTGAGTTTGATATATCCTCTCCCATCTCCGTAAGTAGATGCCTAATCCAAGTCACTTCTGTTGTGGCAGCTGCCATAGATCTATACTCTGCCTCTTTGCTAGATCTTGTCACTGCCTTCTGTTTTTTGCTACTCCATGAGACAAGATTTCTCCCAATGAAAACACAGTATCCTGAAACAGACCTCCTCTCATCTGGATCCCCTGTCCAGTCTGCATCTGTATAGGCCAGTATGTCATGTTTTGGTGTCTTCCATGAAGATTGAATATATGTGAGTCCATCACCCATCGTTCCTTTTAGATAGTGAAGGATGTGTTTAACAGCATCCATGTGACCAATCTTTGGTTCATGCATAAATTGAGATACTTGATTAACAGAATATACAATGTCTGGTCTAGTAAAAGTAAGGTATTGTAGCATACCCACTAAATTGCGATACTTGACTGCATCAGGATATAACTCACCATCACAAATATTGAGCCTTTGGTTGACAACACTGGGTGTGGGCAGAGGTTTACAATATGTCATTCCTGCTTTACCCAGAAGATCAAGAGTATATTTATGTTGAGTTAATGACATCTTTTCATCTTGTCTGTCTACCTCTACACCAAGAAAGTATCTCAGCTCCCCAAGGTCTTTCATTTTGAATCGCATACTCAACAAAACTTTAATTCGTTGAATGTGGTCTGGAGCAATACCAGTGATAACAATATCATCAACATATATGAGTAAGAAAACCATAGTGGTACCGTCCCTATATATAAACAGAGAATGGTCAAGTTGGGAACAAAAGAAACCATGTTTCTGGATTTCTAAGGAAAAACTTTCAAACCATGACCTAGAAGCTTGCTTCAATCCATACAAAGCTCTGGTTAATTTGCATACATATTCTTTTGGGTCTCCCTCTGCATAACCTTGAGGTTGCTCCATGTAGACCTCTTCCTTTAAGTCCCCATGAAGGAATGCATTCTTAACATCAAGCTGACTAAGGATCCAGCCATGTTCAATCGCCAAGCCAAGTATAATGCGAATAGTTCCCATTTTTACCACTGGGCTGAATGTCTCATCATAATCCTGACCATACTCTTGAGTGAAACCCTTGGCTACAAGACGCGCCTTATACCGTTCAATGCCACCATCCGGTTTATATTTAATTTTATAAACCCATTTGGAACCAACAACATTTTTATCTGGAGGGCGGCCAACTATCTCCCATGTTTGACACTCATGAAGTG
This sequence comes from Nuphar pumila, assembly GCF_984573655.1. Taxonomy (NCBI): domain Eukaryota; kingdom Viridiplantae; phylum Streptophyta; class Magnoliopsida; order Nymphaeales; family Nymphaeaceae; genus Nuphar; species Nuphar pumila. The sequence continues at coordinate 117,322,237 of NC_143251.1, read as the reverse complement.
CCTCGATCTCCTCATTCATCGCTTCAATCCATTTGTTGGATGGGATAGCTTGATGAAAACCAAGAGGTTCATCGTGTTTTTCAATCTGGGATAGAAAAATCTGAAAGTCCATAGAAAAGTTGTCATAACTAACCCACTTTTCAATAGGATTTCTTATCCTGCCTGATCTTCCTGATGCTTCTCTGTTATTAGATAATGCAATGTGTTCTTCAACCGGTACATTCGTTTGCTCTCTAGGTCTCCTGGTATACACATTACCTTTGTATCTCAGACACTCTGCTTGTGATGTATCATCTGAAACTGTCTCACCATGTCTGTTTTCAAGAGTCAAAATAGTATGCTCAGCAGCGTGTGAAATAAGTTCAGCACTAAGCCATGGGTTATACCAATTAGCAATTGCACCAATATGTTCACGATTGACGTCTGCTACTTTTTTCAGAAAACTATTTTCATCAAAAACAACATTTCTGGAAATTTAAATCTTCTTATTGGCAGGATCATAACACCTGTAACCCTTGTGTTCATCTGCATAACCTACAAATTGGCATATGGAGGCTTTGTCCTGAAATTTAGTCCTCATGGATTTGTCAATATGTATATAATAAGTGCATCCAAAAACTCGTAACTCATTATAATCGGGATGTGCACCAAAGAGAACATAATAGGGAGATTGATTTTCAAGAATAGGCATAGGAAGATGATTTATCACATGAGTGGCAGTGTGAAAAGCTTCAGTCCAAAGACTAATGGGTAAATTACTCTCATGCGTCATACTCATTGCACTTTCCACAATATGTCTGTGTTTACGTTCAGCAATTTCATTTTGTTGTGGAGTGTACGGGCAAGAAACTCTACGATGCATCCCATCATCTTGGAGAAAATCTAAAAATTCTTTGGAGGAATACTCACCACCTCCATCACATTGGAGAATTTGGATATTTTGAGAGAATTGATTTTTAACATAGGCATGAAAATGACGGAAAATGGAAAAAACTTCTGATTTGTGTTTCATAAAGAATATCCAGGTAAAACGAGAGAAACTGTCAATAAAAGATACATAATATTTACTTCCAGAAGAGGAGGGATTAGGGGCTGGGCCCCAAACATCTGAACATATTATCTCAAAAGGCATGGAAGCTCTTTTATTTATTTGATGAAAAGGGAGTACATGACTTTTGCAGACCTGACAACCGGGACATATTTTAACCTTCAATAAGGGTGAAACAGACTCTGAAAGAAAACCATTGGACACTAACTTTTCAATAAAGACTTGACTACAATGACCAAGACGAGAATGCCAGAGATCTGACTTATTATATTTGGATGTACTTAGGACGCTTTTAGAGATGAGATCAGACTTGGGCTTCAAGACACTGGAGGTTGGATCTTCATTAAAGACATACATGTCTCCACATCGCTCTCATTTAGCGAACATCTCCTTCGTTTGAAGATCCTTGACAAAGACAGAAGTAGGAGTAAATTCCATAGAAGAATTGGTAGAATCAACAAGTTTAGAAACAGATACAATATTTTTCTTTTTGTTCGGTGCATGAACAACATCAGATAAAGGGATAGATGACTCAGACAAAGGAATGAGGACATTTCCTATGTTTGAAATAGGGTGGTGAGTCCCATCTCCGGTTACAATATTAGATTTACCAAAATAGGGAGTCAAAATAGAGAACTTACCTGCATTGCCAGTGACATGGGTTGTTGCCCCAGAGTCAACATACCATATTCCATCATCATTCTGCTTTAGATTCAAGTTGGCCATAGCAGATAGTAGGAGATCCTTAGCATCATCACTGACCCGAAATGTACCTGCAGTTCCTGATATACCAGCATTTCTATTGTTTTGCATTCTATTCTGATTTTGTGGGTTGAACCAGCAGTTGGCCTTGATATGACCACGTTTGTTACACTGATAGCATGTGGGAACATTCTTTGAAAAACTGACATTGAAAGTTGGTGTAGGTAGTAACCCGCGTCCACCCTGGATTGGATTTCCCTTGCCTCTGCCACGTCCTCCTCGTGCACGATCAGCTATCACCCCTGTGGCAAGGACCTCATGCGTAGATGATTGTCCTGTTGAAGCTTCAGACATGCTTTTCAGTGTCATCTCATACTGAAAAAGTTTGGCGCGTAATTCCTCAAAAGAGAGCAACGTAGGCAAGCATAATAAGGATGTAACAAGAACATGATATTCTGATCCCAGGGCATTCAGTGTTTGTTGCACCTTTTCTTATCTGAGACTGGACATCCAACCATGGCTAATTGATCTGTGATGCTTTTGACTTGATTTAAGAATTCAACAATGCTCATTCCACCCTTTCTTAACATTTGAAATTCGCGTTTAAGAAACAACACTTTAGCCTCTGATATTTGAGAATAGGTCTGAGCTAAAGCACCCCACAAAACTTTAGATGTGCAATCATCAGGAATGGAAATCAAGACTTCTTGTGACAACGTGGAAGTGATGTATGCGACGAGTGCCTGATCACGCTTCATCCAGGTAACAAATGCAGGGTTGCGAATAGTATTGGGCAATCCTCCATCCTCTTTGGCTTCGTTGGTGATAAATTCTGGAGGCATTGGAGTCGATCCATCTAAGTGGCCTGAAAGATCTTGACTCCGAATAAAAGGGGCAATCTGCCTTTTCCAAGTCAAATAGTTGTTGGTAGTTAACTTTTCTGAAACTAACTGCCCCAGGAAACTGGAAGAGAGACCTGAATTACCCGAAGAATCCATTGATAGACTGTTTGACAGCGAAAAGAAACTGGTGGCTGGGACAGAAAATAAAGGACTGACAGTAGATCTGAAAATATTTTCAGATCTACGAGGAATAGAAGAAGGCAGATATGTCGCAACTTTCAGATTTGCGACAGAGAGAGAGAGAGAGACACGATAATAAATCTGAAGGAGAGACACGATAATATCAGACCTGCAAAATAATAGAAGGAAAGAAATAGGTGCAGAAAAGAAAAGGGAAAGAAATAGGTGCAGAAAAGAAAAGAGGGATACCAATTTTCACGCTGAAAAGAAAGGAAGATTAGGTACCAATTTTCCAGCAGGAAAAGGGATATGTTGTTCACGCAGGAGATTGCAGACACGTGATCTGCTGTTCACGCAGATCAGGAAGAGGAGTTGGGGCAGCTTTTCACGCAGACTGCAGACATGTGATCTGCTGTTCACGCTGGTCAGGAAGAGGAGTTGGGGCAGCTATTCACGCAGACTGCAAACACGTGATCTGTTGTTCACGCAGATCAAGAAGAGGAGTTGGGGCAGCTTTTCACGCAGACACGTGATCTGTTGTTCACGCAGATCAGGAAGAGGAGTTGGGCAGCTTTTCACGCAGATCAGGTACGTGATCTGTTGTTCACGCAAAGAAGGCTGGGCAGCTATTTCAACAGGAGGCTGGGCAGCTTTTTTTTAGCAGTGGCAGCTTTTTCAGCAGATACGAGATCTGCTATTTCAGCAGTGGCTGTTATTCAGCAGGAAACTGCAGACACATGATCCGTTGTTCACGCAGAGACGACTGAGGTACCCTTTTTGTAACGCCCCGAAATCTTAACCCAAATTTTGAGGAAAATTTTTTTTTTTCAATACAGCGGAAACAAGTCATACTGTAGGGCTAAGCATTCCAGAACATTACAGATGGAGCAAGACCAAAACATTCTTTTCATTCCAATATCAATGAAAATTAAGATCAGAGTTCTCACACTATCCTTGGAACAGTAAATCCAAAAATCCTGATCGAAGCCTCATCCCGCAGTCGCTCCTGAATCCAACTCTTCACCTGAGATTTTATAGGAATTAGACTACAACTGTCTAAGTAGGAATTACTGTAATTGTTCTTGCAGGTATATCATGTGTCAAGTATATGGTTTGGTTGCCGAATGTGATTTTCGACCCATACAAGAATAAGTAAAGAACTACACTACAACAGTCAATAATTTATGAGAAGCAATCTGACAAGTATCATCAAAAACAATCATTTAAATATCTCATAACCACTAATACGAACTCACACAATGATTCAGAGAAATGCAATTATGACAATTCATAACTCAGGTACGCATTCATACCACAAGGTACAACCATTATGCATAAAGAAACATTAAACCATACCATGATGCATCATTTTACTACAACAAGACATTTAACATACATTGACAGTTAAACATCATGCATCCACCAAACATATAACAATTAAGGAAACATATAACATATGCATGTTCTAATGCATATTAGGAAAATGCATGATTATGTGAAATGCATGATTTCTTTTGTTATCTTTCATTTAAGTTCCATCTTTCCATATGCATGCCCTATTAAATGCACGCAGATTTAAGTTCCTCTTTTTAATTACCGTTGCCCGCGGATACACCAAACGGGTACAAACCCCGAGGTCAAGTAGGGTTCCCGGAGTAGCTTAACACACAATTTATATCTTATTACCGGGTTCTAAACTTAACCCTCGACCGAGATCAGGAAACAGCACCATCCATCGGAACATTAGACCTCCACATCTAATGTCGGGGACACAAGGGACACCCCACGCCCACAAGTGTCACTTCCTTGGTACCATAACTCACAGCTGTGACTAACACACCACTCCCGGGTAAAGTGGCGGGCTCTCCCTAAAACTGTGGCCAGGAGAAGAACCTCAATATCGGGTTCAGGGGCAACAACGCACACAGAGTTTTTGTATCCTCACAGTCTCCCCAAGACCGGATATCTAAGATTCTCATACTCCAGATGAGATATCCCAGAAAGTATATTACACTGTTCTTATTCATTATATTTTTATTTAATTCCATTCTTTAAGTTTGCAACACAATATGCAAAAGTAAAGTGAAAACCCCGCATCCTCCCTTGCAGGGACCCATTCGGGACTCCAGCCCGTATAAACCATTATAACAGTGTATTAATGTGTCAAACCATCTTATGTGGTTTAAGTGATGCAGTTAAAACATATGTGAAAGAAAACCAAACCCACGGCTCTCCAGGCCGATGATGGTCCATCTAGGCCATCGATGCATCGTATGCAAAAATCATAACAATTTGCAATGTATGCGATAATACCAACATAATTCCAAATGCACATTCATTCATACCATTTTAACAATATGCATGAGCTTCCACAGACCTATACATGTGTGACCATTCACGTGTAAGTGCTTTTATGTAATCACTTAACACACATGCATTCATCCATAGTTTCACAAGTATGTGAGCATATTTATGCATGATAATTAAACATGCCCCATCATGTAAATACATGAAACCTTTCATTCATAGCATGAGTTATCTTCCCCACACAAGCACCTGAACCGGATCTAGAAATTTATATGTCAGGGCTGCACGCATTCACATCATGTATGCACCTCCACCATCAAACTTTGTAATCATATTAATAGTACAAGACATTCAGGAGAAGCTATATCAATCATTCATAAGTAAGGAAAAGTAAACGATCTGGTGTAACCTAATACAAAATCCAATAGTCAATGTTATTTAAGTCAAGTGAAGTCAATTCCTACTGTTTCAAGAAAATCAAAGTTGTGAAAGAAACTCATAATGGTGCAATAAAAATCAGTATGGCGAAAGCAGGCCATACTATTGCAATATTGTTCCACTGCAAAGGATAAGAGGGTATGCTAGAAAATGGGGTATGATAATCAGAATGTCACAGGGTATACAATTCTATTAACTGATCAGCATACACCATGGTATTCAATTGACACAAACTGTATAGAGGCATGCTGTTAACATTAAAAGACTGTTTAATTAACATAAATTGTTCATAACATAATAGTGTAGGCAATTAACACTAACTGATATTTATCTTAGCAAATATACTTCTAATGATTTTGAACCTAACACTACACATGATTAGGTCCCAGATGGTCATGCCTTTGCATTAAGAGTTTACAACCCATTGAGTAATTGTATAAACAGATAGAACAAAGTTCAAATGTGCAGATTCAATGTTTTTCATATTAAACCTATATTCGGTGTATACATATTAAAGCTCTTTATGCTATGAAATGAAATTAGGTTAGCCACTTGGAACATAGGGTCTTTAACTGGTAAGTTGGTAGAGTTAGTAGATGTTATGTGTAGGAGAAAGATTGATATTTTATGTCTTCAAGAGACCAAATGGGTAGGTGAGAAAGCTAAAGTGATAGAACCTTGGGGATATAAGATTTGGTATACAGGAATAAATAGGAATAGGAATGGAGTAGGGATTGTTATGAGTCGTCAGTTTATAGATAATGTAGTTGAGGTCCGTAAGAAGGGTGATAGAATTTTACTTATTAAATTAGTATTAGGTACGGATATTATTAATATTATTAGTGTTTATGCACCTCAAGTAGGTTTAGATGATTCCATTAAGCATCAATTTTGGGAAGATTTAGATGGAGTAGTACAAGAGACATCTTATGGAGAAAAGCTTTTCATCGGCGGTGACCTTAATGGACATGTAGGCATTAGTAGGGATGGATTTGAGAATATCCATGGAGGCTATGGTATAGGAGAAAGAAATGAAAGTGGAGAAAGGATTTTAGATTTTTGTTTGTCCTATGATATGATCTTAGCAAACACTTGGTTTAGGAAGAGGGAGTCTCACCTAGTAACATTTAAAAGTGGGGTTAATACGAGTCAGATAGATTTTTTCCTACTTAGAAAGAGAGATAGGGGTTGTTGCATCGATTGTAAGGTTATACCAGGAGAAAGTGTAGCTACACAACATAGAGTCTTAATTTTAGATCTTAGAATTAGACAATGCCGCAAAAGGGATAGACATAGGATAGATCCTAGAATTAAGTGGTGGGCACTGAAAGGAGCTAAACAAGGAATGTTTGTAGAGCAGGTAGTTAAGGAAGTTGATTGGTGTCTCGAGGAGTATTCAGAATCAATGTGGAATAAGATAGCGGGTGGTATGAGAAAAGTAGCTAAGGAGGTATTGGGTGAGTCTAAAGGCGGTGCACCACTAGGTAAGGATACATCATGGTGGAACGAGGATGTCAAATTAGCTATTAAGGTTAAAAGAGAGTGTTATAGAAATCTAAGTAAGAGTCGTGATAATGAGAATTTGGAGAAGTATATGATAGCAAAGAAGGAAGCTAAAAAAGTTGTTCGAAACGCGAGGGCTAAGGTATATAAGGAGGTTTATGACAAGTTGGATACCAAAGAAGGCGAGAAGGATATTTATAGGCTTGCAAAGATGAGAGATAAGAAATCGAAGGATTTGGGTATGGTTAGATGTATCAAAGATGAAACGCAAAGGGTTTTAGTCAAAGATGAGGAGATTAAGGAGAGATGGAAAGATTATTTTGATAAGCTATTTAATGATAGTCATGCTAAAGATCTTGGAGACTTCTCCATTCCTTTTCATGAGATAAATCGTGACTTCATGCGCAAGATTCAAAAGAAAGAAATTGCAGAGGCTTTGAAGAAAATGAAATCAAGAAGGGCAGTTGGCCCAGATGGTATACCTATCGAGTCTTGGAAATGCTTGGGAGAGAAAGGTTTAGAACGGTTGACAAATCTTTTTAACTTGATTTGGCGAACAAATAAGATGCCTAATGAGTGGAGGAAGAGTACTTTGGTGCCTTTATATAAGAATAAGGGTGATATACAAGATTGCACAAACTATCGTGGTATAAAACTCATGAGTCATACTATGAAACTTTGGGAGAGGGTGATTGAGTCTAGGTTGAGGAAGGTTGTCATGATATCGGAGAATCAATTTGGTTTTATGCCTGGAAGATCAACTATGGAAGCTATACATCTTCTTAGACAACTTATTGAAAGATATAGAGAGAGGAACAAAGATTTGCATATGGTTTTTATTGATTTAGAGAAGGCATACGATAGAGTACCTAGGGACGTTCTCTGGTGGACAATGATGAAGAAAGGTGTTTCTCTCAAGTACATTAGTATAATTAAAGATATGTATGAAGGAGTAGTAACCAATGTCCGCACTTGTGGAGGGGTGACAACCAATTTCCCGATAACGGTTGGGTTACATAAAGGATCTGCTTTAAGCCCTTTCCTATTTGCGATAGTGATGGATGAGCTTACGAGATCAATTCAAGAAAATGTACCGTGGTGTATGTTGTTTGCTGATGATATTGTTTTGATTGATGAGTCTAGAGTTGGGGTTAATGCTAAGTTAGAATTATGGAGACAGACATTGGAAGCTAGAGGTTTTAAGTTGAGTACGAGTAAGACTGAATATATGGAATGTCGGTTTAGTAAGCAACGAAGTAGTGATGGGAGTGTAGTGAAGCTTGGTGAGCAAGATATACCGGTGAATGATTATTTCAAATATTTGGGATCCATCATTCAAAAGTATGGAGAAATTGATGGAGATGTAAATCATAGGATAAAGGTTGGGTGGATGAAATGGAAAAGTGCTACTGGAGTGCTGTGCGATCGTAGAATGCCATTGCGGTTGAAGGGAAAGTTTTATAGGACGACTATTAGACCCGCTTTACTATATGGTACGGAATGTTGGGCTGCCAAGAGACATCATATTCAAAAAATGAGTGTAGCTGAGATGCGGATGCTTAGATGGATGTGTGGAAATACAATAAAAGATAAGATTCGGAACGAAGAGATACGTAAGAAGGTAGGTGTTGCACCCATTGAAAATAAGATGCGAGAGAATCGTTTACGGTGGTTTGGACATATTCGGCGAAGGCCTAATGATGCTCTAGTTAGAAGGTTGGAGAAATGGGAAAATATATTAGTTAAAAGAGGTCGGGGTAGGCCTAGGAAGACTTGGATGGAGATGATAGGAAAGGATATGAATGCTTTGAACCTCACCGAGGACATGGCGTTGGATAGAAATGATTGGAGGAAAAGGATTCATGTGGAAGACCCAAAATGAATTTCTTTTTTGGTTCATATCGCTGACCCCAATTGTTTTGGGATGAAGGCGTAGTTGTTGTTGTTGTTGTATGCTATGAAATGAAAACAAAAAGTGAGCCCTACACCAAGCAACAAGGAAACTTGTCGTTCATACTGTCTTGCACAAGGACAATCACATATACATATCACTGGGCAGAACTTATGAGCACCTATATTAACCTATCATGGAATGAACCGTATTATGAGCAGCATTAGCCATGACGAACATAGGTATGCTAGTGAGCGTGTTCCAACAATCATCGGACTGCTGTTATGCCTGTTACAGCATCGATCCAACCAACACACCCCCATAGTTTCATAGCAGGAAGTTTATTTTCTGTTTGGCAACAAAAATAACCCACACATAAGCAGTTTTATAACAGGAATATCATTTTCTGTTCCACACTGGAATAGCCCACAGAAGGTGGGTACTTTAACAAGTATTTTTTTCAGTCAGCATTTAGGTTAATCACTATACAGATTCCCCAAAATCAAATGGTTCAAGGAAAACCCAAATCAAGCATCTACGGAACACCCTAAGGTTTCAGACCTGGACTATTTATATGTTTACAGGAATTTCTTAAAATATACATGCTTTAATGATATAAAACTGTGTAAGACCATACATGATCGCATGAAATCGGATGAACTAAATTCTGATAATTAAGAAAATGAATAGAAATCAAGTCTAATAGCAGGCAACTAAGACATATGTATTCAGATTAAATATCCATTAATAATCACACAGGAATAGATTTGATATAACCAGCACCACCTTACTGTAGTCTTTTATTATAGCATAAATTTTGGTTAAATGACAGAACACAGAGTTGCATTGAACATGCAAATTCTGAATTTAAAAAACTGATGTACACAGAAACTAATATAAATTTTTGTTTTTCATTGGACGTATTATATAAACAGTCTATTGAAAATCCTATAGACATTTTTTTTCTTTATTTGGGATCATAGCAGCCGATACCCCTAAATTTTGGTTTGGGGATTCACGGCAACACAAACCCCCAATGTGGTTTGTTCCTAACACCACTGTCCGAAAATCAGAAACCCCCAACTCGGGTATTTGGGGTTAAGAGGAGTACAACCCTATTAGCATAAATCTGAAAACTCATGAATCGGAACCCCTCGTCGTTTTTCAAAAACCCCAATATCATTTGGGTTTTCATAGTAGCCGAAATACCCATTCTGCCAATTTGGGGTTCCCGATAGCCATTAAACACCACCCCGTAGCATGAATCTGAAAACCCCGAACCCATATAGATTTAATAAACCCCAAATCCCCCTTTCATTATTCGAAAACCCCCCTTTTCTTTCAATCGATTTAGAGCCTCACAGTAACCCCATCAATGCTTGGACACCGGACACACCAAAACAAGAAAAGAAACAGTAACCCCTACCTTTTTCCGGCGACGTGGTTGCTGCTACAACGAAGGAGAGGTGAAGATCAAGAGGGAGAGAAGGGCTCGGCTGGGGCGGCGGCATCGATCCAGTCACACGTAGCGAGGGTGCCGGCGAGAGAGGCTCCAGGGCAGCGTCGATGGCTTGCGCAGAGGGAGACGAGAGAGAGAGGAAGAGAAAGAAAGAAGAGAGCCGAGGTGGGGAGGAAGAGGGGCGAGACCCCCATTTGAAGAGGCAGGAGCACACTGCCCTCCCAGCGGCGCGCTCCAGCCCTCTTCCCCCTTTGCGATATCCCTATGCAGGGGTTAGGGTTCACCCTAACCCCTTCATTTTATCGGGCCTTCATATGCCCCTTAACACAGAATCCCTTTTTTAAAACTGCTGTAGCCCGATATAGGGTTTTAAAAACCCTATCGGTTTACGGATCCGGGTCGGGTCCGACCCGGGTCCAAGAGCTTCTTGCTTTTAAATTAAATTTTTATATATATTTTTCCTTTTAACGAGAGGGTCGGGTCCGGGTCTGCGACCTGCGGCTCAGGATCCAAACCCGACCGGACCCTTGCCTCCCACTTGATATGGATCCACGGATTGGATCCAAATGGATCCAATCGTGGATCCCCTAAAAATACTCATATAATATATATTTTTATATATATTTAATCATATATACAAATACATAAGGTATTTTACCTATATCCATATGGATCCTATCTGGGTATTGGATCCGAAATGTGGATCCCAAGCCCATATATACATTATATACGTAGTTATCTCTTGAATAAATTGCCTAATTAAAAAAAATTTGCACTTATGTAAGTACATATATGTTTTACGAGATAAATACATATATAAAGACCCCTTTATGGGTCCCGGATCCGCGACTTGGATCCCGGGCCCAAATCACATTGTTATGAAATATATACCATAATATTTTTAAATAAAAGCCTAAAAATTTAGGTTATTACACTTTTTCAGTAGGACCAGATGAAGTGCTTTTGCAGTAGCTTTTGTTGTTCACGTGATCTGCTCTGATACCATGAAAGAACTCTTAAAATAATCAAGGAATTGGTGTGAGAGAGAGAAAGAGGGGAGAGAGAGAGAGGAGAGAGAACTCGATATTTGGGAATCGGCTGCCCCTGTTTTCCCTTGGCAGCTGCAGTAATGCTACATTACTCTTAATAGGGTTACAATAACCTTACAAGGACAAAAATGCCCCTCATTAGTAACACATGTTACATTAGAGTACAAAGGAAACAAAACACGTGATTGGATATGGATCATTTATTTATCGGATCCATATCCAATCCATACTCCATATTCTAATACTCAGCCCCTCCCCTGCCGAAAACAAAGGGAGCAAGTGGGGGCTCGGCCCCTCCCCTGCCGACCCAACCAGAGAGCGAGAGGGGGGGCTCGGCCCCTCCCCTATCGAAATCAGAGGGAGCAGGGGGGGCTCGACCCCTCCCCTGCAGACCCAGCAAGAGAAAGAGAGGGGGGGGGGGGCTCGCCCCTCCCCCGCCGACCCAACAAGAGCAAGAGAGGGCGCAGGGGGGGCTCGGCCCCTCCCCTGCCGACCCAACAAGAAAAAGAGAGGGTGCAGGAGGGGCTCAGCCCCTCCCCTGCCGACACAAGCAGAGAGCGAGAGGGACGTACCTGCGACGAGGGAGAGGAGCTTCGGAGGTGGCGTCGGGAGGAGAGGGCTACGCGGGAGAGGAGAGGAGTGATTTGGGCAAAAAAAAATTGCCCTAATCACTCTTTTTCATCGGGTTTTTTTTTAACGTCTGAAATGTGGACGAAAATGACCCTAGGTGCGTTGACCGCACCCAGGGTCATGTTAGCCGCACCCGCAAGCGCACCCGCGTCGCGTCGACGCGGGTGCGGCACCTGCTTTGCCGAAACCCTGTGACTTAGCTCAGTAGAAGGATAAAGTTTGCCACGTGTGCATAATCAGCATTAAGGTGAAAAAGTGTAGATTGACAAGTTTACAAAAGAAATACTCAAGAAATACATAAAGAAGACATGCACATGGATAGAAAGGACAAGAAAGTATAACCAACCAAAAAAGTAAATCTCCTTACTAAAAAGTGCAAAGGACCCAGGTGCACTCCAAGAAATAGATTAAGGCCAGAAGTTTGTAGTTTTCATTCGACGCAAGCAATTCAGAGTTTAGCATAAACAATAGGCATCAAAAAGAGATTGAGCTTCTTTTCTGATGGTTTAAATGAGAGTGGAAGCCTATTAGGAAAAGGAAAGCAAATCAATGACAAGAAATTACGGGCAGCGATAAACTTGAAGCTTTTGACTCATGCCAAGTTATGGATGAATGTTACACTATGAACACGAATATATTAGGTTAGTAGACTGTACTCGCCACTTTGGAGCTTGGATCTACTTGTAGTAAGAGACAAATGTGCATAGAAAGCACAATAATAAGAATCTAAACATCCTCATTAATGTCCTCCTACTCTCCAGGATTGTCAAAAAGGTTATTTCCAAAGTTTAAGCAAGAAAGCACGACATAATAAAAAAGAAGGCACATAAAGTTACATGGCACACCTTTGTGAAACTACCATGGGGAGAGTCATGCAGCTCCTCCTCAGAGGGATCTCTTATCTGCCCACCAGTCTACAGATACACCACGTGACCATAATGACTATGAAATTATAGCAGCATAGACCACCATTATCGAGACATTCTTATAATAGACATCAAGAAAAAATATAAAAGCATAACTCTTCACATAACAAGGCCCACAGCATTACCTTCCATGTTGATTCTGAACCCGCACTTTTAAGTAATGCATCTCTAGAAAGAAATAGGGTAAAGACCTTATTGGACATCTTTGTTTTCGAAGCAACTCGTGCAGACCTAAGACAGGGAACCATGCACAACAAAACCCAGTTAACAATGAATCCAATACTTTGCAGTATCCAAAGCACTAGGTTAGCATGAATGAAAAATTCAACAATGACAAGTACCTCCCCAAATGCATTGACGCCACAAATCCACCATAACCATACATTCCGAAGTAAGGCTGTAAAATGACCACGAAGTAGTGTTAATAAGAATCCAGAATTTCCCATACTGAATGCCTGAATTTTCTGCAAAACATTTCTTTCGAAGAAAACTTTCCCAACATAGACTCTAAGCCTGTGAGAAAGGACACAAGCGACGATGCAAGGGATAACATCCACAAGGGGAATGGAAATGTTGTAAAAGACATGAGTCCTACAGTGTTTCCCCGAGTCCTATAGTGTTTCCGGTAACCCTGTCTTAAACACATGCATGCACTAGGAAAGCTCAAGAGTTATCTCCACTGGATATATGCAAATTAACAACTCAAATTGTAATTACTAGATCCTATTTGAAATTAATAACTTATATGCTTAAGTGTATTATACAGCTCGGCACTCTCTGAGTCATCCATACACTTCCATTTGCAGAATTCATACTACACAAGTGTTCATGTAACATGACACATGTTCAACATGCATGTGGAAGACAACAGAATGATGAATTGGAATGACTTCAATCACAATCACTGAAACCGGAGTATGGCAAAGTGAGAGGACAAGAGAGCATATATCACAAAGATAAAAACTAGATTTTATCAGAAAAAACAAAACAAAGTATGTGGGACATGAGCAAATGCATAACGAGTATGAAAAGGAATAATATTTATTTGAGTAATAGTTGGACAGGCAGATATATCATGAAGGGGATCTCCTTACAATAGCAACACTTCATCAGACCTCAAAAAAGTTTATAGACCAAAAAATAGGATAAGAAAGAAATTTTCAGAAACCGAAAAAAAAAATTACAATTCAAAGTCAACTCTTTCATGTGCAAGTGGCCCAACACCAATTCCCGACTACAAAAAACAACAAATATTCACCCATCACTAGACCCAAGTGAATCTTCAAGCATTTCGTTAAGTAAGAGATATAAGTTGGTGTACATGCACACCTTCACTAACAGTCGAACAAGAAAACAAGTTCGAAAAGCTTAACCAATTCCTTGCACCCTAAGTTATGGAGTCACGCCACTCAATAAATCATGTAGTGTCACCTCACAGTCTTAAGATCATACCAAGAGAAACTTTGCTATGTCTTCAGTATAAGAAATGACAGATACACAAGAAAGACCCTAAGAAAGATTTCTACAACCATGAATGGAACTAAGAAAGGAGCAAATAACAACACTCAAAACTATTTAGGTCCAGAATTAAAAACGAAATCATGACTAATCAAGGGAAAAGACTAAGTATTGAGAAGTTATCCCATATATAAAGAATGGACCCATCAAGAAAACTAAATGGAGATGGAAGGAAATGATTTAAAGGAAAACATAAGAGTAACATAATTTGCCTAAGGAGATGAAAGCATGAGTTATTTCAAAGATATTGGCATAAGCACAAAAAAGAATTTAAGGATTGATGACATTCTCAATTCAACCTCACCGTATGGTTAAGAAATGATTTGACCAAACAGTGGGTCAAGAAGTGATCTCATAAATGTACAATTTTCCACCATGAGATAGATACACAAATAAATATATATAGGCAAAATATTGGCTACACTTACAAGTTCTGAAGACCCTAATAGGAACTGAGGGGCAGGCCATCTTGACCAAATTTGACCCCATAGATGTGCTGGGAATGGTTTGTTTACTAGAAAACGATCCTTGGATCATGTTTTTTTGAAGTGTATACACGGTTTTTTGAGGGTTGAAATTTTATTATATATTAGGCTTTTGATTTTTCAACCCCAGGAAGACCCTGTATACACGGAAAATCATGAGGGTCCAATCTTAAAAGGAATCACGGGTTTGGAATCCATGAGTGTGGACAATATATATAGTGATTGGTTCCTCCCACCCGAGTAGGAAGGAAGCTCGTGGAAGACAGAGACACTGTCATCATCCAAGGGTTGGTCACCACTAAACCAACCATGTAGATAAACATCTAGAGGGTCCAATCTTAAAAAGAATCATGGATTTGAAATCCATGAGTGTAGGTTCCTCCTACCCGGGTAGGAAGTAATGGATGGATTTGATTTCTCATTTTTTTTTCTGGTTCTGTTTTCCTAATCTGACCTAACGGGTGTGATCTACACGGTTTGTTTAGTAGGAATCGCCTTTTGGATCATCCCAATATGACACGAGCAGGTTTTTATAAGGTTTCAACAATAAACAATCCAAAATTTTCATAAATTTCAAAGCTCATCAAATCACATTTTTTATCAGAAAAACACCATCTAACAATCAATTCCTAGTAAATAAAATATGATGAACACATCTATGAGGTCTGACTTGAAAACGTGAGTATCGTCTCATACCGTATGGACAATAAGAGGAACCAAATTTCCCTACATATATCAACACACAAACTATTAATGGAAGCAAGGAAAAATATAGAAACACACGAGTTTTAAATAAATTTATTCAATGAATACTTGGAGTTTCATATCAATATCCCCAATGTCTTTAAATGATTCTATGAAATTATGAAAGCAAAGCCATCCCGGAGGGGCCAAGAAGATGTACAAATATTCATCCTAAACAAAGGAATAGACCAGAGTGAAAGAGAAGACGAAAATAGTGCAAGAACCTGTTCATTCAATTGAATGAAAAGGCTCATCAGGAAAAATCCAAGAAACAATTACATGATAAAAACGTGCATTAAAGGAAAGTATAGGTGAGAGAGAGTGTAGTTTAGGCTTATGACAGTGAGTGTATTGTAGTGAGGATCAAATGTATTTCTCTTTGGCATTTTTTAATGTTCTTTATTAATGAAGTTATTCATTCATTCGCACCTCTTGTGTTTCATTTTTGGTTCTTATGTTTTTGTCCAAACACATTATGTTTTGACTCTTGGAGTTCATTTGGGAGTGCATTGGGATATGTGTCATTTTGTGTCACCATGCTCTTATAACATACCGTCACAAGCAATGCCAACAACTACCATTCACATATGGACCCATTGTCACCTCTTTAACATTATCAACACTGACAAAATCATGTCCACACGATGGATCTCATCTACAACCATATTCTTGCAAATAGGCAAGCCCAAGAAATACAGAAGGTCGATTCCTCGTAGACACATTGACTAACCAACAAGAACCCTCTTCTTGTTAAACTCATTGGTGTGTTAATGTGTCAACGGAGATCAACCACAATTGTTGGATTACGTGTGGTCCCCCAAAGCCAATGTAACACCCGAGAATTTTTAAAAAAATAAAAAATAAATAAAAAAATATTGGATCCAGGTTGGATACGACTGGATCCAGGCATCTGAACCCCAAGTACGCTTCCTCTCGTCTCTCCTCCCCCGTTCCTCTCTTATTCTCTCTCCTCCTTGAGCAGTGTCGGCCCTCCTGCCTCCCCCTTTCCCTGTGTGGCACCGACTGGAGGGCATCGGCCCTCCTGCCTCACCCTCCCACCGTTCTCCCTGTGTGGCACTGGCAGGAGGGCGCCGACCATCCTGCCGCACTCTCTCTCTGTTCTCACTGTGTGGCGCCGACAGTAAGGTGCCGACCCTCCTGCCTCACCCTCTCTTTGTTTTTCTTCGAGCGGCGCCGGCAACAGGGTGTCGACTCTCCTGCCTCCCCCATCTCCCTGAGTAGGGGCCGGCAGGAGGGCGCCTGCCCTCCTGCCTTTCCTGGTTTCCACTTAGCAGCGTCGAGAGGAGGCTGCCGACCCTCCTGCCTCCCCTTCTCTTCGGGACGACGTCGACCCTCCTATTTTCTCCCCCTTGCTCTGAACGGCACCGATAGGAGGGTGCCACCCCTCCTGCCCTTTTTCTCCCCTTTTCGGTACGGCGCCGACAGGAGGGTGTCGGTGTAAAATTGTCTATGAAAAGACAATACGCATACGAGCACAAATAATATAAAAAAGATGTGCACGAAGGCACTCTCACAACACTTGAACAAAGTACGCAGAAGCGTAAAAATAATAAACATTCACAATGGCATGTATTTTATAGAAAGAACCAAATGCTTGAGACTCTCAAGCTTAGGGAAAACAAGGGGGGAACACCCCTATTTATACAAGAAAGAGGAGGTGCAAGGGGGCTCCCAAAGGAGTCGTTGGGGAGCCCCCAACGGTCATATTTGTGACCGTTGGGGGCCCCGAACGACTCTATTGGGGGACCCCAATGCACCTTTATGAAAAGGTAAAAAATAAAAAGAATAAAAAATACAAAAAATAAAAAGGAAGAAAAGTACAACATATTCCAAATGGAATATGCGCAAGAAGGAAAATTACAATTATACCCTTATCGGGTAAACAGAAAAATAAAAAATAAAATATATATATATATATATATGTATATATATATATATGTATATATATATATATATTTATATATAGAGATACATATACATATATATATTATATATATATATGTATCTCTATGAATATAAGTATATATATTTATATTTACATCAACGATTTTGGGAGATACATTTTAACACCCGCCCCCCCCCCTCAAACTTACGGTGTGATAACTGCAAGTTTGCCAAGGAGGAAATGAAATCTGGGCGAACATAGAGCTTTGGTGAAGAAGTCAGCAAGCTGATACTCAGACGTTACATATGGTAGATCAATGACCTTCTTCAAGTATTCTTCTCTGACATAATGGCAGTCCATCTCTATATGTTTTGTTCGCTCGTGAAAGGTGTGATTCTTGGCAATATAAATTGCACTTTTATTGTCACAGCACAGCTTTGTTGGTTCTCTGATAAACACTCCCATATCTTCCAAAAGACTTCGAATCCATGCAATTTTCATGGTGGTAGATGCCATGGCTCTATATTCGGCTTCAGTGGATGACAGGGAGACCTTCTGTTGCTTTTTACATCGCCATGATATCAAGGACTCACCTAAGAAAACACAGAAACCAGTGGTGGAGTGACGGTTACTAGGGTCACCTCCCCAATCTGAGTCAGTATAAGCAAGCAATTTAAATTCAGAAGAAGAGGATAGGAATACTCCCTTATTCACCGTTCCCTTCAAATATTTGATGATGCGAAGCACAGCACTCATATGAACGGTCGTAGGAGCATGCTGAAACTGACTGGCGATGTGTATAGCATGTGAGAAATCGGGTCGAGTAATGCTAAGATATATTAAAGAACCTACCAACTGCCTGTAAGGAGTAGGATCGCTTAGAGGAACACCGTCGTTAATCTTCATTTTTGCTCCCACAACTTAAGGAGTTTCGCATACTTTGTCATCAGAAATACCTGACCTGTCAATAATCTCGCAGGCAAGTTTAGACTGAGATAGAAAATAACTACGTTGCGAATAGGCAACCTCAATTCCAAGAAAATATGTCAGAAAACCTATGTCTGACATCTCAAATTTTGAAGTCAAGACGGACTTAATACCCTTGACTCCTTGAACATCATCACCTGTAATTAACATGTCATCAACGTAGAGCAACAAAATTACAATCCCTGCATTAGATTTTCTAGTAAACAAAGCAGTGTCAGTATAACATGAGGAAAAACCATTTTCCAGCATTACACTGGTAAATCCATCATACAAGGCTTTGGGGGACTGCTTTAAACCATAGAAAGCCTTTCGAAGACGAAGAACTTTATCTTTAGGAATTATCATGCCTGGTGGGGCATCCATATACACTTCTTCGTTAAGATCACCATTTAAGAAGGCATTTTTAACATCCATTTGAAAAATGTCCCAATTATTAATAGATGCAATAGTAATAAGACACCTAACCGTAACCATTCAAGCTACAGGGGCAAAGGTTTCTTTGTAATCAATTTCATACTCTTGCACATACCCTTTTGCAACTAAGCGAGCTTTATACCTTTCTAGAGAACTATCGCGCTTAGTTTTAACTGTAAAAACCCATCGACGGCCTATAGTTTTCTTTCCTATAGGTAGAGTTTGGAAATCCCAAGTTTCTGCCTTTTTAAGAGCATTAAATTCACTCTGCATGGCTTCTTGTCATTCTATACATTTTTTAGATTCTTCAAAATTTCTTGGTTCAAAATAAGAGTGAATGGCACTAAGACAAGCCCTATAACGGGGTGAAAAAGAGTCAAAAGATACAAAACGAGTTGGAGGTCTTCTATTTCTTTCAGATCTTCTATGGTCAAGAATAGGAGAAAGCTCACTATATTGATCAATAGCACTTCTAAAGGTGTCTTGGTTTCTACGAGAGTAGGTTATTGGCTCACTTAGAACTCTACTTTCTTGTTCATTGAGTGAGTTATGTTCACCAGTATCTGCATCATTTTCCTCTTCATGGTTTAATGGCACCTCATCATCACTAGATATATCATCATTACTAGATAATAAGTCAAATAAGGAGTAATCAAAATTTTCTTGTTGAGAAACATTTTTTTCAAAACCACTCTCATTTTCTAAAAAAGTTACATTTCTAGAGACATATAGTTTATCATCTCTAAGGTCATAACAACGAAAACCTTTTTGAGTTTCGGAATAACAAAGAAAGGCACAAGAAATAGCCTTGGGAGAGAGCATGTCATTCTTATCCGTAAGTATGAAACACTTACATCCAAAGACCCTTAACCTATTATAATCAGGTTCAAGCTTATGGAATACCTCAAAGGGAGATATTTTTCCTAAGATCCTAGATGGCAAGCGATTTATCAAATAAACAGAAGCAAGAGCTGCTTCAGCCCAAAAGTTTTTAGGAATATTTTGAGATATAAGAAGGGTCCTAGTGGTCTCAATAATGTGCCTATGTTTTCTTTCAGCCAACCCATTCTGTTGAGGTGTTTTAGAACAAGACCTTTGGTGAACAATTCCATGATCCTCAAGATATACCTTAAATTGATTGGAGAGATATTCTCCTCTCCTCCAGAGTCACTTCTAAAAATCTTTATGTTGCTGTTGAATTGATTCTTAATCATTGAATGAAAATTTTTAAAACATGAAAACACTTCATGTTTAAACTTAAGAAAATATATCCACGAATATCTGGAAAAATCATCCACAAATATTACGTAATAAGAAAAACCTCCTTTTGAAACAACAGGTGCAGGTCCCCAAACATCCGAATGAACAATTTCGAAAGTTTTAGAAGAGAAAATAGTTCTTTGCTCAAAAGGTAAACTTCGCATTTTTCCGAGAATGCAGTCATTACAAGAAAAAGAGCTTTTACATAGGTCTTTTGCAAAATATAAATATGATAACTTGGTGATATTAGGATGGCCAAGTCTTTTGTGCCACACATTTATATCTTTATGTCGGGCAACATTACACAAAACTTTTGGAACTTGAAGAGATTCCATATAGTATAAATCTCCTCTTCTAAAGCCTTCCCCAATCAATTTCCCGGACTGGCGATCTTGTATTAAGCATTTATCACAAGAAAATTTAATATCGCAGCCATGGTCCGTGAGTTGAGAAACAGCGAGGAGATTTAAGTTAAGTTTAGGTATAAATCTGATTTTTGGAATAGAAAATTCTTGAGTTTCAAAATTACCTATTCCTTTAATTTCAAGAGAGGTTTCATCAGCAGTGGAGACATAAGATGGGGAACCATTTTTCGAATAATCGGAAAGTGAAAAAATGTTTGGGGACATATGAAAGGATGCACCGGAGTCCAAAAGCCAAGAGATTTTACCTGGAGAGGAAGAAGTGGATACGGCCGCACCGGAGGTAGATCCCTTGAGGAGAGGTTGAAGAGCTTCCACTATTTGATTTATAAAAAGGGTCCCACTCGAAGATGCCTCATCCTTCTGCGGTACACCAGTGGTAGCCATGGCTAGAAGTTTCTTCCATTTGGGACATACGGGTTTGATATGCCCCGGTTCTTTACAAAAATGACAAATAGTTTTGCTATAGTCCCTAATTCCTCTTTGACCACCATTTTCACCTTGGTTTTGAAATTTAAAGTGAGGGGGACGATAGGTTCTTACATTGTTTCCGGGTCTTGATACGGCATTGACCTCAATATTTTCTTCAATATTACAAGGGACCGCAAGAACATTTGGTCCTTGTTTACATAAATTCATACGAGTCTCTTCACCACTTAATTTGGTAAGAACATCATCAAGAGAAGGGGGAAGAAAATAGGAGAGAAGAGATTACCTTATTTGCTCAAATTCGGGCCTTAGCCCATTCAAAAAGTTGAAGATCCGATGTTCTTCAAGTTGTTTGTGACGGAGCTCAATTGCCTCTCCACTCCATTTTGGTTCAAGCATTGCAAGCTCATCCCAAATAGAGGAAAGATCGGCAAAGTATTCCATAATCGTCATTTCACCGTGAGTAAGGGAGATAGACTTCTTTTGAAGGTAATATTTATGAGAGAGATCCCTTGATGTGTACATTTTTTCAAGATAATGCCAAGCTTCCAATGCCTTTTTGAATTTAATAATGTTGGCATTAATCTTGGTTTCCACGGATGAGAAAAACCATGAAAGAATCTTGAAATTCTTAATTTCCCATTCATCGTGTTTCTTTGAGTATTCTTCAAGGGCTTTGGTTCTTTCTTCTCCCTCAAGAATCTTGATTTCGCTTCCATTTACCACGGTAATCTTGGGTTCCGGTTCCAGAATTGTGCCAAGAACATATCCCCATAGGCCCTTCCCTTTCATATGAGCCTCCATATTTTCAGCCCAAACATGATAGTTGGACCCATTTAATTTGAAACAAAGAGCAAAATGGGACTCTTTTTCGCCCATTAGAGAGTAAAGAGGTAGAGGAAAAAGCGTACCAACACAATATTTCCAACACCAACTTTGCACAAGATTCTTCTAAAATATTTGAGAAGAAAGATCCACCACTTCAAACTTCAAAGATCGGAAGGCACGTTTTTCGAGGCACTCAAAAATGGAGAATCCCACGATCTTCAATAATCAACCTTGCTCTGATACCATGTAAAATTGTCTATGAAAAGACAATATGCATACGAGCACAAATAATATAGAAAAGATGTGCACGAAGGCACTCTCACAACACTTGAACAAAGTACGCAAAAGCGTAAAAATAATAAACATGCACAATGGCATGTATTTTATAGAAAGAACCAAATGCTTGAGACTCTCAAGCTTAGGGAAAACAAGGGGGGAACACCCCTATTTATACAAGAGGAGGTGCAAGGGGGCTCCCAAAGGAGTCGTTGGGGAGCCCCCAACGGTCACATTTGTGACCGTTGGGGGCCCCCAACGACTCTACTGGGGGACCCCCAATGCACCTTTATGAAAAGGTAAAAAATAAAAAGAATAAAAAATACAAAAAATAAAAAGGAAGAAAAGTACAACATATTCCAAATGGAATATGTGCAAGAAGGGAAATTACAATTATACCCTTATCAGGTAAACAGAAAAATAAAAAAATAAAATTAAAAAATATATATAAATATATATATTTATATATACAGATACATATACATATATATATTATATGTATATGTATCTCTATGTATATAAGTAAATATATTTATATTTACATCAACAATTTTGGGAGATACATTTTAACAGTCGGCCCACCTGCCTCCCCTTTTCTCTTTGTCGATAGGTGCCCTCTCCCTCTTTTGAACCAGCGCAAGAGGGCAGCGCCCTCCTGCCCCTTCTGCCTCTTCTCGTTTAGCAGGCAGGAGTGACGCCCCTGCCTCTTTCTCTTCTCTGTTAGCCCCTGTCACTTCTTCTCGTTCAGCAGCCAGGAAAGACGCCCCATGCCTCCTCTTTTCGGTCAGCAGGCAAGGGCGACGCCCCCTGCCTCCTTCTCTTCCCTGCCTTCCGCTGGACAACGTAGCCAAGCTGAGCCCGGCTACCACCGAGCCTAGCTCGGTTCACTCACAGCATGAGCCCGGCTAAGCCGGGTCGGCTCAAACTAGGTTCGAGTTCGGCCCCTGCGACACAAACCAAGCACAAGTGTGCAATTTTAAAAAAAGGAATTCCCTTGTTATTATTTTCGCAATAGGACGAATACTTTAGTGCACCCCATCGGGGCAACAGACTCTATTGAAGACAAGAGCTCTTGAAGACCTATGCTCGGAATCGTCAGTAAATGTGACAATCACCAAGGTAGGGGAAAGTTGCATACAAGACAATGACAGGACAATTCTAAAACATGTATACAAGCATATATCATAAATAAATCAATACATATATACATACATATACGTTTTTAACTCAATGACGCAGTTTTGTGAATCCTTGTCCATTTACCTTTACGTCATTTACTTTATCGTCGCACAGTTACGTGCACAGGCTACTGCTTGCGCATTTATTTAGCCGAGGTACGGTTTCGTACCTCATGAACTGCTTACGCATTTATTTAACCGAGGAATGGTTTTATACCTCTTGCAATGCTTATGCAATTTATTTAACTCGATGTGTAGTTTTGCACATCGAGTTTTTGTTCATGTCATTTACTTTGCTGCTATGCAGTTACGTGCACAGAGTACTGCTTACGCATTTATTTAGTCGAGGTACGGTTTCGTACTTCGTGCACTACTTACGCATTTATTTAGCTGAAGTACGGTTTCGTACCTCGTGCACTACTTACGCATTTATTTAGCCGAGGTACAGTTTCGAATCTCGTGCACTGCTTACGCATTTATTTAGCTTGATGTGCAATTTCGCACATCGAGTCTTGCTTTATACATTGTTTTCTCGTTGTACTGTGCACAGGCCTATCTTTTTTATATACATGCACTACACTGCCACGTTGTAATGTGCACAGGCTTACGCTTGCTTTTAAAGATGTAGATTTGCGCATGCTCGCACAGTCTTTTAAAAAGAGGATTTCATGCAAGATTTCAATGTTTGAAATATTCGTTGTTGTTTCGAAAAGCAAAAATCGATATATGGTGGTTGCCTATTCGCAATCAGGTATTTCCCCTCAACCCTGTGTAGCCCTAAGAAGTACATACAGTCTTTTGTTATGATATCTGAATGACTCGAATATCCCCGGCCTAGAGCACGAGACTTGAGATTTCAAAATAATGTTGGGGTTTCTTGCTGAAAAATCGATACCATTTCATCGTAGCGGTACTATAAAAAATGGGCACCATGTTAGTACTACGATGATTTGGAGGAGAGGTTTATAATAACCTCATAGCACGCAAATACAAAATAATAAAAAGGAAATCACAAACGGTGATAAACGAAACATTGAGATTTCAAAATAATGTTGGGGTTTCTGGATGAAAAATCGATACCCCTTTCATCGTAGCAGTACTATCAGACATGCGCGGCATGTTAGTTCTACGATGATTGGACGAGAGATTTATGGTAACCTTGTAGTGTGCAAATGCACAATGATGAAATGGAAATCACATAAATGGTGATCATCGCCTTCAGAGGCAAGATGCTCGAATTGATTAGAAAGACCAGAGCACATAGAATGGGTCGTCAGTTAAAATAGAACCTGACGTAACCCAATCGTTTCTTGGTTCCGTCAAGAGATAGGATGGGATCGTACAAACACTCTGTTGGACAGGTTGTTAACAACCACCCCTCGAGCAAATAACTCGGTGTCCCAAGTCGTCGGAGCTAGGGGACTGGGCTACCAAAAATTATCGTAGGTGGTAGGTTCCAATGACTTCGATAAAAGTATATGTAACGCCCTAAAATTTTAACCCAAATTTTTGAAGATTTTTTTTATATAACAGCGGAAACAGTTAATACTATGAGGTTAAGCATTCTGGAACATTACAGTAAGGAGCAAGCAACAGCACTTATTTTATTTCATTATCATATAAATAACGACATTAGAGTTTCAATGACATGAACTAATAAATCAAAAGAAAATCAAATTAACCCAAGAACAGTAAATCAAATCTTGATCGAAGCCTCATCCAGCAACCGCTCATAAATTTTATTTCATGCTTCACCTGAAAATGGTAAATTGATTGGAATTAGACTACAACTGTTTAAGTAGGAAATACTGTAATTTTTTTTATGGTATATCATGTGTCAAGTTTGTGATGTGAGTGCAATGTATGATTTCGAGCAATACAAGAACAAGTATAGAATCTACAATACGACAGCCACAGTTATAACAGTAACTAACAGGTAAAAGCATTAGCAAAAATGTAAATATCTCATAATCACATATTCCATTGCATGCTAAAAGTAAATGCCCAAATGTCAAAAATAATTTTTTATGTGTACAATTGTAAATCTGACACTACCTACTCATATGTGATACCTAAGATGATCTAATTCAAATGTTTATCTTTAATTATCATGCGGGTACACGCGGGCCAAAGTAATCATTTCAGAAGAGAACATTTGGAGGTTTATTATTCATTGTTGTTTTATTTACCCGAATATTCTAACTGAAACAATAAATCTTAAGAGAGCGGCCAGTGACAGAGAAAACCTCCCAAAGGCCCAAAACCAAAACAGAATGCATCCCTGACTTCTGCAAAAGAACAAAGAGCTACCACCTATGACACATTGATAGTCCGGGTCCCCCCCAACTCCGAGGACCGGAGACCAACAAGCCATTGTCGCTCGAAACAATAAACACGTCCCCGGAGTTTTGTACCACCAACCCTCTCCAAGGTAAGCTCGAATCTGAATGGGTTGATCTTTTGATTTATTTAAATTTCCCAAAGTACAGGAGCGTTTCCCCAAAATTTACTACCATCGTAGTAGAGCCCCACCCTTTGTGATCTTACAAGGGTATACAAGTCAATTTTTGTCTATTTGATTGCATAGACCCACTCAGAGTGCTCCGGTACCTTTAAATCAGTTAAGCACGGATGCCCCGGTACCTTTAAACCAGTCAGGCTCACAAAATTTAAATTTAAGTTTTTCACCAGTGTTATTGACATTGAGTGCAAGCTCATCAACCCAAGTACACGCCTTAGGTACCAAACCCATATTGCCCATTAGGCAAGATTTCCATAACTCACATTCAGAGTGCTCCGGTGCCTTTGCACCTCAGAAAAATATGCAACTTAACATGCATTTGCACAGTAGAGAATAAGCAGCTTAATAGGCATTTGAACATAAGAGAATATGCAGCTTAATAGTATCGACAGAATAGCGTCATCTTTGCCAAGTCATCAATTTTATTAACCAGATGGTATAAGCAAAGTATAAACTCATAAACACCTTATAGCGTATGATTATGGAAAGTAAGCAGATGCAAACAATAAATGAAGTCACCTAATGTTGTACCACTATGGTGAAAAAGGAGTATCATTTTAAGTACAACCTTATGTAAAATTCATGGCACTTGTTGCTTATTTTCGTTTTTAAGTGATGAGATACAATTACTTGATTTTGTACATGCATTACAAAAAGGCCCAATTAAGAAGCATTCATGTAGATACAATGTCTAAAGCATGCATGCAAGAGTGCATAGAGCACCATCTATGTAATTATAATGATGTAGTGTAACGCCCAAAAATTTCGAACCTTATAAATTCCTTGAAATAGTTGGAAAATTCCTTTTCTTTACAGAGTTTATTTCTAAATCAGCGGAAACGATTTCTTTTAAAACAAAAAAAAGGCAGGTTTGACAACCTTGGGCACGTTAGCGAGAAAACAAAGATTTACCATGGACGATCTGCAATAATACTTAGGAAATCATTCTTTCTATTTAAAGAGAGTATCAAGTTTGTACAAAATTTGGGTTTCCTCAAGGGAAAACCGTATCAAAAACCAAAAATGTCTAAGAGAAGCACTACGAGCAGAAACAGTAGATCCTTAAATCATCTCGCAGTCGCGCCATCGCCTGATGCACCTAATCGTCACCTGTGCCCATGAAATGGGTTAGTTTTGCGAAAAACTAGCAGGAGAGTACAAAGACAGAAAGAACTAAATTAGGCATAGATAATTTATGCAGCAGGTAGTAACGAGCAAACTAAGCAGATAGACTGGAGGAAAAAGCTAAGTACAACAAACTGAAAAGAGTGTGCATGCTCAATTTAGTTATTACTTGATAACCGATCATGCGGGTACATACATGGCACGTGAGTCGAAACAGTCGAGTCCAAGCTGAGTGTTCATTATGTTAAGTATTTTAATATACCTCGGTTGTCTGACTGAATCCTATTCCTATGGAGACGACCGATGGTCGAGAGAGTAAGTCCCCAAGGCCTGATAGGGATGCATCCAACTTCTGCAGAAGTGTTAGGCTAACTTATGTAGCCCCTATCCCTCCCCCTAACCTCCGATGACTGGGGAAAAACGGGTCTTTTGCCCTTTTTGAAAGCCATAAATGGACTGTCTATCGGAGTTGGTACCCTTCGTCCTCTCTCTTGACGAAGCAAGGTTGAATTGAGCGCGACGGGGTTTCTTAGCCGTTGCCTCATTCTTCATGCTCTGGTCCATTAGACCGAAACGAGCATCTTGCCTATGAAGGCGATCCCACTCTTATATGTGTTTTCAACAACCTGCACTAAGCATTAATCGAGGTCATAAGACTCTCTCATCCAATCGTCGTAGTACTAACATGTCTCGCATGTTTAAGTACACTTACGAAAAAAGGGATACAGGTCCTTAATAGGAGCCTCGGGAGTGTGTTTCGCAAAGATATAATGTTTTTAAAAACTATTTTAACATATCAAATCTTTCGAAACCACACACAATCTTGCCAACATAAGGCATGTGATTTTCTCGAATCTGACATCCGATGACGCAGTGTCTGGGTGCTATGTAAGTCACGACACTGGTTTTGGTAAATGGGTTTCACAAAGGAACCTATCACCCAACAACTTGGTCTTGCCCCAGATCAAGGGTTTTCCCAAAACATATCGGGTGGAAAGAGGAATAGGTATTCCTCTCGAATACACTGAGTCTATGGCAAGGAAAAGAAACAAAAGATAATAATGTGAAAAGGAAGTGCCTAGGCGCGAAGCGCGACGGCAAACAGGAACTGCGAAAGCAAGGGACAAGGATCGCGAAACCGCGTCCTTGAATTAAAAGACAGTAAGTAGTAACTATGAAAGCAAAAAGCCTGGGCGCAAAGCGCGACGGCAACAGAAACAGAAAGTGTGTAAGCAAAGGACAAGGACCGCGAAACCGCGTCCTTGAATAAAAAAACAATAAACAGTAAATACGAAAGTAAAAGCCAGGGCGCAAAGTGCGACGGCAACTGAAATGCGAAAGCAAAGGACAAGGATCTCGAAACCGCGTCCTTGATTTAAAAGTGTACTTATATACATATAAGTATACAAATATATCATTAAGTCCTTTCGATTATCAATTATTTAAGCTTGATTTAATTATTTAAGTCCTTGTGCAACTTCTCCTACCATGGAGTATTGCGAGAATGAAGCCGTCTACGAACGTAAGTGATCGTCGGTTTAGTTCGCGGGGCGCGAACGGGCTCCGTTGCGTAACACTGCAAAAGTACGTAGTTTAGCATGTATAAAATGAATATAGGTAGGGAGAAAGCTCGGTTTCTCCGCAACTTAATGCAGGGGTCATCGGCCCCTACCGTTACGAAAGAGAACGGGGTAGGGTCCAATGACCCATGCCATTAAAAGGAGATGGGTGCAGGGGCCATCGGCCCCTGCCGGATATCTAAAGGAGGGCAGGGGCCGAAGGCCCCTGCCGAGCCCTTGCTCGTCAGAAAAAGGGCCTCTGGCCCTTGTCAGTTAAAAGAGGGGCAGGGGCCAAATGGCCGCTGCTAGGTTTTTTTCCCAAAAGAAGGGAGGCAGGAGCCAAAGTGGCTCTTGCTTCTCTTTTAAGGAGAAGAGTAGGGGCCATCGGCCCCTACCAAAAGAGAAGGGAGAGAGCGCAAGGGCCAAAGGCCCCCTGCGGCTATTTAAGAGGAGGCAGGGGCCAATGGCCCCTGTCGTTCGTGGAAAAAAAAAGGGGGGGGGGGGGGGGCAGGGGCCGAAAAGGTAAGCAGAGGGGGGAAAGTCGCAGGGGGCCCTTTGGCCCCTGCCTGCCGTAACAGGAGAGGAGACAGCGAGGGAGGGGGGCTCACCTGCGGCTGCCGGAGAGAAGGGAGGACGTCGGGGAGGTGGTTGCCGAGGAGGGAGCTCGCCGGAGAGGGTGGCGCCGTGAAAAAGGGGGTGTTGGCCGGCGTCGGCAAAGAGAGAGGGAGATGGAGTCGGGGGAAGAGAGAGCAGAGGGGAGAGAGACGAGAGATGAGAGAGAGAGTCGGGGGGGGGGTCGGGGAAGGCTCGTAGGCCCTCCCCTCTCCCCTCTCGTCTTTTAATAGGGAGGGGGCGCACACAGGGCCCGCCCCATGTGTCGCCGGAGAAGCCCCCTGCCGTGGGCTGCCAGTCCCCTCGAAAAAGGGTTTTCGAGGGGCTGGCACAGGTTGGATCCGGGTCGGGTCTGGACCCGACCCGGGTCCGATCTTAATTTTTTTTTTAACTGGTTTTTACATGTAGTATCATACAAGCATAGAACATGTACAAAACCATTGTGAAGGAAAGAGAAGTGGAAGTAGAAGAAAGAGAAGAAGAGGGGAAGAATGGGTATGGGAGAGAATCAGGTCACATGCAGGAAGTGAATATAAATGTATTATCACGGGACAACGTAGTTACAAGGAGACTAGCAATCAACAGTTGTACAGTTTCAGCCACACACCAAGTTTCAGGTTCCACATCCAAAACAAACAAATATGTTTCACAATAACTGCTGTGCAGTGGATCAAATCCAATGATGCAACCTGGGCAAACACAGAAGAACCAGTCATCCAAAATAAAGATCAAAAAACTACTAATTGCAGATAGAAAGCGAAAAACAAAAGATCCTACATCCCTTCTTATTCACACGCATATAGGAAATGACAAACTGTGTCAATTTTAAGGCGCATAAGAACTTCATTGCTCACATAATCAGAAAGTTGAAGACTGCTATCTAGCATTGTTGATCAATCAAGATAACAAATATAAAGCATGGGTATCATAATAATGATCAGAGAAACAGTATTCCCATTTGGCCCAACTACATATGTTTCTTCCAAAGGAAACCACATAATGGTACATTACATACCATTAAATAAGGAGGATCCCCACCTATACCTAAATCCCTGTATTGCCTGTGATTTGAGGAACCCATTTTACCCCTGCATGGAGAATAGTTACACCATCAGATTAGAAGGAAACAACAGGACCTAAACAGTGGAAATAAGTAAAAGATTTTCATGTCACATCGTAACCAGAGCCTAAAGGTTCTTGAAAAGATAGATAACTTAACCAAAGCCAGAGAAAACAAAACAAAGACAAATATGATAATCCTGATGTATCTGCTATTATTGTTGTGACTTGGTGCATTAATAATGCTGAAGAAACAAACAAATCAAAATATATTCAGCATTTGCTGCTAAAGAGCAGAGTAGTGTTGTCCGGAGGGTACGACCCGGCATATATATATAGAAAGAGAGAGAGAGTTTGGGTCTGAATCACGTATGGATCTATATAGGGTCCATATTAAAAAAATTTAAAAAGTGTACATTTTAGCTTCATTGCTCTCTCTCTCTCTCCTGTCGAGGAGGAGGAGGAGGAGGAGGGTTTTGGGAAAGCAAACAAAGAGAGAGAGATGGAGGGGGGGAGATTAATCAAGTGGGGCGGGACCAAAATGGCCCCATCCCTTTTGACCTTGGTTTGACCAAGGCAAAATGTAAAAAAAAAACTCGAGCCTGAGTTGGAATTGACCCGATGCAGTCAGTGTAATATCTCGTATTTTTCTAGGATTTTTAAAAGAAATAATATAATTTTTAAATTATATATTATATTTAAATTGATAAAATCATGGAAAAATAATTAATTCATAGATGACAGGATCTGGGCCTAGACCAAAGCCCACTGCCAAGACATAATAGAGTTTGTTATAATTTGAGAGATTTTCAATTTTTAACCTTTAAATTCAAGAAAAATTTGAGCAAAAATCAAGTTAAATTCAGACAAAATTCATGCATGACCACCATTAGATCCGCCTAAGAATTTAGATCACGTTGGCGACCTGCTTTTTCGAAATCGGTCGACCCAAAAATGGCATTTTGCAAAAAAGATTGGTCTCTATTTTGGAACTTTTTCTGAGTTAGATCAGACTGGATCTGTTCCATTTCATTCACGTTAGCACGAATGTGGACCTAGTCCAGGATCCATATTGACTAGGATCAGGTCCAGGTTGGATCCATATGGATTTGGATCTTGGTTCCTAATCTGAATCCGAAATCCATCTATGGCAATTTTACAATCACTTTGAAATTAAAGTTTTAAATTCAAATCAAGTTTTAAATAAAATATGAGGCAGAGTTCTACCTGGGGTAAAACTCTACCCCATAGAGTCTTCCAGAAGGGGGTGTCACCCTCCTAGAATATTTCTTCAGAATATTTCTTTAGAATATTAAATAAAATTAAATAAAAAATTTAAAAGATAAAGTTATCTAGATAAAAGTGTAGAGTTCTACGCATGGTAGGACTCTACTCTCATAGAGTGATCTAGAGGGGACGTCACCCCCCTCTCTAGAACATATTAGAATAATATAAAATAAGGTGGGTTAGAGTCCCTCTCTAGAACTTGAGTTCCAGAGAGTGTGAGAGAGAGAGAATTGAGAAAGCAAAAATCATGTGGAGAGAAAAGAGAGAGGAAAGAAAAGAAAGAGAAAAAGAAAAAAAGAAAAAAATTATTTTTTCAAACATCTATCGATTTTCTAGTCTTTTTCCAATCTACGATTCAAGGTAAGGGTTTCTCCCTGAATTCGCACCGGAAAGGGAAACGTATAAACCGATTTAAGCATGAGTCTAGCGAGGAAAAGGAAAATCTGATTTCAAAATAACATATATATATATATGTATGTATTGTCGATTTTATATAGATATATACATATATATATTTGTTCTCATGTATATCGATTTTCCTAATTCATGCATCTAAAAATATATATATTCAGACTCGTTGATTTTATTGATCTTGCATTGTAATATGCATATTATCGATTTTCATTGTTCATGCATCAAAAATATACTTGTATTTTAGATTTAGTTGATCTGATTGCTTATGCATAAGAAAATATGCATATAACTTATATGTGCCAATATCATACTTGTAGACGGAAGCAGCCACCTGTGTAGAGAGAGAGAGAGAGAAAGAAAGAGAGTCGGTTGCACAGAAACTAATCTCGTTACCTTTGGATTAGGGCTTCTCTCTATATTAAATAGAGAGAGGCTAAAAGGAAAAATTACAACTAAGTCCTTATGAAAACAAAATTTCAAAAAAACCTTTAATATAAAAGGACTTGAACTAAAAATCACCTATTCTCAACACTCCCCCTCAAGCTGGAGCATAGATATCAATCATGCTCAGCTTGTCACAACATTTTGAGAAATTTGGCCTAACAAGAGGCTTTGTAAACATATTTGCAACTTGGTCTTCCGACTTTAGGTATTTGGTAGTGATATGACCAGCTTGAATCATATCTCTCACATAGTGGCAATCAACCTCAATGTGCTTTGTTCTCTCATGAAAGACAGGATTGTTTGCTATATATGTTGCCGCTTTGTTATCGCACATCATGGACATTGGAGAGGAAACCTTCACCTGGAGATCATGAAGAACAGTGCGAACCCACATCAATTCAGCAGTTGTTTGGGCCATAGCCCGATATTCTGATTCTGCACTCGACCTGGAAACCACATTTTGTTTCTTACTTCTCCACGAAATCAAGTTGTCTACCAAAAACACACAGAATGCTGTGGTAGATTTTCTATCTACCACAGATCCAGCATAGTCAGCATCAGAATAGGCTACTATCTCCAGAGTTCCACCTTTTCTGAACAATAACCCCTTTCCAAGAGAGGATTTTAGATATCTAAGAATCATTATGGCTGCATTCCAGTGTAACTCAGTTGGTTTGTCCATAAACTGGCTAACTTTGCTTACTACTAAAGCAATATCTGGCCTGGTCACAGTTACATATAATAGCTTCCCTACTAGGGAGCGATAACTTTTGCTATCAACTGGTTTTGACCTTTCTTCAAACAACTGAACTTTATGGTCCATGGGATTATTTGTTGGTTTAGCTCCCAACATGCCCGATTTCTTTAATAAGTCAAGAACATACTTTCGTTGAGACAAAACCGTCCCTTCACGGCTCCTAGCAACTTCTATACCCAGAAAATACCTGAGTGAACCAAGGTCTTTTGTAACAAAGTGTTTTTGAAGATGAGCCTTTGTGGCTTTAATAGCTTTCACATCATCTTCTGTAAGAACGATGTCATCCACATAGACCACCATAACAACTATGCGAGAGCTAGTTATGTTTAAATAGTGTATGATCTGCTGCTGATCTATTAAAGCCAAAGCTTGACATCAATTCAAACAACTTTTGAAACCATGCACGAGGACTTTGTTTCAAGCCATAAATCGCCTTTCTCAATCTACACACCTTCTAACACTCCCCCTCAACCTCGAATCCTGGAGGTTGTTGCATGTAAACGGTCTCAGATAGATCCTCATATAGAAATGCATTTTTTCACATCTAATTGGCACAAGCTCCAACCATGTTGAACAGCAACGGAGAGAACAAGACGGATGGTACCCATCCGTGCAACAGGAGAAAAAGTTTCAAAGAAGTCAATACCATAGTATACCCTTTCGCTAATAATCTGGCCTTGTACCTTTCAATAGAACCATCAGATTTGTACTTTATTGTATATACCCATTTACATCCAACAATGTCAGCATCTGCTGGGGAATCAACTAGATCCCATGTATGCTGAGATACTAAAGCATTCATTTCTTCTTGCATAGCCTGATCATAGTTCAGAGGAATAGTTTCAGCAGATAAGGCTGAAATAAAAGACTTCATCTGATTTCCAATTCTGGCATCGGAGACAAAATGAGATATGGGATATAAGGTACATTGTTGTGTCCCCTTTCGTAGAGCAATAGGCCTGTTATCATCATCCTGAAGATCACTATTGTCAGTAGAACTTACCTCAGGGGAAGAAGAAGATGAAGGCGCTTGCGGAGGTGGAGCTCTACGCACATATACCAATGGAGGATTATTAAATCTGGAAGAGGATGAAGTTTGGTTCGGTAAGGAGGGCACAGATTCCAAAGGAAAAGGAGGTATAGGTAATGGAAAAGACTAAGCTGGATCAACCTGCAGCGGGGAACCGGAAATAGAGAAATGTGGAGAGGATTCCAAGAAAGATACATCCGCACTGACATACTCGGCGAAAAATAGGATCATAACATCGATAGCCCTTTTGATTTTTTGGGTAACCTATAAATATGCATTTTGTAGCTTGAGCAGCTAATTTATCACGGTCAGGGCCGAGTTTATGTACAAAACAAACACATCCAAATATGTTTGGTGAGAAAGAAAAAAGTGGGGCATTAGGTTTTAGGATATGTAATGGAATTTGATCACCCACAGAAGATGAAGGCATGCGGTTGATCAGATAACAAGCAGTGGTAATCGCATCACCCCAGTATAACGCAGGAACATTAGATTGAACCATAATGGTCCGGGCAACATCAAGCAGGTGCCGATGTTTTCGTTCAGCCACCCCATTTTGTTGAGATGAATAGGCACAGGAAGTTTGGGGTTGGATGCCATGATCTTGGTAAAATTGTAACAGACCTTTTGATTTAAACTCGAGAGCATTATCAGTGCGAACAATCATGACAATAGATTCAAACTGAGTTTTTATTTCAATAATTAGGGATTTGATAATACTTGGAACTTCAGATCGTTCTTTTATTAAAAATACCCAATACAACTTAGAGAAATCATCAACAATAACAAGATAATAACGACACTGAGTCCTAGTAGGAATCTTACTAGGACCCCAGACATCTGCATGAAGAAGTTCAAAAACTTTATTACTAGACTGACTCTAACTCGAAGGGAACGAACTTCAATGATGCTTTCCCAACTGACATGCTTCACACTGAAATGATGTGGTGGAAGGAATCTGAGGAAAGACCGACCGAAGCTTTGACAATGAAGGATGACCAAGACGATGCCACTGAACAGGACTGAATGAATGTTCCACTGCAGCATGAACAGAACCCATTGGATGATGTAGGTAGTAAATTCCATTTTCTTCATAGCCTCCACCAATCTTCTTCCCCGTCAGCAAATCCTGAAAATGACAACCCATTGGATCAAATATTACTCTATAGTTTTGTTCTTTTATAAGGCACCTAACAGAGAGTAAACTTTGAGGAAAGTTTGGAGCATGAAGAGCATTTTTCAACTATAATGAGGAGGATATAAAAATATTTCCCTGACCAACAACCGGGGAGGAGCTCCCATCGGCTAATGAGACTCCAAGCTGAGCCTTAATATCCTTTAGATCTGAAAAAACATGTGAATTTCCACACAAATGTCTGGATGCACCAGAGTCAATAACCCACTTACTATCAGTCGGATGAAAATGATTTCTGGTTGAATAGGCAACACCAGCTACAGGAGGAGTGGAACTCAAAGGACGAAGAGCTATCAACTCATCATATTCAGCACGACTTAGGGTGATACTACGATCACTTGCAAAGATATTCTCATGTACATTTGTTGCCTCGATAGTAGTAACATTTGCTTTAGGAGTATATGACTTTGATGAAGAAGAGGTTAGCCGACCATGCTTATCCCAGCAACGATCTTCTAAATGTCCAAATTTTCTACAGAATGTACATTGAAGCTTTTCTCTGCCTTCCATTTTAAAATCCCGACCAGTGTTTTCCCGACCAATTATGAGAAACTGGATTTTTGAAATCCCGACCATTTATGACAAACTGGATTTCGAAATCCCTATCATCATGGGACGGGAAGAAATACCTTTGTATAACTCTGTTGATTCTTTCCTTGATGTAGACAACGCTAGGTTGCATCAAAAATAGATATTAAATATTTATTTCATTCTTGGATGACTAGAAGGTTTTGCCAATAAGATAAAATTTGTAGATTCAAATATTTCAGAATGTGCACGTGTGTGCAAAAGACATTCCCTCTTCGTCCTCTGATATTCTGAATATTTCCACGCCCATAACCAGATGAGACAACAAGAGCAGATGACTGAGTCACACAGGCTGAGATTGTGGCAGAGAGATCGCAAGTCTACTCAGACGATTGTATGCATCAGCAAGAGTGGGAACATCTGATTCAGTCAACATTTGAACTTTTGCAACAGAAAAATCTGAAGAAAGACCTGAAAGCAAACGAGCAACCATGGTTTGTTCTTGATGATCCTTTTTCTTCGAGCAACAAAGAGGCCTGTCAGCATTAAGTCTTTCAAATGCAACTTTGACATAGGCATAGTATTGAGCCAATATTTGATCTCCCTGCTGCAAATTATATATCTCTTGTTCTACTTGCAGGATACGACTCACATTAGTTTTTTGTGAGTATGTATCACGAAGATTGTCCCACATCAGTTTGGTTGTATTATAGTAGATCAATCCATCTGTAATATGGGGTTCGACACTATTGATGATCCATGCCATAACTGTGTCATTATCTTCATCCCAAGTAACATATTTTCCCAATTTTTCAGAGGGTTCGTCTTCCAACAGAATATGTTTTCGACGATGTCCAGATACCGACATCATAAAAGTTCTGGACCACCTGGCATAGTTGGTTTCATTCAACCTTACGGAAGAGCCGTACGAGAATGGGTTGGAAAAAGCCTTATACTCCCCAATATGTTCCATTTTAGAATCACATTTCGAATTTTCAGCCATACTGCTCATTTGAACAGCAAGTATTCAAGTAGAATTTTCCAACACTGTAAGGAATCAGCCCTGTTGTTTCCAAAAAAAAAAAAAGCCCACAACCAACAGGGAATCACTCTTGCTGCTTTCACGACAGAGGGATAGCTTGAACTAACACAGCACGAAACAAAACTCGACACAGCAGGGAGTCACGACCATTGCTGTACCCAACCACACCACGACCAACGATAATATTCAGTTGCAACACAGATGATCACGGCAATTGTTGTTCCTCAAACATATAAGGCATAACAGCCAATAAGTCTTCAGAGGACAATTAAATAGATCAATCATATCTCGATCACACGCAACAAGCACAGGAAATAAATTTCCGAATCACGGCAGGCACTCAATCAGCACAGAAAAAATGAAAAACACGACTAGCATGCAGCAGCACATAAACTTGTTGCGTGACCCAAACAGCAGGAACAGCCAACAGCACAGCAATCACGGCAGGCACGCAACAGCAGGAACACAACTCGTCAATGTCCAGGAAATCACGACAGGAGATCACGAAGAAAAAAAACTCCAGATTCCAAAATAAAAAAGAGGTTACGGCTCCAGGAAATCCTCGTTGGGAGCTCCATCCTTAGATCTGACGACAGATTTGGGTAACATCCCAGATCTGTTATCAGATCTTCCACAATCGCTGAACAGCAAACCTGATTTCACGCAGTCGGGGTTTTTTTTTTCGTTGGTGAAGATCAGTCCTCTCGTGATCACGCTCCTGAGATCGAGGGCTCTGATACCATGTAGAAGGAAGCAGTCACCTGTGTAGAGAGAGAGAGAGAAAGAAAGAGAGTCAGCTGCACAGAAACTAATCTCGTTACCTTTGGATTAGGGCTTCTCTTTATATTAAATAGAGAGAGGCTCAAAGAAAAAATTACAACTAAGTCCTTATGAAAACAAAATTTCAAAAAAACCTCTAATATAAAAGGACTTAAACTATGGTTGTCGATGTCATGGGTTTGATGAGTATGTTTTGTTGATTTCCCATGCTTAGGAACACTGAATATATATATATATATATATATATTCAAATTTGTCGAGTTTCGAGGCTCTTATAATCTGAATATATATGCGTGTATATATATATGTACGATTTGTTGATCCGGAGTCTAAATATATTTTTTATTTAGATTTTTATCGAGTTTCATATAAATGCATCTGAACATATGTTTGATTCAGATTTATCAAGTTTTCTCATGTGTATATGCATCAAGTTGTTGTACACATAATTATTTTGGGTCAGGCCGACCAATGTACATGATTTTGATCATGTACATGGATCAGCTAGCAATATATATATATATATATATATATATATATATATATATATATATATATATATATTAACAGCTGGCTGATCCATGTACATGTCATGTGGTTGTGCATGCCTATGAGGTGTTACCGAAAAGAATGTTAGGTGGGACTGTTTATGCTTGTGAAATCTTACTGAAATGCACAGTTATGCATGATTGTACATGTTTTTAAATCATCACCAAATTACATGTTAATGTGTCATCACATATATGTTCGGTTGGTGCAGAAAAATGTGTTTCAGTGTTGTAAAGAATCATCACATACGTGCAAAAAATTAATTGAGACGGCATATGGTCATCGATTGGGGCTGTGATTGTTTTGTCTAAGTCCAGATGAGTGCCAATAGAGTTTTAGTGTTGTACCGTGAGAGGGACAGCATAGCTTCGGGCTGAGTGGGTATGTGTTGTATCCCGAGCTTGCCCGAATTGGCAAAAATATTTGTTGTTTACATGTACTCATGAGATTTAATATAATGTTGGCATAGATATGCATATTATGAACACGTGAATTCTGAAGTTATAATATTGTTGCATTAATATGATCATGTGCATATTTGCATATTATGAATCATGACACACGATGTATGTTGCAAGCATGCGTTCATATGCATATATAATATGTTTTTCATGTATATTCATATTGTGTGTGAATGAATGTACATTTGTAGACATGCTGAATGATTGTCTGGTTACATGTTCACTATAGTTTTTGCATGAGATGCATCAGTGGTCTAGATGTGAACCATTGTAGGCTATGTCTTGTTGAATGCATTGCAAAAATCCATATGAAACTATTGATTTTCTAAATTAATTGCATTGTTAAATATTGTAACGAGCCAAGGTCTCATGTTGTTTTGCAAGTGGATTTGCAAAACGGTTCCTTTGTAAAGAATTTATCTTTTGATAAAAAGATAAAAGAAATAAAACAGTGTAATTAATGTTTTCTTCCTGGATATCCCTTTCACAGTATGAGAATCTCAGATGGCGGTTTTGGAGAACCGTGAGGATACTAAAACTTCGTGTGCGATTGTGCCCCTGAACTCGATATGATGGTTCACCTCCCAACCATGGTTTTAAGAAGTTTTACGCTACTTTGCTTGGGGGTGGTGTGTAGACACAGCGGTTGTTATTGGTATACCAAGAAAGTGACAGCATTAGATGTTGATTTCTCACGTGTCCCGACATTAGATGTTATTTTTTAATGCTCCAATGGTTGGTGTTGATTTCTTATATTGGTTAAGGAACATGTGTGGAACCCAATAATAAATTAGAAGTGGTGTGTAAAGCTACAACTGTGAACCTATCTTGAACTTCGAGAATTGTTGTACCCGTTTTTTAGTATCTGCGGGTTTTAATGAAAAGTGAAACTAAATTTGTGTGCATTTAATAGGAACAGGTATACAAAAGAAAACTCTGATAATAATTTAATACGTTACTCATGCATGTTTATTGTTCTGCTATTAGTTCATTCATCATTACTTGTTTCTTTTCTGTGTGAGATATTATTGTTGCATAATAATTGTTATAAAATGCATAAATGGTTATTTGGATTATGAGATAGTTGTAGTTCCTCAAAATATTGCATGGATTTGATTTATGCTTTTCTTGCCTATTTTGATCTTTAGAGGAATTCATAGGCAGGATCTTTGATTCCGACCTTGTGCCCTGTATGTTTTTTCAAGGGACCTGAAGCCCAGTGATGAGGACGTCTGCTATATAGGGCGTACGAGGCTGCGTGGCTACTTTTTGATATTTTGTTTGGGACAGTGTGGCTCCATAATTTTGGATATTTATTTGATTATGTTTTTAAACTATGATTATTGATGAATAAAGTTAATTAGTTGATTGTTGGTTTAACGTAAGATCCCTGTTATGTCTGTAGGGCCCCGGATCTTTGGGTTTGGTTTCCGCAATTGTTTAAAAAAAAAATTACTTTTCAACGGGGATGTCTTGGGGTCGTTAGAGATCATGTACATGGTGTTAAAATGTACCCATCAATTGTTGTAATTAGATATATTTTATATATATAAAAGATGATACATATATATATATGGTATATATGTATATGTATCCTCCTATTTATATATATAAAATATATATTTTCCTTTTGTTTAGCCGTAGGGGTATTTTAGTCTTTTCCTCTGTTTTACGCACATTCACTTTATGAATGTGATTGTAATTTATTTTATTTTTCTTTTTCTTTTATTTTTTATTTCTTTTTTCTCAAGTACCAAAAGGTACCTTGGGGGGCCCACTCAAATAGACGTTGGGCCCCTTCCAACGGTCACATTTGTGACCGTTGGAGGGGCTCCAACGTCTATGAGTGGAGCCCCTCCAAGGCTCTTTTTTGTTGTTATAAATAGGGGCTCTCCCCTTTGTATTTCTTACTTCTTGAGGGAGCTTATGCTCCATTGTAATGGGGTTTTTACCCCTTCTCCATTATTCTTCAATGACATGCAACTTATGACTTTATGTCATATTTTTCCCTTTTTATGGGTTTTATGTGTTAGCACATTATGTGCTTATGTTGTTTCCCTTTAATGGGTATATTTGCACTTCACGTGCATAGATATGGGTTCATTATTGAACCCAATGTATTTCAAGTCACTTTCTAACACATGGATCAAACGAGCTGACTTGGGGTCGTTAGAGATCATGTACATGGATCAAACCAGCTGCTATTATGTCAATGCCTAGCTGATCCATGTACATATACTTGATGTACATGAATCAACCCGAATGACGTTGTTTGAAGCGATGTCGACATATGTAAATAGTTTGAGTATGTGCATGAATTGGATCAGTTGTGTAACAACCTTAAAATTTTTGTTATTTATTTAAATTAATTTAATGTGGGTTATAATTTTTTTATTTTGAAGATGGAACATCCTTTTCGGATCTAGGATCCAGTATCCATAGCAATTCAAGAAGGGTTCGTGTATAGAATACCACATATACATAATGAAAATATATATATATATATATGTGATAAATAATACGGATCCGTAATTGGACCCGTATGGGTCCAAACCGCGGACTCAAATGAGTAAAGGATCCGCGCATCAAGAATGCGTATGGACCGCAGGTCTCGAACCCGGTCCCAAGCTGCACCCCGTGTTACGAATCAAAAAAAAAAATAGCCCG
The DNA here is from genome assembly GCF_984573655.1 of Nuphar pumila. Classification (NCBI taxonomy): domain Eukaryota; kingdom Viridiplantae; phylum Streptophyta; class Magnoliopsida; order Nymphaeales; family Nymphaeaceae; genus Nuphar; species Nuphar pumila. The sequence continues at coordinate 117,280,785 of NC_143251.1, read as the reverse complement.
ATACGAGCTGCCTGATAAAAGAGGTGTGTTAGGGTTCAGAACCCTAATACAAGCTAAACTTTAATGGAAAGGGGGTGGGGAGATGGGCAGCCACCTGGAGGAGGCTCCTCCCTTTTCGGGCACCCTCCTACAAAAGGGGGTCCCCGAGTCGCTTCCTCCCACACTCGCTCTCGCTCTCTCGTTGTGATTTCCAGCAAGTCCTGTCGCCGCCTCCTTATTCCAATCGCCATCGTCGACGACCTCGCAGGGAAGCCCGAGATCGATGACATCGATCCCTCTTTTAGAGGAGGGGGTGTGGTCGGTTGCATTTCCGAATCACGACTATTGGAGGAAAGGGGTGGTCGGCAGCACCTCCACCATGGCATCTCAGAGGAGAAACACCGGACAAGTAGGGGTTACTGTTTCTTTTCTTTGTTTTGGTGTGTCAGGTGTTCGAGCATTGATGGGGGTTACGGTGAGGCCCTAAATCGATTGAAAAAAGAAGGGGGTTTCGATTTATGAAAAAAGGGTTTTCGAATAATGAAAGAGGGATTTGGGGGTTTATTAAATCTAAATGGGTAGGGTATTGTGCTCGGCGATTTCACTTTTTGCGTTTCATGTATGGGGGGATTTGCTGTCAGTCCCATACCGAAAACCCCAAATCTCTGATTTGGGGGTTTTCGGATTTCTGTTAAGGGGAGGGTTTTTTTATTGTTGTTTCGGGTGGGTTTCGATTCCTGCTATAGGGTTTCGTTGTCGGCTAAAAAAAAAAGAAAAGAGATTTTTTTTAGGATTCCGTTAAGTGAGGTTACCTGTTATATTCGGTATATACACACCGATTTCAAGCATGCAGCGGGTCTGTTACGTATAATTACCGAAAGTGGTATCTCAACAAAGTTTGACCTGTGATTCCCGTGTGATCAGTCACGCGTTACTGATAAACTTGTTTTCCTTTCCAAGTTACATTTTCCTACTGTCTCGTCACACCGGATTTGCTAAAAGACCGGATCTTTCTTTTTGTTGATATGCTCTTTTAATATAAACTTTAATTAGACATGTTGTGACTCCTAGTTAGATCAAATAGTTTTTTTATATATAAACTGAAATAGGTTGCTGTGATTTTTTCTGAACTCATATGCTTTCTCAGTATAGATAGAAATCAGACACAATGTGATTTTCAGTGATGTCTAAAATGTTGTTCCAGTATAGATTTGAACTTTTTATGTCTAATATGATTCCTTAGTAAAGAGTAAATAGAAATGCTGTGATTTTTAGTTATGACTTGGGGAGTCAATAAGTTTTAATTTTTTTAGCTACGTGAATAACTCAACATGACCACAGCTTTGGATGCATTGAAAGAAAGCTGAATCACACAACGATGATTTAACCAGCCTGATAATCTGAATAACTGTTACACGTTTGCTTGGTACACTTTCTTAGGTTTGCACTAAATGTTGAGCTTTCACTGGGTTAGTAATTATGCAGCAGTTTCTCTTTAGACTCCTAGCTAATTTCCTCTCGGTAATTTGGTTTGGTGCGGATGTGTGAACCCCAAAGTTTGTAACAATGATATCTCCTACTGTATTCTTAGGAATCTAAACATATGATTTGTTTCATGGTTCATTTACTTAAATAATGAAATAATTCTATACATGGAAATTGTAAATATCCTTTTCCATGTATAGATTGTTACAAGGCTTAAACTCTATTAAAGTGAAACATATGAGCCTGCTTGTGTTGGCTATCAACTTGCAAATGCAAGAGATGAGGATGAGATTGAATTTATTTAAACTATATGCACATTCATACTAGAGGGTGATCCTGCACACACACATGCACACAGGCAATATGATTTCAAAAGGGTACATTTGCAATTGCTTCATTGTTCATAATTCGGAAAGGTCAGCGCAAACCCAGATTAATCATCACGACGGAAATAAAATACAAAGTCAAAGTTGGGTTGGGTACCTGACTCGAGTCCGTGAGTTGTGAAACTTGTGCGTAATATCAATGACAATGATGAGAAACTAAAATTTAAATTTTGTGAGCCTAACTGGTTTAAAGGTACCGGGGCATCCGTGCTTGACGGTTTAAAGATACCGGAGCACTCTGAGTGGATCTACACAATTAAATGGATAAATTTTGAGTTATTGCACCATTCTAAAGTATAAATTTTGAGAACCTGTTACTAGTTTAGTTGATTATTAAATGTTAATTGTTAAATTAATTTATGTTGTCTTGTTGGTATAATAGATTTTGCTTTTTGAAATTTATTTTATATTTATGTAATATTTAATATATGTACCATCATGTCCCCGTACCCACATTTTTTGGAATTGTCGTGTCGTACCCACCATACTCGTACCCATGTGACGTAGCAAATACCACTAATTCAGGTGAAAAAAGTGTGAATCAACTAAGCATACAAAAACATTTTCCAAAAGCATATTTATTTGAAATATTTTCATCACCAACTTTAATAAACGAATAGTTAAGACTCAACTAACTCGACCGAGTCAATGAAAAGACTCATCTAACCCAGTCAAGTCTCACCTCACTTGGCCAAGTCGATGTTAAGACTCAGCCAAGTTTAGTCCCTAACCAAGCCGTACTAGTTCTTCGACTTTGCTAGGGTTTGATACAAGGCAACTCAACCGAATCACGCGATTACTCATTGAGTTTGCCAACTAGGCACACATATACAACAATAGCTTTTTAAATCACGTGCAAAAACTTATTTAAATACACAACAATTACTTAGAGCAAATTCAAACATTTTTTTCAAACATACACACAAAATTCGTGTAAACAAACGTCAATCTGTTTTTCTCAAGCATGCATGCACAACTACTAAAACAGAATCATATCTACTAAAGGCACTTATAATCAAAACATGCAAAGACACACATATATAGTCACGCACTTTCGTACACAATAACGCACACCTTAGTTGTCAAAGGCAGCGTATAGGTGAGCTAAGCGCAGCCCCACCGCGCAGGCGACCAGGTCTGGATGGTGGGGCCCCATATTGCCGCCTAGGCGTTTTTTTAAGCCAAGGTTTTTTTTTTAGGTTTTTTTTTGTAAGTTTTTTTTAAGACGTGTCTTCGAGGAGGAGAAGAAGAAACAAAAGACATGTTATTTGTCTATTGCTTGTATTATGTCTATTGTTGAGAAGAATAAGAAGGAGAAGACAATATTTTTCTATTGCTTGTATTATGTCTATTGTTGAGAAGAATAAGACATTATTTGTCTATTGTTTGTATTATGTCTATTGTTGTTAATTTTTTTGTATACATCATTTTATTTTTGTGTATTGTTCATTCATATTGTTAGTTGTAAGGTTTGTTTATTCAATTATTAATTTATTCTTAATTTGTTTGAGGAGGTTAAGGTTATGTAATATAATTGTTTTACAGTGTGTTTTACAGTGTGTTTTACAGTGTTCAACGACATATTATTTGTCTATTGCTTATTATTGATTGATTTTTCGTTGTCTACATGTTTCTTATTATGTTTTTTTTTTATTTTGTTTATTTTGGGTACCGCCTAGGCCTTTTTCGGGGATCACCGCCTAGCGCCTATGACAACTAAGACGCACACAGAGGACAAGGATAGAAGGAATAATGGGTCCACCTTAGCATCGTCAATGGCTTGCTGGTAGCATGTGAGTTGCTAGTGGTTTTTTTTTTTTTTTTTTTTGGGGGGGGGGGGGGGGGGGGGTAATGTTTCGAGACCTATGCCCAAAAATAGTAATCCCACTTTTCTCCTTTATATTTTAAAATTTGAAAATAAAAAAACATAACAAGTCGGACAAATGGCCATCAAAAGGTGTGCACCTGATAGTGAGGCATGAACCTCAAAGCGCAAGAGGTGCGTGCTTCTTAGACATTTTTTCCTCAAGCCTGTGCCACGAGGCAAAAATTCCTACCTTGTGGCGAGGCACAACTAGCAAGCCTGGAGTCGTGCCTTTGATATAGAGATAGATAATTGTGTTTGACCTAGACCATGCCTAAAATCCAGACCATCAGCACAACTAGGATACAGATATTGGCATGTATATTAATTTGATTTTTCCAGAGTATTCATGTATGCTGCAGACTGTTCCTTAGAGAAACCAGTCCATGCAATCACCTAGCATCAAATGTTAAAAAATTCTAATTGTTGAGTTTACAAAAGTTGAGAGCATCAGTCACAAAGTTGTATGTACAATGCCCTGAGTATGAAATCACATAAAACCCAGCACAATTATTGGACAACAGCATATTGCTCGTACCATGCTAGGCACCATGCATAATCATGCTCTATTTTACAACTTGAAATTCTGAAAATTTTCCAATAAAATAATATAGACCACATAATGCAGGGAAAATGGATAAAGCAAAAGCAGAAAGATAAAGTTAATGTGTACATAAAACAGAAAATCACAAAGTTCTATGACATCTGCAGAGAATTGAGATTAGTCAAAGATGCATGTGAACCAAAAGGAAAAAAAATGAGAACCAAAAGGAATGCACTCTACCATTTTAAAATAGAGTTTGCATTGGTACCATCCATTCCTTGACCACTATCCAGAATTGAAATCTTATGGTCGTCAACGGCAATGCTGTAAAAAGAAAAAAGTATGAAGGTACTACAACACAAAACCAAAGAACAACAAAGCAAGAATCTAGACTAGCAAATCCAAACATCAACAAAGTAGAAAGAATAAGCTAAATTTGACATCAGACCACCCTAATAAAGTATTTTCTCTGCTCAATCTCCATAACGATAAGCCAATTTTTGGGTTACATTGTAAAAAGTAAAGGAACCTTCCTTTCAAAAACAATTAAATCACACATCCAACCTTTTTGTGTATTCACCACTACTACAGGAAAACAATGTGGGCCTGTGTGCATTTTTCCAAACTGAACGTTAATAATTATTCCACTATCGGTCTTTATAGTGTCGGCTTACATAAGATGCCCCATTTCATTCAATTGTTCGGGATATTTGCTTTTGAATTTATGTGCAGATGGTTGAGTGCAGGTACTCGCTGAATGAATCAAAGAATGTTTTGCATCTTGATCTTTAGTGAATGTGGAGGCAGCTTTGTCAACCTATTCTGAAAGGAAGGACACCATTTTGAAGTACTTATCACATGACCATAATGACATGTTTCACATGCACACTAGAAACACCATTTCTTGTAAAAAAGAACGTAATATTCAAATTCATTTCAATTAAGTTAGTGATAATTCTATCCATTTGGGACCATAATGATCACAGCGAGAGAACATGAATACAGCCTCTGTTTTGGTTCACTAACTGCACCACTTAGAGAATTTTAAGAGTCTATGATCACTTCTAGAAAGAAATGCTGACAAAAGAGTATGGAAGTAGTAAATTTTAGTACTGGAACCTTGATCGACAGGGGTAATTTGATCCTTTGTACTATTTTTGCATGTAATAGTTAAATAGGGCTGTCCCTACATGTGGCATATGTGTCATGTTGATGAGTTGTAAAGCATTCATCAGCCCTGATTAGGATTACAAGTAGTTCTATAAATGCCAAGATGGCATACCCCTATACCTGTGACGGAGCCCATTCAAGAATTATGCCCGACCCTCAACTTCTTCTTCCCTATTCCTTTATTCCTACCTCTCACCATCGATTGAAGTGCTGCAAGTACCTGTTATCATGGTACCAGAGCACGTAAGTCCCTGAACCTCCTTTTCCTTTCCTCCTTTCTTCGACATTTTTCTCTCATCTTGCATCAGACCTGAGTTTTACAATATCAGATCTGAAACCAACATCTAATCTAAACCCCTTAAAAAAGAAAACCCATCTTTCCTTTTAATTAAAGCCCTCTTTGCAATATCGCTTATTTTCACACTTAGTCATTTGGAGATTTTTCAAAAATTTGGCTAAGTATAGAAGAAAAATCGGTAAAACCTTCATATAAGCTGACGTTTTTTTAGTCTGGGCTTGGCCCAAGTCTCATCGACAAGGTCGAGACGAGCCAATCGAAATGTGAGAAAAAGTTTTATTTTCAACCTTTAAATTCAAGCGAAATTCTGGTTATTTTAGGGCGAAATTCAAGTTATATATCGTTGGATGCATCTCAAAATTCTGAGGGTAACGATATTTTACTTTACTGAATTTGGGTTACGATTGGCCCAAAAATCGCATTTTTTCAAAAAAAAAAAAAAAAGACCCCCTCGACAAGCCGGGTGAGGAATTGGATAACACTGGATCCAATGCATTTGATCCAAATTAATATGAATCTGGACTCTGTCTAAGACCCATATTAATCTGGAATTTATCCAGCCCAAGATCCAATTGGGGTTTGGATATGGATTTAGATCTTGGATCCGGATCCGAATCCCGATCATGATCCAAAACCCATACCCAACCAAAATCCAGCTTCAAATTCACTTTTATATTTAAATTAAAGTTAATTTGGAGTTAAAAAGATTCGCAGAGGGATAAGGTACCCTCCGAAAGTTTTTAGATATTTAATTATTAATAAATAATGATTAATTATTAATTATTAATTAATTGTAATTAATTCCAAATTTTAATTTTTATGGTTGTTTAGGACTCCTTGATAGAATCCTTATATATGGTTAAATTTAATAAAAACAACATTTCTCGCAATACAAATGCACATGTTCTCAATGAACTTGCAAATATAGGCTTTCTTGTCAAACTTGGTTCTCAAGGAATCATCAATGTGAACATAACAGGTGCAATCGTAAGCCTTTAGATAGTCATAATTAGAGTGTTGTCCAAATAGCTCATAATATAAGACCTCCTTCATTGGCATCATATTAATTATATGAACTGTTGTATGGAATGCTTCGGTCCAAAGAACAAAAGGGACACATCCTTCATGCATCATGGCAAGAGCACTCTCAACTATATGCCTGTGTTTTCTGTTAGCAAGCCCATTTTGCATAGTTGTTTGAGGACAAGATACTCTATGATTGACTCAATTTTCCTTATGGTATTCAATAAAGTTATTTGAAGAGTACCCGCCCATCACACTGGAAATTAAGAATAGGCGGGGAGAACTGGTTATGAACCCAAACATGAAAGTTTTTGAAGATTTTAAAAACTTCATGTTGTGCTTCATAAAATATATCCAAGTATACCTAGAATAGTTATCGATAAAGGTAACATGATATCGACTCCCGGAAGAAGAAGCATTAGAGGCTGGTCCCCATATATCAGAATGAACAATCTCAAACAGTTTAGAAGCGCTTTTATCAATGAAAATAAATGGCAGTACTTGACTTTATAACTTGACAACTGGGACAGATTTTATTATTTGACTCTTGACACAAACTAGACGAAGAAATTAAACCACTAGAAACAAGCCTCTCAACAAAATCCTTATTACAATGCACTAGGCGACTATGCCGGACTCTTGACTGAACGCATTAGCAAAACAAGGAGAAGAAGAGCTTCCGGAATTGGCAGCTAACTTGATTGGAACACAGAGCAATGGATTTTCTTTGAAGAGATACATATTTTCTCGTCTTTCTCCTTTAACGAATGTCCCTTACCATAACCAGGAGTAAAATTGATGCAAGAATTAATATCATCAACGAGTTTAGAAACATAAACAAGGTTCTTTTTAATATTGGGGACAGGAAAACCATTTGACAAATAAAGGTTAAAATGACATAGGAATCGAAACTTTTTCAGAGTGGGTGATGGGATGACGATAGCTATCTCTAGTAATAATTCTATCTCTACCAAAATAAGGAGTCAAAGTGTTAAATTTACGTCCATCCCCAGTGATATGGTTTGCTGCACCTGAGTCAACATACCAAACTCCCTGATCATACTGTTTCAAATTTGGTCCTGCTATGGCAGCCAACACAAGTTGTTTGTCCATTGGTAACTATTGTTTTGTTCCTGATCCTCCTGAATTTGTCAGTCCAGAATGCATTTGATCATTTTTAAACCAACCGTTGGTTTTAACATGACCTAGCTTTTTTCACATGTAACATGTGGGAATTCTCCTGCCTTGAAGAGGAGTCTTTGAAAGTGAAAGCAGTCTGCGGCCTCCCTGATTTCTTCATCGTCCTCCTCGCATGCCCCCTCTTCCTCTCCCATACGGGGTATTCAACATGAGCACACTATGACGGTCAACTGTCGTTGAAGAACTTTCAATTGTACTTATCAAATTCATTTCAAATTGAAGAAGTTTTGGGCGCAAAGCTTCAATCGAAGGCAGCTCATCAAAACATGATAAGCTAATATAAAGAACATTATAATCAGGCCCTAATCCATTGAGAGACCGTTGCACCTTATCCTTATCAGGGATCTCGTATCCAACCATCGCAAGTTGGTCTGTAATTTCTTATATCTTATTGAGGTACTCCATGATTGAAATAGATCCCTATTTAAGATTCAGAAATTTCTTCTTCAAAAACATAATTCTTGCCTCTGAAACCTATGAGTATGTCTGCATAAGCCTAGCCCATAGCTCCATAGTTGCACGTCATAAGGAATACTCACCAAGATCTCCTGTGATAGAGTGAACGTGATATAAGCAACCAATGATTGATCATGTTTCATCCAAGAAACATAATCCGGATTTCGAACAAATACTGTAGTGGTGACAGCCCCTTTCTCATCTTTTTCTTCACGTAAAATGAATTCTGGCGGGACCTTAACCGACCCATCCAAGTGTGCAGAGAGACCTTGACTACGGATGAAAGGAGGAATTTGACTTTTCCAGGTAAGAAAGTTTGAGGGAGTCAATTTTTCAGAGACTAGCTGGTTGAGAAAGCTAGCCGAGAGAAACGAAGACGAATGGGAATCCATATAAGATAAGGTGTGAGGGATATACAAAGAATTTCTGAGAAGTTGTTGCAGTAAAGGAAATGAGCTTAACTTAAGACACAAATCTGTCTGAATTTTTTTTTTTTTTGAGAACAGATACGATTACCAAGGAATAATATACGCAAACAACAAATCTCGAAAACTGCTAATGTAAATCCAGAAATCTCAATAAAGAAGAATAAAGAAATAGAAGAAAGGGATTAACATAAATTCAAAAATCTCAATGGAAGGAAATCGATTAGAATCGATATTCTAGAAACCAATATTGATTTTAGGAACACAGATTAGAATCGATATTCTAGAAACCCGAATTGATTTTAGGAACGCAAATAGATCACAAATAATATGAACCAAAAAATTTTATTTTTTTTTTTGGAAATCCAAATCAATATAGACTTTCAGAATAAGAAAGAAAGAAGATGAAAGCTGAAATCAGAGAACAAGAAAAAGGAGAAGCCAACGATGGAGAAGAAGAATAAAAAAGGGAAGGAGAAGTCAACCATCTTTCAAGACTTACCTGAATGAAGGAATTAAGGTTCAGTTGTTGTTGTGATACCAGGTAAAATCAGGTCAAGTCACCAAATCTTCACAAGAGAGAAGACAAGAGAAAAGAGAAGAAAGAGGCTGCAGAAAATATTCTCCACACCCTTTCCTCATGGGTTGTGGGTTACTTTTATATCAAGAACAAAATACATGCCAAGAATGCCCCTGATTAGAATATAGACTAGAAATACAGCAGAGGGGTAAAATAGGAACATAAAATACATAAAAAAAAAGATAATATTTCAATCTGGATCTGGATCACATCCGAATCTGGATCACATCCGGATCTGGATCTAGATCCAGATCTGGAACGTCACGTCTCAATAGTTCCATCATGTGTTAAAAAACCAATCTAGTGTTCTTAGTGAAGGTAAAATAGGAACTTCACAAAATCTTGAAAGTTCCCCATGGTTTTGTTTGAGGAAGGTTGACCCAAGGTCCCTATTTGACACTTTGGGGGAAACATTATGCTCGGATTTGGTATTTAGAAAATGTTGGTACTTGACATCAAATATTTGGTAAAAAGTCTGTTTGAGATCCGAAAATTTCCCTTTACCAAATGCACGATCTCAGACTTAGCATCCTAGTTTTAGTTGAACTTCAGACTCCACCAGTGCACCTTCCAATGCCCACCAGAATTTGTACTCACTCCTACATAGGAGATTGTGAAGGCTGAACATCACACTCTACTAAAAAGGCTAATGAGACTAAAGAAGAATGAAGTGAATGAATTCATACTCCCTAGGAAGCATTAGCATTAATCCTTTCAGCAGGGTCCATGGAAAAGCATTCTTGCCCTTTGCATCTCACAGACAGAAAAATAAAGTAGGCTTCCCAAAAAAATCAAAACATAAATAATTTATGAACACCAAAAATAAACTAATGGTGGTCAAGATTTTGACCAAATGCTTAGTCCGTAGATTTCTATTTTTAATTCAAAGAAAACCAAATCAGAATTACTAATGCCACATTTTGCCTGGAAAACCAGAGAGAGAGAGAGCAGTACTTGTGGGAAGATTTATCACTGCCCAAAGATATTCTTCACATATTTTGTCCTATCCATAATCAATGTATTTCTTAAATTCTCACAAATGGCATCAAAGAATCTAAATCTGTGTTCCATATCCCAGGCCCTATGGTGTGAAAGCAGACAGCTTCAATACATTTTAACAATGCCAAATAGGACTTTACATGGAAGTTATGCAAGGGACTAGCTTGGTTAACAAGACAAAAACTCGCTCTGATTTTGAAATATAAAAAAGTTTGGATTATGTGGTTGAACTTTTAATGGAAAAAAGATAGTCTTGTAATCAACGCTCATGATGGTGATGAGTGTATCTACTTTACCTAACTAGTTTCCTCTCGTTTGGAGAATTGAGCCATACAGCTTGCAATGAATTATCCTGATACAAAAAACAGGAACCGAAAAAAAAAATCAGAAAGAACACATGCCAAATGGACCCATAGTGCAGAACATAGAAACATTACAGGAGCACATTAGTCGCTTACTATTAAATCAGCAAGAGCAGATTCAAAAGTATACTCTGCAGGAAGTTCTGACAACAAATCTGTATCAGGGGTCAGATCCCACATATTCTGCAATGACAAGAAAGAACAATAAAGAGAAAGTATAAAACTATGCTCACTTATGTTTAACAGCTGTAACATGATGATCCTGCCAAACATAAGTTTCTTCCAGAAACAGAACTGTTATGCACACAGTTGGCGTACATTTGAATGCTTTTCGTTTGTATATTCATGAGCATATACAAAATTCACATGGATCCAAAAACCAAAATTACCAACCTTGCAAGCATAAACGCCATCTTGTCCATCCTGAAAAAATGCCAAAATTCTTTTGTATATTAAATAAGGAATAGAATTGTCAAACTAAATCAAGAGAGAGAGAGAGAGATACATGTAACATAAGAACATTGGGCTTCGTTCTAGAAAATTCACCAAATCTTATTCTCTTCCTGATTTTCATGCCAGCAAAATCTTCAAAGTATATATCATCATTCCACCTGACATCTCTTTTAGAATGATGTTTCATTTCCAATTTATTACATTCCTTCCTCACAGCACGAACAAAGTCAGGCAAAAGGATTTCTCCTTGCCGACCATGCAAAATTAAATCTACATGAACACCATTTGGCAACAGAATGCAAAATGTATATGTTCCTTCTTCATCATCCAAATATTCTTCCAATGTCCTCTTTAGAGGCCTTCGGACTAACATTTTACTTTGTTAGATAACCTCAGTAACAATCTCTACAGCTAGGTCTCACAGCATCTCCTCCATTAATTCGATCTTTCAGCCAGAGCCAACATGAAAGCTGCCAAATGTAGCCATACAATGTCATATTAGTTAAATGCAAATACTAGAACAGGCCTAAGAACTCACACTTACAGATATACGAGCTGATATAGCACAAATTAGCATAATGATTGTTAACCTAGATATCTGCAATGGAAAACACAGGCAATATTAACTGTAATTAAAGAAGAGAATCCAGATGCAACCAACAGAGGCAAGACAAGCCCCCACAACAACCAATCAGAGCTTGTTAATCAAGCTTGACCATGTGATCATCTCCTTGTAAGGATCACCAATAGCAAGTATGCAGAAAACGATCAACAATCACTATCAACGTGCTGAAATGTGCAGCTGCAAAACCCACTCAAACCCGACAGGTGGAGCCGAACAACCATGCAAAAAGAAATGGGGGGAAAAAAGACTAGACTCGATCACAACAAATGACAGATTTATTTCATTTTGTAGTACAAACTCTTTATTCTTGCACTTTCTTAGGCAACCTTATAAGCCATATTATAGCAAGAATATGATGTTTTAAAGTGTGGATCTACATCTAATGCGACATTTCATGTGAATAGTAATGGATTTTTACTGTCATAATAGGTGGTTCACCAACAGGAATTTGTTATCAATACATCCATTAAACTACATATCTAAAAAATATCATTCATAAAACCCATTGATGCCACTTATTTTATATTTACACTAGAGTTGCCTACAATTTCCTATCTTCTACTTCTCCACGACATTAAATTCTTCACAAAAATATACAATATTCAAAACAGATATCATTCTGATGCAAATTAAGAGTGAGACAGCTTACCCAAGCCGAACAAGTATTTATACATTTTGATAATAGGATCTAAATTTTATCAAAATCCAGTAAGATAAATAAATTAGAAATAGCTCAAAGAAGGTAGAGTTAAGCTACAACTGAGAACCTAACTTAGACTTCGGGAATGTTATGACCGTTTTTAGTATCCGCGGGTTTAAGGAAAAGTGAAAACTAAAATTTGTGTGCATTTAATAGGAACATGCATACAAAAGCAACTCTGATAAATACCTTAATAAGATATTCATGATGCGCATTGAACAATGCATATTTATTGTTCTGCATTAGTTCATGTTTTCATTCTTATTTTGTTTCGCATGATAATTGTTTAAATGCTTGAATGATGAGTTGATTATGAAAATTGTTGTGATATTCCTCTGAAATTATGCATGAATTTGGTTTATGTTACTTCCTTTTTGTTTGAATTTTTAGAGGAATGTGTACAAAGGACTTTGGTTCTTACCCGCAGCCTCCAATTGAGGATTTTGGAGCAGCTCTCGCGTATTCTCCCTTCATTGCTTATTCTTATGTATGACAGAAGGAACCCATGAATTTTATCATGGTATCAGAGCAACAGGTTCAGATTTAAGGATCGTGATCTTCTTATGAACATCCAATAACGCTTCTTCATCCGATAAAGGTTGTCCACCTCCAAGATTTTTCTTCCTACACCTTTCTCCTTCATCCGTCACATATTATTCTTTTCCTTTCTCCTACGTTCTTCTTGTCTCTTGATACCAAAATCCAACGTATTTCTCCTCCAAAACTTGGAAAGGAACATCAAGGAAGAAATTAATTATACTGCTCGGTTTTTTTTATCATTTTAAACAAATTTCAAGTTCTTTACACAAGAACCGTTTTGCAAATCCATATGCAAAACCAATTTTGGGCCCTGGCCAGATAAATTTTAACAGTGCAATTAATTTTGGAAAACCAATAATTTTCAGAAATAAAATTTGCAATGCATAAATAAAATCAATAACATTGGAGCAACATATGCTCTTCGCCCACATGGCCCGCAGTGGTTCACATCTGACCGCAAAAGTTTCTCAAAGTGATTTATGTATCTTTTGCAAAATTTTAGTGAACATGCAACACAACTTATTTCAACACATGTCCACAATGCACATTCAATCACACAACACGAATGCACATTGAAACCAACTGCATATGCGTGCGAACAAATGCTTGCAACATACATTATTATGATCCATTTCATGCAAAAACATCCAAACATGCACATGATCATATTTATCAAAACACCAAAATAACTTCAGAATTTTCATGTGTATGATATGCACATTTTTGCAAACATGATAAAATAAGAATCAGTTTTACGTATCTTCAAATGAATACGTACATGACTAAACTCATATGCTCAGACAATAATGCAAAAAAAATCTTTTTACAAGTCCAACCATTGAGGCTGACCCATATACATAACCACATTCATGTATATGAATCGACCATTGTGAAAAATACGCATTTTCAGCATGCTGGCTGATCCATGTGATCATAATCATGTACATGGGTTGGTAAGGCCCCCAGAATTTATGTGTGTATCCTATACAACAAGCTAACTGCATAACCAATAAAGCCAAAACATGAAAATATTCACAATTGCATGGACATGTAGTTCGATTAGCATATAGCAAAGATAATGCATTCAGATGCATGAGCATAAACAATCAAGCCTTAATCAATGCCAACCATGATCAGCTTTAAAGGCGTGTAACATGATAGGTTTTACATCATAACAGGAGCATGTACATAGACAGAATCAGACCAGATTGCGAGCTTTATGCACACGACATATCTGATCTAGTCCAGATCTGCATACTAATGAAACACGGCAGACTTGCAACATGTGTTGTCGACAGATTTGTCTAGATCTGCCAACATATATGAATCGACAAGCTTGACCATGTCTACATGTCAACACATATGCAAGTCTGGTCCAAGCACCAAAAACAGTATGTTGTAGGGTTGATAACAGTCAACCAACATAACATACAACATAATGGATAGTGTAAAGAAGATAGTTTCAAAACATAATTTTATTTGTCTTCCACACTTCATTGTTTTTCTTTCGTATGCCTTATTTATTTTATTTCAATCCGTTAATTTGTAGTACCTTGCTAAATTCCAGACACAATCAATCCACGCAGTTTTCAGCAACAGCAACTACCTTAAGGAACTGTAAAAATAAACAACAAATAGGCTATATTAACCTAAAGTATATCTCACGGCCAGTACATTTTTGCACAAAAAAATTAATAAAAGCTCATCCAAACAATACTCTGATCGGAAAAAGAAAATCAAAACTCATCTAGGTAAATTTCCACAGACAGCATTCTTCAATGTTCGTGGAAAGAAACCAAACAAACGAACAACTTAAAAAGGCAGAAGCACAAGAAATATATAGAACTTCTGTCAAAAAGTTTCAAGTAACACTAAACACGCGAATGCTGTAACCAACACGTCCAAATAAAGTGTCAATGCAAACACATTCTCGCATCAAAGTGCACAAACATGTACAAATCTCAGAGAAATTCTCACCAAAACCTCCATGTAAAGGCTTATCAAAAGTTTTATCCAAACCTTAATCCAATATAAACAAGAAATGTGGGAAACAGAAAGCAAAACATCAACATCGCGTCAAATTACATGCGAAAGAGGACGAAAGAGTGAGAAGAAACTAAAGCGATTCGCCAGCGGCGAAGACTTCACTAACATAGATAAGTTCGCCGGAGCAGAGGATAAAACTACGAGATTTTTCGGTATTTTCCTGCGATTGCCACAAAGAACGAGTTCGCGGAGAGAAGAGAAAAGGAATGAAACTCAGACAGAGTAAAAATCACCTCTACTGGCGATTATAGCGCTAAATGGGGATTGAAATTCACGCCGGAAGAACGAAAATGAATGAGAATTCCGCCATGAAAGATCAGTAGGGAAGGAGTGTGAACGAACTCAGGAAACTTCTCGAGGAAGGCTCCTCCGCTTTAACGCCAGAATGAATGAGGAGAACGACACGCTGAAACATGGTATATATATATTGGTATCGGTGAACGGACAATTACATGCCTGATTAAATGATTAAAGGACTAATTTGTCCTAGAATTTTAAATTTCCACGTTTGTTCCTTCGATGTGAAGGTGTTGGACTTGGATCGGATCTGGGCATTATCGATATTCGAATCCGACCTTATCGGATCTAGATTCGGATTAGGAGCCAAAAGTGTGAAAGGCAATACCTAATCCGAATCCTATGAGCTTATCAGATACGTTTTGGACGTAATACGGACGGACAATCTGTCAAATTTAGATTCTGTACAGACTCGGACTCAGAATTCAGATGCAAATCTTCGTACTGGATCAGAACCTGATTGTTAATCGAATCCTGTTTGCGTGACACAATCAGAGTAATCAGATTCAGCACTCGGATCCATTTCGCTCCACGGGGCACACACGCAACTCATGGGATTCGTTGGATGCTGTGTCACAATGACAAGAGTAAAAGGGCACAAGACGCGTTATTCTTGTGTAATCGTCTAATTAAAATAGAAAATAGTATACGATATCTATTAAAAATAAAAACATAGTATTTAATAAGACGCGATACGACACGACACGGGGGCAAGTTAAATAATCCCTACAATGGTTGCCTCAAAGGGGTTCGGTGTAGTGGATGGAAGGGACTAGGCCGCTAAGCAGGTGGTTTAGGTTCAAATCCCATGAGCGTCTGTCCTTGCATAAGCCTGGCGATCCCTACGTCAAAGGGTAAGAGGATTAGAGTTTTACACTGACGAAACAATGATTGTAAGCACGGCAAATACCGGACCCGTTTATGGGGCCCATTTGATGGTTGGAGATGACGGCAGAAACATTTTTCTGGTGCAAGTGAGACGGATATAGGATGATGCGCTAAATCACCGATCATTGGTGCTTTAGAATCATCACCGTCCATGATCCCATCACCCTTGGTCCACAAGGTAAGCTGTGGGGCCCACATTAGCAGCAGCACAGCAACTCACGCCATGGTATGATTTAGGGGTGGCAAAATCTGACCCGACCCGCCAACCCGCTTCTTGGCTGGGTTAGGGTTTGGCTTAAACAGGTCGTCCCGCTTAACCCGTTAATTAAATAGGTCGTGTTCGTGTTAGGGGTATGCCAACCCGTTTGACCCATTTAATAAACGGGTTAGGCGGGCAAGTCAATTCATTTACATAAACCCGTCAACCCCCAACCCGTTTATATATATATATATATATATATATATATATATATATATTAACTTAACTAACCCTAACTCTATATATATTAACTTATCTAACTGCCAACCCATCAACCGACAATCGTGTCTATGTTATCGGGTCGACCCGTTTAATAAACGGGTCGCTGTGTCGTGTAATCGTGTTGTGTCGACCCGACCCGTTTATTAAACGGGTTAACTGTGTCGGGTCGGGTTACCCGTTTAATAAATGGGTCGTGTTCGTGTTTGCCACATCCGACCCGTTTAATAAACAGGTCGTGTTCATGTTCAGTTATTCTGACCTGCCAACCCACCAACCCGTTGACCCACCGACCCGACCCGATTGCCACCTATGATTAGCCCACTCATGACTCGGTTTAAGACCCTTTGGGGTTTAACTCATGAGACAATCGTGATGAGACAAGTCAACTCGGATTTTTTAGTTTTTATATACTATAAAACTAAGATGTATTAAAAATAATAATATATAAAATATTCAAAATAAAAACATGAAATATGTAAAATAGGAGCAGATCAGGTCATGCTGAACGTGAGTGTTTTTGCTCATGCCAACATCGTGGTCGTATGTTTGCATTTTTGATGAATGCCACATGGTTTTGTTGACTTTCACTACAAGAAACCTGTGGATTAGCGATGACCTAAATCCGTCGCTAATCCAATGCTAATTCGTCGCTAAACAGTTTAGCGACGGATTAACGTCGTATTAGAGATGGATAATTTTCATCGCGAATTTTTCGACGCTAAGTAGTAACAAAACTTATCCATCGCTACTTTTGTCGCTAATTTGCGACGGATTAGCGACGAACATGATCCATCGCGAGTCCTTCGCTATTTTAAATTAGTGATGAATAATATCCGTCGCTAATCCATCGTTAAATTAAAAAAAAAATTTAAAAATGCTATCTGCCAGCGCATTTTCCGGCAGGAAGCAATTTTTTTTTTGCACAGAACCGACGCGTTTCAACGTTGGGACGCTTTTCCACAGCGAGCCGATCATGGCCGGAGAAGGGACGCGGGCAGTCGCAGGCCGCCTCTCGCGGTGACCGATCGGGAGGGAGAACGACTCCCCCTGGAAGGAAACCAACAAGCTCTGGGTCGATAGCCAGAGGACCTCCAGCGCCCGCTTCACGGAATAAACTGACGGCGAAGGAGTGGACGCGCGGGAGGGGGTAGAGGAGCGGCGTTGATCGACCGACTGCAACCTTTTGGGAGTCGTAGTGGAGACGGGATCCGACGAGGGAGAGGTGGGACGGGCGGTGGAGACTGGCGAGGGGCACCGTCGGGAGGAGGAGGACGGCGCGACGGAGAGGTAGCGGGAGTTGATCTCGCGACCCTTTGGCCTTCGGAGGCCGACGCCATTGTCACGCTCGGAAGGTGCGAGAGGTCGCTGCCCGTCATCAGAGGAAGGGCGGGGCTTCTGGCATCCTGAGAAGCGCCTGAGGTGGGAGACGGTTTAAATCGAACGGGGGGAGGGAAAAACGGAGGGAGGGAAAATTTCGAACGAGGGGAGGAAAAATTTCGCGCCTCAGGTGGGACTGTTTAAATCGAAAATTGGCTACAGAATTAGCGAGAAAATTTTTTCGTCGCTAATCCATCGCTAATTAGCGACGCAAAAAATTCCCTCGCTAATTAGCAAATTTTTTTTAGTGTTTTGGCAACGAAAAAATGTTGTCGCTAATCCATCGCTAATTATCGATGGATTTAGAGAGAGAGATATTTTCATCGCTAATTTTGCAAATATTTCGAATGTTAGCGATAAATAGTTTTTTCTCGCTAATCCTTCACAAATTTGCGATGGAAAAAAATTTGCCGCAATTTTTTGTCGCAAATTAGCATTTTTTTTTTTTTAGTGTTTGAGCTTTTCAAAATGCAAACTGGACACGATGTCAGCATGAGCAAAAACGCTCAGGTTCAGCGTGACCTAATTTGCTTCATATAAAATATATATAATTAAATGTTAAAATCTACGGATGATAGATGACTTGTGGCCAAACCCAGTTTTTTTTTTTTATAACCTGAAGAAACCGCCTGACACCAAGTATTGGTCGTGCAGGCTCAGCCTACCATACATGTGGTCGTCGTGTTCGCTGCATAGACTCTTAGGCTATGACCCCAGACCCCAAGGCTTATGCTATGCATTGGCTTGCACTGGGGGGTGTGAACACCCCAAATTTTTCAAAGATTTACAAAATGACCCTTTTTTCCATTTTCTGAGAAAATCAAATCAACTTCAAAGCTAAATTTCAGTCATTCTTCAGATTTTCTGAATTAAATTCCATATTAATGTATTCAAAATCGATTCTGGATCTGGATCGAGTGTTTTAAATCCATATTTCTTCAAAATCCGGATCCAAACCCATTTCTGAAAAAAATTTCTCAAAGTGACTTTAAAATTCTCAGAAAAATTTCCTTTTGTAAATATTTTTACAAAAACACAAAAAAAAAATTATTAGTTTTAAAATCTTTAACTTCTCGTAAAGCTTTAGGATTATTCTAAAAATACAAAAAAATCGAAAAATAACATAAAAACTAAAAAATTGGAAAAATTACAAGAAAAGCAAATGATTCTCAAGGTTTTAAGAAGCTTCTTGCTGAAAACCTCAATTCTGAACTATTTTACAAAAATTTCTTTTTAAGGGTAGCCTCTTTTAGGAAATATCACAAAAATTCCAACAGAATCCTCCTGCGCGTTTTCCCCTTCTCTTTCCACCCTCCATCTGCAAACCGCATGCTCTCTTCTCCACCATCAATCCTCAACGGATTGCCCTTCTCGAGTATTCCATTTCACCTTTAAGAAGAGGCCTCCAAGCCTCTTCTGAGGAGCCCATTTTTTTTTCTGGAGATCGGTTTTCCATTTCAAGTGTCCATCAATTCCCTCTATCGAGAGGCAATATCCGCCTTGGTTGATCATCCAGTCCTTCTTCTTTGATATCCGTTATCCACCAATTTCCTCCATCGATCATCAGGTTTTCCTTCTGGAGGATCGATCAAACATCCATTAAACCCTTCCATCGATCCTTTCAACCATCATTAATCAAAGACTTCACAGTGATCATTTTACGTCCCTTCGATCATCAAGCAGAGCCACACTCGCATCAAAGGAGGTCTGTCTAGCCCCTGCAGCAATCGACTTCTGAACATTCCTCATTCGGTGTACATTGATATTTTACCTATTCTTCTCTCCAACCGTCCAGAGAAAATATCTCGCTGCAAGAAGCTTCTGGTAACTCGGTAAGAGCTCTTTTCATTTCCTTTTGTAATTTTGAGCTTTTCATGTACTTTGATTCCTTTTTTTTTATTATCCTCTTTAAACAAAGCACTTTCGTGACCCTGATGTTGCTTGAAGCAAGATCGGGTCGCCTATCGTGCAATAATAAATGGGATTCTTCCAGATTCCTACATTTTATTTCTGTAATCACATGTTTTCCTCTGGGTTTTTCCGTCACATATCTCCCTATTATCTCCATTTTAATGTGAACCTAACCCCTATTTTCTGAACACACATTCTTATCATCACTCTGTCTCTTAATGACTTCGATGATATTTGTTTTAAGAAAAGAAAAAAGAAGAGAGGGGAATCTTAATGCCTTTCATCAACATTGTTTCATCATCAAGACATATGGTATATTTCGTCATGTGTTTGCTGCATTTTGTGTGATTTCAATTTCTCTACCCATCTCATTTTCTTTTGTTTTTGTTGATTTCTTGTTTCAATTACATTCCATAGCGTTCTGTTTTACTTTTGCTGATCTTGATTGCAAGGCATTCTCATTTCAAAGGTGTTCAATTATACTTTGTTTGCCCTACGCTTTTATCCCTCATTTAATATCATGCTGGATCTCAGCATTTCAATCACATCCTGCTGCATCTGAAACAAGGATATATTCCACGTTTCTTTTTTTTACAATTTGACATTTCATCATCAATCATGCGTGGCTTACATTGTCATCAGGCTGTTCAATATTTTGTACCTCCCATTCAAAAAAAAAAGGAAGAGATATGACCCATTAAAACCTCCCAGTTAATCATTTCTGTTATTCACTGTTTTGGTGGCCTCCAGCCTCTTGCTATTGGTAGCATATGTCATGACGATGCTCATGAATTTTCATCCAAATAATCTCCTGTTTATAACATATTTTTTTTGTAAACTGCTGTGTGTTATTTCAGTCATTAAGATTTCTTATCTACAGTTGTATTTCCATTATTTCATTAGTCAATACCATTCATTAGCTTTGTTTATCATTTTTTTTTACTTAGTTATAGTTACTTCCATTTTGCCCAGATCGTTCATATTTCAGGCGTGCTGATCATGTCTCACATGTGTTACTCTAGCCCCCATTAGCGCCTGTCCCTGTAATGTCCTGTCATTGAGGTGTAAATCTGAGTCTCAAGTCCAGAAATTCAACATCATCTCACGATCAGTCATATTTCTTACCTTATACGTATTAGGAAAGTTCCTATAAAGATGAAGACATCATCGTTTCTGGAATTTAATTGATCTCCAGCACCTTCAGTATAGTTGTTGTATTCCCTGTATATAGAGAAATCCAAAAAAAAAATATACCTCCTGTATTGGACCGTGGAACCTTTGTGTCCAATGATGGATCTTCATGGTGAAAATGCTAATAGTGGTGCCTTGCAAACCAAGAACATGTTGAGAGTTAAATCACTGTTGTTAACCATATTATCATTCAAGTCAAAGGTAAGTGTGTAGTTAGATATGAAATAGTTTCCTGTGGATCACTTGATTGGGTGCTACTTGTTAATCATCAGTGATATGATGATAATGGTCAAATACTTCCAGTGAATGGTCATTAGGACCGTTGCTGGTGGGAGGCCAATTGCGAAGAAGTCTTGAGAATAAGGAGGTGTCATGACCTTCCATTAAGTGCATTCTCTGTTTGTTACTCAGGAACACCAAATTTGAGTTGCAGGAATTGAAAATTTAACAACTGTCTCTTGGTCTAAATAATGCGATAGTCCATTAGCTCGCTGAAATGATAACTGGTTAAAGGGTTGCATAAGTATGTTGCTTTCTGAAATTTTCGGACATAAATGCAGTAGCTAGATGTTGGGAAGTATCATGATTCCTGTGGGTTCGGTTATACTGTTTCATTATAGACTACTGTTTCTTTGGGTAATTTTCCTCTCTGCATAACATACATCTACCCCAGTTTTACACAGCAACACCACCTCCATATGTTGCAAACACGTGTCTTCACAAACCTGCAACCCAATCATCTGTGCATAGCCTTATCACTGCCTCATTAGTTACTTCCACCCTCATTTATCACAGTATCTCACACTCATAGCTGTTGCTGTGATTTTCCAACTCCTGCTATAACATACAACCCTCTTCCAGCAATATTCACTTCCACCATTGCCTACACTTTTTCAGCACTACATCTCCACGTAATCATCCACTCCTACACAATGCACCTGCTGAATGATATTTCCCTGCATTTTTCTGCAAATATCACCTACATGTATTCATCTATGTCATATGTATCATATCCCTTCACTTCCCATTCAGCACCCAGCAGTGCTGTAGCTTCCTTTCATCTACTAAAAACAATCATCATTGCAATGATTTCTCTGCATCCACAGCAGCTCCCTGAGTTGCTGTAGTCTCCTTGTTGTAAGTCGCAAATCAAACTTTTAGCAAACTTAGTTGGCTGTAGCCCCTTACCTGCTTACAGTAATGCTCCAGCACTACTGTGTTTTCCCTCTGCCAATACTTACAACAATATTGAGGCACTGCTGTGTTTCTGTTTTAAAGCACCCGTAGATGTGCTAATCACCTCCAATATTTGTGCTGTAATTTTCCTTCAGTTCAACTATGCATTACTTATACTTGCTGGAGCCTCACTGTAACTGTTCCACCCTTTGCTATCATCATCCCATACACCTTTGCACCTTGTCATCTATGCTTACAAACACTATCATCACTACCTTCATGTTTCTGCACCCCTTTCATAAACACCTCATGACACATTTGCTACAGTCCCCCTACCACATCTTCCGTCTCACGGGCTATTATAAATACCTTATATATATGTATATATATACATATGTACATACACATGTCCATATGTATATGTATATGCCTATATATATATGAATATATGTGTGTATATACATATAAGTATATATGTAGGTGTACATATCATTTCCCATCTTTCCATCATAAGTGCCTTGACATATGAGCAATTCCTCTTGACATTAACATCCTTTTTGACATATGTAACTCTCTTCCATTTTTTCATACTAACCAAGTATTTTTTGCAGGAAATATGTGAAAGATATCATTACTTAGGGTTGTACATTTGATTTTATCCATTGTAATAGTTAGATGGAATAAAAATTTACATTTCCTGCTTTAGGTAGAATGAATGAGCATTGTAAATATCATGAATTGTTTGTTTTCCATGCATTTTTCTTTATTTTTCAAAAATTCTCACAATGGTAAAACACGAATGGCACGTGCACCATTTCGTAAGAGATAATAAATACTAAGTTGATGATCCACATCAATGGCCATAGTCAGGGTGTGGACAAAACTTAGCATTTCTATCTTTTACAAAATAACACTGGATCCATTTTCAAAATTCATCATATTTTCCTGAAATATTTTCTTCTTTTATCAGAATTTAACTTAAAATTAACCCAAAATATATACCAATGGCCATAGTCAGGGTATATTGAGGGTTCATTTCATTTTAAATTCTATAAAAGCACCAAAATGTATTTCATTCTTCTCTTGAATTTAAATATAGATTATTATATAATATATTCAATGACCATAGTCAAGGATGTATTATATCTTCAATCTTGTTTTAATTCATTTCAAGAATAAGATAAGCTTTTCAAAATCTAAATTCAAACTCAAATTCATTCATCATATAGGATAGAATTGCATCATATTTTCAAAATTTCCTTTTCAAAATTCCAAGTGATTCTTCTTCTTCCTTCCTCAGATCAGATCTTATTCAAATCCAATTTTATTTCATTTCAAGATTCAAAAATTTCAAAGTCCAATTTGACTTTGAAATTCCAAAATCATTTTATATTCAAAACTTCAAATCTCCAACCCAATTCAAAGTTCAATTTAACTTTGAAGTTATCTTTCGATTTTAAAATCAAGTTCACCTTCTTTATCTTCAATCAAGGTTTGGATTTGAATCTCAAAACTTAACTCTGGGTTTCTAAAACCCAGATCCATCTTCAAAGGTCCTATTTTTGGACTTTTCATAATCTGAGTCCAAAGTAAAATCCTAATTTCAAACTTGGATCCAGATTTCCAAGTATAAACCCGATTCTACTTTGGATCTCAGATACAGATCCAAATTCCAATTCTTAGGATCTAGATCCCCATTCTACATTGGATCTCAGATTCAGATCCAAATTCCAATTCTTAGGATCCAGAATCCAATCCTACTTTAGATCTCAGACTTCAGAGCCAATTCTATTCTAGGATCCAGGAACCAATCCTACTTTGGATCTCAGACTTCAGATCTAATTCCATCCTAGGATCCAGAATCCAATTCTACTTTGGATCTCAGACTTCAGATCCAAATCCATTTTTGATCCAGAATCCAATTCTAATTTGGATCTCAGACTTCAGATCCAAATCCATTTTTGATCCAGAATCCAATTCTATTTCGGATCTCAGGCTTCAGATCCAAATCCATTTTAGGATCCAGAATCCAAACTCTATCTTGGATCTCAGATTTCAGATCTAAATACCTTCTTGGATTCCAAATATTGAATCTGATTCCATTCAAAAATTCAAAACCAAATTCCACTTTAAATCCAATTCTTAAAACCAATTCCATTTCATTCCAGATTTCAAATCAAGTTTCCATTTCAGATCCTAAATTCAGAATTCAACTTTGAAACTCTATTCAGAATCCAGATATTAGATTCAGATTTCATCTTGAAAATCCAACTTTTAAATCAATTTCATTTATCAATTTTATTCAAATTTCCCAATTCCACCTTTCCTCCTGATTCAATTTCATTTTTATTTCTATTCTAATTCAAAGTCCATTTATGACTTTGAAAATCCCTTTTATCTCAAAACTTCAAAATCATTTTCCAAAATCTAGATTTATTTTCCCAAGCTCTTGATTATTCTAAAAACTTAAGGACTTTTAATCTTAAGTTCTAAGTTAAAAATCATTTATTCAGTTTATCAGATTCATCTCATAAACACTTGAGAATTCTTCAAAATATTTTCAAAAAGAGCATACATTTTTGCATTTGCACAAGCATGATTCTTTGTTTATTTAGACTTAGGATAAATTCTTAGATAATTTCTTAGCAAAGCAAAAGGCATTAATTCGACCCTTGGTGCGATTACCCCTGGTAAAGGCGCCAGGAACGATCGAACCTCGTACCGACGAGCGGATCCCGTCTCCTAGTTTTCCCGCAAATATTTCAAAACGGAGGCGAGTTATTTTAAAAAATTTCAAAATCAAGGTCAAGTGAGACCCGCAAAAGAATTCCTCTTCTCTTCTCTTTTTTCTTTTTCTCTTCTCTCTTTCTTTCTGTCTTTTTATCTTTTTCCCTTCAAAAAGGAGGAAAATAAGAGGTTGGAAAGGAAAAGAGAAGGAAGAGAGAGAATATTACAAGAGGAAAAATTTTGCGATGATCACACGGGGTGACGCACATGAGAATCGAACCTTGACTGCCCCATCGAGCAGCCGAGGCTCCACCCCACTACGCCAACCCCCTTGGGGCCAGTCTGTTTGAATTTGGAATTATTCATTTGAGAAAGTAAGATATGATCTAAACCATACTTGATTCTTATTATGTTTTTCTTTCTATTTTTTGCGTTTTTCAAAGTGTGACATATAATATAAGTTTTAAGTGCTACTATAATAGCGTTAATGTTTGCAACAATCCGTTTATAAATTATAAATAATTTATCAAACTTCAAATTTTGCATTTTTTTTTGTTGTTTTCTTCGTAACTGACCTCATGGATGCGATCTATATCCACTTTTAGTAGGAACCAGTTTTTTTATAGTTGAAACCCGACCTGTAAACAAGTTTTTTCTAACGATGCAAAAATCAACGGCTATAAAATTACCAATTTTTCTTTTCAATTCAAATTACATGTTCTTTTGGTACAAGCCTCGAGCTTGCAATCTTAGACCTAGGTTGAAATAGACTGCAAAGATTACCGGAGGTTATAGATATGATGGAATAATGAATATAAGATGATTTTTTTTTTCAAAAATATATAAGATGATAATTTTTTTTCAAAAATATATAAGATGATAATTCCTAAATCTTAGATAGATCTAAACTCTAGTCTCTTTAACAGTTAGTGTCAACTCTACGCTAGAGAGAGAGAGAGAGAGAGAGAGAGAGAGAGAGAGAGAGAGAGAACTTAAGCATGTTTTTACTAGAATGCCTTTCATGTTTGGGGCTAATAGAGAGTATGAAGCCTTTGCTTTAATAGCTTCTTTATTCTTTTACCTCAAAGATTGTACAATGGTTATGGAGGATTTGACGAGGAGGGCCAAAATAAAAGGTAAAATGTCAGCATCCGGCTTTGACAAGGAGAATTGTGAAGGAATTCAGTGAAAAGGGTAGTTGGGATGGTAGTCGGCTAGCTAGTTGAAGCTAATTGAGAAATAACGAAGGTTAATGATTATTTTCTTAAATTATAGCAATTAAAAGCTAGGAATCAATGGTCAATTTCACCCAAATTAGTCGCAGAGATCCACCCAAAGAGCTCTCATGAAAAGAACTCAGCAATTTGGAAGTAGGAACAACTACAAGAGTTACAAGAGCCTTCGCTTAATTTTAGTCATCATAAAGTTTGATCAAGTGATATTGGTCTGCTATCTACATGGATCCGATCCCAAAAAAATATATATGCAAGTAGGGGCAGAGCCAGATCTAGATCGCTACAAAAATAGCAAGAACTTCAAGAAGAAGCTGGAAGACTATTAGTTTTATGGTTAATTTGGATCTGGTTTAAGTTTATTTGTATTGTGGTTGTGTTTGAATTTTGGATTTACCCAAGATCTAACCTAGGTGAGTTTTTTTTTTCAATTATAAATATGTTATTTTGATGATTTTTTTAACTAAATTGGTTGATTAATCATTATAAATATGGTTTCTCATTTCTCTTAACCTTATTCCCTACTCTCTTTTTCATAGTTGATAGTGATCATACACTACAAGAAAATTGTTAATTAGCGACGGATTTTTTTCGTCGCGAATTAGCGACAGATTAGCTAGAGAAACAATCTGTCGCTATATCGCGACGGATTAGCGAGGAAACAACTTTTATCGCTAATCCGTCGCTACTTAGCGACGGATTAACGACTGCAATTTTTTGTCGCTAATTCTTATTACAAGAACACCATTTCAGCGATGGATTTAGAGAGGGAACTCTGTCGTCGCAAATCCGTCACTAATTAGCGACGGCTTAGCGACAGAGTATATTCCGTCGCTGTTTTGGTTTTTTGATTTACGACGGCTTAGCGACAGAATTATTCCGTCGCTAAGCCGTCGCTAAATGTCGTGTAAATCCCTAATCCCATCCCTCTTTCTCTTTTTCTTGTTTCGCTGTCTTGCTTCCGCCCGCCGACCTCTCCCTACCGCCGCCCGTCGGCTCTCGCCACCGCCCGGCCACCGCCGCTCGCCTGCCGCCGCTCCCCGTCCACCGCTCGCCAGCCGCCGCTCCCCTTTCCTGGTTGCGCCCTCTCCCCACTGTTGCTCCTCCATCTCCAGACTACCGTCATCCTTCGCAAACCCTGCTACCTGCGAACCATCTTCCTCAAAACCCTCTCACCTTCTCCTATCCACCTGATCCCTTCACCACCATCTTCCTTGAAACCCTCGAATACCTAAAAGGACGATCCCGTACATGATGCAAGATCGTCGGGGTTCAAGTTTTGCTCGATAGGGGTTTGAGCGACGGAGTTAGATCGTCAGGTTTCTATAGTTCTTGATCGACAGGGGTCTGAGCGATGGGGTTTGATCGATAGGTTTCGTCTGGGTACTACAACGAGCATCGAGTGTTGCCTTAGCGAGGTAAAGAATTTTGTCATCTCCCTTCCTTTTGTAGCTTCCTCTTTCCCAATCTCTATCGCCTTTTCTTTTTTAACCTAGCCGTTGTGCTCTTTCAATCCCTCAAACACTACTGGAGGTGGGAGATGTTTTAGGGTTTCTTTTAAAGGGATAACATGCATCATGATGAGATGCCCTGTTAATTAATTGTTGAGATGGTATTAGAAATTTTTACTTTTCCAAGTGTTTGTTGGGTACCATATAAAATAGTAGCCATTATAATAAAAAACCTCTATGAGTTCTCAGTATGTTGCACCAGCTTGTTCTCGTGTGTTATCTGTATGCCGTGTAACTATTGGATAGAAGATTGAAACAAACCGAAATTTTAACTGTTGTGGAAATTCTTGTATTCTCCTGTATTGTAGCAATGTTTTGCAATAGCACATCAACTTATTTCTTTGATGTTATGTGTAGATTTAACCTCAGTTCCAATTAATGGATGAGATTGCAATTCCTTTGCAACACATTGACATTTCTTTGCCTGTTGTCTAATTGAGACATTTTAACCCTGATTCATTGCGGACTTGGGAGTGTTGTATGAACTTTATGATGCTTATAACTGAGACATCATAAACTCCTGATTCATTCCTGATTTGGCAGTGTTGCATGAACTTTATGTTGATTTTCGTATTTTCAATGCCTTTCAATATGGCCAGGAAAAAAAGATTCATTATGCAGGATATTGAAATTTTGAGATTTGTTGACTGTATCTGCTCATTGTTAGGTGCCTTCTAATTGTATTTGTGCTATATTTAAGATAAGTCTGCTTCTGCTACAATTCGTGTGTTTTTCACTTTAACATCACATTGCTATATCATGCAATTGTGGCATGACTATGATTTAAGCAATTTGTTTGTATCTGTTATAAGCAATCTTACAATGGGCACCCATTCCCATTGTCTTCTTCATCTTGATAGGCATCATTTCAGCCTTCACATTGTAACAGATTTGAGCACCGCATGCATATTTATTGTTTGAACTGAGGGTTTGTCCATTTTTTTCTAGCACTCTAGTTTGTATCTTTGGCATTTCAGACAAGTTATCTTGGTGGTTTTAATTTCTTCAAAAGAGTGTAAAGAAAGTAGCAGTGATCATAATCATCCCTTTAAAGTTCAAGTTTTGATATTGGGAACATAATTGTCATTTGTACAGTTTGATTGACGTCTGAGTACCAAACAACTAGATATAGATTGAATATGGTATCTGGGAATGTACGCAGAGGGAGCATTGTGAGCTTTGAAAAATATTCATTTTAACACAGGGTTTTTTCAGATTTCTCAACGGAACTCGCTTGTGCCCCGCCATCCGTGGTAAGTAAGTGACAAAAACACTTTATTGTTCAGTAAGTGTCCCGTCATCCCTTCACATGTTATTTAATTTATTGAGTGTAACACTTTATTGTTGACACACTCACTTAGTTGTTGATATCTAGGACTGCTTTGTTGGAGTTCAGAGATCATGCTGAGCATGATTTTAATGTATGAATATGGAAGTGTTCTTATTTTTGAAGTACGGAGTCCATGCAAGGCATGGTAGTAGTTAGTGGGATATTGAAGTGTGTTTGTTGCAGGTACATGTTTGACATTTGTTTGATATGAATTATTTCGATGTATTGCAATGTTTGATGTGATTGTATCCATGCTTACATGTAGTTACTTTCAATTTGATTATGTCTTCCATGTGAAATTGTATATTGAAAGCATGCTTCAAATGAATGTATCGTGTCATGAATAGTTTGCACATGAAAATATTAAGTTATCAATGCATGCATCATAATTCTTGTGATTGTATGACATCATATATTGCATGATAAATTTGATATTTTCTTCATCATAGCATTCTGATGGTTCTCTTTTAACTGGTTAGGATACTATTCGTAACATCATACGACAAAATGACTGCAAACCGTGAATGAATGTACCGTAGGATAGTGGACAATGAGTTATCGCATGAATATATGGATGGTGTTGACAGTTTTTTTGAATTTGCAACGGCAAGTGTCAGTACAGTAGATCCCACAGGCCGAATTAGGTGTCCCTGCAAGATTTGTAAGAATAATCGATTTGTAGAACCTCATGGCGTTAGACATCACCTATACAGGAAGGGTTTTGTGAGTGATTATCAGAACTGGATGTTTCATGGAGAAGAATTTAGAAACAATTTTGATGCACGTGTGAATGTGGTGCACGATAATCCATATACGAATTTAATATTTGATGTCGCAGGAACAGAACTGGGTTCTGCTATGAGTTCTAGTGATGTAAGAACTGCCGTAGATGAAGAATCACCAAACAATGCAGCTAGTAGTTTTTATGATTTACTTAGAGATTCTGATGAGCCACTTTGGAACGGTTGTGAGAGTCACACTATCTTGTCTGCAGTTCTTCAACTAATGAATTTGAAGTCCGAGTATAATTTGAGTCAATCATGTTTTGACCGTTTGTGCATGATTGTGAAGAGTATGTTGCCTAAAGATGAGAAATTGCCACAAAATTTCTATCGTGCGAAAGTTATGGTCAACGCTTTAGGTATGGGTTACAAAAAGTTTGATGTTTGTCCAAATCACTGCATGTTGTATTTCAAGGAGCAGGAAAACGACATATCATGCCCGTCATGTGGGCATCCTCGGTTCAAGCCAAAGACAAGAGGCAATGGTAGCACGAGATTAAAGGAAGTTTCATACAAGTCGCTCCGCTACTTTCCTATCACTCCTAGATTGCAGCGATTGTATATGTCTTCAAGGACAGCTAAACACATGAGATGGCATGCAAATAAAGTTCGACATGATGAAAACAAGATCACGCATCCTGTTGACGCTGAAGCTTGGAAGCACTTTGATAGTACTCATGAGAACTTCGCAATGGAAGTGCGAAATGTTAGACTCGGTCTATGTACAGATGGATTTAATCCATTTGGGGGTAGATCAACTCCATACTCATGCTGACCAGTATTTGTAACTCCATACAACCTTCCACCAAGCTTGTGTATGAAACATCCAAATCTTTTCTTGTCTCTGTTGATCCCTGGTCTGACCTCACCTGGCCAGAATCTTGATGTATATCTAAGGCCATTGATTGATGAATTAAAAGTACTGTGGGATGACGGTGTTACCACGTATGATGCCCACAAAAAACAAAATTTCAACATGAAGGCCGCTGTTCTATGGACAATCAGTGACTTCCCTGCATATGGTATGTTATCTGGTTGGAGCACACATGGGAGGTTGGCTTGTCCGTGCTGCATGGAGGATTCCAAAGCTTTTAGATTGAGGCATGGAAGGAAGCCTTCCTGGTTTGAGTGCTATCGTCGATTTCTACCCAGCGATCATCTGTTCTGACGTCAAAAGAATGCATTTAAAGCAGACACAACTGAAACAGAAGGTCCATCCTCAAGATTGTCCGGCATAGAGATTCTAAGAAGATTGCGATACTTTCCAGATGTATTAACAGATGCCCGCAGTCCTACACCCTTCCGTGGATTTGGGAAGGATCACAATTGGACGAAAAAATCTAATTTTTGGGAACTACCGTATTGGCCGACCCTATTGATACGACATAATTTGGATGTGATGCATGTAGAGAAAAATGTGTTTGATAATGTATTCAATACAGTAATGAATATTAAAGGAAAAATGAAGGATAATCCGAAGGCCCGTATGGATTTAAAATTAATATGTAAAAGACCAGAATTGGAACTCAAAGAGTATAATGGCAAAGTACTGAAACCAAAGGCGAAGTACGTGCTCGGACCTGATCAAATAAAACATGTATGTCAATGGTTGAGACAACTGAGATTTCCAGATGGATATGTCTCTAACATTGCTCGGGCTGTGAAGATTGACGATGGACAGTTATATGGGTTGAAGAGCCATGATTGTCATATCTTTATGCAACGATTGATACCCCTAGCATTCCATGATATGTTAGACAAACCTATATGGGGGGTATTGTCTGAGTTGAGCGGATTTTTCAGAACATTGTGCGCATCGGAGGTCATTGTATCAGATCTAAAGAATCTCGAGGACTCTGTCATCACCACTGTTTGTCTGTTAGAAAAGATATTTCCGCCAGCATTTTTCGATGTTATAGAACATTTGATCATACATCTGCCATATGAACTAAGGGTTGGTGGCCCTATGCAATATCGATGGATGTACCCATTTGAAAGATATATGTTTTTTTATATTTGTCTCTTTAATGGCAAATATTTAAAATTTGAAATGTATATTCTTGTCAGATGCATGTTCGACCTAAAAAAAAAGGTTCGTAATAAAGCAAGAGTAGAAGGCTCTATTTGTGAGGCGTACACTTTAGAAGAGATTTCAAATTTCTCATCTATGTACTTCGAACCTCATATTCCAACACGTTACACATGCCCGCCCCATAACGATGATTTAGAACAAGTAACTGTAGCTGACAAGCTGTTGATATTTCAACCACTTTGGCATGCATTTGGTAGTTGCTGATCAAGGCTATTGACAGATCGAGAGCAAGATGCAGCACACATCTATATTCTTTTTAATTGCTTAGCGATTGACCCATACATCGAGTAAGCATATGTATATGCAACTCAATTATAAATCCTTTTATGTTCTATATGTTGATACATGGCTCGGTAATATAAGTATTTGTGGTTTGCAAACGATTTGATCTGGAGTTGCAAAGCGAAGTTTCACATCTCACTGATGCAGAAGTACAAAAAGAACGTGAAACTAAGTTTGTGGAGTGGTTGAAACAGTTGGTAAAGAAGCTAACATAAATTTTGTACTTATAAACAACACTAAGTTACTTAATTGGTCGTGATCACAATAATTGTTTATGTTTGTGCGTAGGTTCGCCATGGTGATGTTAAAGATCAAGGAATATGTGATTTAGAAAATGGTCCGACCAAAGTTGTGCAATGCTACAACGAGTATATCGTAAATGGTAATCGATTTCATACAAAAGACTACGGTATAAACAAATCAACGATAAATAGTGGCGTGTGTCAAGGGTAGCAGCTACGGTGAAAATGAACATGATTACTACGGTGTTATAGAGGAAATAATGGAGTTGACTTACTTAGGCATGAATAACAGGGTTACGATATTCAAGTGTCATTGGTTTGATCCAACTGCAACAAGACTCGACAAAGCTTCAGGCATTGTGGAGGTGAATCATAAATCCAGGTTTGGAATATATGAACCATTCATATTAGCCTCGCAAGCTCAACAAGTTTATTATACTTCATATCCGAGTATAAAAAAGTCAGATAGAAATGAATGGTGGGCAGTTTGCAAGGTGAAATCCAAACTATACCCCGAGTATGATCAGTTACAGGAAGATGAGTTAGCTGAAGACAGTGATTACTATCAATCAGATGATGTCTGTGACTTCGCTTATGGTCACGATGTTGCGCATGATATGCATGTCATATCTCCATTGGCTGATAAAACATTCATAGAGGAATGTGATCCAAATGATGTACCAAGTGGATGGGCAAACAATGAAGAAGAAGAAGAAGAAGAAGAAGAAGAAAGTCAAGCTAGTGACGAGGAAGAATTCTCAAGCTAGTGAGCAAGATATTATACTACAAACCTCTATTTAAATGCATTGTAATACTTGATGTGAGTTGTATTGCAATACTTGGTGTGAATGATTAAAAATTTTATTTGAATGTATTGTAATACTTGATACGAATGATTCGAATGCATTGTAATACTTGATGTGAATGATTTCAATTATCTGAATGTATTATAATTTATGCAATTAACGAATGATTTGAATTAGTGCAATACTTGATGTCAATGATTTGAATTATTTGAATGCATTGCAATGCTTGATGTGAATGACTTGAATGCATTGTAATACTTGATGTGAATTATTTGAATGTATTGTATGACATATGTTATTTGTTAGAATATGGTTCGTGGAGGTTATAGTGGTCGCTCATCCAGTAGTAGCCAGGCTCAACCTTCATCTTCACGGGCTCCTGTGATAGGTATATCATATAACTAATTAGATGCTTGATTAGTTCAAATGCACATTCTGAGAATTTCTAATGTATTTTTTTACAGATGATGTTGCGCCTGTACACGACCTACCTACACCAGTTGATCACACAAGTCAACAGCCAACACAGGAAACAAGGTCTTCTCAGGCTGGCACAAGAAGACTCATTCGAATAGTGTATATCGATAATCGACCGTAAGTATTTTGTTTTCAATTATTGCATATCTTTTAAATATTTTATATTGATATTTACTGTGTAACAATTCATGTGCAGCACGAGGTTTGAGCCACAAGAAGTAGTACGGGAGATTAGGAATTCACTTCTTCAACATCTACCAGGACCAGTTGTTCAATGGAAAGAGTACCCAAATGAGGTGTTAGACAGATTGTGGTCCTCATTCATGGTATACAGTTGTTCCTCATAGTTAATGTGTTTCATATTTAATTTATTTAAGCAATGTCTACTAACTTTCTGAAAATATTTGTAGGCTTCGAATCGCTTTGCAACTACGGTGGAAGAAAATGATGCAAGGAAGGTGTGGCAGAAGGTGACTGCCAATCGATTTGCAGACATGCTGCACACTATGAAGACTGCAGCAAAAAAAGCATCTGGCGTAGTAGATGATCCATTACTGTGGAAGGGCCATGGTCCTATTACTATCAGGAGAGATTACTGGGATGAAATATGCGATATGTGGGCGGGAGATGCATTTAAAAATCGCTCTGCGAAGGCTTCACAAAATCGATCGAAGATGCCCGAGGCCCATCTACACACAGGTGGATCTAAGACATTTGGGAGCCACCTAAAGAAAATGGTAACTCGTCAATATATAATATTAATTTTATAAGTATTGTTGCAAACTTGTGTACTAAATCTTTTGTCATTTAACTTCGCAGGAAGCAGAAAAGGGAGGCAGTGTACCATATAAAGATGTGTTTGTAGAAACACATAAACGGAAGACCACGAGAGTCTTCGTATCAAAGAAGGCGAGAACGACAACGGTATGTATTAATTCTATTAATAATCATTGCAATATATATGCAAGTTATCATAATGTTATCATTAATTATTAATGAATACTTTAAACATTATTTTGTAGGAGGCATATGAGCAACAGATGGTAGAGCGATATGGCGATGACGCTACTCAGCATCCATCATTTGATCCTACTGCATGGGTGACTGCAGCAGGTGAACCCAAAAAAGGTCGCGTGTTCGGGTTTGGGAGTAATATGAACACTTCACCAGTTATTGGTTCTTCCAGTTACGGCTCACCGACTTCTTGCGCCGACATAAGCTCCAAGCAGCCGACTATTCTTTCCGGTGATGATGTACGCCAGATCATTAATGAATCACTGAATAACTACTTCCAATACACCGTCGCCCCCTTTCTCCGAAATGAGATCAAGGCCGCTGTTCAGGATAGGGGATCTTCAATTCTAGGTCCCTCTCAGGTATAATCACATATTCAGTTTTTTGTCTGCCTTAGAACACATATGAGCATAATCGAATCACATATATAACTTTTTGTCTGCCTAAGAACACATACGAGCATGTTATAATCACATATTCAGTTTTTTGACTGACTTAGAGCACATATGAGCATGCTATTATAAGATATAGAGTTTTTTTATTGCATTAGAGCACATATGAGCATGCTATAATCACATATAAAGTTTTTTTGCCTGCCTAAGAACACATATGAGCATGATAGAATCACATATAAAGTTTTTTTGACTGCATTAGAACACATATGAGCATGCTATAACCACATATATAGTTTTTTTACTGCCTAAGAACACATATGAGCATATTATAATCACATATTCAGTTTTTTTGACTGTCTTAGCACACATATGAGCATGCTATAATAACATATAGAGTTTTTTTACTGCCTTAGAACACATATGAACATGCTATATATCATTTATGATAGAATCACATATAAATTTTTTTGCTTTGCCTGCCTTAGAACACATATGAACATGCTATAATCACATATTCAATTTTTTGACTGCCTTAGCACACATATGAGCATGATAGAATCACATATATATATATATATATATAACTTTTTGTCTGCCTTAGAGCACATATAAGCATGATAGAATCACATATAAAGTTTTTTTGACTGCATTAGAACACATATGAGCATGCTATAATCACATATTCAGTTTTTTGACTGCCTAAGAACACATATGAGCATGTTATAATCACATATTCAGTTTTTTGACTGCCTTAGAGCACATATGAGCATGCTATAATAAGATATAGAGTTTTTTTTATTGCATTAGAGCACATATGAGCATGCTATAATCACATATAAAGTTTTTTTGCCTGCCTAAGAACACATATGAGCATGATAGAATCACATATAAAGTTTTTTTGACTGCATTAGAACACATATGAGCATGCTATAATCACATATTCAGTTTTTTGACTGCCTAAGAACACATATGAGCATATTATAATCACATATTCAGTTTTTTGACTGCCTTAGTACACATATGAGCATGCTATAATAACATATAGAGTTTTTTTACTGCCTTAGAACACATATGAACATGCTATATATCATTTATGATAGAATCACATATAATTTTTTTTGCTTTGCCTGCCTTAGAGCACTTATGAGGATGCTATAATCACATATTCAATTTTTTGACTGCCTTAGCACACATACGAGCATGATCGAATCACATATATAGTTTTTTGTCTGCCTTAAAGCACATATGAGCATGGTAGAATCACATATAGAGTTTTTCTAGATGCCTTAGAACACATATGAACAAGCTATAATCACATATTCAATTTTTTGACTGCCTTAGCACACATACGAGCATGATCGAATCACATATATAGTTTTTTGCCTGCCTTAAAGCACATCTGAGCATGGTAAAATCACATATAGAGTTTTTCTAGATGCCTTAGAACACATATGAACATGCTATAATCACATATTCAATTTTTTGACTGCCTTAGCACACATACGAGCATGATCGAATCACATATATAGTTTTTTGTCTGCCTTAAAGCACATCTGAGCATGGTAAAATCACATATAGAGTTTTTCTAGATGCCTTAGAACATATATGAACATGCTATAATCACATATTCAATTTTTTGACTGCCTTAGCACACATATGAGCATGATAGAATCACATATATATATATATATATATATATATATATATATATATATATATATATATATATATATATAACGTTTTGTCTACCTTAGAGCACATATGAGCATGATAGAATCACATATAGAGTTTTTTTATTGCCTTAGATCACACATGAGCACATGATAGAATCACATATAGTGTGTAATTTATTTCATTATATTTTGTTTATCAATACTGACTGTTCTTTTCTTGTGTAGGCTGCTAGCGATAATCAGTGTAGTGGAGCTGAAGGGACAGATAAAGACAATGAACAAGAAGACGCACAAAATCTTGGTGATGATTAGAGGACTGTGTTGAAGAAGTTCTATTTTTTTTATGTTTCCTAATTGTAATTGTTGAATTGTAAATAATTAAACTTCTTAATTTTAAGGTGGAACGATTAATTGTTGTAGATTCTTGTTATATGAAATTTTTTGTGTGGTTTGTTTTTTATTTACAGGAAATATAAATTGTACAGGAAATAGAAATTGCTCGGTATTTAATTTTCAAATAAATTTTTTTAAATTTTTTTCGTGTTTGCGACGGATTAGCGACGGAACCATCCGTCGCTATTTATATCAATCTAGCGACGGAAGTAAATCCGTCGCCAAGCCGTGGTCGCCGTTTAGTACCGGCGGATTGGCGACGGAATATAGCGCTCGTTATTCCATCGCAATTAGCGACGGACCTGGCGACGAAATAATTCCGTCGCCAGTTAGCGTTGAAATATTCGCGACGTAAGCGTATGTCGCCTCGTTGTCGCTAATCCGTCGCTAACCATGTTAGCGACGGAGTAGCGACGGAATGTGGTCGTCGCTAATCTACTGCTTTGTTGTAGTGATAGTGTAGTTCTTCGCGAATCGGGTAATCGATTTGCATCGATCTAAGGTATAAGAGTACGATATGGATAGCTCGAAAAAGAGAAAGAAATACAAGAATAAGCTCGAAGACTACTAGTTTTATGGTCCATTTGAATCCAATTTAGGTTTATATATTTTTTGGTTGTGTTTGGATTTTCAATCTATCCAAGATTCAACGTAATGCTAAGGGTTTATTTTTCAAGTATAAATACATTGTTTTGAGTTTTGTGTAATTAGCTTTGTTGATTAATCATTCTTAACTTGTTTTTTCCTTTCCTTTCTTTCTTTAAACCCTATTCCTTACTCTCTTTTCCGTAGTTGATAGTGTTAGGTGTAAGAAGGGAGAAAGATAGAATTCCAAGAAGAAACGTGGGTTGTTGGAAAAAGGCTTTGGTTTTGAATAGTCCCATATTGATTGTGCATGAGTTTGTTGTGGGCTTTATAAGCCACATGTAAACTCATACACTTGTTCCTGAGAACAAGAGGATGGGATGGCTACCACACACGCGCGCGCGCCCGCCCGCCGTGCCGTGTTCAGGTTCGGGTAATTGGCCCTTTAGGGCCATATCCAATCAAGACCAAAGTACCCTTTTGCCCAAAGTTTCTTTGGATTCTGTAACGGGTTGTGGGAAATGTAACGGGTCACGACTCCTCATAGTCCGTGCCCGTTATGGCTCTTCGGATCTCGATCCTTCGAAGTTCGTTATGGGTCACGTCCCCTCGGATTCCGTAACGGGTCCCATCCACGCCTTGTAACCGTTCGTGGGTTATAAAAGCATGGGTAGGGACGGGGTTACACACAGATTCAAGACGCTTAAGAGAGCTCTGCGATTTCCCATCTCCCCTGTTGCTCTCTCTCTCTTTCTTTCCTGAGTTTTCCAGAAAGGGTGTTCTGCAACATTTGGTTCGAAGAGGTTGTTTTCGAAGGACGACCCGCCGGAGTGCACCGTTCAGTTCGTCGTGGCTATTGTATCATGGGGGAAGGATGCCGGACCCTGATTTGCAGAGTATGTGGGGGCGAATCTTCTCTAAGGGGAGTACCTTCGTACGCCTTAGCCTTTTACACAGTATTAACATGATTTCGTTATTTTCATTGTGTTCTATGCAACTGTTTGTCTATTTGCTGCTGTGTGGATTTTGGTTTTATGCGAAACCTGTCATGCTTGCTCCCTGTTATTGTTTTGGTCGTCTGTTGATCATGTTGTATACTTTGTTGTATTTCCTGATTTATATCATGTTTTATATCATGATGACGACTGTGAAACTGTGCGATCTGAAATATGATCCAACAGATAGTGTGGATTGTAGATCATAGAGTAGTTCTTCGATAATCAGGTAACCAAATATCAGACTCTGCAATTGTTCAATCAAGAATCGCGATATTGCATGTCGATGGATAAAATAGTGGAATCAATAGATGTGCGTGTTGATCGCCTCGATTAAAACGTGCAGGAGCTACTACGAGAAGGATTTGAAGAATAAAACTTGATGAATAATTTGAAAGATTTGGCAAGATTGATCAAAATACAACGATGTTGGAGATGTTCATGGAATGATTCGAGCTTCGGGATTGGCAGATCAGTAGTTTAGGTCAATTATCCAAAAAACACGTCCTCTACTCAAATGGCTTTAATGGTGCAGGGAGTCAACGATGTGGCCGAGCGACCAATCGGATCCCTTGGGGTTTCTTCGACCCAACCCAATGTGTCACCATACTATACGGTTTCAAATACAATTGAAAGCAGCGTCGCGGTGGTTTCGACGGTGTTATCATCAAAGCTACAACCTATTAGAGTTGACACGACGACCATTGAAAAAATGGTTCTCAGGCATGGAGGATATATTAATTAAGTATTGTCCAGAGGCTAGAGGGGTCAAGATATGGACCTCTCATATCTGGGTCCAAATGCTTGAGGTCCCATGAAGCGAGAACTCCACTATGGAGTTCTCAGAGTTTTTGGGTCCCTTGGATCCAGATGAGTTCTTTTCCTGAAAATATGCAACAAAGCACTTTTTTGTTTGGCACTATATCCCCAAGCATCGCAAGGTGATTTTGGTGTTTATGAAGCAGCATGGATTGGCATAAGTGTGGTGGGGGGCATAGATGGAGCATAGTCAAGCCGATTAAAGCTTGCCTCTGATTTCAGGCGTAGAAAAGTTCTACATATTCATGCGAGAAAAGTTTGTCCAGCCAAACTACGTTCAACAAGTTCATAAGCAGTATATACACTTAGACAAAGACGTAGATCCGTGAAGGAATACACCACCTGATTTATAAAAGTTAGGTGACTGAGTTAGTGGGACAAATTGTAGCAAAATATATTGGTGGGCTCAAAACTTATATTTTTGTGAAATTTTTATTGTGTAACAATTCTTAATGTAAATCAAGCATGTTAGTATGCTCTTAATGTGTAGCAAACACAAAAAAGATGTGTTGAAGCTCGGCATGGCAAAACAGACCTTTCCTCTCAGTTTATATTAACTCCTTCAAACCGATGAGTGAGTCCACATGATGAGAAAACCCCATGACAAGTAGATTAAAAACAAGTGTCACGAGTTGAGAGATCAGGTCCTGCATACAACAAGTGTCTTGAGCACGTGCAATTGATAATGGGCAGTGTTACTTAAGTTGTGATGGCGTTGGGCATATCGCTTCTCAATGCCCTACCCTCAACAAGCACGTCCATCTCGGAGAGCTAGAAGAGCCAGATGATGTAAATGATGATGCGGACAATGAAAATGATGTTCGTGGCGATGATATTTACAACTTGATGTTGGTTGTCCTTATCGATTATCTATATTCGTCGAAGCCAAATTTTTTTCAACCCAGAGAAAATGAGCCATATATGGATCACTACACAAAGAAGAATAAAGCTAAGATGAAGTTGAAAGACTACTAGTTTTATGGTTCATTAGGATCTGGTTTAGGTTTATTTATTTTGGGGTTGCGTTTAAATTTTGGATTTACCCAAGATCCGACGTTGGGCTAGGGTTTTCTTTTTTAAATATAAATACGTCATTTTGAAGGTTTTTGTAATTAGTTTGATTGATTCATCATTTAAAACTTGATTTCTCATTTTGCTTCTTTCTCTGAACTATATTCCGTCCTTTCTTTTTCGTGGTTGATTGTGTAAACAGTAGATCGTAACATAGTTCTTTTCGAATAGGGTAACCTATTTGCATCAGAAGTGGTATAGTATCTCTTCTTCGCTCACATTACCTCATTAAGTCTGTAATCACCCAATTGGACTAAGATCTTCATAACAAGTCGCCTATCAATGTGTCTTCTTTTGCTAAGCACTTTGACTGACATGGATTGGCCAATCTTACCACCGTCAAGAAGCTCTGTAGAATAATAAGTAGGAGCATCTTCATGGTATGGTTTGAGGTGAAACACATGCAAAACCAAGTGCACTAGGGGGCCGAGTGGAACTCTAGTTGTCTAAGAATCATGTAAGGGTCATAGGAGCGACGTGCTAGTTGTGGTATTCGGCACACCTGAAAGTGAGTTGCCTATGAAATCAATACAATGTTGCTTCAACCTTTTTAAAAGTTTGTCCTTGTTCTGTAGGATTGCATCCACCTTTCGTGGGACGCACTTCAGCGTTGTGCATGGTGCACAACCATTTCCACCATTTTTCTACATACGAGTTCTAGACAATCATCAAATTTTGACAAATAAACAAGTTTTGGAGTGTTTGAAAAATCAAAAAAATCTATTTGTTTTACAAATGGTCGATTGGCGCAAAACAATAACTAAGATCATGTTTAGCATGTCCTACTCACTACTTACTCCAACACTTGATTCTAAAAATTTACATTTTT
Source organism: Nuphar pumila (assembly GCF_984573655.1). NCBI lineage: Eukaryota > Viridiplantae > Streptophyta > Magnoliopsida > Nymphaeales > Nymphaeaceae > Nuphar > Nuphar pumila. Next base: position 117,239,074 of record NC_143251.1, on the reverse strand, counting down.
TTTTTTTACTCGAGCTGAAAACTGAACCCGTTAAAAAACTGATCATGCTCAAACCCGTTAACCTATATGAGTCTACTTTTTCAGCCATACCCAGAGCCAAACTCAACCTGAATCAAAATGGGTCAATTAAAAAGCCTACCTTATACATGCCTGAACCTAAATTAGACTGGGTTAGGTTTGGGTCTTACTTTTGACCCGATTCAAAGAACCAAACCGGTTTCACCCTTAATAATCACGTGATTCAAAACTCATTTTCTACTAAATGAACCTTGCAGATCATATCCATATAGGATCAGATACATGGGATTTAAAAAAAATAGAAAATAGATAATTAATATTAACCTATATATAATATTATATATATATATATATAGAGAGAGAGAGAGAGAGAGAGAGTTTCGACTGTACACGACGAGGATATTATTCGGATTTGGGATCTGCCGTGATCTGGCAAGTAGCCGATCCGTTAACCAGCGTGAGTCGTGACTCAGTGGCTCACTGTCCTTTCAACTAAATGCGAGGGTGTTTGCGTCATCAAAAGGGGGATTTGCCCACAAGGGTGTTTAGGTAATTGCGCTCAGTGTTGGTAGTCGAGAACCGACTAATCCATTTCTTTTTTTTTAGGGGATTTTTTTTTTTTTTTGAGGATGAGCATCATTCTCTTAACTAGTAAATACGGAAGTCGTGGTCAGCAAAAGCTGCATCTCGATATTTCAAAAAAGTGGCGGGCGACACGATGGTTCGCACATGTGAAGAGCGCGTCGCTTTTTGGTGACGATTGAGGCGGGAACCCATAAGTTTACGAAGAACCAGCTGGATTTTTATTTAAAGACTAAGAAGTCCTCAGCGCCATTAGCTCCATAATGTAAAAGACGATAGGCTTTTGTGGCAAAAGAAACATCTCCGACTTTTTAAAAAAGTAGGGAGGTGTTCATGACACACGATACTAAAGGTTGGTTCGCAAGTGTGTAAATGATCCTCCGCTCGTACGTGTGTGAATTCAGAGGTCCCACCAGTAGTCTTTCAGCTGTCTTATGTACACTCAAATGATGAAAATATGGTCATAACTATGTACAAATTTAAAAAAACAAGCCTTACGAGAAGTCTATCGCTACTTCTAGGTTATTAAAAAAAATTTTACACCGTAAACTCCTGGATGAACGACTCTTTGTTGATTAAGAGTTAAGACCAGTCGAGCTTGAGCGATGCATACAACCCGCTTAAAAGATATCACTACCTTTTAATTAATGTTGGGGAGCCGTCACCTCAGATTGGATGGTGACGACTGCCGAGGGTGGTCATGACATGAGTAGGGTGTCAACAGGTCACTCATGTGGAACTAGACTTGGACCAGATTTGTTGTTAGGTTATCGAATCCCAACCCGGGTCTAATCGAGTTCACTGTAAGAAAAATCATGCCTGGACCCGATAAGAATTACATGAACAAAATTCGTATCATACTCGGTGTAACTATTTTTTTATCATTTTTACATTGAAAATTTACGGTCTTAATCAGAACTTGGGTCGGGCCCGGGCTCAGTACAAAATTTCACCAACTATACTCAGGACCATGTATTGGTCGGACCTTCAAATCCGGATCTGAATCTTCTTTTTTATCACCATACCCGAACCCTATAGTATTAGGTTGGGGTCGGGTCCGGGTAAACCAGAGCCGTTGACATGAGGCAGCGACATTCTCCAACGTGGGCACCGTGCTTATGCACGCTTAGTCAGCACGGATTATATAACCCTCCATCAACTAATCCGACGGCTATGACTTGAACAGCATTTCAAAGTCAAAATTAGGGCAATCCCCCAAGATCCTATTTAGGTCCAATGAACATGTAGAGAAAATCATTGTCAAGATGAACGGCGCTTAGATACTCACCAAAAGAGCCATTACATGACTTGATATTTTAGTGGCTTTGGCGCTGTTCATCTGATGCGTGAATGACATAAAAAAGTTGTGTCATGGCCGTTTACTAAAGAGACATCTACTAGCAAGTTTTTGGCTGCCGTTCATAGCAACGATGGTCAATGTGTCAATTGTGAACGGTATTTTGGACGATTTTTTTTTTTAAGGCAAGCTGGAATTAGGCAGACCCCACCGGTTATTATTCACTTACACCTATTCGATTTGTACATATCCACATTCTAGGCACCGAAAAGTAGTTAGCATGATTTGTTCTTGTAAAGGCTAAACATTACAACAATATGTACTTATGAAGGCTAAATTTTTACAACGATTTATAAGTTTTAATTTAATATTGATTTATACATTTAATGCAGTAAGTATTTGTTTGATGCAATAACGATTTATACGTTTGAAGCAGTAGCGATCTACGATTTATGATTCATGATTTATACATTTATGATTTACGATTTACAACGATATGTACTTATAAAGGGTGTGATTTGTACAACGATTTGTATGTTTCAAGCAACAACGATTTATATGTTTGATGCAGTAGCGATGTGTAATTATGAAGTTACCTCGATATGTACTTAATTTTGTTAAATCGTACTACGATGTTTACTTATGAAGTCAAATATTACGACGGTTTGTAATGTAGGTGATTGTGTAATGAATGTGATAATTTGTAATAATATATAGTTTGGGAGGCGGTTGTAACATATAATGATGCGGTTAAATTTATGTGTTTTGCCGGTTAGCAATGACTACAATTCGTAAGACAAGAAACCCTTTACCGTTAGAGGGCATGACTCTTAGAGAAATCACCTTCCAATCCGATATATATGAGGGTTATGTAAAATATCAAAATATAATAAACATTGAGAATGAAAAAGACAGGAACAAATAGTTGGATATTTATTATGCGGAGTCTAATCCATCATATATTGAAGATGAAAAGCAAACAAAGAAAGATGAGGAAGAACTAAAGATGAAGAAGAAGAAGAAGGATGATGAAGAGAAGAAAAAACAAAGGAAGAAGGATGAGAAGAATGAAAACTACGCGCACTTATGAGACAAAATGATTTCTTCTTGCTCACCATGCAAAATTAAATCTACATGCACATCATTCTTCATGTTATCTGTCATGATCGTCAGTTGCATCGCAATATACTATGCATTGAGTTGTTATTTACCGTGCCAAAAAAAGAAACAACTTATCATATATATGTGTTGACGATAGCGATTCATATGACAACGATTTAAGAACAGCTACGACACTATAAAGCGATTTCAATTTTAATCGCTAAATGAACAGTGATTTGAACACTCAAATCGCCACCGCAATCACACAATAATATAAATGTCGCACGCACACGTTTTAATATCATAATACAAATATCTTACAAATTAACACTAGCAAACACATGATATGTTACAAATCGATACGAAAAATCAGCATAATAGCTTACAAAATGATATAACAAACAAAACAATATCTCGTAAATCAGTAGTATGTTACTACAACCGCGATTTGCGTTATACTATTCCAATATTTCGTATACAAAGGTAAATCGTTGTGGCCGACACAAACATCATTGCGTAAATCATATAAATCGTCAACCCAAATCTAGGTCTCACAAGGCATATCGATTTTTGACAACGAGCGGGATGTGATACGGTGTTTCATTTATAAATGAATGATATATGTTTTCATAATAAAGGCAAATCATTGATGACATTTATGATTTATGATTTATACATTTAAAACAACAATGATTTATATATTTAATGTAGTAGCGATTTATGATTTATAAAGTTACCAAGATTTGTACTCAAGTTTGCTAAATCGTACAATGATGTTTACTGTTGAAGCCCAAATCTTACAATAATATGTACTTATGAAGGGTGTGATTTCTACATCGATTTGTACATTTGAAGTAACGATTTGTATGTTTAAAGCAGAAACGATTTGTACAATTTATACAATATCGATTTATACTTGTTGACAATGGTGATTCACGTGACAGCTATTTAATTACAGGTACGATACTTTGAAGCGATTTTCATAGAAATTGCTAAATCAGCAACGATTTGAACACGCAAATGGTCACCTCATGTCTTTACAATGTAAATTCCTCATGCACAGGTTTCAATTACATACTAAAAATATCTAACAAATAGACGTTAGAAAGCACCTAATATTTTACAAATCGATAAAAATATCGCATAATATATTACTATACCTAACCTTATACCCTAAACCCTAAACCTTAAACCCTAATCCCTAAACCTGGAACCCTAAACCCTTAATATCTTACTAAACCCTAAACCCTTAATATATTACTAAACCCTAACCTTAAAACCTAAACCCTAAAACTAAACCTAAACCCTAACCCTAAACCCTTCAACACTTTAACACTTTAACACTTTAACTCTAAATCCTTAACCCTAAACCTAACCCATAAACCCTAAATCCTAAACTCTAGACCCTAAATCATAAACCTAAACCATAACCCTAACCCTAAACCCCAAACCCTAACCCTAAGCTCTAAACCTGCATTGTAAACCCTAAACCTTCGATTTGTATGGTGATTGTGTATATCAATTTATAAGCTATCAACAAGAATTTCATATCGATGTGTATGATATTTAATCATGGATTTGTGTTATATTATGACATTAAACTCCTCGATTTGTTAAACCGCTTAAAGGTATATGTTATTTTATTATAAAATCTTAGGGGGGTCTCATAAGCATTAAACTCCTCTGCTATAAAAGGAGCTCCTCGCAATATTTCCCCCTAAACGTTCCATACAAAATCTTTGTTGTCGTCTCCTTTCGCCAGAGCACCCTTTGCCGTCTCGGTGAGTTTCGTGTAACCATATATATTTATGATTTATGAAGTTACCATGATTTGTACATAGGTTTGCTAAATCTTACAACAATGTTATAATGTTTCCTTTAAAAGCAAGGAATGTCACATAACATTATTTTAAGGTTTGGGATCTAGAGATTAGGGAAACGTCATCTGACACACTACTGATGTTATGCGACGTATCATTCATTTACACGTACTACCGTCGTTTTGATGATACTAGCAAATGAAATGACATCTTTTAATTAAAGCGCAATGTAAATGATTTATTTATTATATTCTTTGGGCATGATTTTTGAAAATGGGTGGAACCTAAAATAATGTAAAGACATAAAAATGAATGAAGCATCGCATAACTTCAGTAGTGTGTTTAGCAAAGAACATAAGACGTTTCCCTTAAGAGCATGGAATAGACGACATTTCATTTAAAGAAGAACCAAGGCATTTCCTATAAACTGCTTCGTGAGCAACAAATAGAAAAATCAATGTTTCCTTTAACCTCCTTCATCACAAAAGTTGTATCGATGTCAAAGAAGGACACTGCGACTCAGTCAAACGTCTACAAAAAAGGGAACCTTCGATTCAATTAACCTGCTTCATATTTTTTATGTCATTTACAGTTAATTTACTGAATAAAAGGCTACGGTTCGTTTACTGAATATTTAGCTAATTTATGTGCAACATCCACAAGACAATGTGCCAGAAAACTCAGCAAAGTGCTCGAATAGAACATCTACGAGGTGCGAGATGAATTTTTAGAAGGAAACACTATCAATAATTTTATACGTATAAAACCACTATCAGTTATACAATTACGTATGCCATGGTTACGTAAATTAACAAGTGCATATTTGTTGTAAAGAGACCATACACGATTTTGCATGTATATTCAAAGCTAGGGAACAACCATGTCGGTCCGCGTCGTCACCACTTATTTTATGGTATATCGGTTATCTTATATGTTTATTTTCTTTTTTGATCTACTAATGTGCCTTCGTGTTTTAAACTTACTATTATTACTATTTCGTTCAACAGTGTAGCGTCCGCCAAATGCCATACGGGGCTGGATTTCAAGAATAAATACAATACTAGGGTAACGATGACCACATGGAAGACTTTTGTTCAAGTGAAAAGGTTTGTGACCATATCAATTTGTAAGATGTTAAATCTATTTAAGATATTGTTTTGATTCTTAATATCGATTTTTAAGCTATCAATAGAAATTTGCATATCGATTTAAGATAATGTTTTGATTCTTAATATCGATTTCTATGTTGATTCTTAATATAAATTTTTAAGATATCAATAGGAATTTCCAAATCGATTTATGATATTGTTTTGATTCTTAATATCCATTTTTATGTTGATTATTAATATCGATTTAAGATTACCGTTTTAATTCATAATATTAATTTAAGATATTGTTTTGATTCTAAATATTGATTTCTAATATATCAATACGAAATTCCAAATCGATTTAAGCTATTGTTCTAGATCTTAATTGGTGTGAGTTTTATGAAAACCCTTTTTAAAACAATATTTTTAATGAAAATCCAGTGAAAGCCAGACACCAAAAATATAAAAACCGGCTCGCACAAGTGGTGGAGTCCGGGTCGATCTCATGGAACGGAAAATACTTCGTATTCAACCACACAATCTAACTACTCTTTATTGCCAAAATAAAAAGAATTAATTAAATAATTAACTACGATAGTACGGCCCTACGCAGAGGGCTTAAACAAAATAAATAAATGGTTTTATTATAGACCCAATTAATAAAATAAAATAAAACCCTAATCTAAAAAGAAAAGAAAAGGCTTCAGTGCTTCGAGTAGTCTTGTCCCTTCTTGAGGTAATGTATGTTTTCTTTAACTTTTGCTTTTCTGAGGGCACTTCTGAGAGCACGAAAAGGGCTATACCACAAGTTTGAACGCTTCCCTGCACACAACAAAGACACAGGACACAACAGTACTAATAGAAGTAAAACAATTCTAAGTAAAAAAAAAACACTACAAACATATCTGAACTACTCTAGCAAACCACTGCAAGACGAAATAGCATAACCAATGGCTAATCTAGAACACGAACGAGATTAACTAATCATGAAACAACTAGTAAACACTACTCTACTTTCAAAAATCAAATGTGACACTTACTAAAATAAAACGACTAAAACAAATTGCTAATACTAAAACAAATGGCTAATACTAACACAAATGATTACATGACATGAACTAATGAAATAGCTAACTATCATGTTAATTAATGTGATCAGCCTAATGAATTCAATGCAGCCACTGAAATGAATACTAAAACAAATAATTGTGGATGAAGTAAAGCACAGCTAGTAAGACAGTTAATATCTAAGGAAATAATAACTAATGCACTTACTAACCTAAAGCAACCAGCATCTAATACAATCAATACTAAACAACAAACACAACGAAAATATTCAAACTCAATAACTTAACCTATACTAGCTTGACCTATATAAAAATTGTATAAACATGAACCAACTTAGCTATATGCACTTTTAATGTTAACAAATAATTGCTGCTGAAACAAGGCACACTAACTTAAATAAAAGGAAGAGATGCTGAATGAAAACTAAAAAATTGACCTAAGTAACACAACGGCTGAACCTAAGTACTTGAAACATGCTGCCAAAAAAAAACAAAAGATGCTACGTTAGTATTAACTCTAATCTAACATATGATATTCTACTACAAGCATTAATACTAATGAACAATAAAAACAATAGTACTTGTGTAATGCAATAAAATAAAGACTCTAACTACCTACTGCAAATTGAAGTCATTTCAAGTATGCACAACAATGTCATTTTTTCTTCACAGCGTGAAACGCTGTGTATTTTTTCTTTCTTTTCTAATTTTTTTAATTTTTTATTGCAGACAACTAAAATCCAAGAAACCGTGTAACATGTAACCCTAAAGAACACAATGAAACGAACAGTCTAATACAGAATTCAGGATACCATTTTATTTTTTTCTTTTCAGCAAAAAAAAAAAAAAAGAAACTATTCTGAACACATAAAAAGAAGTGGAGAGAAGGAGAAGGACTTACCAAATAGTTCGGCTGGACTGGTTGAGAAAAGAGGGGTCTCTCCCGTATCAGATCGTCATGCTACTCCATTGTGCTGAAAGAAGACGAAGAAGAAGAAGCCGACAAGAAGGAAGAGAGAAGGAGAAGAAGAAGAAGAAGAAGAAGAAGAAGAAAGAAGAGCCGTCTGGTAGTGAGAGAGAGAGAGAGAGAGAGAGAGAGAGAGAGGGAGGCGTACAATCCACCAGGGAAAAGACGCCTCTCCTTTGCTTATGTTTCTTATTTATAATATAATATTAGGTTAAAGCAAATTTTTCAACACAAGTCCAATATTTTCAATAATTTTCAAAAAGACCCACTTTAGTAAAACCTGTTTTATTGTCTAAAAAGAAAACTTCCTAAACTAATAAAAAATTATAAATTAGCTAATACAAACCTAAGCTAGCTAATCTACCATTAAGAAAATCTAAATCTAATAAAAATACTAAAACCGTAGGGAAAGCTTTGAAAACTTGATTTTCTGATAAGATTTAATTCAATGCGATTTCTCAGAACTAACAATAAAAATGGGTTTTTAGAACGATTTTAACACAGATCATGCATAAATAATGATTAATAAAATGCAAATATTATGCATGATCAAATACCTCCATGCTTATCGTTTGCTAGTCCTCGAGCAAACTGAAGCAAAAGCAAAAATACTAAACTAGACACAATAAAAACCTAACTCACTTTCGTAGGAATCACGGTTGCATTTAGCATATGCAACAAGCCCTTTCAACCCCTGAGTTACCCCAGTGGACGAGTAAGGTCTCGTGAGGGTTTGTAGTGATGCTACCCACAAACATCTGTGTCAAGTATGCATAAGAATTTTAAAACACAAAGCATTAGGCAGTTAAGGAGTTCGTTTCCACAAATATTTCATGCCATTGCATCATCAAAACATGATTAGAGTCATCTACTTGCCACCATAGAATAAAATATTTTCTTTCACTTTTCTAAATAGCATAATCATTTATGTTTCATCCTCAGAAATTCAAATACATACATATCTTTATTTACTTATCCTCACTCAGATGTGTTCTGCACAGGTTTTCTCAATATTTGCTTTTAAGCAATGAACTTTTCTCTTTTACGCTCTTTTCTCTTTCTTGATTTTCAATTTTCCACATTTTTCAAATTTTTTTTCTTTTTTTCCCCCGAGCACTATACCCAATTTCCAGTTTTTGTGACCCGTGTAACGAGCTTTGGGTCAGTGACTCCCAGGCCAGACGACCTTAGGGCACCAGATACAAAGTATCCCTCAGACTTAATTGCTCGAGTCACTAGACCTTCAATTTTCTATAGTTTACGTATAGTCTACTTCTCTGTCATGTGCAATGTCAGTATCTATTAGGCTCTCTATAAAGTTCATGTAACGAGCTTTCGGGCTGATGACTCCCAAACCAGAAGGCTTTAGGGCACCAGGTGTAAACACCCCTCAGGCTCTACTTGTTCGAACAAAATAGGCCACAGATATCAACGTAGACAAAGAATTGACTTCCTTCGTTATCCTTTTCACCCTGGACTCAAACACTTCAACTTGTGTCTAAGCCCAGCTACTAGGGAATACGAAGATATCAAACAACTAAACGTATGCTCGTTTCACTTTTTGAGCTCTTAAATGCAATATTGTTCATTTGCTTAGTTTTTCAAAAAAATAAAACTGTGCATATCCATACTTGTGATTCAAAATAAACTCTAACATGTATCTATATTCATTTCTTTGAAATCCACATAAATAACCATGGTTTTCTAGATTCGTGTTAGAAAAAGTTTTTCGTGGGGCTTAAAAATTCTCTAAAAACGTTAGATGTTGCAAAGCAGTCATATAAGTTCAAACTCATTCCCTAAAAGCCTAATTTTAATGAGTTGACATAAAAAATGTAAGTACAAAGACATGAAAAGTTTAGGTGTGCAAACTACACCCTCCCCCATGCTTGAATGACACTGTCCTCAGTGGCACTCCCCCATGCTTATATGAAACTAAGGGACTGCATATGAAAACAAGAAAATCGGGAGAAAAGAGTAGAAGTCACCTGACATATAAATGCCTGTCCTACGAATGCACAAGAATGGATACCTGATCTAACAATATACTCATGAGATACACGAAAGCAAAGCAAAATAACGAAAAACCATCTATGATATTTACTAGATCTTACTAAAAATACAACATACAAACCTGTGCTCCCCCTCATGCATCCACGAGGTTAATAGCCTCAATGTCTTGCTGCACCACCATATCAGAAATGTAGGGCTTCAGTCGCTGCCCATTAACTTTGAAAATGCTACCCGTTCGAGGGTCCAAAAGATCTATCGCTCCATGTGGAAAAACTCTATGGACTATGAATGGTCCATCCCATCTGGACTTCAGCTTCCCTAGAAAAAGATAGAGACGTGAATGATAAAGCCACACCTTTTGACCAGGCTCGAACTGCTTCCTCACAATATGTTGATCATGAAAATGCTTGGTTCGAGCCTTGTATATTTTGGTACTCACGTAAGCTTCATTGCGCAACTCCTCAAGCTCACTCAACTGCAACTTCCTCTCAGCTCCAGCTTGGGCCATATCAAAATTGAACTTCTTGATAGCCCAATATGCCCTATGCTCCAATTCAACAGGAAAGTGGCATGCTTTCCCAAAAACCAATCGGTATGGGGACATGCCAATCGTAGTCTTGAAAGCAGTCCTATAGGCCCAAAGGGCATCATCAAGGCGCTGAGACCAGTCCTTGCGGTCTGGTCGGACTGTCTTTTCAAGAATCCGCTTGATCTCTCTGTTAGAGACCTCAACTTGGCCACTAGTCTGCGGGTGGTAAGGTGTAGCAATCCGATGATGCACAGAATATTTCCTAAGTAAGGAAGCTACTTGCACATTACGAAAGTGCGTACCACCATCACTAATGATCGCTCTAGGGACTCCGAACCGGCTAAAAATGTTGTGCTTGATAAATCGAAGCACCTCCTTATGATCATTGGTTCGGGTGGCCACGGCCTCGACCCATTTTGAAACATAATCAACTGCCACTAAAATGTAAACAAATCCAAACGATGGCAAAAAAGGACCCATAAAATCAATGCCCCACACATCAAAAATCTCAACAATCAAAATAGGAAGAAGGGGCATCATGTCACGCTTGGCAATGCGTCCTGTATGCTGATAGCGCAAGCACCTCCTACAAAAATCATGGGCATCTCTATGCAGTGTCGGCCACCAAAATCCTGACTGGAGGACCTTCGCGGCGGTCTTTCGACTAGAAAAATGGCCTGCACAAGCCAAGGAATGACAAAATGATAGAATGGAGTCATACTCCTCCTCAGGAACACACCTCCGAATCATCTGATCTGGGCATAATCGAAACAACTCTGGTTCCTCCCAAAATTAGTGCTTTACCTGCGAGAAAAATCGATCTCTCTCATTGCGGTTCCAGTGCGCAGGGTACTCTCCAGTCACCAAAAAGTTGATGATATGTGCAAACCAAGGCAGATGCTTGACATGAAAGAGCTGCTCATCCGGAAATGAATCATCAATCTGCCCCTGATCAGTGGATGTCTCCATTGTCAGTCTGGATAAATGATCTGCTACAAGATTCTCACATCCACTCTTATCTCGAATCTCGAGATCAAATTCTTGTAACAGAAGGATCCATCGAATGAGACGCGGTTTGGCATCCTTTTTACTCATTAAATATCGTAATGCTGCATGATCTGAGTAAATGATGACCTTGGAGCCTAACAAATATGAGCGAAACTTCTCGAGAGAAAAAACTACGGCTAGTAATTCCTTCTCTGTGGTGGTATAGTGCATTTGTGCATCAGAGAGGGTCCTACTTGCATAATAAATCACATGAAATTGTCGCTCAATCTTCTGACCGAGAATCGCTCCAACCGCGTAATCTGACGCATCACACATAATCTCAAATGGCACTGACCACTCAGGAGATCAAAGAATAGGAGCAGTAGTCAGAGCCTCCTTCAGGACCAAGAATGCTTTCAGACAGGCATCATCAAACACAAACGACTGATCTTTTGTTAGCAGGTTGCAAAACGGTCGAGAAATCTGGCTAAAGTCCTTAATGAACCTTCTATAAAAACCTGCGTGCCCTAGAAATGATCGCACCTGCCGCACAGAGGTTGGTGGAGCTAATTTTGCAATGGTCTCCACTTTGGCCTTATCAACCTCGATCCCTTTCTCAGACACAATATGTCCAAGAACAATCCCTTGTCTCATCATGAAATGACTCTTTTCCCAACTAAGAACAAGATTTGTCTCCCTACAACGCTGAAGCACACGCGATAACTTTTGGAGACAATCGTCAAATGAAGAGCCATAGACCGAGAAATCGTCCATGAAGATCTCAAGGACATCATCCATCATATGTGAGAAGATCGCCATCATGCACCGCTGAAATGTTGTCGGGGCATTGCAGAGCCCAAACGGCATTCTCCTATAAGCAAAAGTGCCATATGGACTGGTGAACGTCGTTTTCTCCTGGTCATCGGAATGAACGTCCACCTGATTGTATCCTGAATAACCATCTAGGAAACAAAAATACTGCTGACCCGCGAGTTTCTCCAAGATCTGGTCGATGAACGGCAGAGGGAAGTGATCCTTCCTAGTTGCACTGTTCAACTTTCTATAATCTATGCATACTCGCCATCCCGTGGTAGTTCTCATGGGGACACTCTCTCCTTTTTCATTCATCTCTACAGTGAGCCCAGACTTCTTGGGGACAACCTGGGTAGGGCTCACCCACTGGCTGTCGGAGATGGGATAAATGATCCCAGCATCCAACCATTTGACTACCTCCTTCTTTACCACCTCCTTCATATGGGGATTTAGTCTCCTTTGCGCCTCTCTTGAGGGTTTAGCCCCCTCATCCATGATAATCCGATGCATGCAAAAGGAGGGGTCTATCCCCTTCAGATCTGCCACCGACCATCCAATTGCCTCTTTATGCTCGTGCAAGACTTGTAAAAGCTGACACTCCTGTGTGTCAGTCAGGTCTGCAGAAATAATGACGGGGAGAGTCTGGTCCTTGCCTAGGAAGGCATACTTGAGTGTGGCCGGTAAGGGCTTCAACTCAAGCTCAGGCGGACTCTCTATGGATGGTCGGGCTGGCTTTTCTGCCAACTCAGGAAGCGACTCGAAGTGCCAGGTCCAACTCAGCTCACCTGTCTGACTCTCTATTGACCCATGAAAATCTTCTTCGAGTGATTCATCAACCTCCTCCTGAGGTGGTTCACTCAATAACTAGGTATGCTCTGCTTCTACCAGGTCCTTAATGAAGTCGACCTCAAAAGAAGCCTCATCACCGGCAGGTCCCATCGCCGCATGAAATATGTTCAACCTCATCTTCCTGTTGCCAAATGAGACATCCATCGCGCCTGTGCGACAATTAATGCACGCATTGGCAGTGGCCAGAAAGGGGCGTACAAGAATGATGGGGGTCTGTCGCATATCATTAACTCCCTCCATATCTAAAATGATGAAGTCAACAGGGAAGTAGAAGTCCTCTACCTTGACTAGAACATCTTCCAGAATCCCTCGCGGGACCTTGATTGATCTATCTGCAAGCTGCAGGGTCATAGGTGTTGGTTTCATCTCCTTTAATCCAAATTTGTCATAAAAGAAACCCGACAAGATATTGACACTTGCCCTAAGGTCGAGCAATGCACGCTCGACAGTGATGTCTCCTATGACTACATTTCTATATTGGTCTGACTTTCATTTTTTTTTCTTCAGGATGATATACCTGGATTCTACACAGAACTGTGCAAAAAATTGATGGATTTTCTAATTGCAAAAGATACAAAAACCCAGCCTACACGATTACCTAAAAAGCAATGAAGGACGCGAGGTCCTCAGAAATAAGAGGAAGTCATTTTAAACCTATACCTGTTCTCAAGGATAACGTGAAGAGAGTTACATTCAACTACTGAAAGAGAGAAAAAGCAATATCAATTTTTAGTTTAATATTCAATTTTCTGAACATGACAAATTTTTTGTGTGTACACAATTGTAACAGATTTTGTAGACTGTGTATACAAATTTTGTAAGACTGTACAAAATTCACATTGATCCATAAAGCAAAATTACGCACTTAGCACACATGTTTTAAACACGCAAATCGCTACCTCAAGCACGCAAATTGGAACAATGTAAATTCTGCAGACACATGTTTCAAAATCATAATACAAATATCTTGCAAATTGATATATCTTACAAATTAATATAATATTGCATAAAATATTACAAATCAATTCTTAATATCGATTTGTATGCTTATTCTTAATATTGATTTCTAAGCTCTTAATAGGAATTTTCTTCTCAATTTTTATGATATTTTATCATCAATTTGTAGATATTGCTTTTTAACACGATGTCTACTTTAAAATTATTTGATATTATATCGATTTTTTGAGATATTATTATGTTTGTTAATATCAATTTGTATTATATTATGTTGAATTGCCGCATATCGATTTGTAAGATATTATGTGTTTTCTAGTGTCAATTTGTGAGATATTTTTTTAGTTGTTAATATCGATTTGTAATATATTATACTAAATTGCCATATATCGATTTGTAAGATATTATGCTAAATTACCATATACCGATTTGTAATATATTATGCTGAATTATCGTATATAGATTTGTAAAATACTATGTGTTTTCTAGTGTCGATTTGTGAGATATGATTTTATTTGTTAATATCGATTTGTAAGATATTATGTTGAACTATCATATTGATTTGCAATATATTATGCTCCATTGTTGTATATCGATTTGTAAGATATTAAGCAAGTTTCTTTTTGATACCCTTTGCTAGGTGAATATTTCTATCATAATCTACAACGTTTACTCCTGACTTGTCAAAGACGATGTTTACGCTTCAACACCGCTTCTCATAAGGGTCAGGGGATGCATAATTTTCACCTATGCCGTTTGATCTCATTTTATTAGATTTGTCTTCATGAGCTACAACGGTCTCATGATGAATTAACTATACTTTTTCAAGTAATTCTCTTGACACTTTTCTCATACATACATAAGCTATTTTGCTTTTCGAAGCCAAATCTGCAACATGCATAAGTGACCTACATAGTTGTTGGCAACGGGAGGCTGTATGACACTTCTCAACAACACTACATGGACTGACATTATTTGTATCCAGCAGTTCAATCTTTGCTTGTCTCATCCATCTTCGCATTATATATGACTCATGTATTTCTTGTATCTTCTCTTGATTAAGTACCTTTAATGCATGACGGCATAAAATAGCTTTGAATTCAAATATTTTGTACCTACATTCAACTGTTCTGTTGTCAACATTATACGTAACATGTGCTTCTTTCCTTTTTTGATGCTCTTCGCTCTCCAATACAACATGGTATTTGTGCATATTCTGATATTGCATACATCCTTCTATGTTGCAATTCATTACCTGTATAATCTCTTTCTTAGTCTATTTAAATACAGTCAGTGTATACAGATCTGCAGGTCGCGTCAATATTTTACGCTCAATGTTACAGGACGGGTGTTGAAGCATTTTACATATTGTTCACGCTCATTCTATCAAATACCATATACAAATAATTCATATTGTTTTATAAAGCGAAACAATGTAAAACATGAATACAAGGTTTTTTTCAATGTGGCATGCATAGATTCAACTCTTTGGGTGCTTATCGTACCTGCACAAATATATTGTCTTCCATATGCCAATGCCCACTTCACTTTGTCTGCATATAAATATTGTAACTACACATTGTCTTTAAGGTCGTGCATATAAATCATTTGCTCCTAATCAGACATAAAGGTGACCTCGTCTATGCTCTCAAGTACACACTTTCTAAGCTTTTTTTTAAACCCCTTCTTCTGATTAAAAATATGTCCCATTTTCTTTGTTGCATTTTGAAAGATATGCCACAAACATAGGCGATGATGTTCATATGGCCATACATGAGACACTGCAACCGCAATTGCATGATCACCATATGTGTGTACAGCTCCAGGGTGCTTTCCATTCATTGCATGTGTAAATTCTCTGAACAACAACTCAAAGGTTTCTTTGGTCTGATCACACAAAAAAGCGTCGCCTAAGATGCAACTTCGTGAGTGGCTAAACACTCCGACAAACTGCGCAAATGACCCATGTTCCGTATTAATCTTCACTGTCGTATAAAAAACAAGCACATCATTGAAGTACTTATAATCTACTATTGACTTTGAATCTGCCCAAAACATATTCATAGCATACCCTTCTTCATCCAGTTGCATTGCACTAAAGAAACCAGGGTCATTGCTCGAATGTTTCTGTTGGTAATCAACGAAAGAACAAATTCCTCCATTCTTCATGTTGTCTGATATCTTTCTTCTCAAGTGGTTTCTTAGATCCATAGGTGTGAATGGTATATTCTCGCGACCACCATCTCTGTGCGTGCATAACTTGTATGTCTTTCTTGGTGCAATGCCGACACAATCAGCTATTTCAGCAATTGCAGCATGCACTTGAGTTACTTTACGATGTGATCTTAACATCAGAGTCATAAATGAAGCGGTTAATTCATGGTTATGATCATTGATTAAAGTATGAATTATATATTTCACATTCGGAAGTCTTCTTAACACCATTCTCGTTGGACAACCACATCTTGAATCTGACTTGCACCTTGTTGGATTTCCACTTGACTTCTTCCATCCTTGCTTAAAACAAACATATGCATTTTTCACCACGACACCCTGTGCATTTTTTGCGCAAGAATACCTTCTAACACTGAAGCCAAGTTTTAAGGCATAATCATTATAACATTTGTATGCAACTTCCTCATTTAAACTGCATCCCCTCTACGGGAACAGAGCCAAGTGTACTGTCATGTAGACTTGAGGTGCCTGCACCTTTGTCAAGTGCACTGTCATGATCGTCTCCCTCATTATCGAATTATATTTCGTCTGCTGGAATATTCAAGTCAAGAGTGAATCCAATGCTTTCACCCTTCTTATCATGTGCATCATTAGTGCACCTATTCACTTCTTCAGGTGCATCGATAGTACTGATGTCTGTTGCTCCATGACTTTCTAATGATTGAGATACATCCTCTTCACTGCTACTAGTTGACATGCTCAACACTGTCATGAGCAAAGTATCAATTTGTGTAAGCCTGCGTATATGTTTACTACGACTTATTTAAGATGCATAGACGAGAAAACAACTTCCTTTGGGGAATAAGGAATCAATCGTCAACATCATTGTTTCCTGCCAATCGATTTTCTGTAGGAGCAGAAGGTAGCGCGAATCCCATCTTTCTTTGTTTGCAAGAGTAGTGTGAAGATCAGAAGAAAGAATAACAATAGCAATAACAATAGCAATAACAACAGTTATCGATTAGTTAAGCAAGTCAAATAAACAATTGAATAAATCACAGTATCAAAGCAACACCATAATAGCTTACAAATCGATAATAACAAGCAAAATCATATCTCACAAATCGACACTAGAAAACACATAATATCTTATAAATCGATATATGATAATTCAACATAATATGTTACAAATCGGTATACAACAATTCAGCATAATATCTTATAAATCGATATACGATAATTCAACATAATATATTATAAATCGATATTAACAAACAAAACAATATCTCAAAAATTGATATTAGAAAACACATAATATCTTACAAATCGATATACAACAATTGAGCATAATATATTAAAAATCGATATTAATAAATAAAACAATATCTCATAAATCGATATTAGAAAACACATAATATCTTACAAATTGATATACGACAATTCAACATAATATATTACAAATCGATATTAACAAACAAAACAACATCTCACAAATTGATACTAGAAAACACACAATATCTTAAAAATCGATATACGTCAATTCAACACAATATATTACAAATCGATATTAACAACCAAAACAATATTAGAAAACACAATATCTTACAAATCGATATACAACAATTGAGCATAATATATTATAAATCAATATTAACAAACAAAACAATATCTCACAAATCGATATACGTGTTACTACAACCGCGATTTGCGTTACATTGCATATACTGATTGAATGGATGATACCAGATGGGGTAGAAGCTCTTGCTCGCATCTGTAACCAAGCATTCTTGTCAACAGATCCCACCGCCTTACAAATATCTTTAAGTTTCCAACCGTCGAAATGATAAAATCTACCTACAATAACAAGACAACACCTTAATGACACTCACGACGATGTACCTTCTTCAATAATAGCATGATGACATGGAATGGTCGTCACCATGCTTTAATGACACTTGTTGGAATGTTTGTACATCATTGCTTTTTTTCTATACTACGTAACGAAAACAAAGAAGAAGAGAAGAATGTAAAAAGAGATGGCCGACAAATCTCCCTATGACGCCCACCAGTGATTGAATCAGTCGTTCGATTTATAGTTATCTCCACGAGGTAGGAATGAACCAAAAAAAGTTTTCTATCTAACACAAGGCAGGAACGAGAAGGTGACCATGTGTTGTAACACAAGCTAAAAACAAAGGCGGAGCGTCCAAATCTATTTACGGGGAGCAAAAGGACATTTTCGTCCAACACATATCTATCTTATGGGAGAACATTTCAGTCAAAACTATATCTACTTTTTTTATATGTTATTTTATTATAAAGTCATCGTGGACAATATTGGCATATGAATTATTGCGGGTCCCAAGATATTCCTCCCTGCTGGATACACCCGAATTTTTGTTCCGGGGAGAACAGACAACACCCTCTCCACAAGGATACGTGCACTGATAGCTCTTAGCAATATTTGGACGATTTTTTAAGTGCACTGATATTCGATAAACCATTGCTTATTGGGTGTTAGACCTGACAAGAAACTCTGATATGAAATCATTGATACATGTTTTCTGGGTCAGGTAAGGCAGGGTGGTTGTGATCCTGGTTTTCCTTTCGGCAAGGATTTCTGGTAAAAAAAAATTTTGACACGTATCAAATGTTACATAAAAAATATATTTTTATTGTATCATAAATGAGTATGTAGTTTGTTTCTACGGGCATTTCAATAAATAAACAATATTTTTATTGTTTATTTTTAGTGACAAAAGTTAAAGACGGCAAAATCTAGGCAGGCAAAAAAGTTTGAGAGATTTTGAAAATTTTCATAAATCTTGCATATTTTGAAAAAATCTATGAATACAAAATATTTTTATAAGAAAATATAAATAAAATACATTTAAAAATAAAAAACTTAGGGTTTTTCATGATAAATATCTTTTATAAATATAAATATCATGATATTTGTCACAGTTTGAAAATCTAGCAAGAAATTACCGTTTTAAACTTTCAGGCAATTTCTCGTGTGATATATCGGCGAGATTTTTTAATAAATCTTGCAATATTTGTCAGAGGTTGGTAGGTAGTGTCAGTGCACGGTGAGATGTTGCAGGTTCAAAACCCTACCGGTACGTTGAATAATAACTGATGAAGTCTTCCTAACCCTAGTTTGCCTTTAAAAAATATTATTATATAAATATTTTATTTTTATTTATTATAATTTATAAAAAATCTATTGTAAACAATATTGGATTTAGATGCTATCTAGTCTATGTATCTTTATAAAGTACTTTGTATCAACTCTTAGAAACTCATACCCATTCTTTTAAAAGCCATATCAATGTCTATTACAAACGTATATCAAACATTTGTTGTAATCGTACCAATGTCAAATGAAAACATATCCTAAACCATTTAAGCCCTTAGGACATGTTCGATCCCCCTGTTCCGCTGGATTTAAGACTGAAATCTCGCTGGGAACCGGGGATTATTCAAACATTGAACGCGGCAAATGCACAGAAACGTGTCTGCGGTGTCCCAAAAACAATATAATTTTTGTAACCCCCTGTCACGTTCAAACAAGGACGCAGGGGACGAGGGATTTGAAAGAAAAAAAGTCGGCATTCTCCTCTCTAATTCTCACTCAGTCAGCGGCAAGGGATGAGGCCAACAAGGGTGAGACGGCGATGGTGGTGATGCTGCTGGCGAGGCGCAGTGAGGTCCCCTTTTTCTTCTCTCTTCCCCCTCCATTGTTGTTTCCCTTCTTCTTTTGTTCTCCCCCTTTTTTTTTACTTTTTTTCTCTCATTTTTAGGCTTTTTTTTTCAGAAATTAAGATTTATTTTTTGTTTTTCATTAATTAGTTTTCTTTGATTTTCATTGATTATAATTTTTTTTATTTTGATTTTCATTGATTAGGCATTTGAATCAAATTTTTTAAATTAGAGTTTTTGTTTTCTTTGATTAGGGTTTAAATAAAGGTTTTTTATTTAATTTTATAGTTTATTTTTCTTATATTTGTGACTATTTAGTTTATTTATGGTTTATTTTTAAGGTTTTATGATTTAATAGGGTTTGATAATTTGATTTAATAAGATTTGATATTTTTATGATAAACTTTCATAATTAGATGTAATATGACATTGATTAAATCATTTAAAAAATATCAATTCTAATTTTATCTCAAAACACTTAAATTTAAAATGTTTTTTTATGTTATGATATTTGGATCCAATTTGAGATCCATTTTCAGCACAAAAATTCATGAGATTGTATTCGTTAGTAATTGGATCCATATATGATACTAATTATAACGTTGTGATATCGAAAAATTATTGTGTATTTATTTTACATGTATATTTTTTATTTTTTATATTTGGATCCAATTCTAAACTCATGTTCGAGAAAAAATCCATGATTTTATACCTACGTTCATAATTTGATCCATATCCAATGCAAAAATACATAATTAACTTGTTAAAACATGTAAAATAGTGTGCTACCGACCAGATTCATGTTCCTTCATTTCAAGGATTTCTATCTCAAAAGATGGTTTCTCCCAGTCATACAAGTAAAAAGGAAAAACACACACAATTAAGCTCGGATATAAGCATGGTATCTAAGGGGTCATTATTTGTTGCAATAATCAAGTGCTTTTGGGTTCCATTGGTATGAATGACCAATTACTGGAAAAGCAAAAAAATGCAGTAAATTAAAACCAGCATTCTCTCTCTCTCTCTCTCTCCTTTTAGGGTTCTGATTAGGGGTGGCAAAACCAGACACGACCCCCCAACCCCACTCTTAGGCGGGTTCAGGTTGGGCTTAAACTAACCCGTTTAATAAATGGGTCGACCTGCCTAACCCGTTTATTAAATGGGTCGGGTTCGTGTTAGGGGTATGCTAACCCGGCTGACCCGTTTAATAAACGGGTTAGGCGGGCGGGTCAACCCACCAACCCGTTTATTAAACGGGTTGGCCCGTTTATTAAACGGGTTGGCCTGTTTAAAAAACGGGTCGGGTTCGTGTTTGCCACAGCTGACCCGTTTAATAAACGGGTCGGGCTCAGGTTGAGGTATGCTGAGCCGCACACCAACCCGCCGGGTCAACCCGATTGCCACCCCTAGTTCCGATTGAGATTATGGACCACATTAGGTATGGCCGATTTATAGGCTAAGGAATAATAAGGTCCAACCATGCCTCAACCAAAGGTAGGTCAGCGAGAGGAGCAATTTGCGGTAACTACTCCCATACAAAATCACCAACTACTGTATATATTCACATAAGTCAAACAATGCAATACCATAGGGATTCTACTACCGACCAACACATCAGCCATTAAACCAATCTCACAGAGATGGGACAGAGTGACCACAAGAGCTTCGTCCATCTGCTAGGTGCGACTTGTGAATGTCACCAAGTTGACCGGATGTCACAAGTTCGGAACCCACAAGTGGCATCCTTTGTGGCAATGTGTAACTTTGATGTACTGGTCGGCAGAGGAATCTCAAAGGTTTTACCAACTGAAGGCCTGCCAATGTGCGGTCGGTGATGGGGAGGGGAAAAAAAGAGATATGGAACAGTGTCTCTTTTTTTTTTTTTTTAGGGAAACTAGATCTCATTGTTAAAGATGATAAAGATTTTACTAGCAATAAGCATCATATACATTCACAAAGACTTGGTAAGACTTGGTGATGATGATGGTACTTCTAATATGCACCAGGCAAACACATCACACCATCTAGCGCTAGTGTACTATGACTAGCACTGTTCATCTGCTAGTTGCAGTTGGTTTACAAGGCCTGTGCTGAGCTTAAAAGAGTACAAAGTATGTTGCGGCTATGACATATATCTCAGCTTACTCACTCTACCGGTTAGAGTTACAGCATCTCCTAAGGGTCTTGGGTTCAAAACTCAACACTTGCCACAAGTACAAAGTAAAATCAAAACAAAATTCGGAACTAGTTGAAACTCCCACTCAAATTGCCAGGAATCAATGCCTTAAGGCTCCTCCGAGAACTGCTGCGGCTCAGTTGTGCATCACCAGACGGGCCAGCCTTCGCGGCTGCCGTGCTCATTTTCTCGATCAATGCCTCGGTATTGGCCTGCTGTGAGAATATTTCAGCCAGTTGCTCAGTGCTAACAACCAACTTGACCCTCCAGACTCCCTCATATTTTGAAGGCAAGACCTCCACTGTGGGCTCGGTTGAGCTCCTACCCACTGGGTCTGGGTCTAGTGCCATGTCCACTGGTGCAGTTTGCTCATGTGGTACAGCTCCTAGTTGATCTTCCTTTGCCTCAATTCTCAGTGGAAATAGATAATATGAACATCCATTGAGGAGTCGATCATTTCTGCTTAAGGGCTCCGGGATGTCGCCTTGACGGAAAATGCCATATCCCGGAAAATCTTTAACGATGGAATCGACGGAAATCGGGCCTTTGAACTCCATGATCCCGCCAGAGTCCGTCATTATCCGCACTGCATCTTCTCCTCTCCCATAAAGAGCTTTTAGGCTGCAGTTCCCCATATCTCAGTTGAGGAAAAGGTGTTCGTTTTGTTCTTATTTATGGTTGAGTTGGTCTAAGGGGTTTCATATTTTTACAAGGAAAAAGACGAGGTAGTGATGCCCCCTTTTCACCCCTGTTGACAGTTTGAGCGGCAGCCCATGTGGTGGGTGTGGTGACTTTTTGAATTTAAACGCACTTGACCGTTAGCTCTCTCTTTCTCTCTCCAATCACAATAATAACATGGGGTCCATCAGTGTTGTTCTGGTCGTCCAAGCGAGTCCATGTCCAGACAGGAACCATACCTGCCTTCAAAATGCTCCAGATATGGGTCCAACAATGAATGCCAATTTCCTTGCAAGTTTATGGCCTTAGGAATGGAGAATCAGGTGCAATGCTATTGCACATTTTTTGTGTGCTGCCGCACCTGATCACCTTTCATCTTTTGGGATACAGCCTGCCAAGTGTAGGGCCCAAACAATGATGGAGGGGGAGATCGGGTGTATCAGCACACTAAAAGTATGCAATTACATTGCATTGCACCCGATCCATCCTTGCCCTCAAACACTCCACCGTGAAAAGATCAGGTGCAATATGTTTGCACAAATATTTGTGCATCAAGTAGCTGATCACCCTCCATCTTGGAGACATGATGTGAAACCCAAGACATGATGGAGGGCAATCTGGTGCTTAATGCACAACTTTTGTGTAATCATATTGCACCCGATCCAGACTCTTGGTGAGCGGGGCCATGGTTTCTCATCTGACATAGGACATATAGGACAATGATGGTTTATAACTCAGGGAGAGTGGCCTACCAAAAAAAAACTCATGCGGAGTGTCCTTTGTAACAACTACGTTGAAGTTGGGTGCAGTGTTGTTAGTATCGGTGCGTATCCGCTTGAATCGGTCAATACCTATAGTATCGCCAGAAAATCGATACGATACGGAATTGGCTGTTTTTTAATAAATGTACAAATAATTTAAAATTAGTTTATAATATTTATTTTAATGACTTTAACACGTTGAAAGTTTAATGCTTCAAGACCTATAACCAAAGTGGCTTTGGTCTTTGCCACAATTAAACAAAAACTAGATTTCACAAAATTTGCAAGAAAATTTTGTTGGATATGGGCCTTCCTGTTGGATTCAAATACGTCCTAAAGGATCCTGATCCAAATCCAATATTGGTTCTGGCTCTCATACCAAGACACGGATCCAGTTTGGCTCGATCAAGACTAATCCTGATTTGACCACACGCATCAGCAACGGCGGTCTGCACAAAACTACAAGAATATGCGAATGTGCTTTGACACTTTCCACTCACTGCTACCTACAAATGGGTCTAAAAAGTTGGTTTATAAATTTCGGTCCCAAACTGCACCTAAATATAATAATAGCCAAATCTGGATTTCACTGATCCAAACTGTCGATTCGGCAAAGATTCGGAGGATAAAAAGAAATTTATGTTGGGCCAGGATTCCATTTTACCTTATAAGCTAATTTGATATTGGAATCGGACCTGTATAGTTTGGCCAACGATTCAGGTGAATGCGCAATCATTAAGAATCGGCAAAAAATAATAATAAAATGTCGTGACACATTTTAAAGCTATTAAAAAATTAATTTTAATATTTTTTATATGTATTATAAAATAGTCGATTCAGGTCAGTATTGTATTGATTTTCTGGCGATACGAGACAACACTGGTTTTCTGTCATGGTCAAATTTATGGTAAGAGGACACACTTCCATTGATTGGGAGCCGTAGTTGGAAGCAGTGATGAGGGATTCACCAGATCCCAATCATCTCTATTGATTGGAGTCACTGTTTGGGGGAGGGGAACCGGAGGTGGGAGCGGTGTTGGGATGGGAGATGGTGTTATAAATGGGCGGATTTAAAAAACGTTCTCATGAGGATGTTGTCAAATCCGCCAACTTCATCACCACTCCCAACAGCGGCTCCCAAACAGAGCCCAAATTACAATATCAATTTTTTTAATTTGATATGGGTTCAACCAACCTTAGTTCGCATGTAGACTTCAATCCTCGGTTACATTCTTCTTGAATATGGATCTTATATGTAGAATCCAAATTCACGGTTGAATCAGGTTCAGGCTTACATGGTCAGACCCTTTTGGATTGGGACCTGGATTCACATCAATATTTCTGTTGGATCTAGGACCTAGATTCAAATCAACTACTTCAACAGATCTACTTTGGACTTGGGTTCATATTCAGATTTAAAATTTGGATTCAAATTCAAACCAACCATGATCTGGCCCATACCAGATAGCTTGCACCCGTAGCTACATGGTCTCAATAATTTCACTGGTGGGCCTTCGTACCGTCATCTATTCGTAATCAAACTATTTCAGGCTTCGTATCGTCATTCTAACAGTCGCACTATTTCAATCTTTTAGCCCCATTTGCATTTCCCCAAGAGCTATGTCACAAAGATACGTGGACATGTGACACGAGTTTGACTCGTAAGTTCAAAATTTGTTTAGAAAACAGGATACGATGACACAGTTTTTTTGTTTTATTTTTTAATAAATAAGTTTTTGATAGTTTAATGTTAAAAATGCATTTTTATCATAATAAAACGTTAAATCATTAAAATTAATCAAATAAAATGTAAATAATGTTCGTACCCACGTGTCCTAGTGTATCGGTTCATGCCACCAAAATGTCGTATCCCTGTGACTAAGAGAAAACCAAGATTACAATTTACAAAAGCCCAAGAAAAAGGAAACAAAAATCTTTTCACACAGCAAAGGACGTTAAGAGATTAGGTTTGGGTGGGATATATGACTGGATCTTCAGGCAGATATTATCCGATTAATGGTTGCATTTGGATTTGGCATACAACTTTGCATCTGAATCCAAATCCAAACTCGAGCCAAGTCCGAATCCGACATATAATCCAAACCAATTGCATTTAAAACAAACCCAATTGGCTCATAGGATCGACATTCAATATTATCTTTTGGCGGCTCCTAGGGGTGTCAATGGATCGGACCTCAAACCCAGGTCCGAGTGAACCTACTATAGGAGAAACCAAGGTGTATAAGATAACCAAATAGCTAAGTAATTGTCTTTTTTAATGTATCTTTCATTAACTAGAGTACCAGACACAGTTTGTCATGGCTTTACTGTTGAGGGTAGCAGGATGTCAGCTGGTGGCGTGGGAAGAGGGTTGCAAATGAATCAGGTTTAGGCAGACATAGGATCCAAATCCAACACATTTATCTAGGTATGGATCCTTAAACTAAGATCTGAACGTGAATTCAAATCAACATTCGCATGCCGTTAATTCATTTATTTTTGTATATGAATCAGATTCGGATCAATTCTTTTTGTCAGACTGGTTCAGATTCTCATCAGATCCAACTCATTTATACAATATTGCCATATACATATTTGGATCCAGATTCAACCATACTTCGTCGAATCTCATTCGGATGCAGACTCGGGGTCAGGTCCCTTGCATGTATTTCATATTTGGATATGGATCTGATCCGCTTGCACCGCTATATGGGACACATGAGGTGTGTTTGAGCGTGGCAATGTGTTGAATGGAAGCATCACCTAGGCACGTTCTGTAGCATACTTTGAAGTCCATACCAGAGTTATATATGGTAAAACAAGGGATTATTCGAACCCTATTGGATCTGAAACTGGGTAAAGGGTTTGCATGACCTTGTTTGAGCTGACTACCTGAGTCCCAACATTTCGAAGATGTACACCGAAATAGGTGGCCCGATCCGGGCCCGAAAATTTTACAGGGTCCAGTCAACTGTGGGTATGATCCTGCCTAGGTCTGGCCCATTGAACCCGTTAGATCAGAAACAACGAAGTTTGTGGTTGGAGAGGATAGGAGCCTAGGGCCAGGAAACCCCCTCTTTCGAACTGTCTTGCCTTGAAAGATATGAAGGGTGGAGTTTAACAGTGTCAAAAGTGAAGGCTCTCAAACTAGGTGGTAGGTAAATCTAAAATTTGTGCAGAAAAGTTTATCAAAGCAAAGCAGAGAGCAACAAAGAAAAGTATAACGGTAGCTTAACAAAAAACAAATTTACTAATGAGAGAGGGCCCAACCGGGTTCGAACCGGTGACCTCTTGATCTGCAGTCAAATGCTCTACCACTGAGCTATGGACCCAACGGTTGGTATAGTGCTGTAATTAAACTAATTTATTGAATTCCATTTTTCTTTCCGTGCTAAACCCAGTGCACAATTCTAACCTTTTCCAGTGCCGTATGATATCACTAGCTTGTTCATTAGCTTTCAGTAAGCGGCCTCAAAAGAATTTTCTTTTCTCATTGGGTTTTTATGTGTTTTCTTCATCTGTTTGTTAATCATGGGGGCTTTTGTGAGAAAACCATAGATGAAGATTAAGCAAGCACAGTTATTTGTATTTAGTTAAGATTAATTACAGTTTTTGAAAGGAAATTACTTGGAAGAGCTTGTTGATGCTTGAGGAATGGCCTTATTCGATGGGTGAAATTCGGGCTATTTGCATAAGGAACATGGAGCAATATCCCAGCTTGTCCCACTTTTCTGGATAAGTCGGTGCAACTAAGCACCCAAATCAGGGAACTCTTGAAATCTTTCTCTCATTGCTGTGGTGTGTGAATGAAGCGTTTTGATGCCTTTCGAAAGTGCATCCACCGTTTTTTGTATATTCGAATGTTGGGATCTGTAAGGTGTTTGGTTTTTATCAAAAAGATTAATCACCATTTATTGTTCACTCAACCAAAATCACTTAAATTTGCCATGGCATGCCCCTTGATGAAATTATGATTTTCTGATATTTCCTTTGTTAATACCAATAGGTAGTCCCAAACTAGATATTGTTTCACTAGAACAAATAGTGCACAAGCTTAAATAATGAATGGCAGTAATAAGTCCTTGTGTTAACCTACTGTTTCTGAGGATCTTTTAGTCTAAGTGACATCTAGCTTATCATCCTCGAGTCCATTCCTCTTGTGATCAAGCATCAAAATGGCATAACCTTCATTGCTATGTTGTTGATCTGCACCTTCTTTTTTCCACAATTTCAGATAACAAATATTTTTATATGTTATTGTGCTTCAATCAACTTAATGCGAAGTTCAACTAATGTGAGATTCTTAGGGTTCAAAATAACTTTGATGGGAATCAGGTCACCATTCTTTGTAATGATAACAGCTGCAAGATCTTTTGCTATTGTTAATATTTTAATGAATATTTGAACAGGAAAAATTTGAACCATTTTCACAACCTGCTGAAGGCAATCTCCAAAGGTGAAACATCATGATCTTATTCCAGTACATTGTACTTCTCACGTCTCTCCTATACCCTTTTTCCTTTTTTTTCTCAAATAATGATTCGTGCATAATGGACTTCTGCGATCCGTCTTTCCTTATCACCTAAAAAATATAATGGATTTCTTTTGAATTAACAAGTTGAAATGCAGTATATGGTAATTGCATGTGCAGACTACAGAGTCTGCTAAAGAAACGGCAAATAAGATTATGCAAGACTCAAGCACACATGGTAAAACACAAGAATTTACATGGTTCGGTCAATGTGTGGCATGCTTCCATGGAATGCACTCTCGCTCTCTCTCTCTAAGGTTTTGAGCGAGGTTTCCTTGCCTTCTATAATTTGTTACATCATTTAGAGTCCTTGATTTATCTTGAGAATATACAATCTTACGTGGGACTCTACTTGGATTACATTGGATGAATTCAACTTGAGATGGAGTCTCTCGAACGGTTTCCATATTAGAGCTTTATCGTTTTGAAACTCCTTATGAGATAGAGTTTGTTGAGACAAAGTTTGTTGATGACCAATATTTTCAACTGCCTTAACCACCGTATCTTCTAGATGATATCCATGAGGATCGACCTCTTTGATTCGAACACTCTTCTTGATATGCCCCCTCAAGCCAACCTCCACGAGGTTGAGCTTGTCTCTGACATGTGTGAACCGTGGCCCTGCTAACGGTTTTGTGAGGAGATATACAATTTAATCGTGAGTTGAAACAATCTGAACTTTAATTTTTTTACTTGCAACTATTTTCCGAACAAAATGATAGTCAATTTCTATATACTTAGTTTGAGGATGAAACACAGTGTTTGCTGTCAGATAGGTTGTATCAAAATTATCAGACCAAAGTATGGGTGATTCACCTGTTGTCATAATTAGCTCTTTTAGCAATTGTTTGAGCCACATTAGCTTAGAAACAACTCAAAAAATGACTTTATATTCAGCTTCAGTACTAGACTTGGCAACTATACATTGTTTGGTTGAATTTTAGGATAAGAGATTTGGGACCAAAATGTTTAATTGCCTCCTATTAATTTTGTGCCATCTGGGCATCCTGCTCAGTCAGCATCTGAATAAGCACTCAACTAAAGCAATGTTGATTTCTTAATTTGCAAATCCATATTTATGGTTCCTTTCAAATATCGAAGAATGTGTTTAACATGAGCCCAATGATCCTAACTTGGTTCATGCATGAACTAACATACTTTGTTTACATCATAAGCTATGTAAGGTCTAGTGAAAGTAATATATCGAAGCCTGCCAACAATACTTCTGAATTCAGTATGATTTTCCAACAGAGCTCCTTGAGCTCCTTCATGTTTGGATAACACAACATTAAGAGTAACAGGAGTGACCATTAGCTTGCAAGTTGTCATACTTGTTTATGTAAGAATATCCAAGACATACTGCCTCTGACACAATATCATTCCACATGTGGAATCTTAAATAACTTCAATTCCAAGAAAGTAACGGGGATGACCCAAATCCTTAATAGAAAATTCGGATCCAAAGTTTTGAATTAGATAATTGACCTTGTCCTATGAGTTTTTTATGATTATAATGTCATCAACATAAACTAGAACGAACATGTGAAGTTGCTTAGTGTAATAGACAAATAAAGATGAATCAACTTTTGACTCAGCAAAATAGAGTTTTTCTAAATAAACAAGAAGTCTTTCAAACCATGTTTTGGGAGTTTGTTTTAGCCCATAAAGGGCTCGATCAAGCTTGCAGACATAATGAGGATGTCTCTTATATTCAAACCCCTGTGGTTGAGCCATATATATATCACTTATTTAAGAATACCACGAAGAAAAGCATTATTAACATCTATTTGATGAATCGACCATCCCAAACAAACATCAATAAATAGAACCATTTTGACAAAGGTGGGTTTAATGACAAGACTAAAATTTTTAAAATAATCAACTCCTTACTAATTGTATCCTTTACCAACTAACGAGCTTTGGATCTAGCAATGGTATCATCAAAGTGCCTTTTGATTTTATATATCCACTTGGACCCTACTAAATTGGTAACAATCTTAGGAGAAACAAGTGTCCAAGTTCTATTTTGATAAAGGGCCTTGATTTCGTCTTCCATAGCATGATGCCACCTAGGGTCATTATTGGCTTGATCATAGTTGGACGGCTCATATTCAATTTAGGTGACTCCACTGAATAAAGCAATGCGATACTTGGGCCCGAAGAACAATCGAGGCCGCAAGGTTATATCTTATAACCTGGTTATGATGTGATGAGTTCTAGTGGGTGTGTGATTAGAGAGATCTATAATGAGATTCAACCCAGAGGAAGTGGAAGACAACTTGTTTTCACTAGATCTCTCTTCTATGAGAGAGTTAGTAGTTGGAGACATGACTTCATCTGCGAGACTCAGTTCTGATGAAGACAATTCACCTAAAACATTGTATAATGGTGGTGACTCTGAGGAGGACGATTCAACTGAAAGATCACTCAGGTAAATATAATCTGTTGGATTGGAAAATGGATTATATTAACTATTCCCTTATGACTATGGTTTTCAACAGGGTGACTGTTCAAATTAGAATTTTGATTTTGGACCCATTTAACAACCTCTTTTGATGTGAGGGGTTATTTGCTTCTAGTATAAATAAAATTTCCTTGATAAAAAATATGTCTAGAGACAAACGTCTTTTGGGTCATGGGATCATCACACATAGCCTTTGTAGTTAGATCTATAACCTAAGAAAACATACAGTTTGAACTTAGGTTCAAGTTTAGATTTGACATATGGAATAAGATAATGGTAACACATATATCCAAAAATGTTAAGATGTTCATAACCAAGGGTACGATTAAACAAAAGTTCATAAGAAGATTGCTAACCCAAGATTGAATAAGGCAGTTGGTTAATAAGGTAAATGACAATTCTAAAAGCATCAACCAAAATTTTTGAGATGGGACTCACCCTCCTTGCCCAATCTGGTGTCCCTATGTAGTTTTGGGATTATGCCTTTTTTTAAGCAACATATTTGATAAATCGACTTCCTTTAGTAGTCACCAACACGAAGTCATCCTACTTCTTGTTATTCAAGCGAGAACCTGATTATAAGTTTTTAAAGGTGTTTGAGTGTGTCTGCGCAACACAAGTTTGCTTTTCGTAGCTTGTTGGTTCGCGAGCAGATACTTCTTTGTTAATTCATGGACATGATTAAGTTATTGCAAATATCCTTATCTATGTGAATGTTATTTTAATCACTAGCAATTCTACAAAATTTACGGTTGTCATCAATAAAGTTTGTCAGTTTATACATGAGCGCACTGTAGTTCATTGAAGTGTGGTCAAACATATACTTTATTATTTGAAGTTCACCCTTAGTTATGCCCTCATTTTTCATTGTAGATCTCATCTTAAGTTGTTTGCCTATTCCGATGCGTACTGGGTCAATAGTCTTGATGATAAAAAATCTACAATTGGCTATGCAATTTTCCTTGGCAATTCTCTCATCTGTTACACTGCTTGAAGATCAAGCACCGAGATATCGGGCTGGCATCTACTATTGTTGAGTTGCTTTGGCTGATGTGACTTCTCTATGAACTTAAAATTGCTCCACAAAGCTCCCCCACATTATAGCGTGATAACAAAGGTGCCACATATATGGCTCTTGTGTTCCATAACTGCTGCAGATACATAGAGATTGATTTTTATTTTGTTCAGGACCATGTGGCTAAACATGAGCTGGACATCCAATATATTTCCACTGCAGATCAGTTGGCTGATATCATGACCAAACCTCTCAGCTAAGCTCGATTCACCATGCTAAGATCCAAGCTCAACGTCCTTCCAAGGTGACTGAGCTTGCAAGGGCATGAAAGAATTCGTGAATCCCACAAATGTAGAACTCAAGGAGAAAAATTATCTAGAGATAAAGGATGCCCATATCAAATGAGAATCCAAAAGGAAAACTATTGAACAGGAAAGTTGCATGTAAATCTCAAATGACCAACAAATGATGTAACTTCTCCTAAACTTAAGGAGAAAGTCTTGGGCCAAAAATCTATGTTGATCAATAACGAAATATCTCTATGAAAGAGAGAGAGAGAGAGAGAGAGAGAGAGAGAGAGAGAGAGAGTAGAAGGTTGGTCTATAACCGAACCACATTAAAACCTTCGTGTTCTTGGTTGTGTGTGAAATCTTCCTCACCAATCTCCTTGCTCTTTTAGTGAAAAAAGGTGAGTAGTATGCACAAAGCCCATTATTTATGTGAGGGTTCAACTTTAGGTCAAATTGGTTCTCTCCCATTCTGTAACAAGAATTTATTAAGCAGTCATTACTGAGATTGTTAAAGTATCCTTGGATAGAGAAGATGGTAAGAGAAAGCAACCTCCATAATCATGGTGGCTACTATGAGGTTATACAATGAACCAACACTCTTTTTGGTATTGATCTTTTAAAGGGACCATTGTCTTATTTGTTACTGTGCAGTTCAACAGTGCCTTCACTTGGGGGAGGGGGGGGGGGATGATTGTCTGTTCCAACTTCCATGACAAGTGTCCTCTATTATTCTTTGTTTTGTGTAGAAGTGGTCCCTTTTTCCCCTAGTAGGTAGATGCTATTTCCTTGGGCCCTTTTATCATTGTCTATTTCTCAACATAGTGAAGAAGGCGACTCAACATCAAGCCGGTGTTGCTCATATGCAAAACTTTGTGGTTTAGCAAAGCATAAAGTTGCGAAACAGGTTATATGTCCCCCCCCCCCCCCCCGCGAAAGACACAACTGCATGTTTGGGGGTTCGAATGAGTGCCACATATGTAAGCACATGAAGCTCGTATCCTCGTGTGTGTCAACATCACTTAGCATCGGAGTCTGGTGCAGTTGCAAAGACTTAACTACCATTTCCTGCCATTCCCGCCATGAAGCGATGGTTCAAGAAAAGGGCAAAAATATCCTCTATCCAAAAAAGGAAAATGACGGTTCAAGAAAAGGACAAAAATGCCCTCCATCCAGAAAAAAGATGATGATGTTAACTCTTCAAAGTCTAAACATTCAATTTTTTCCCTAAGCAGTAAACTTTTGCACCATTTGTTGTAATAGGAGCTCCCTTTGACGATGCACCCATCATCTACTGCCATCAGAGCACTCTTTATCATCGTCTGCTACCATCAGATCAACCTTTGTCATCGTCTGTTGCCGCTGAAGCATCCTTTGTCATTGTCTGCTGCCGTCAGAGCATCCTTTGTCATTGTCTGCGCAGTGGGAGCATCATTACCAACATCGGTTGCATCTACCTTATGGATGTTTCTCCTCCACTGTCGGATTACCAAAATACATGGCGTTTCAGTCATTTTCGTCTAAGGTTTTGGTATGTAAACAAATCATTTTGTAAATCTGAATGCTAAATCTTATAATTGGTTGTACTATTCACGCTAAATAACACCTATTTTCATACATAAATAAATCGATTTGTACCTATCCACCTTCTGGGCGTAAAGAAATAATTAGCACGATTTGTACTTACGAAGGCCAAACATTTCAATGATATGTACTTATGAAGGCTAAATTTCTATAATGATTTATACGTTGAAATGCAATAATGATTTATATATTTGATGCAATAGCGATTTATATGTTCGATGTATCAATGATTTATATGTTTGAAGCAACAACAATTTAATGGAGTTACCATGATTTGTACTTAAGTTTGCTAAATCATGCAATAATGTTTACATATGAAGCCCAAATGTTACAACGATATGTACTTATGAAGGTTGTGATTTCTACAATGATTTTTAAGTTTGAAGCAACAATGATTTAAACATTTAAAGCAGTAGTGATGTGTATTTATGAAGTTAAATCAATTTGTACTTAAGTTTTCTAAATCTTACAATGATGTTTATTTATGAAGCCAAATATTGTGACAATTTCTAATGTTGGTGATTGTTTAACGAATAAGATAATTTGTAATATTATATGCTTGAGGAGGCAGTTGTAACATATAATGATGCAGTTAAATTTATGTATTGTGAAAGTTAGCGATGATTAAAGCTCGAAAGACAAGAAATCCTTTGTCATTCGATGAGATGACTATTGGATAAATTATCCGCCAGTCCTATATATATATGAGCGTTGTGAAAGATACCAAAATATAATAAAGATTGAGAATGATAAAGACAGACAAAGCATTAGAATTGTATAATGCAGAACATTATCCACTAGATATTGAGGCTGAAGAGCAAAAAAAGAAGGATGGAGAAGAACTAAAGATAAATAAGAAGAATGGTGACGAAGAGAAGGAAAAGCAAAGGAAGGAGGAGGGGAATGGAAAGCAAAGGAAGAAAAGGCAAATGAAGAAGAAGGAGGAGGAGAGGGAAAGACAAAGGAAGAAGGAGGAGGAGAATGAAAAGCAAAGGAAGAAACGACAAATAAAGATGAAGGAGAAGGAGAGAGAAAGGCAAAGAAAGAATAAGGAGGTGGAGGAAGAGAATGAAAGGCAATTAAAGAAGAAAAAAGAGAAGGGCAAGAGAAGAAGAAAAGGCAAATGATGAAAATGAAAGAGGAAAGGCAAAGGAAGAAGCATCAGAATGAGGAAGAGAAGAAAAAGCAAATAAAGGAGAAGTAGGATGAGGAATAGAAGGAAAGACAAAGGAAGGAGAAGGAGGACGAAGAAGAAAAGTTAAGGCAAAAGAAGAAGAACGAGGACGAGGAAAGGAATAATAGGTAAAGGAAGGAGAAGGAGGATTGGGAAGAGAAGGAAAGGCAAAAGAAGGAGAAGAAGAACGAGGAAGATAAAGAAAGATAAAAAAAAGAGGAGGAGGAAGAAAATGAGAGGAAAAGGAAAAAGCTAAAGGAGGAAGAAAAAGAAAGTAAGGAAAGAAGAAATTGAAACGCAGAGGAGGGAGGCAAATGAGCGAAAGAAGAAAGAAGTAGAAAAGCAGAGGAGGGAGGCAACAGAACGAAGGAGCCACAAGAAAGGCATAGGAGAGAATGAATAGGGAACAAGAAAGGCAGAAGAGAGAGGAAGAGCGAATGAAGGAGCAACAAGAAAGATAAATGATTTAGGGAGAGGATGAAGAGGAGAAAAGTGTGACCAAGGTATATAAATTGCTTCTGTCTGTCACAATTTACTGTGATTTGTATTATTATGTATAACAATTACTGTGATTGCGATTACTATGTATAGCGATTAATGTGATAGCGATTATCATAAATGATTTACTGTGATAAGTATTATTATGTATAGTGATTATTGTGATAGCGATTACTGTGAATGATTTACTGTTATAGGTATTATTATGTATAGTGATTACTGTGATAGTGATTACTATGTATAGGGATTACTGTGATAGAGAGTGTGCAACGATTATTATATATAGTGATTACTGTGTACAACGGCGTGTAAACATATAAATGAGACTAATTTTGATTTGATATGAATAATATGCTATTTTGTGTTATAGGGAGGTTAGAAGAGAAGTAGAGCACAAGGTGAAAAGCTTAGAGGGCGGTGTGAGTGGCCTATAGTTTTATTGTGGTATGAACAACTGAGTGAATATCAGAAGGATCGATTAAGAAATATGCACTTCGGCAGCCTTCTGGACCAACATTATTTTGAAACATGCTGGAATACCCTGACCCACCTGATAAATAAGTAAAATCACAAGACGAACATATCTCAGTTTGATTCTTTTGAGATCATCATGACCCTAGAAGATGTGGCACATATTATGGGTCTTAAGAAGCATGGAAGTATTGTCTTATTACGGGATTCAAACTATAACGCAAGGGAGAAGTGCACGACCCTTCTAGAAATATCGATGGAGGACTGGGATCTATGTATTTTTGATAGAAGCAATTTCACATCGATGAAAGTTTCTTCTTTCCGTAATAAATGGGAACGCCAATCAACTACATGTGCATCTGAAAGAGCTGACTAAGAGTTGCGCAGTTCCTTCTTTATTTTTTTGGACTTACTTTATTTTCGGATTTGTCTCGTTCGAGGTTAAGTTACCTGTCTCTGCAGTTCTTGAAAGACATAGATGAAGTCGACAACTATGCATAGGGTGTTGCTATGCTCACACACTTGTACTGTCAACTTTACCGTGCGAGTAAGGGTACAAAAACCATCGTAGGGTTTTGCCTATTTGTCGAGGTAATTATTTATTATATATTTGGTACTTATAGACTAAGATCCTTGAAGGTTATAGTCTTACTAATATATTGATTTTGTAGGCGTGGTTATGGGAGCATATTATTGCCTTGCGTTCTCAGTGTGACCCTCCGATTTGTGGTTTTCCAAAGATCGGTCGGTAGGCTAGAATAAATGTCAAGGAGGATAATGCTAAGTTCATTTTAGATGACTTACAATTAAATGAGATAAATGGTTTAAAATTGTTTACAATCATTTCAACATTTATCATTTGTTAGTATAAATCGTTGCAATGTTTAACATTCTTAAGTAATCATCGCTACCAGATTTTGTCTTCGTTAGTACAAATCGTTCTAATTTTTGACATTCTTAAATAATGATCATTGCAGAATTTTATATTTCTTAGTACAAATCGTTATCGCTTTAGTATTTAACATTTATTAGTGTAAATCATTATAATTGTTAGCATTCTTAAGTAATGATCATTGCAGGATTTTATCTTCGTTAGTATAAAGTGTTATCGTTTTAGCTTTTAGCATTCGTTATTGTAAATCATTGTAATATTTAGCATTCATTAGTGTAAATCATTTTAATGCAAAGCTCTTATTAGTAATAATTGTTGTAATATATTTAACACTCGTTATTATAAATCATCTTAATATTTAACATTCATTAGCATGAATAATTATGTATATACCTAAACCATAATCTCTAATATACAGGTTGTGTGGAAACCGTATGGAGATGGGGAGGACGAGGACCAAGAGGTTGTTGCTGAGGCTGTGAGATTGTCTGGCTGCGATATTTGGCTGTTTAGCAAATATGAAGTCAAGTTGCAACATGATAGTCAAGTTCTCTTACAAGATGGCTTGGAACAATATACCCCAAAGCAGCCTATGGAAGTGAAAAGGAAGATGAATAGTGGTGGGGTCAGGAACGTGAATTGGCATGAACGCTTCAGGGAACAATTGGATAACTGGTACGAAGGAGGTGTTCGTGCCATATCATATGATTATAAAGAACGATAATATTGACTCCAACTATTTCAAAAAATATTGGAAACCCATGCATCAAAACTTGGAGATTGAGAAGAAATAACGTGAAAATGTTGGGAACCCATGTGTCCCTCCTGTCCCTCATCATGTCGTCTCCCAGCATAGAAAAAATGTTCATTGTGTCCTTTCAGCTACTACAATGATTCTCTCAGTTGAAGCATACGATGATGAGCGAACACAACTCACAAAAAAGAAGGTAGTCTTCGCCACAAGGTTAGAGATGTTGGAGAGGGAGTATAAGGAGTTACGAAAGCAGGTGAGGAATTTGGGGAGACAAATACGGTCACAATATGGTACACTGGTAGAGATGATTACGAGTGGTTTTAATAAGATCGAGGAAACCAAAAGGCCACCGAGAAAAATAAAGAGATGACTTGTATGTCATAGTCCACCTGAGTCGTCAAGTGTCACTGAATAAACATTATGTGGTTTTTTTATCCCAATAATGATTTGTTGTAATTCTATAATTCTTTTTTGTAACGTGACATTCTATAAATATATAATTTTTTTTTAATAAGTGTAACACACAAGTGTCACTGAATAAATCGTTGTAATGTTCGACCTTTATAAAAAAAAAAACGAAGAAGCATTTAGCATTGTGTACTACGCAAATTATGATTTTCTTTTATGAGCTGTCTTTCTATCATGATTTACATACAAATTGATAAAAGGCTAAAATAATTTGTACGTATAAAGACTATGTGCTATCAAGATTTGCTTGATACTGATTGGCTGTCAACCAGCTCTATAAGAGATCGCGATTTGTTTTTTATAGAAGGTGTTTGATGACAATTTGTACAACCATCCCACCTAAACCCATCCAACAATTGAATACATCCCATCCCACCAAATCCGTTTGAATATCCTATTGTGATTTGCCTTTACGAGCTTTGTCTAAGTGAACGATACATACCATCACGATTTACACAATGACTGATTCATAAAAGACAGAAAAGAAAAATAATAAACAAATCGAGATGATGTTTAGACTTAGTAGAGTACAAATCGAGTTAACTTCAATGATACAAACGTCATTGTGTAAATCGCTATGAGACACTATCTGGTATAACGATTCAAATACAATATATGTATAATGATTTGTCTTATTCTGATTTATACAATGATTGATAAAAGACAAAAAAGAGAAAGAAAAAACAAATCGACACAATATTTATTGGTAAAGTACAAATCTAGGTAACTTGATAAATACAAATCGACTTACAACTATAATTCTTTAAGTTTTATAGTATAACAATATTTGTCCTATCGTGGTTTGCTTTTTTGAGCTTTGTCTATATGAACGATATATCTTATCGCGATTTACACAATGCTGATTCATAAATGAATGACACGTCACACAAGTTCAGGAGGGTGTCGCTTCGCTTTGCTTCGTCAGTAAGTAACTGATGAACCAACGTTTCCTTTATAAATGACATGTTTGTGGGTCAAACATATAATAGGGAAATTAAGTAACTCTCTCTAGGTTGAAATAAAAATTCAATTTTACTAAACAA
This sequence comes from Nuphar pumila, assembly GCF_984573655.1. NCBI lineage: Eukaryota > Viridiplantae > Streptophyta > Magnoliopsida > Nymphaeales > Nymphaeaceae > Nuphar > Nuphar pumila. The sequence continues at coordinate 117,200,316 of NC_143251.1, read as the reverse complement.
GTCAATAAGTTGGACTCTTATTTGTAGCAAAGGAAAATTGTTACCTCCGACATAGACGTCATTGTGTAAATCACTATAGGATATTGTTTGGTATAACAATTTAAATATAATATATGTATAACAATTTGTCTTATCACGATTTACACAATGATTGATGAAACGCAAAAAAGTTAAAGAAAAAATAAATTTACGTGATATGTATTGGTGAACTACAAATCTAGGTAACTTGATAAATACAAATCGACTTACAACCAAAATTCTTTAAGTTTCATAGAATAACAATATTTGTCCTATCGTGATTTACTTTTATGAACTTTGTTTATGTGAACGATATGTCCTATAGCGATTTACACAATGACTGATTCATAAAAGGTTAAAAAGAAAAACTATAAACAAATCGACACGATATTTAGACTTAGTTAAGTACTAATCGATGTAACTTCATTGATACAAATCGAGGTAACTTCATAAATACAAATTGATTTCGTTCACAAAGACATATCATTGTCGTGGTAACTTTATAACTCTAAATCAATGTGATTTACAACCACATTTATTTTCAAAAAATATGAGTATCTAGTTACAATACATCATGACCAATGGTTTGACTTATATACAATATATGACCATCATCATCAAAGAAAATATACATCGTCATCAACATCACCCCCACTTCCAAATAGTGATGTGCTTCAAATGCAACCCAGGTGCGCATAAAATCCATCTTGCTTGTACAGAAAGCTTTGTGGCATAGCTGGCGAAGCTGTAGAATGTATGGGATACCAACACGTGGAGAAAATGAAGCTCGCACGACTATAACATATTTGTCATGAAGTATATAAAAAATTATTCAGATATTTTTTCAACTGGGAAGTATGGTTTGTGAACGATGGAGTATATCAAAAACTGTTGGGCACTACTTTAGAGACGAATGTAGAAATCTTTGAGACAGAGCTGACAAAGCTGCAGAATGTATATGATCCCATCATTATCGATATGTTTCTGCAGACAGAGAAGATGAAACCGCACGACTATAGCATATTTGTCATTATTATATTTTGCATAAACTTCGATATACTTCATAACAAATATGCTACAATCGTGGTCTCCTCATGCCTGCAGGCTAGTGCAGAAAGCTTTGGGGCAGAGCTAACGAAGATGCACATTGTATGGGATCCCAACATGTGGAGAAGATGAAGCCTGCAAGATTGTAGCATATTTGTCAAGAAGTATATCGAACAATAAGCAGATATTTTTCCAACTGCGAAGTATGGTTTGTGAACGATGACGGGTCCGACAGTAGAAATAGATCAAATAGATGGTCATCAACATCAACCTCTGTTTATCATACATAATATATATGCTTGCTCCGGTATGACGGCAACAATTAAGGATGATCATGGTCGTTATATTTTGCATAAGCTTCGATATACTTCATGACAAATACGCCACAGTCATATGTGTCATGAATATATCGATGTATACACAGAAGATAACCACCATAATCATCATTGAAGATTATACAGAAGTTTTCTCAAGGTGTGAAACAACTACGTTATCAACATCAAATCCCATCTATCAAGCAAGATAGAAGAAACACAGAAGAATAAAGAAGAAACGAAAATACAAGGAATAAGAAGGAGCAGAAGATGAAGAAGAAGAAGAAGATGAAGGCGAAGGAGAAAGAAGAATAAGAAGTTGCGCTGCCGCAGAAAAGAGAAAGAGGGGTTAAATAGGTTAGGGTTTTAGACCAAGAGAAAGGGTAGGGTCGGTTAGGGTTTCACATAGAATAGGGTTTTACACAGATCTATATTAGGGTTTTACAAACATATCAATATCATTCACAAAGACAAAGTCATATCGTTGTCAGAGTAACTTCATAAATACAAATCAACATCCTGATAATTATTTGTTGGGATTCTATAATCCTTTATTGTAATTCTATAATTCTTTTCTCTAACATGACATTGTATAAGTGTATAAATCTATTTTAATAAGTGTAGCACATAATTGCCACTAAACAAATCGTTGTAATAATCAACCTTCGTAAACAAAATTCGAACAAGCGTTTAGCGTTGTGTACTATGAAAATTATGATTTGCTTTTACGGGCTGTCTTCCTATCATGATTTATACAATCGGGTTGTCTTCCTATCATGATTTATACAATCATTGATAAAAGGTTGAAGTGATTTACATAAACATTGATAAAAGGCTGAAACGGTTTGTATGTATAAAGGCAACGTGCTATCGCGATTTACTTGATACTGATTGGCTTGCAACCAATTATAATTCTTTGTTGTAAATCTGTTTGACCTATCAAGCTATTTGTACAGCCACAAACTTAGTAAAATATAAATCGAGGTAACTTCAATGATACAAATTGAGTTTTAATGGTTTAGGTTTTTGGGTTTTATGGGTTTAAGGTTTAGGGATTTATAATTTAGTGTTTAGAGTTTAGGGTTTGGGGTAGAGGGTATAGGGTCTAGGGTTTAGGTTTTGGTGTTTAGGGTTTAGGGTTTTAGGGTTTAGGGTTTAGGGTTTTAGGGTTTGGGTTTTAGGTTTTATGGATTTAGGGTTTAGGGTTTAGGTTTTTGGGTTTTACGGGTTTAGGGTGTTAGAATTTAGGGTTTAGGGTTTGGTGTTTAGGTTTTAGGGGTTCAGGGTTTAGGGTTTAGGGTTTAGGGTTTAGTGTTTAGGGTTTGGGTTTTACGGGTTTAGGGTTTTGGAATTTAGGGTTTACACAATGACTGATTCATAAATGGCGAAAAAGAAAAATAATAAACACATCAAGACGATGCTTAGACTAGATAAAGTAAAAATCGAGGTAACTTCATAAATACAAATTGATTTACATCTTGATATCGATTTAAGTAACAATTTCAAATCAATTTCACTTTAATGATTTGTACAACCACAAACATAAAGCAGAAGAGATTTGTCCTGTCATGATTTGCATTGATGAGCTTTGTCTATGTGAATGATATGCCTATCACGATTTACACAATGATTGATAAAAGATCAAAAAGCGAAAGAAAAAATAAATCGACACGATGTTTATTGTTAAACTATAAATCTAGGTAACTTGATAAATACAAATCGACTTACAACCAAAATTCTTTAAGTTTCATAATATAATAATATTTGTCCTATCGCGATTTGTTGTTACGAGCTTTGTCAATGTGAACGATATGTCCTATCACGATTTACACAATGTTGATTCATAAATGAATGACACGTTACACAAGTTCAGGTGGGTGTCTCTTCGCTTTGTATCATCAGTAAGTAATAAATGAATCGACATTTCCTTTATAAATGACGTATTCATGGGTCGAACATTTAACAAGCAAATTATGCAAATCTCTCTGGGTTGAAATAAAAATTCAATTTTACTAAACACGTCAATGAGTTGGATTGTTATTTGTAGCAAAGGAAAATCGTTGTCTCCAACACAAACGTCATTGTGTAAATAGCTCTGGGACACTATCTGGTATAACAATTCAAATATAGTATATGTATAACGATTTGTCTTATCGCAATTTACACAATAACTGATAAAAGGTAAAAAAAAAGAAAGAAAAAATAAATCGACACGATGTTTATTGGTAAAGTACAAATCTAAATAACTTGATAAATACAAATCGACTTAGAACCATAATTATTTACGTTTCATAGTATAATAATATTTTCCTATCGTGCTTTGCTTTTGCGTGTTTTGTCTATGTGAACGATATGTGCTATCGCGATTTACATAATGACTGATTTATAAAAGGCAGAAAAGAAAAACAATAAACAAATCAAGATGATGTTTAGACTTAGTAAACTAGAAATTGAGACTTAGTTGGAAATCAGTTTCACTATAACGATACGTGCTATGATGTTTTGCTTAATACCAATTGTCCTATCGCGATTTGCGTTGACGAGCATTTTCTATGTGATTAATATATCCTATCATGTTGACGGGTTTTGTAAAAGGCAGATGTTCACTTCTCCATAACTTTCCAATGATTGAGATAGATCATCTTCACTGCAACCAGATGATAAGCTCACCAATGTCATAAGCAAGATATCAATTTGTGTTAGCCCGCGCATACGTTTACTACGATTTACTCAAGATGTATATAACAATGGATACCGATTAGTTAAGCAAGTCAAAGAAATGATTGAATTAATCATAATATAAAAGCAACAACGATTTGTTATTTGCTTTTACTATACATCGAGTTGTTATTTACCATGCCAATAAAATAAATGATTTATCATATATGTGTGTTGACGATAGCGATTCACGTGACAATGATTTAAGTATATCTACGACATTGTGAAGCGATTTCAATAGAAATCGCTAAATGAGCATCAATTTGGATACGCAAATCGCCACCGCAAGCGCACAACAATATATTTTTGAACGCACATGTTTTAAAATCATACTATAGATATCTTAGAAATCGATACTAGAAAACACATAATAATTTACAAATCGATATACATATCGCATAATATATTACAAATCAGTACGATAATTCATTATAATAGGTTACAAATCGACACTACAAAAGACATAATATTTTACAAATTGATATACATATCGCATAAAATATTACAAATCGATACGAAAATTCATCATAATAACTTACAAATCAATATTAACAAACAAAACAATATCTCACAAATCAGTAGTATGTTACTACAACCACGATTTGCATTATATTGCATATACTGAGTGAATGGATCATACCAGATGGGGTAGAGGCCCTTCCTTGCATTTGTAAACAAACATTGTTGTCAACAGGTCTCAACACCTTATAAATATCTTTAATTTTCCAACCATTGAAAAGACAACATCCACATGCAATAACAAAACAATGCCTTAATGACACTCACGATGACGTACGTGCTTCAACAATAGCATGATGACATAGAAATGTACTCACGATGCCTTGATGGCACTTGATGGAATGTTTGTGCGTCATTGTTTTTTTTCATACTGCCTAACAAAAATGAAGAATAGGATAAGACTGTAAAAAGGGATGGCCGACAAATGCCCCTATGACGCCCACCAATGATCGAACTAGTTGATCAATTTATAGTCATCTCCCCGAGGTAGGAACAAACCCGAGAATGTTTTGTAACACAAAGCACGAACGGGAAGGCGGCAATGTGTTGTAACACAAGCTAAAAACCAAGGCGGGAACCTGATCGAGACGACGACAAAGGGTGCTTCGACGGTAGCAGACGACGACAACGAGTGCTCCAGCGACAACAGGCAATATATGGTGCGTCATCAAAGGGTTAACCACTGGAAGCATAAGAGTTTACTGCTTATGGCGAAAACAGAACGTTTAGACTTTTTGAAGAGTTAAGATCATCCTTCCTTTTCTGGATGGACATTTTTGTCTTTTTTTTTGAATCATCGTTTCATGGTGAGAATGGCGGGAAAGGGTACTTAAGTCTTTGCAACCGCACCGGACTCCGATGCTAAGTGATGCTGACACACATGGGGATACAAGCCCTACGTGCTTATATACGTGGCACTCATTCGGACCCGAACATGCACTGTAGCAAACCCTGCGTCTTCGGGGGAGAACACACATGTGGAAGCAATGAGTCTTTTTTTTAATATTTACTTGCTCCAATATCAGAGACGTAACCGCGGTGGCTCAGCCTGACATACGATCACTGACATGGGAGCGTAAAACGCTGTGGGGAGCATTGAAACTGGTACTCAAATAGTGCAGTGTTATCTCTGAATCATTTCCCTTGGTGGTATTTGTTACTATAATTAGCAGATCATTTAAGTTACCATGCAAGTAAATTCCAGCTCACAATGGAGATGGAAGATACCTCATTAAGAACGTATAACATGGTCTAATTCTCACATTAACGATATGGTGATTTATTGTAGGAGGAATTTTATTTCAAATATGGAGGATTTTGATAGTATCACACCTTGTAGAGCTAGTATGGTGTTGGGGGGATTCATTTCCAAGTTAAAAGACTGGTCACAAGCTTATAGATTAACAATTGTGTTATTAACTTACTGGCATATTCATTATTAATTAATCAATTAAATAATTAACCAAGAAAATCACTACCAATCCCGATTAGGGCTGCCAACATTTGGACTCGTGCAGGACCCAGTGTGTCTGGAACTTGGTCGAATTACAGTCACAAATATCAGGAGCAATTGGAATTTATCATGTTAAAACCACAAAACATGAAAAATGTGTGTATTGCCTGCTATCAATATAGATTTAACGTGATGCTTGTGTGCAGGGGCGTAGCTAGGATTCATGTGGGGGGGGGGGCAAACAGGGGTGTAGGAAAAAAAAAATTATTTGTGCGATAGTTGGGGGGGCGGGGGGGGGGGCAGCGCCCCCGATTTTTTTTTTTGAGATAAAATAAAAAATGGCTACAATTATTAATAAAAATCTATTTCATATGGACAAATCAAACTATTTGCTGCAGTCAGGGCTGGGCTAAGACTGGACTGGGCTACAAAAATGGATAAAAATCTATTTCATATGGAATCAGGGCTGGGTTAGGACTGGGCTTTAAAAAAAACAAACAAAAAAAATTAACTGTTTCGGGAGGCAGGACTGGGCCGCCCTTGCTTGTGTGTATATTCTGCATTTCTTTTTATGTTTAGGTTTACTTTTACCTTTAATTTTCTAGATCACTACAAAAAACAAAGGCAAGGCGACTCTGTAACAGTGACAAAAAGTGGCCGTTGTTGGCTACCATTAACGACAACTTTAGATTTCCCTGTGAATGCCTTGGCCTGCATGAATGTTACCGTTAAAGGTGGTGATCTATAATAACACCTTTATATATCACTGTTATAAGTAGTTTATAACGACTACATTATATAGCCGTTAAATATGTCGCCATTATAAACATACCTATAACAGCGACTTTAGATATCATTGTTAAATTATTGTCATTAAAAAACTTGTACGACAGTATTTAACTGCCGTTATAATATTGCAGCTATTGATATATAATGATGAGATATATGACTGTTAATTATTGCCGTTAAAAGACATTGACAGCACTATTTACCGGCATATATTATTGCCACTATTGATATATAACAGCGAAACAAAAAAACTTGAGTGTCACCGTTATAGCCTCTCTGTAACGGTGACATTTCTGTTGCTGCTACAGCCTAGTATTTTAAAAGGGATCGAGAGACCCTTCTTCATTTTCCCTCTTCTTCTCTCTTTGTCTCTCTCTTGTCGATTTCACTCACGACAGAACCCCTCCCCTTTGTGATTCTCACTTACGATAGAACACCCCCCCCCCCCTCTCTCTCATTTGACCCAGCCACAACGATTAGAGGGTTGCTTGGCACGTTGGTGGAGGGAGGTGCTAACCAGTGCCTTCTTGAAGCCTCTTGTTTTGGTAGCACAAAAGTTGTACGCATCCTGTTGCAGGTAAATTCACGCTCAAGTCGTGTTATACTGTTTTGCTTCAAATTGAACTGTGAGGCATATTGGTGTGGGTGCGTGAACCTTGACTTTGACGGCTTCATAACATTGAGTTGCCTTCTTTTTTATGGAATCAAAAGGGGGTGGAAAGAAACGACACCTGTTTTTTCTTTCTCTGTCGTTTTTATCATCTTCTTCACCTTGTTCTTCTTTTCTATTGGGTCTTGTTGGTTTCACGATGACTATCATCTGTTGCCCTCCCACTGTTCCTTTCATACGGGAGACCCAAATTCTTTGATTTCTTTGTTCGGTTGAAATCACTATTTGGGCTCATGATGCCATCGAGTGTAATTTGAGTTTTTCTGGATACTGAAGTGAATAGTTTTTGGATTTAATTTCAAGTACATAATACTAAAAGCCTGGTGGGATTGAAATCCTTGTAAGATTTAGTGCCTTCTAGGATCAAGACAAGTGTATTCTGTGTCTGTGTCGTGATAGTTATTGGCATGCAATTGTGCATGGTGTCTTTGCTTTTCTTTGAGCAAGACTTGTAACTCAACTTTGTCCAACAGCTAAGATGGATGTGCTTGACTACTTAGTGGATCATCATACGGTGATAATATATATATATATATATATATATATATATATATATATATATATATTGTATTCATCGAGTGAATTCCACGTCATTGTGCATCTAGTGAAATTTCTCAAGTGGTGAGGGCAGACTGCCATAAGGGTGGCAGTATGTTTCTTCCTCTTAAAGCTTTAAAGGTCTATATTTTCCCCTTATTTTATAACTTGAGTTTGCCTTTGTTGATCCTCAGGGAGTGGTATTCAAGCCTCTCTATGGTGAAGAAATTTCATCTTCATCGGGAGAGAGGAGACGTTTGGGTGAATGACATCCATCCTTTACTCTATAAATAGCTATTGGCACAAGTGCACACATTTAGCCCTAAACCATGGATACATAACTAGATTATGTCATTATGCCCCATTCTGTTACCCAAAATCAATAGCTTGCACACTGCCAAACAACCACCTAAGAGATATTTAAGATGCAAGCGGCAATAATGTGGACTATCAATGATTTTCTAGCTTATGAGGGTGATCTACGAAGGTAAAGTTTACGTGTCTAATTTGCAATATCGATATAGGGTCAAATAACTTGAAATTCGACAAGAAGACGGGTTACATGGCATACCATCGATTCTTACTAGAAGATTACTCATGACTTCATCAAAAGAAGAAGTTTGATGGCAGAGTGGAGTTTAGTGGGTCACTAAATGAATTATTTCGAGGTGAACTAAAGGTGCAATTAAGTAACATTATTATTGATTTTAAAAAAGTATGTGTTAGTGAAAAAATAAAAGAATGTGCTAACAACAAACTGTATCTAAATTATATTAAAAATATATATATATATTTTTGACTACCATATTGGTCATCACTGAAGCTAAGACACAACTTAGATGTGATGCATGTTGACAAGAATATGTGAGTCAATATCTTATATACATTGCTCGATTTCAAAGGACAAAACAAAGGATAATAAAAATGCATGAAAAGATTTAAGACTCAAAAATATACGTCGTCACCTGCATTAGGACTGAAGTGGTACAACATCGAAGAAACTATATGCACAATACACATTTTAGACTATACATAAAGAGTTTTTTTATTGGTTGAAGGATGTGAAATTTATCGATGGCTACACATCTAACATTTAGCGATGCGTAAAACAAAACAATGCTAAATTATAGAGAATAACGAGTCATGATAGTCACTTCTTTTTCTAGTGCATACTTCTTATTGCAGTTCATAGATATCTAAAGACGATAATCGACATGCCTTTAAGCTGTCTGAGATATGTTAAGGCGATTGTGTGCAAGGATGTTTTGAAGAGATGCTTTAATAAAGATGAAAGAAAATATTTCAGTAATTTTATGCGCTTTGGAGAAAATATTTTCACCCACATTTTTTATTATCATGGTGCACCTAGCCATTTATCTAGCATATGAGGCCGAACTTGCTGAATCAGTACAATTTCGTTGAATGTATCAAATCGAGATATTCTTTGGTAGATTAAAGTGAACTATAAGGAACAAAGCATGAGCAAAAACTTCCATTGATGAAATACATATTTCAATAGAATGTGTGACCTTTTGTATCTTAGTGGTATTAATACTAGATTTAACCATTGGGATCAGCATAATGATAGGCCCAACATGGTAAAGACACTTGGTTTATCTGTATTCTCACATAATATCCGTGTAAAATCTTAAGGCAGTTTATCACTTGTACTTTCAAATTCAGAATATGCGAGAGATCATCAATATATACTCAGTAACTACGTTGAATGCGAGCTATATCTAAGAAAACACAAACAAATAATTAAAAGCTTGTGCAATAATGTTTAGGAAGTTACAATTCGACATGACCAGGAGTTCACAAGTTGGTTTCTATAGAATCACGAGGATACTTCTCCAGAATTACAAATTCTCGAAAAAAAAACTGATCGTGAATCATAGTCTTATCAAACTTGCGATATAAATGAAATCATGTTTCATACAAAGTCTCACAGTAAAGACCATAATTCTCAGCACAGTGTGGTAATGGTTACGTGAAAAGGTGACGTAGGAGACCCTGATGTAGACTATTACGGTATTCTAAAAGATATTATCAAATTTAAATATATGGGATGAAATTGTGTGTATACATTTAGATATGATTGATTTGATAATAGGCACATATATAAGGATGAATTTTTTACATGTGTCAACATGTCTTATCCAGTATACCAAGATGATCTCTTCATTTTAGCCTCTCAAGCTATTTAAGTATTTTATATTAGAGATCTCATAAAGAGCGAAATGTATATATCACAGAAGATAATACCAAAAAATGTTTAGGAGATTCTACCATCTTCATCTGAACAGAACGAAGAACATGACAACAATGTGTATAAAGAGGATGATTATGGGGGGATTGATTCATTACCCTCTTATACCATCGACGAAGATCCCACGCCATTACACTGAGATGATTCCAAAGTTGATTGATAAATATTCTCATGCATAATTTTTTGGAAGATAAAGGTTTCAACTGAATCTAAATATCATCACCACAACCAAGCTAATTTTCATGCATCAGAAGCAAATCAAACAATGAAAGGCTTCAGTAACTATCAAGCCAGATACATCCTCGTACCTCCAAAGCTATCATACAAGGGTAAGTTTCTTATCCCCTAAGTTTATTTTTTTATATAGTATAATGCTTATCATGATGACTCTAATAGATTCTTAATTTTTTGTTTGTAGACTAAAATAGATGAACGAAAACCGATGACAAGTACATTCAATAAACTAGTGGACTGTCTTTATACCTTCATAACTATCATACATGGATAAGTTTTTTTATTTTCTTAGTTTATTATTTTTCATATAGTATAGTGCTAAATATGTTTGATCACATAAATATTTTAATTTGTCGTTTGCATACTAAAATAGATGGACAAAATACTAATATATGTTTATATTTGAATTGATATTTGAAGTGTATGTTTATATTTGAATGGATGTATGTTTCAAGATGTTTGAAGTGTATATTTGAATAAATGTATATATGTTTAAGGATGTTTGGCATGTATTAATTTTTATCATAATGAGATATTGTAGTTAGCATGATGCTGATTGTATCTATATGTTTATTGAATTGAAGTTGATATCCTCTTGAATGTGAAAAGATGTATTGTTATGTTATCTTTATATATTTTTTAGATTCTCATAAAAGTATAGGAAAAGGCGAAAGCATTATCGAGCCTTCAATCGTAATGTGATTGAAATATCGATAAGTTATCAGACTAAATTCTCGTACTGCTATCATCATCATTAACATTGTTATAATTGTTTTTTTTTCTTTATAATTTTTGTCTAAATTGTCAAATTATACTCATTCTTGAAGTGCGTTTATTATATGTTTGAAGATGATGTAGTGAAAAGGGTTGGAAATGATATATGTTTGCTTTTTAAAGTGTGTTTATTGTAGGTTTGTAGAGGATGTATGGGAGGGGATAGGGGAGGATGCATGTTTATTTTTTAAAGTGTGTTTGTTGTACGTTTGGAGATGATATATGAGAGGGGGTTGGAGAATATGTATATTTATTGCAGGTTGGAAAAGGATGTAAGGGAGAGGATTAAAGAGGATGTATGCATATTTTATAAAGTATTTTTTGTTTTTTGAAGTGTATGTTTATATCTGAATGTATTTTTGAAGTTGAATGTTTGAGGGGGTTGGAGAGGATGAATGTTTGAGGAAGTCGAAGAAGTGTATATTTATATTTGAATGAATGTATATTTGAGGATGTTTAAAGTGTATATTTGAATTGTATTTGTTGTTTTATTTAATGTAATAAAAAAATCTAAAACTAACATAAAAAATTTATTTTTGAAGGTTTAAGGCCTATAACGAGGATATTCATGTGTGGCTGTTATCGTTCTTAACCCTATATCATTGTTACAACCTATAACAATGACTTAATTGTCACCTTCATAGCCTATAACAACGACATACTTCTCGCCACTATCGATTATAACATCGAGTTAATTCTTCCTGTTATAAGCTATAACGGCGACACAAAAATGTCACCCTTATAGGTTGGTTGCCGCTATTGGTGTTCTCAGTTCTGACAAGATTCTTCACCGGTGTTGAGTCACACATTAACGATGACCTATAAATATTGCCGTTAATACTTAGCTGGGGCAAAAAATTAAGTCATTTCTTGTCACCGTTATAGACCTATAGCGGCGATAAATAGGGCACTAGCGGCGAAAAAAGTCGTCACAATTGACCCTCATCCTTGTAGCATATGTTTTTGAAAATAATAAATTTTTGTACAATCTCATGACATTTTCCTTACTAAAAATATTCAAAGAACGAGATTTGTGAATGTGGACCCAACCATGAAGCTCCATTATATATTGAGTCCCAATCCAGGTCCCAACCAAGCATGCTTTGGTGGGTTTGGGGGCAATTAGCCAACTAAAGAGTCATATTTTTTGGGTGAAAATCCTTTTCTTCCTAAATGACCTTATTTGGGCTAGCACAGGCCTTATCATGGGTGTAGAATTGACTATCAACACCTACTGCTGACGCCCTTAAAGTGAGTAGCTTCACTATCAAATAAAAGTTTATTCTAAGGGCATGTTGTCCATTGGGTTGCGTGGGATTTCAATTTCATGTGATGCCCCACTTTCATAGAGAATAAGATCATATAGAAATGAAATCACATTGTCTATGTAATCTTGCTTTTGTTAACATAAAAGAAAAGTGGGAGGAATCAGTCAGGCAAAAAAGATAGATAACAGAGAGGGGAGTTTCCGCATAGAGACCCATACTTTGGTAAAGCAAGGTTTAGAAAAAGTTTCATGTGCATCTTAATTCTTAAACAATAAACGAACTTAAAGTTCCATTTGATGATTTCTCTAAACGGACACTCCTAAAACGTGCTTATCAAAAGGCAGAGTTTATTTTATATTGGGAACCGATCCTTGAATTGTATATTTTTATGTAAAAAATATGTTTTTTTTTAAGGGTCGGATTTATTCTGTACATTATAAGCTGTCAATTTCTCAATCATCAAAAAATTCAACTTACACATCAGAAAAGCATGATCTAAAGAGCAGCTTTTATTAAACTAAACATGTAGATCACAATTGGAGGGTCGGATGTAAAAAATAAAATAAAAAATAAAAAATAAAAAATTGGAGTTTCTCACTGAAAGGTTTGGAATCGATGAGGGCACCTGATTAAATGGGTTTGGTTCTGGTCATCTGAACCTGGACAAAGTCCACATGGATGTGGTGCTACTTAAGCTAGGTTGACCGAGCTTCATACTTAGGGTTTGACACATGGATCATATTTAAAATTTGAGTAATTTGAAACAAAAATAAGAATTGATATTTTTTGCTTAAATAAAAAGTTTATCAAATAATCAGTTGGGTTAGACCAATTTCAGGGCGTCCGTTACAGTAACAACAAAACCATTCCCGTTCATGATACCGGGATTAACCCGATCAAGATAAACTCTCCTTTACAAACCTCGGTGATGCCGTAACAACAAGACCCTTCTTCCCAAAGTCTCCGTTACAGTAACAACAAACCTCGATGATGCTTAAATAAAAAGTTTATCAAATAATCAGTTGTTCTCATTAAATTTTCTGAGAACATGAAGTTTCTCAACCAAAAACGAACAGTGATACCAATTTCAACATACTCTAGTTTGTTGCTTTTACGGTTTTTCTGTAGCTACATCTAAATAAGAGGCAAGAGTTAAAACGCCCTTACTCTCGAGGCGTCAGGATGATGGTAGCTTCTCCCAATGCTAGGCGTGAATACTTGGGGTGTTTTGGGGCTTTAAAAGGGGGGTTCCCCGCCCCTCACCTCCGCCGGCGGCTGCACAGGAGAGAGCTCCAGAGCTCGAGAGACACGGGCACTCCACAGGAGAGAGCTTCAACGCTCGAGAGAGATGGGCACACCCATCGAGAGAGACTGAGAGAGACGGGAGGCACCGTCTTTGCATTTTTTTTGGTTCTTACCGTTCCTGTTGTTTTCGTAACAAAGGGGTGGTGGAACAAAAATTTTACCTTATAATGAACCCGGCAGACGGCATTTTGCGCATCCGCAGCATCCAATGTTTGATGTGTCCAATGTTCTTTTTGTAATTTTTGTCCCGTGCGATGTGCGGGAATGAAAGACGTCCCTGTGCGTTATAAAATATGCTAAAAAATGAGTTAACATTTTATGGGACTCACACACATGCATTGCAAGGAGATGGGACACATGCTGAGTAAAAAAAGACAGGCAGCACACTTTTTTGTGCAACTACATTGCACAAGATCCCCACAACCTTTTCTTGCAAGATCACCTCCATTTGCAGCTTTACTGCCAATAGAAGATAGGCAAGCCGAAGCGTGTGGACTCCGTGAAGGCAAGAGTTAAGCCTACGGAGTTTTAGGGTGATAGGACAATGACTGTAAGTCGGTAGGCAAAGCCAGAGCTGCTAGGTCTGATCCTGAGAGTGGTTTCTCTGTAAATATAAAAAAGAATGATAAAGTTTCAAGCTTTGCTCAAGATGTATTTTTTTTTTCACTAACAAGAAACTTGTGTAGGGTGTCAGACCGTTCGTAGTGGGTTCCAAATCCACGAGAAACTGGTCCTCTGCTTAGACAGTAAAACCCTAGGACCTAAGAAGATGCTCAATAAGGACCTTGAAATGCATCAGATAAAAAAAAATCTGGACTATCTCATACTCCTTTCAAGAAGGTGCAACCATGTAAAAACTTGTACCACCAAGGTGGTATCCCATGTGGTAAGCGGGGTCCTGTGCCAAGCTGAAGGCCGAGGTTCGAATCCCTCTCCCACATGGGGCTTAAGACATATCTGGTAGGGGTCTGCCTAACCCCTAGCTTGAATTTTAAAAAAAAAAAAACCTTGCCAGTCAAGTTCGAGCCAAAGAGTGAAACAATTTTAGGGTGTAGGATTTGGTATCCAACCCTTGATCCACATGATGGCCGGTGCATATTGAAAATGACCATCAATGGTGTTTTTTAATATCCAGTGCTTTTGAGTACAAAGCAGGTTATATGTTCCCCCCCCCGAACAGGGCAGTTAGCTACATCTCATGTTCGGGGGTCTCAAAGAGCACCACGTATGTAAGTATGTGTGTCTCGTATCCCCATGTTTGTCAGCATTAATTAGCATTGGAGTTTGATGCGATTGCAAAGACTTAAGTACCCTCTCCTCCATTGGTGCAAAAAAAAATGATGATTCTTGAAAAGGAGTGGTTGTAAAGACTTAAGTGCCCCGAAGATGATTATTTAAGACCCAGTCTCTGCACTGCAGGATTATTTGAGAAAGAAATCTCCCCTGGAGGAGACCATGAACATCAACCCTCTCACACTCTCTCTCTCCCTTCTCTTTCTGCTTCTATGTACATCAAACAGAAGATCTTACATTGCTCCATCAAGCACCGGCTGACCTGCACATTGACTGTTATGGAGCCTGATTCAGAGTTTTTACCCTTACACGAGGAGGGTTTGGGGGCTCCTCTCAGCGTGAGTATCATCATTCAACTAAATGAGTTGTAGATCCTGATTCAAAGTTTTTACCCTTACATGAGGAGGGTTTGGGGGCTTCTCCCAGCGTGGGTAGCATCATTCAACTTGATTCGTTGTGGAGCCTGATTCAGAGTTTTTGCCCTTACAGGAGAGGGGTCTGGGGGCTCCTCCCAATGTGGGTAGCATCATTCAACTTGAAGAGTTGTGAAGTCTGATTCAGAGTTTTTACCCTTACAGAAAGGGGGGTCTGAGGGCTCCTCCCAGCGTGGGTAACATCATTCAACTTGATGAGTTGTGGAGTCTGATTCAGAGTTTTTGCCATTATAGGAGGAGAGTTTGGGGGCTCCTCCCAACATGGATAGCATCGTTCAACTTGATTCATTGTGGAGCAGGATTATCTGAGAAAGAAATCTCCTCTAGAGGAGGCCATGAACATCAACCCTCTCACTCTATCTCTCTCCCTTCTCTTTCTGCTTCTATGCACATCCAACAGAAGATCTTACATTGCTCCATCAAGCACCGGCTGACCTGCACATTGACTATTGTAGAGCCTGATTGGAAGAAATCAATGGAAAATCCAACAAGGAGCATGCCAGAATCAAGATGTGGATGTCAAGCGAGAATGGTGTTGTGCAACTCAAATAACACAAAATAATAGGGGTATGGTTTTTAGTTAAAATGAGGAATGAAATGACAATAGAAATCGCTGAAAATTTACAAAAATAAACTAAACTCAATAACGAAGACATCACTTTTTACGGATTTGGAATATGACTTCCGGTTAGAGAGATATGGCCCTGTCAAGTTTGACCTAATTCGGGTATCGATTTACAGCGATTTGCTTACTGAATAACACTACAAATTGCTATAGCGATTTGCGGAAGACACTATAAATCACTATAGCAATTTGCGGAAGAATCTACAAATCTCTATAGCGATTTACGGAAGACACTACAAATCGCTATAGCGATTTGCTGAAGACACTACAAATCGCTATAGCGATTTGCGATTTGTAGTGTCTTCCGCAAATCACTATAGCGTTTCGTTGGAGACCCGAAAATACTACAAATTGCTGTAGGAAAGCCCGATAATACTACAAATCGTTGTTGGAAGGCCCAAAAAATTTTTGGTCCGGAGGGTGCTGCCGGGGGGGAGCCCCCGGACCCCCCTTCTGTAAGGGCAAAAGCTCTAAATCCGGCACAGAACTAGAGAGATAAGGGAGAGAGAGTGAGAGGGTTGATGTTCATGGCCTTTTCCAGGGGGAACTCTTTACCTCCCTTGATTTCTTCTCTAGAGAGAGAGGGTTTTACATTGTTTTACGGACAAGAAAAAAGAAGAAGATGATGATGGAGCAATGTAGGATCGTCTGTTGGATGTGTACAGAAGTAGAGAGAGAAGGGAAAGAGTGTGAGAGGGTTGATGTTCATGGCCTTTTCCAGGGAGAACTCTTTGCCTCCCTTGATTTCTTCTCTAGAGAGAAAGAGAGGGTTTTACAATGTTTTACGGAGAAGGAAGAAGAAGAAGATGACGATAGAGCAATGTAGGATCGTCTGTTGGATGCGCACAGAAGTAGAGAGAGAAGGGAGAGAGAGTGAGAGGGTTGATGTTCATGACCTTCTCTAGGGAGAACTCTTTGCCTCCCTTGATTTCTTCTCTAGAGAGAGAGAGAGGGTTTTACAGTATTTTACGGAGAAAGAAGAAGAAGACTTTGAAGAGTTAACATCATCCTCGACTTTCTGGATGGAGGACATGTTTGTCCTTTTTTTGAATGGAGAAAGAAGAAGAAGACTTTGAAGAGTCAACATCATCCTCGACTTTCTGGATAGAGAACATGTTTGTCCTTTTTTTGAATTGTTTGTTTTTTTTTTTTTGAATGAAGGGCATTTTTATCATTTTCTCAAACCATCACTTTATGAGAAGAATAGCAAGAAAGGGTACTTAAGTCTTTGCAACAACACCAGAGTCCGATGCAAAGTTATGTCAACATACACGGGAATACGAGCCCCATGTGCTTGTATACGTGGCGCTCATTCAAAGCCCCGAACACAGACGTGGGATTCAGTGAATCATGGGGGGCGAACATACACCACCCTCTCTTTTGAGTATCACCTCTGTGTTTTAATATCCAAAAGAAAACCACCTTTGCTTTTTTATTAGGGTTCTTTTGTTTGGTTATTTATGGACGGTTTTTTTTCACAAAATAAATACCAAAGTACCGTGTATTATTGGTATAGAAGTGCCAAATTTTATACCGTGTATTATTGGTATAGAAGTGCCAAATTTTAAGGAGACTCCCCCTAAATAAACTTTCATGCTTTGCCCTAAATGTAAGAAACTTGCGTCATATATAATTGAAGCTTGAAGTGCCAAATTTTAGACTCGCCCTAAATAATGTCGTACCTCAAACTTTTTAGGCCTCCTTGTATAATACCAATACCTTATGTACCATTTAGCCAAAAAATAGGAATATGCTTGACATATGTGACAGTTGAAGAGCGACGTAACTTTTCCTACATCCTAAAATCACTTTCCCACGGGGGTTCCAATTCTCCCCCGTAAACCGATCCCGTTTTCAAAGGGGGGAAAAATATCGGGAACCGGGGAATGTCGTTTTCGTCAAAGCAACGGCATTCCCACCTGGCCATGCACACCACCTTTTCTTTTCTCTGCGCTTTCCCACGCCCCGAAGCCCTCTCTCTCTCCCTCTCCAAGGCCTTCGCCTTCAGGTCTGGACCTACACGCTCGCTTCCAGATCCTGCCACGTATCATCCTAATCTTCTTTCGAAACACCACGCTCTCCCGGGCGAATCCGTGAACGCGAGCAACCGAGAGAACCTCTTTTTCCTTTTCCTGAGAGAGAGAGAGAGAGAGAGAGAGAGAGAGAGAGAGAGAGATTTGTCTTTTATAAAACTGGGTTCAGCGAGAAACAGGTTTCAGGATTGCTCCATCATCTCTCCATTGGTTGTCTTTGGTTTTCGGATTGAATTTGTTGTTTCCTGCAATTGGGTTGTTGTCTCTTATTGGGGTGTTTTTTGGGAGCTGAGTTTTTTTTTTCTGGGGTTTTAATGGGGAGTTTGAGGGTCCCATGTATCTCTGGTGGCCTTGTTGGTTATGGTGCTAGAGGACAGATTGATCCTCCGGTTCCGGCGTTCCTGAGTTCCATTTTCGTCAAACCGTTGGGTGCCCATGTGGGGAAATTTTGTTTTCTGGGATTGAGGAAGACGGGTTCTTGGAAGAGAAGGAAGGAAAGAGGGAGCTTCTGTAATTCTCAGGATCTGGAGGAGGTTTTATTGGATTCGGAGAAGGATGGTGACGATCTTATTCATGCTCAAAGTGGTAATTAAGATCTACTCTCTCTCCTCTCTGTCTTTTCTTCTGTTGTTTATTTGGTATTATATATTTATTTTTTTTTAAATTTGACTTTTTTTCTTTTGCGACATTCATAACTTTTTTGAGGAGGAACTTGCCTATTGTGATGCACGTGATGATGAATCATTAAATGTTTTTTTTTTGGTTCGAATGCTACTTTTTTGTTGGTTTGGAACATTTACTTTGCGACTCTATTGGCTGTTTCTTGATCTGCAAACATACACCGAGATTTTGGGATAATTCGTGGTTGAATCATGCTGAGGCAGCATGGATGAGCAATTTGGCGAGAATTAGGAAATAAATGTTTTGATTGGAAACTGCATTATGCATCCTTTTGGCCTTAGCAGTAACTCTCCATCTAATCTTGTAATTGAGTATCAAGAGCCATAGGAGTTCTCGTTGGCTTGCAGTCAAATATACACGTATGTCCAAGGAAATTAAGATGGAATGAAATTTCCTATCAATTTCAGTCCCAAGAAAATAATGCAGGGGTCCCATCCCAAGTCTCTGAATTAAAATTTGCCACACGACACCTTCTAGACATGTACAATGTGTACCTCATTACAACCTCCGTACCCATGTTATCCACATACAACAGTATAGTAGTCATGTCATGCTTTCCTTATGAATGACAGCAAAGTAGTCAATGCCATTTCGAGAGAAGCCACAAGATCTTACCACCTTAGAAAGCCTATCAAACCAAGCTCTTGTTGCTTGTCCTTTCTTTAAACAGAGTGCCCTTGCTTTTGGATCTCCTTATGCAGAACTTCGAGGGTTGCTCCTTAAACACTTCTTCCTTAAGCTTTCCATTTAGAAAATTGTTTTTAGCATCTAATCACTGCAGGCTCTATTTAGAAAACAGCTTAGCAAGGAACAACACATCATTTCAATCTGAACTTTGGGGCTAACCGTTCCATTGGAATGAAGGTCACACTCATTAGTGTAGCCTTTGTCTACCAATCTCATCATGAATCTTCGAAGCTATCATTTTCTTCATATTTTTATTTTATTTATCCATTTAATTCAGTTCTTTTTCCTTGTATTTTGGCTGATTAACAACCACTTAGGTTCCACATTCAAGACATGCTTACATCTTAAAGTTCATGGCTTCAACTCATCTTTCATTTTCACATGCTTCATTTAAGATGTTGACTCTACATTTTCAACAAGATTGTTGATTAGCTTTGAATTAAAGAGAATGCTTTATAATTCATTCAGTGTTCAATTGGATGTTGTGGTTTCACTTATGTCTTTGGTGACATACTTCTGAGGATATTTTCTTCTTCTTGTGGATTTTCATTTGTATGATCAATTCCTTCAGAGTTTGGTTGGATTACATTCTGATGATCAGAAACACTTGCTTGTTGATCCGACTATGTTAAACCATGGGTGGAACAGTTCACTTTGAATTAGGCAATGGCTGAATGGAAGTGAATGTGTTGCATGTTGCTTTCTTGACATGTCCCATTGCTCACTGATACATTTGAGATTCAATTATAACATTATCGTGACATTCTAGCTACACATTATTGTCTCTATTCATCAAGATAGCAAATGTTCGAATGCTATCATCATTAGTCACAGAGACACGTGGAAAATCTGATCATGACATGTCGAGTTGATCAATTTTTGCACCACTCTACTCACAGGTTAGCTCATCATAGAAAATGTATCTTAGATATTAAAATTCTATGTAATCGAGGACTAAAATCATTTGCCTTCTGTAATTGTCATCATAACCAATGAATTTGCACATTTCTTCTTTGGAAGACCATTCTGAATTATCAATGTGGGCATAGCATATACTGTCAAATGCACAAAGATGCAAGTAATTTGCTTGTTTTTCATAAAGCACAAGATATGGTGTATCACCATTGAGCACCTGTGAAGGAAACCAATTTATTGAGAATAATGGCGTATGAAATGCCTCTCCATAATTCAACTTGTATTTTTGACTTTTGGGGCATGCGTAGATAGAGCAGTCTTGACAATATATTGATGTTTCCTTTTTCCTAACCATTTTATGCAGAAGTATCTAGGTATTGGATTTCATTTTAGAGTAAAAAACTGGAAAAATCCCTATGAATATATTAATAGCCATCATCAATTCAAAGTGACACAGTTTCATCCAATAAATTTGTTCAAATAAGCTTTGAATTGACTAAAAACAACAAATGTATTTGCTTATATTTTAAGAAAATATACATGTGAATCTACTATAATGACCTAATCATCGATAAAGGTAGTATAATATCTTCAATTAGATAAAGAAGCCTTTGAGGCAGGTTCCATTCATCAGAATGCATTAGTTGAAAAAGGAAATGTGGGTGGCTCTTTTATTGTGAAAGAGAAAAGAACGTTCATGACCTTTTTCTAGTTTGACATTTTGGGATATAGAGACTCCTGATTCGACTTTTTGACACTAGGAAAAATTCCTTTAATATAGCTTTACTGAACTGCAATGACCGAGACGAGTACCCACAATTCATAAGCACAATTATTGTTATGACTGACACTTGGGATCAAACTAACTTAGATGAGGAGATTTTCTCCATGTACAGATTCTCATGTCTTGTTCTCAACGAACGTCTTCTTCATGCAAAGGTCCTGCACAAGAAGAGGCATTAATGAGAAAATACATGAAATTAGTTTGGTCAACAAGTTGAGGGATAAAATTCAAATTATATCTGGTATGAGGAACAAGAAAAGTATTTGGCAAAGACAAAAAACAGAGAAACTATACATGTATCCCTTCTTAAAATGCATAATAAGACGTGCTTACCATCACTATTCATGAATTCCTTGCCCTCAATGTGGGATAGCTTTTGGCTTGAGGCGAGGGTTGGTAAGATGCAAGTGAAGAAGCACTAGTTGTGGAAAGCGGTGGTATAATCCTTAAATCACTTGTACTAGATGCAGCCTCAGAAAATTTTCTATCATGTACTAGTAGTGTTCTTTTGTTTTTTTTAAAGGAAATCATGTATTACTAGTCTGGTTCCTCAGACCAAAACTTTTGCATGGTGATCTTGGTCGATTAAACCTTTGTGCATTAGGGGGTAATTGTAGAACTCTAACCATTATCATAACTTGCATTAAACCTCTGTGCCCAGCTCCTAAACTGTTTCTACGTCGTTTGCAATTTGTAGAAAGGTGTCATTGTCCCCAACCATGACCTGTGCTATAATTGGTTGCTAATATTGCATGAACATGTTGCAAAACTGGATCAAAATGCCAAAATAAATTTGGAATTACATTGGAAACTCATGGACCACAATACCTCATGTAGGTTGAGGCACATGACCAGTAATCATCATGCTGAAAGCTTTATAATAATCTCCCAAAATCATTTTATTAAGTTCTATGATTCTCTCGCTTTTTTTTTTGATAAAAAAAACAGTCAATCATAGAACTTCCATAATGAAGATTGTTGATCTCATCCTTGAGCAGAATAAGCCACTTATAGAAAGGAATCCATAATTTGCATATTTTTCATTATCAGGAGCTTGAATCAAAATCTTAGAAGAAAGATAGGTGTGTCATATGTCATTAGCTATTTGATCGCTTTTCACCCATTCAAAGTAGGATGAGCTTGTGCATGAAACTATGGGTTTTAATTCCTTTCATCAGTTTCCTCATAAGGAAGTAATTCACGTGGTGCAAGATTGCTACCATCAAGATGACCATTAGTCCTAGACTGTGAATGAAAGGTGTATTTTGTTCTTCCAAGTAAGCATATTCATGGAGTTCAACCCAATAAACAGTGCATGGCAATTCCATTTCTTGAACTACATAAAGATTGAAAACCATAGGGGTATGCTCATTTAGGCCATGACTACTAATGCAAATGCTTTTTATGGACAAAATTGCATGCTTGAAAATGAAACACATAAAGATCATCAATCTTAAAAGCTTGAACCACACATATATGCACATGCACAAAGGATCTGATTCTTTCTCCTCCATGATGTATTCTCCCTGTACTAATGAACTTCCTGGAAAAATCTATGGTGGTAGTAATATTTAATGGGTAGATTTGTGACATATTGGTTAGTTGATTTTCATTTCAAATCCCACTCTTACAAAAAAAAAAGGAAAAAAAGGATTAATTGATGTAAATACTTGAATTGGTGGTAGAACATATAGATTGACTTTTACTGTACTATAGGTGATAAGGAAACTGTTGAACCTAGTGACTGCAAGGTCACAGATATGGAAGAAGTTCTTACAGTTGAAGTCAATGGAAAAGCTTCCAAAAGAATGATCCATAATATTGTATTTGTAGCTGCTGAGGCTGCCCCTTATTCAAAGACAGGAGGATTAGGTGATGTATGTGGTTCCTTGCCTATTTCTCTGGGTGCCCGTGGTCATCGTGTGATGGTAATCACTCCAAGATACATGAATGGAGTCACCAATCAGGCTTTCTCTGGGGCATATGATCTTGATTGTCGAATTAAAGTTGCTTGCTTTGGAGGAGAGCATGAAGTTGCATTCTTTCATGAATATCGAGCTGGTGTTGATTGGGTACCTATCTTAGTCTCTCTTCTATCTGTTGTTCTGTGCATGTTATATTTGTTCATGAATTGCAGCTTTCTACCACTGATGTTTTCTTCATATTACCTAATCTTCTTTAAATATGCAGTTCAAAGTACACGGATAACTATGGATGCTTTTGTGCGAAATAGACCTCTATATCTTTCTTGATTTTTCACCTGCCTTCACTCTTTTCTTCTAAACTTTTTCCCAGTCATAGTGCACATAAAAGTCATCTAATGACAGTAATAAAATTTTGTATTTTCTATTGTAAATTGTTGTTTTTTTAATCATGTTTAAAAACTCCATCCTCTTTTATGACTCACTCTAACGTATATGTTGCAATTCCCATTTTTTTTTCTTATTAGAATGCAAGGTCTCTCCACATTCTAGAATAAGAACTTACAAGTGACTGGGATTTTAGATTAAAGAGAATCATTATGCAGAAAATGGGAATTTTTATGTTAGACTTCAAAACAATAATGTATATTTAGGACTTCTATGAGCACCTGTGTTTGAGAAAAATATGGACTCAAGTCATCCTGGATTATAACAAAGTCATATGATTGATGTTTGTGTCAGATGCATGTAGCAGCCATTTGTAGAGGAACAGGAGTTTAATTAGTTCTGGATATTATCTCAAAGTTGATTATTTGTAAGTAAAATGTGAAAGTTCAGGGTGGATGATTATCATAACATTAGTGCACATGTTCATTATTACTCAATATTAGTTTGATATGTGTACTGTAGATATTGATTATCAAGGAAGTGTCAAGCCATATCCAAAATTTATATGGTGAAGGCAGTGATAGGAATTTTTTTACTAGGAAAAGATATGATTCATTTTCAATAAGAATGATATTACTAGTATATATTGATTTACACACATTACACAATGACCTGCCCCGTTTGGGGAGGGGATGGAGGTGAAAATAAAAACCTGTGCGGGGATGGACTTACACTTTTCTCCGCCCTGCCTCACCCCATCCCTGATCTTTGTTAGTAAAATGACTAAAATACCCTTAATTATTTAATAAAATTACATATGACTCCTATATATATTCCTAATACTAAATTTCTAACCCTAAAGCCTAAAATGGCCATTTCGGCTTCTTCAGTTCTCCTTCCTCTTCTTTCGGTCACCGCCTTCGATCCTTTAGGCCTCCTCTCAAGGCTCCCCATGCCCATCCGCATGACAACTCGACCCTCTCGGTGGCTCGGCCTCTCCTCCTCCTAACTAATGCAGCGGTAGGAGACGGACTGTTAATTTGGTAAGATGCGGGAACTGGAATGGGGGAGGGAGATGGGGACGGTAACTGGAACGGGGGAGGGAGATGGGGACGGTAACTGGAACGGGGGAGGGAGACGGGGTGGGGGTAAAGGTCCAAAGCCCCCCCCCCCCCCCCCCCCCCCCCGCGTCATGGGGATGGAGGTCACTATTTTGAGATGGGGCGGGGATGGAGACCTTGTCCCCCACACCCGCCCTGGTGCACTGCCATCCCTAACTGTGAACTAAAAATTTGATGCAAGCATTTCGTTTGTTGGAGTGTCTGATACCATGATTATCTGCTTCTGGTGTTGATCATTTTCGTCTCCTCTTCTTCCACTCCTATTAAAAAATACTGCATCTCATCTGGAAAAGTTGCTTTATTGTTATAGACTATAGTTAATACATTTGGTTACATGGTCTGAGCATGAGATTGTCAAGCACCCAAGAATGTAAATTGCTGCATCCCAAAAAAGTTGTATTGCTATTAGTGATGCAAAATGATACATGTTTAAATGCTTTATTGGACCATGACCATGTCTCGTTTGCTGGATCTTCTTATCTTTCTTTCTAGCATAGCTTCTACCACTATGCATGATGGAAGTTGTTGTCTCCTTTCAGTTTTATCTTTTCTTTTGTTTTTCCTTCTTCTTTTGCCCTGAATTTGATCAGTCCTATGGATGCGAGATTGGAATACAATGCAGATACATTTGGTATGATACGATAAAAAATTAGAACACAAAGACATGGCCATACACACACATGGATGTATGTGTGTGTCAGGGTGTGTATAAAACAACAATTCTAAATCACTATAATTAGGAATATCAAATAACGAATCTATGTTGAAATTGAAATTTATTGTGATTGATGACAAAAAATTTAAAAGAAAAAGAACTTGTGAATATGAAATAGGTTAATAAAATCATAAAAAAAATTAGATAAAGTTGATGACACAACATTGACTGTGCGTGAAACTCGTTTGACTATGTCCATGAAGTGTAGTGTCGTGTCCGTGAAGTGTCTAAGTATCATGTCATATCCCATGTCGTGGATACACATGCTTAGTGAAGTCTCTTTAACTGCATAACGGGTTGGTGGTACTTTTACATGGTCCATGACCTAGTCTTCCATGTTGACAAGTCATTTTGGGATCGACAATTGGTTTATCTGGGTAAATTGGAGTACCAAATTGAATAGTTTGCTCATCGCTGACCCTAAAAAAAGGTTCCAAAACAAGATTGAACAACTTCTTGTGATCTCTGGCTAGATAGCAACATATTCACCTTCTCTCTATGTTTGAGACATTACCATATTCCTTTCTCCATTTTGTGGGGTTTTATTATTTTTTGGGTATTTGCATCCTCATTAAATTTTTGTAGTGATCTATGCTGTTAGTGTACCCTATTTCTACTTGTTTATCTTTTGTAATCAAGCATGAGGACATTATGTAATCTTGGTGTAATTCATACTGAGGGTTAGTATTATATTCACTTAATGTTTTTCCCAGGGTTATCGGAAGCGCCATAGGACCTGGGGAAGCACGCTTCACCGAAGTGAGTTTCGGAATCACGAAACGTGGTGCTTTCGAAATGTGTTGGGAAGGGCAAAAATTTTAAGGGAAGCACACTTCCCCATTAATGGGAAGCTCACTTCCCCTTCTTTTTTCCTTTTTGTTTTTTTCTTCTTTTTTCCCTTTTTTCGCTTCTCCCTCGCTTCCTAGGTTGCTTTCGGTTCACTTCCTAGGTCTCTTTCGGGACGATTCTTGGTTCGCTTCTAAGTAGTCCTGCGCTTCCCACTTCCTAAAATTTTGGAAGTGCCTCACTTCCTGCTTCGGCTTCCTAAATCGCTTCCCGCTCCCGTTCCCCCAACTGACAACTCTGGTTTTTCCTCTCAACAGCTAGGAAGAAAAGTTGAACAATTAGAGAAACATGAAGGGAACTTATAACCTTTTGGCTCCATGATGCACAAATGCATTCCTTGTGTGCTTAGAGCTTCAGATGCAGTAGCTGTGATTCCATTTTTATATGCATACCATTTAATTTAAGAGACTTCTACCTGAAGAATAAGCTATGTTTGACATGAATATGTTGATCTTTAACTTTTCTATATTACTGTATAGCGCTTTTTCTACTGCAGAACTACTTTGGCTTCTTTTAGCCACTCTCTTCTGTTTATTTGCAGGTATTTGTTGATCATCCTTCATACCACAGATCTGGCAATCTATATGGTGATAGGTTTGGCCCTTTTGGTGACAATCAGGTGCAAATATTTTGATTGTACTGGGAGTTAGCAGCGCTGATGGTTAATTTTCATGCGTTTGTAACCAATTTATATTTTCTATTTGCAGTTCCGATTTACTCTACTCTGTCATGCTGCATGTGAGGTTCCATTGGTGCTTCCTTTGGGTGGGTTTACCTATGGAGAGAAATGCTTATTCCTTGTTAATGATTGGCATGCAAGTCTTGTATCCGTGTAAGATATTGTCCTTGATAATTTTTTATCTTAGTAATGTGCATGGGATCTCAATCAGAGAAGAGCTCAAATATCAAGAGTTTCTTAATGGTCCGTCTTGTTCAAATTTCTAATGCAAAGGATCTTAGGAGGTATTATTGTTCAATTTACATATTGATGTGATTCTAAGGTACAAAGTCCTGTTTTATGATATTTTGGTTGTACAAGTATCTGAAAAGGTATTGTTGCCTTGGTGCAGAGATTTGCATCAACTAGGAACTTGTAAACCTCATAAAAATGATTCATCATTTTTCTTTTGCCCTAGTTTTCTTGTGAATAAAACTTTTATTTGTAAACACAACTAAAAGCCTGATCCACATCTGATACACATTGAAATAGAATTGCTAAATTTTAAAATTATATTCATGGGTTCCTTCTGTCATACACAAGAATAAGCAATGAAGGGCGAATACGTGAGAGCTATAAGAATGACCCACCTGATTCATCTACGCAGAAAGTAAGGGTGAGGAATGAGAGAGAGAGCTGCGACAACAAAGCGGGACTTCTTCACGTTAGAAGTCGTGCCCTATTTCATGTATATATATATATATAAAGCATTAATTGGGTTGGATTAAGTATTTTGGATCCATACCCAGACACAAAGTAAAACTACATGTTACATTAGAAAACCCGACCCGGTTATGATACATTCTTAATACCCTCCCTCACGTTGTGCATGGTCCTGTACCATGGACAACTTGCCTTTGAGATACCAAAACCGCGCACTCGTAAGTCCTTTGGTAAGTAGGTCAGCAACTTGGTCTCCTGTTGGTACATAAACTGGGATAACTTCTTTGTCCTCTACCTTTTGTCGAACAAAATGTTGATCGATCTCTATGTGTTTCGTTCGACCATGGTGGATAGGATTGAAAGCAATTTGATTATCGCAAAACAAATTCGCAACCTTCACCTTTTCTCCTATCTCGGTTAATAAATGTCTTAACCATGTAACTTCGGCAGTAGCAGACGCCATGGATCGGTACTCAGCTTCTGTACTGGAATGCGCAACAGCACGTTGCTTCCGGCTACTCCATGATATTAAGTTTTCATCAACATAAACACAATACCCAGAAACTGACTTTCTATCGTCTGGATCTCCTACCCAATCTGCATCTGCATATACTTCTAGTTGTCTATATTCTCTTTTTGCTTTTGATTGACGATAAACAAGTCCATCTCCAAGAGTACCCTTCAAGTACCGAAGAATTCTTTTAACTGCATTCATGTGTTTTGTACGTGGATCGTGCATGAACTGATAGGCTTGATTCGCTGCATTCATAATATCCGGCCTCGTAAAAGTAAGATATTGAATCATTCCAACTAAGCGACAATAATACTTCGGATCCTCATAGATCTCCCCATCCTGAGCACTGAGTTTATGGTTTAACACGCTAGGAGTATTCAATGGCTTGCAGTTCTTCATTCCTGACTTCTCCAAAAGATCTAGTGCATACTTGTGTTGGGTCAACAAGAGGCTAGTATTTTGTCGATCTACTTCAACCCCCAAAAAATATCGTAGGACATCCAGGTCCTTCATCTTGAACTTCTGACTCAATAGGATCTTTGTGGTCTCTATATGCTTACAAGAACTTCCTGTAATAATAATGTCATTTACATATATGAGAAGTAAGGTGCTGACCTGGTGTTCTCGAAAAATGAACAATGAATGATCAAGTTGAGAACAGACGAATCCATATTGTTATACTTCAATGGAAAAACTGTCAAACCATAAACGAGATGCTTGTTTTAGCCCATAAATAGCTCGTCGCAACCTGCAAACATGTCTCAGGATTATTTTCTGCATAACCAAGGGGTTGCTCTATGTAAACTTCCTCCTTTAGATCACCATGTAAGAATGCATTTTTAACATCAAGTTGACTTAGAGACCATCCACGTTGAACCGCTAAGGATAACACAAGTCGAATGGTTCCCATTTTTACAACTGGACTAAAGGTCTCGTCATAGTCTTCTCCATATGCTTGTGTGAAGCCTTTAGTGACTAGTCTTGCCTTATATCTTTCAATGGATCCGTCAGGTTTCTACTTGATTTTATATACCCACTTAGACCCTACAACATTCTTATCCGGAGGTCTAGGAACTATTTTCCAGGTCCTACATTCACGCAAGGCTCCTATTTCTTCATTCATAGCATCTGCCTATTTTGATGACATGGAGGCTTGGGAGAAATTGATGGGTTCTTCCTGTTTTTCAACCTGTGCAACAAATAACTGCATTTCTGTGAAAAAGTTCTCGTAGCTTACCCGTCTTTTAATAGGGTGTCTGATCCTTTCTGAACGTCTGACCTGCTCAGTTATGTGGGGTGTATCTCTTCTCCTAGCATATACTGCCCCTTTAAATCTTCTGTCATCTGAACAAGCTGTACCAGATGTCAGGGTTTCTTCTGTGATGGGAGACACAATAGATTCCTGAGCAACTGTCAACACGTTCCCACTAGGTTCTGCATTGGTTTCCATGGGCTCACACTCATCTATCACTGTATGACATGGAGCATAGTTATCCATCTCTAGCTGATCAAATAATTCATTTGCTAGCCACGACTGATAGCTTTCTTCTTCCTTGGTAATCCTTGCTTCTTTGTTCAAGTCCTGAACATTGCTCTCATCAAAGACAACGTTTTGTGAGATTTTAATGCGTCGAGTGTCTGGATAATAGCATCGATATCCTTTATATTCATCAGCATACCCAACAAACCTGCATCTACAAACTTTATCCTGAAATTTGTTACGTTGGGAACTGTCAATGTGAACACATCATACACATCCAAACACTTGTAGTTGACTGTATTGAGGCTGAGTACCAATCAACACGAAATAAGAAGTCAAATTATTCAACAATCTCATCGGTAAGCGATTTATTACATGAACCGCAGAGTGAAAAGCTTCTGTCCAAAGACTTAAAGGAATATGGGTGTCATGCAACATACTTAGGGCACTTTCAATAATATGACGATGTTTTCTTTCCGCAACCCCATTTTGTTGTGGTGTGTGTGGGCAAGATATTCTACACCTTATCCCATTATTTTGAAGAAATTCAGTAAATTCCTTTGATAGATACTCTCCCCCTCCGTCACACTGAAAATGTCGAATACTTATCGAGAATTGATTGACAACAAGAGCATGAAATAAATGAAAGAATTTGAATACCTCAGATTTGTATTTCATAAAATAAATCCAAGTATATCTGGAATAACTATCAATGAATGTGACATAGTAACAACTACTAGATAAAGAGGGTTGTGGAGCAGGTCCCCAAACATCAGAATGAACAAGTTCAAAAGGAAAAGAAGCTCTTTCATTTATTGAATTAAAGGGAACTATTTGTGCAGACACATGATTGAAAAAATGGCAACAAAGAGAGAAATGGATAGCGAAAAAAATGTCAATGTCACATTCATTAAGAAAACCCAAGTATGTGAAGTACATAGCCAACAGAGCTAGTACCACACTTACTTTAGGAAACCCAAGCATATGAAACTAAACAACTATTGGCAAAAAATAGCAAGCCAATTGAAGAATCGGTCACTCACTATTTCCAGATGGGGGCAAGTTTCTTTGTTCTCTTGTAATAACGAGCCAACCGATGAATCCTGCTCTCAACCAAGATCAATCTGAACTTGGAATCCTTATCCTTGCGGTTTCTCTCAAGGTGTTTCCTGATAGCAAGAACCTTCTTGATAGGATGGTACAAGTCCTCGGGGATTTCAAGTGCAAGACCTGCATTGTTAAAAGTATTACAAATGAATATCCGAAAAATCATCCAAATAAAAACACAAAGCAAATATAAACTCAAGAGAATAACAATAAAGAACATACCATGAGCCTTCAACATCCTTAGGATCTTACTCCCAGTCACGCTCTTGACCTGTGCAATACCATGGGAGTCACGAAGAATGACACCAATCTGAGATGGAGTCAAGCCCTTCTTAGCAAACTTGCATATGTTCTCCTCAACCTGCGGGTTAAACAAACACCCAAGAGAAATCCATCGAAAGAACAAATTTTCATTAAAAACACTGAGCAAACTGTGATAGAACGAACACATAAAGGAGAAAATCCTGGTAAAAAAGGAAGACTAAATAAAAACACACACACAAAAAGGAAGACACAGACCAAAATATAACCATTAAGCACATCATTTCCACCACTCACCATATAGTATCACCACCGCCAAACTTAGGGAGGTGGCAGGGCTTGACCCTTGCCAACCTACCGAGAACAAGAAGAAGAGAGGTGGCAGGGGCTCGGCCCCCTGTCGACTTACCTGGACAAGAGGCAGGTAGGGGGGCCTTGCCACCCTGCCGACCAAGGCACAATCAGCCCCTCCCCCAGAAGCCCTACGCCCGAGAGAAGAGGCGACGCAGGCGGCAGCCCTGCCGCCTGTCGAAAAGGAGAGGGAGAAAGAATAAGGGGAGGTGCTCAACACCTCCCTCCCTGGCAGACCCAGAGCCACCACAATGGTGGCTCTGGTCCACCGACCCTTGAACAGGAGGGTCGAGGGAGACGAAGAAGAGAGAAGGAGACAACGAGGAGGGGTGCTCGGCACCACCCTTCTGGTAAACCCAGAGCCACCCACGATGGTGGCTCAGGTCCACTGACAACAAACAGGGAGAAAAAGGGATGGGATTTACCTGGGAAGACTGCGGCGACGGGGGAGTCCACGGATGGCATAGGTGAAGGCGACGGCGTCGGGGACATTGGCCAAGCTGCTGGAGCAAGGGCGATGACAGGACGAGCCGCAGAGAGGGAGCAGAGCGACAGTGGTGGCGTCAACCAGACACAGGGGGGAGAGAAATTGCAGAGAGAGAGAGAGAGAGAACGAGAGAGCAGAGGGGAAGGAGGTTTCGCGAGACCTCCCCTCCCTTTGCCGTTGCATGCTTTTATAAGCACGCAGCCGACTAACCACCGGATCTGGGTCGGGTCCGGATCCGGCCCAGGTCCAATTTTTTTTTTTTTGATTTTTTTGTCGGTTTTACATACTGGGTTCTCTACTTTCGGCAGTGAACTGTGACATGTGACGTGGCATTGTCATGTACCTGATCCATTGTATTTCAAATGATTCTACCCAGTGTACCAGGGTCTTTGAGCGTTGCTACCAATGACCCACAGCCAGCGAACCCTGTGAATAGAGAAATGACTGTCTAGCTAAGAGAATTTGTAGGAAACTTCAGATTGAAAAACTGGATAGATGATGTAGCCTAACACGATGAGGTTTTGAAGTCCCTGGAAAGTTGGACAGAATATATAATTGAAAAACATGAAAATTTATGGAAATTGATGACCCAAAAGTTGTGTATATGCTATTTAAATGCATAATAAGCAGATGTTTACCATGGACTGATCTCTTTTCTTCTTTGTCATGGTTTAATGTCAACATGTACCATCCCATCTAACTTCAACGTCAAAGTGACAACATATATCACCAACTTCTGTATAGGAGTTATGAAGATGTTTCCTGTCTACAAGAGTTGACCCTATTCAATCTGCGAAATGTATGGGGAATATCATATTAAAAAACTGACCTGATCCTAGTGCATAACAGACTGTGAGGTAGTAGACATCATGATCACTAAAAGAACTTCAATCCATTGAACAATTTCACTGCCAACATTCATTCCACTTCTATCCTTGACCTTGAATAGATGACCAACCTCACCATTCTAATCAATTCAAGTGGATATGATCAGACCTCCAAGTCAATCACACTCACCTGAAGTAATCAATCTAGCGGTACACACACCCTCTTGTATATCACACAAAACTGACATGGGTGCTGCATCAATCCACTCCACTCCACGAATTCAATTTATTTTGGCCTGGCCCATGTCAAAATGATAAAACCAATTGTTATTTATCTCAACAGTTAAGCTTGGTCTACTTGCTGCAAGCATTAGGCAAACGTTGTTGAACTAAATGCACACACTGCTACATGTTTGAACTTATCAAACAGTGAACAGGGTGGAATCCAATTATGTGTAGATCAGCATTGTTAGAGGCAGTGATATATTTGCTTATCATTGGATCCAAACATGAACTATATGGACTACTGTTCTATTATTTTGAAATGTTGTAGTGTTATTTTTCTGATATTTGTCTACCAATTTATTTGCTCCTTGTCTTTCTTTTGCTTATACTGATGAAAAGATCTAGGACATTTTAAGAAAACTGTTATTGCACTTTTAACATGTCAACACAGCATTGGGGATCAAGTTTTAAATGTCAAGATGTAGTTACTGTTAGAAAGTATGCGGAAATGAATTACAAGAATGCATGATGCATTCATAAGGTCCAACATTGGACACACACAACCCCACAATGGGGAATAACAAAATGGTCCACTAAGGGACACCACAATAAGCCTATGAAGAGGCATAAGTTACATATGCTTTATTGAATGAGGGCCTAAAAGGTCATACTTTACATGGGAGGAATGCCCCTCTATTTATACACAAAGGAGGGAGAGAGTGAGAAAAAGTGAGAGAGAGAAGACCTTGGGAGGCCCAAAGGAGACTCGTTGGGCCCCCAACGGTCACATTTGTGACCGTTGGGGGTCCAATGACTCCTTTAGTTGGGACCCCCAATGCAATGCATTAAATGCATTTTACAATAAATGAAAAATAAAAAAGGAAAAATAAAATACATTTAAAAAAACTAAAATGCCTCTACTGGGCAGAATTATAAAAATACCCTTTATCGGGTATGATATATATATATATATATATATATATATATATATATATATATATATATATATATATTTTAACACCCCTCCTCAAACTTTGCGTGGGGATAACGAAAAGTTTGAAGATACAAAACGAGGGTTCCAAGTCTTCAAAAAAATCTTCAATGGAAGTCATTAACTTTATAGCACATGAAAGAACTTTGCAAATGTAAGCCTTTAACTGTCTTTAATGATCATCCCCAAGCTCCTTTCTCGATGTATCATAGATGCTTCATTCATCCCATCTTGGAGATCCTGTGGAACAAGCCAAAAGAACTTCAAGTAAAAAGTATCTTTGTATCTTAATTAAATAAGAGATATCAAAAATGGATAATAGACCATAACATTGATTAAGAAGGGCAATGATTCAAAAGATATTTTATGCATTTCGATTGAGTATTGTACAAAACACGAATTAAACTTAAACATTGACAAAACACACTAAGTTCTTGAAGAAAGATAAGTGCACAAAGGCCACGCTAAGAACATTTGAATAAAAGCACCCAAAGGTAAAAGGGGACACCCACAAATGCAAAAGATCGAATATCTTAGAATTAGGTGAGCACTAAGGCTCCCAAAAGCATTCTCACAAAGGGTTTTATCAATATTTGG
The DNA here is from genome assembly GCF_984573655.1 of Nuphar pumila. Classification (NCBI taxonomy): domain Eukaryota; kingdom Viridiplantae; phylum Streptophyta; class Magnoliopsida; order Nymphaeales; family Nymphaeaceae; genus Nuphar; species Nuphar pumila. The sequence continues at coordinate 117,165,737 of NC_143251.1, read as the reverse complement.
AAGTAAGGAGTGTGTGCATGGAGAACACTCACAAGTGCACAAAGACACACAAAATATGAGATTTGTATTAAGATCAAGTAAAAAATTTCATGTGTTAGAAATATATCTAAGAAGACAATCTTCTCACAAGAACAAATTGCTCCCAAGGGAATGTGTATAAGAGCATACGAAAGAAAGCATGTTTAACACACATAAATCAACAATAGGGAGACATTTTATCAACAAAAGATGAGTTAATGTGTAACGACCCCAATCCATACCCTTTAAAAATGCGGAATATTTTTTTTTCAATGCGGAAACCTTCCCAGAGATCCGGTATCCTCACAGTTCCAATTTTCATTGGATAGCCCAACCACCACAAACGAACTTGCAACCATCATTCATAAGAACCAAAACAATTTCTTTATTTATGAGTAAGAGTAAATTGTAGAGACAATGTTTTGAATCGACTGAAAGTAAAGTAACAACTGAAAAAGCAAGAAGGATTGAAGAAAGAGCCACTATGTCCCCTGCTGAAGCTGACAAGCCAAAGTATGACTCTCATCCATTCCCAGTAGTCAGTCCAACCTCACTGTTCATCATGTCCTGTGAAAAACCAACAAAGTAGGGTGTCAGAACCGAAATTCTGAGCACAACTACTTCTAAAGAAACCAGGTGAGATAAAGAACATGGATAAGATTTCATGCAATGATTTGAGTGAGTGCAGATATAAAATTTGCAGCATTCAAATATCCATACCTACCAACAATTACATATGCTCACCTGGGACTGGACAACGTGCTATTCTCTCCCAGCCGACTATGTCAGCTAGGAGACAACTTACTGTCCTGTCCCAATCTCTCTCTCTCTCTCTCTATATATATATATATATATTTGTATGCTACTTCCCAGCCATCAGTGGCTGGGGTTTTATTAATAGGCAAGCTGGGGTTAGGCGGACCTCTACTAGTTATACCAGTGTACCACTGGGTTCTAAAACTGCTACGTCCCTACACAAGGTGACGTGCACTAGTTGCTCTTACCAGACAAGCCGAGCCCCCCATCCATGCTGGCAGGGACTCAGCTCTGCCCAACTATATATTTTTTTTGTTTTATTTTTTGACAGGGACTCAGCCCAGCCGAACCAGTCGACTGGGACTGAACAATCACAGTTCTGCCCAGCACACCCTTTTGCTCAAAAATTTGAAATCTGCCCATACAACTTTTCTGTTTACTGTATATTATTTATTTATTTATTTATTTTTTTGACAGTTTAGAGAACTGCCCAGCCTGGGCTTGCTCAGTCCAATAACTGCCCCAAACATATATATATATATATATTTTTTGTGTTTATGCAAACCAAATTTTCAAAACATATTTGAATAGTAAATAGAACCATGGATTCAAAAACAATTTTTTTTTCAGAGGATCTAGGCTAAACATCAATGCGTAGTTACAAAGCTGCATATATATTGGCTGATTAAGAAGCCCTTTTTTAAATATATGCATATAGGAATATACATATATTCATATTTCTGCATTTACTGCCTCATCAGATCTGCCCACTTTTGTAGTGGACAGATCTGTCCAAATCTGGCAGCATAGGTGATGGGACAGATCCATATCCAGATCTGTCTAGCATTGCAGTGGTCAGATCTGACCGTACATCTCATGGGCCAGATCTGACCTGATGTACGACCCATGCAAATAGGTATAAATCTTTAGTAAAGCATGCATTCATTACGAAACAAAATCCTAAAATCTGAAAATATACATCCATACTATGAACATATATCGTTTTTCCCTAATTTGAGCATGAGAAAACGAACCAGATTCATGATTTCGTTAAAAAATATCACCCGAACCAGATTTAGACTCTTTTTCCCTCTTTGAATCAAAAGAACGAACCCGTACCTTGTTTGAAGTTCGAAAAGATCGGAAAAAAAACTTGTCGGACAACCAGAGAAGAAGGTAGATCCTTCTCCTTCTTTTCCAACGTTTTCTCCTCTTTCTCTCTTTTCCTCTCTCCCTTTCTCTCTTTCTTTTCTTTGAGTTTATATAGGGGGCATCTAGGGATGACCCCCCCCTCCCTTTTCGAGCTCCTAAAGAGAGCTTGAGATCCTTTTTCCTAATTTCTTAAAACCCTTTTTTTGACTTCAAACTCTTTCCCTTTCTTTTTTATTAACTTTCATTTTTTTCATATTTGCCTCTTCTTTTATTATTTTACTTTCTTTATCTTATAGTAGCAAGGGATTATTCTAGAAACCTTAATCAGCCAACTACCTTCTCCAATAAATTTCGGAATTTATTTATTTTTATAATAAAATAATTAATTAATAATTACCCAAAAAATTCCAGAGGGTACCTTATCCCTATGGGAGTCTTTTTAACATTAAATATCTTCAATTTAAACGTTTATTCTGATTTTAAGACATTCATTTCATTAGAGCTGGATCCAGATCTAAGATCTAAATCCATATCCAAAATCCATTTGGATTTTAAGCTGGATAAGATTCTACTTAATATGGGTTTTGGACTGAGTCCAAATCCATATTAATTTGGACCATATGGATTGGATCCAGTCCGATCCAAATCTGAACCCGGCCGATCGAGGCAGGCCTTGTTTGAAAAATTGCGATTTTTGGGCCAACCATAGAGTGAATTCGGAAAAGTAAAATACCGTTGAACTCAGAATTCTGAGGCGCATCAAACGGTATATAATTTGAATTTTGCCTCCGAAATTCACCCAAATTTCACTCAAATTTAAAGGTTGAAAATACATTTTTTTATCACCCTTTAATTGGCTAGTTTAGGTCTTGTTGATGAGACCTGGGCCAAGCCCAAACTCCAATATCACATTCCTAATATCGAAGGTTGATCGATTTTTTTCTTTGACACTTAGGCAAATTTTCAGAAGTCTCTAAATTTGACTAAGGATAAAAATGCACGATATTACAGTGATAAATGAGAAGACCTGATTAGGACCCATGTTCGGACCCAAAGGTCAAATTAATATATGGACCCAGGTATAGTTTGTGAAATTTTATACCAAACCCAGACCCGACCCAAGTTCCAATTAAGACCAGCAATTTTTCAATGTAAAAATGATAAAAAATATGTTTTTACCGGGTATGGTCCCGGTCTGGTTCATGTAGTTCTTATCGGGTCTGGGTATGAGTTTTCTTATAGTAAATCCGATTAAATCCGGGTCCGAACCCGATACCATACTCGAAAATCGAGTCCAAGTCTGGTTCCACTTGTGTCCGAACCAAACCCGACCCATTGACACCCCTACTTGTAATAGGTAATACCCATTTGAGGTATGTATGTCATTTCACATTTGCAATTGGCTGTGCCCATTAGGGGCACTTTAGTCCTTTCTATTTTTTTATCTTTCTTTTTATTGTTTTTGTCTTGTTGGTTTTATCTAAGGGCATTAATGTTCTTATCCTTAAGAGCCGTTGAGCTCTCTATTGTCTATATAAAGGGGAGTAATCCCCCTCTTGTAACCTTGCTTGTCTCAAGCATGTATATGAAATTCATTTTTTATTTTTTATTTTTTATGCTCTCTCTTGCCCATTAGTGGCTTTGTGCTTGAGTTCTTGTAGTGACCCATAAGTAGTCCTTGGTTGTGTGCATTCTTGTGTGTTTTGTAAGCCCATAAGTAGCATCTACTTGTGTTTTTGTATTTCATTACAATCTGTTGAGCATACATATAATCTATAGTAGAGAGGTGAATAAAAAACTCTCATGAGATTGCCACAGTGATGTAAGCAACCACTGCTTGATCATTTTTGTGCCACAGAACATAGTCTGGTTTCCTCATGAGAGTAGTTTTGGCGTCTCTCTCCTTAGCCTTTCCTTGGTGAACTTTACCTTCCTTTGCCCCAATGATTGGAAATCAACCCCTTTGTTTGCACAAAATCAACAAAAAAACCCCTAATCTCACTCTTGAAAGTGCCAATTCTCACACTCAAAGCTCTCAAAATGAGTTAGGTTGTGTTTATCTGTAAAAAAAAAACTCTTATATGTGAAATTTGGCTGGACCTTTTAAAAGAGCGAAAAGAAAGTTGTCGGCAAAACACGTTTTTTGACAGTATCAGTACATACCATATGATATGTATGGTGCAGTATTGTTACATCCCTGAAGCTAGTTTCAAGGATGTATCATATCAGTTTTGGACTGATGAGGTACTGTATCATAATGTATCACACGATATGTTATGATACATCACTGGTATATCCTACTCGATATGCTCTCTCTCACACATAAACCTTGCTGAACCTGTTCCAATTTTATTTTGACTTCAGTATGATATTTGTTCTTCAGGCTATTGGCAGCTAAATATCGTCCACATGGTGTTTATCAAGATGCCCGTTGCATTCTGATAATACATAACCTGGCACATCAGGTTCTCTCTCTCTCTCTCTCTCTGCGGGGTTGGGTGGAGGTTGTTTGTTTTTCACTTTTTCTTATTGCATATTTCAAATATCTATATGAATCTGGCTATGTCATTGTATTTTCAACACTTAGTCTTGCGTCAGTTGCAATTACTTAATATAAAGCTACATTATTGCGTGCACAGACACAAGCACATGCAGAGCTCTATACTATCAATTATTAAATCTGGCTGTGCCATTGTAGAGGGTTGTCAGTTTGCATCTTTTTTCAATTACTAAATATGAAGCTATATCATTAACTTTGTCCAGTTGAATTCTTTTTCCAATATAAGGGAGTGGAACCAGCTACAAGTTATGGGAATTTGGGGTTGCCAGATGAATGGTATGGGGCAGTGGAATGGGTCTTTCCGACATGGGCAAGGAAGCATGCCTTGGACCGGGGTGAAACTGTGAATCCTTTGAAAGGAGCAATTGTGACAGCTGATCGGATTCTTACTGTTAGCAAGGTTGTTATCCACATAATAACTTTTTTTTTTGTCAATATGCTGTTGAGAGAAGTTTGTGCTATCTTTCGGCAGGGATATGCTTGGGAAATAACTACGCCTGAAGGTGGGAATGGACTGGATGAGCTCTTGCGCAGCCGGAAAAGTGTCCTAAATGGTATTACATAAATATTTTGTAATTTTTGGCATTTCAACTTCTTTTCTCTGATGAGTTCTATAGCTTAATGCTGTTTACAAATCTAGGAGTCACAAATGGTATTGATGTTCATGAATGGGATCCATCTTCAGACACATATATTTCAAGCAATTATTCTGTTGATGATCTATCTGGAAAGGTTCATTTTCTGCTCCATATTCTGAAACCGTTGATGCTTGTCTATTTTCTGCTCAGTTTCCTGCTTTATCATTATTCTTAGCACGGTATCTCCTAAGGTGGAGAGTATGTACAGGTTAATTGCAAGATTGCTCTGCAAAAAGAATTAGGCTTTGCTATCAAGCCTGACGTTCCTTTGGTAAGAGTGATAAAGTTGTGCAAGTTAGTGGTAGTTGACACTTATGATTCTTCCTGTTTATATAGATTGTGGTAATTTTCTTAGATTGGATTCATTGGAAGGCTGGATTACCAAAAGGGCATTGACCTGATATGTTCAGCTCTGCCAGAGCTTCTGCAAGATGACATTCAGTTTGTAAGTTTTCCTTCTCCACTATATGTTTTAAAGCCTGTGTGAGGATAGTTTACACCATTGTGAATGTAACACCCCAAAATTTTACCCGAAAATACATATAAAGTTTTTTTAAAGAAAGCAGCAGAAATTTATTATTTTGGTATTGGGTTAACAATCTTGGGCGGGTTACAGGTAAGTACACATCCATAAGGACTGGATCCAAATCTCATTAGACTTGGGTCCAGATCCACCCGAGTAATTAATTCTAATAAAGCATTTGATATCCAAACATATCTCACAAATCAAGGAGATACAAAAGATAGAGATATGGTTCTTGGCCCCGCCGCCCCATTCAGCCATCGCTTGCAACTGTTCACCATTTTCTAAACATGGTAAAATAAAAGGGGTCAGACCATATCTAATCTGGTAGGTACAATATCATCACATAGTTGTAAGGAACTAATACATACAAGACAAATCAAACAACTCATCATGCATTCAATCATGTAATCATGGTGTTAATCATGCATTCAATCATGGTATTTAATCATGGATTCAATCATGATATTTAATCATGCATTCAATCGTGTAATCATGGTGTTAATCATGCATTCAATCATGGTATTCCACATGCTTACGAAAAAATCATATGTATTCCAATTATATAGCATTTAAAGAACTAAGTTTACGTAAAATTTGAACATGCTGGTCATGTATTCCATATGCATACATAAAAATCATATATATTCACTTCATATGACATTCAAACAACTAAGTTTACGTAAAACTCAAACATGTGAGTCATGTAATCCACATCCGTACATAAAAATCATATGTACTTTGATCATGTAGCATTTAAATAACTAAGTTTATGTAATCTAGAAATGAAACATGCGTAATAAAACTCTCGACACATTTAATATTCAAGTGTTCGTAATTTAAACATGCGATATGCTGTCACAGGGACTCAGCCAACTGGGTGCCGCACCCGCGTCGACGTGATGCGATGCGATGAGGGTGCGGCACCCGGTGCGGTCAACCTGACCCTGGGTGCGGTCAACGCACCCAGGGTCATTTATGTCCAACTTTTGGACTATATATATATATATATTTTCCGCACCCCCCACCCCCGCACCCAAGTTTTTTGAAAGTGCCGCACCCCCGCACCCACACCCATGTGACATAGGCGATATGCGTATGCATCGTCTTGAAGCATTTACAATTTAAATATACTTAATTTAAACAGGTAATATACATAAATTCCTACACTAACATACATGCATTAGCACCGTACAAATACACGAGTTAGTGTATTTTTGCCAACCTCGTAAAGCGTATCGATACGAAAGAAACTGGAAATCCCCAGAATACCATGAGGGATTTCCCTCCAAATGAATAATATATGTCTCCGGTAATGCAAAAACGATGTTCACAACTGAACATGACAAAGCGTGTTTTGCATCTCGAAATCTGTTCCCAAAACAGAAAACGAATAGGGTGGTGCACACGTGATTTCACACCACAATGCAGTCGGCAGCAACATGAGGAACCACAGTTCAGCTGCAGTCTGTTCTGTAGGCAGGCAGAGGAGTGATGACCTGCAGTGGGCTGCACCGGGTTGTGCAACCCGCTGCAAGGGTGGCACCCAGTTGTGCAGGCTGGCTCTATTGGCGAACGAGCTGGCCAGCACCTCTGCACGTGCATCAGTCGGGATTCTGCACCACCTCAGGCGCTACAACCTACACCTTTGTGGGAGGTGAGGGGTGCAGGCTAGGTGAAGGGTCGGGTTCACCAAAGTGCAGTGCGTGAGGCGGGTCAATAAAAAAAAAATGGGAAAAAGGCTTGGTGCTTCGAAGAGGGAGTGGACATGTAAGAGATGCAGTTATTTGAACTTCAAGAGGATAGTCTTTGTCGAATTTGCAAGGCTGGCCAGCCTCCAGTCGTGGACTTTCAGAAGTCTGTTCTGAAGGCGCATCCGATTGCATCCAGTCAAGGTCAAACTCATCAGCTTCATCCCATCCATCCTTCCAAAATATATTCAACAATGGGTAAAATTATGACAACTACGATGCAGGAACTATATTTAGAGTCTTCAACGACTCGAGGATTCAAATATTGAGGTATTTTAGGACTTTCATGACAAGTGTGAATGTGTAAGCTTTCCACTTTCATGAATGAACTTCCCATCATTCCTTTGCAAAGGAAATGAGCCTGCCAATGTTAAGCTTACCATAGTCAAGTCCTAATCTAATTAGGACTTCTCATTTTAAATGTAGTTTTTACCCCTGGTAGCCCTAGTTAATTAGGATCCTAATTACACATCGATCTAACTTAGGAAATCCAAGTCAATTAGGACTCCATGTTAGTTGGTTAAATCAATTAGGTTAGTTTAATTACTTCATTTAGTGGATATAGCAAGTAGGTGGGAATGTCCCACCCTACTTGGGTTTTGACTTAATTTAGTTGGATCTATGATCTATCCCATATTAGAACCAAATTTCTAAGTGGGGCCTACATAGGGGGCGTCCCACCCTATGGGCTAATTAACCAATTTTAAATCCAGTTTAATTCCAAATCAAATCCAATTATATCCAAATTGAGATTCAACCCAATTAAATTCCAATTGTACACTTAACCACTTTTCAATTGCTTGTTTATGCAAATTCAAATGTATATTTATTAAATTCAATGACAATTTATTCTAGATGAAATTAAATTCTAAAGTCCATTTACAATTATCCAAAATCCATAGTTGGAATATCGGAGTTCTAATATTAAAATATCTGTGATCCATTATCAGAGATCCATTATACGACTATTTATGAGTTTAGAAATGTCAACTGGATCAGATATTATTTGACATCCAACCCCAGATCCTACCTGCCAAAAATAAAATATTTCTAATTATTTTTTATTATTTTTTTCAATTTAACTCCCTAATGTAGGTTTCCTATTTGATTCTTGATCTAGTTTGGATCTAATTAAATTTAAATTAGACACATATCCATATCCAATTCCCAAGTGGATTTTGGACCTATTTGAGATCCAAATCCAAATAACAGACCAAATTAAATTTAATTACATCCAAATCTAAATTTTAAAGTTAATTCTAAATTCTATTCGAATTCCCATTTGCTCGTGGAATTTAATTTCAAGTTAAATTCATTAAAACTTTTAAATTCATTCGAGTTTGTATTTTGGATTCTTATTCACTTCTATCTCTATTAAATAAAAATTAAATCCAAAAATTGAAATAACATTCACCTTTATTGATTAAATAAACATTAAAAATTTATAGGTATTACAATGAATGATTGAAATGCAGGTAGTAGGGAGATGAACTCCAATAAAATAAAGTGAATGACTCGTTAGTTTTCCAGTAGTGCAAGGAGACTAAAATATACTTTAACGATGAAATCATGAAGCAAAATTCAGTATTGGTCTGTGTCACGAAATGACACGGAACCAAAGACATTCCAAATCGTAATCCAAATACCAAATCAAAATACATTTGAATACTAACAAGATACAAACTAATACAAGTTTTGTGAATAAATGATTTCATTCATAATGAACAATAAAATACATAAAAACCTCACTACAAAATGCACTCAAGAACACTAAAAAATATCTAGAACTACCCATCACTCTCTCACTCACCCGTTCACCCATATTTATAGAGAAAAGTAGAGGAGAGAAGAAGTGGAATGGAGAGGGGAAGTCCTCTCATTAAAGAATGAGAGAGAGCTCCCAACGGCTAGAATTCTAGCCATTGGGAGAAAGTCAAACTATCTTTGACTTGACTCCCATATATATATATACATTACATTAATCTTAACAGCCTGCATATATGTGCTCTATGTTCTCTACATGTATTCTCATTTATTTAAATTGAGTTTATATGAGTTATCATAAGCTAAATTTGTTTTTTCCATAACCATGAACTGCTTTAGCAATAAAATCTGCTACTGTACTGGCCACTAGACAAACTGGAGAAACATCTAATGGTTAATAATGGTTACGCATTGCTCCTTAGTGTTTTGTTTTGTCAATTCTATGACATGTTTTTGCCAATAATGGTTAATCTAACATTATTTTTGTCGTTTACTATTTTCAGATTATATTGCGATTATGTATGAAGTAATTTGTTGCATAATATATGTAGTAGCAATTATTTCAATTATAAAACATTACGTTTTTTAATACTATAAGTTGCAAAGCTGAGACTTTGATTATAACTCAATTTCCAAAATGGATTTTTTATTCTTTTAAGTGGGAACAGTTATCCTTGCATAAACTGCCACAAATTAGTATTAAAATGATGATTGAATTCCTCTGGGCGTTCTATGATTTGAGAAGAAACATAATAGATAATGCAGATTGTATGAATTTCTGATTTAGCATTGGAAACTTTTCAGCTTAGATTGATCTTATAAACTTATACTATTTGCTGAATTTTACAAACTGATATATCCTTTGATATTTTTGGGTAGGAAAACATGAAAACTCCACATCTTGAATTAATCAATCTTACTGTTCATACTCATGTTCTTCAGAATTCTTGCATTTTGGTCATATTTAACCTTGTCTCTGCATTTGCAACATGTACCAGAAATTGCATGCCAGGCCACTTCATGATAACATGGTTGAATTTTCTTTTCAACTTGCGATCTAACCTTTTGATTGGTTTTAGTATGTAGTTTGGTCTATGATATGATGGTGTTGCATGAATCGGTAGGGTAATTTTACCCGTTTGTATGTTGAAAATTTGTTTAAGAAAGTCAATTATTTACCTTGTATATATAGAAGTCTATTTTTCGGTGTCCTAGATATGAATGTGGTTGACTATTGCTTTGTGATGGCATATTATAAGGTGGAAAATGTGAATAATACCATCAAAAAGCTACCATGGTAGTTCTTGCTCTTAGATACTTACAAATCTTTCTGTGCTTTGTTCCCTGCACGTGGGCACAAACACACACACATACATGCGTGCACACCAACTTATGCCTTCATTCTGAGCTAATGTGTAATATCAATGTGGTATTTCTTCTCTTTTCAGTATTGAGGTTCATTACTAGGATCATTTTTTGTATTTTGTGTGTGTGATGCTTCTAACGCCATTTGCATGAGATGGATGGTTTTAACATGGTGCAGTTGTAACGCCACAAAATTTTGACTTGTGGTTTCGAAAACCTTATCGAAAAACCTTTCAAAGATTTAAAGTTTTAACTTTTAAAAACTACAACGGAAGACATTTAGAAAGGAACACAAGTCAACAATCCTGGGTACGTTAGCTGAAAAACCATCATTCACAAGTATAACCACTTAAAGGAATTTAAGAAATAAGGCAATAGATTAAAATCTGCAGTTTATTACAAAATGAGCATTTTGTTCCAAAGTTCAATAAATCTAAAGAAAACTCCAAAAAGACCCAGAGCCAAGCCGCCAGCAGAAAGAAGATGAATCTTGATCCATGTTGCACCACGCCATCGGCCGCCAGTGAAGTCCTACTCCTCACCTGCCCATGAAATGAGTCAGTTTCATAACAAACCAGTAGGTGCACGAACAAATAAGTATAATGAAAATAAAACAGGACATTCATGAGATAAGCAGTTATGATATTTAAGCAATTAAAGTCTATTCTAACAAATGTAATAAGTGCAAAGAGTTGTTAGTTGAAGCAGTGTAAGTCTCAGTCATCTACAACTATTCATGAATATATTCTTTAAGTTATGATATTAACTGGCCTGTGGGTACACACAGACGCGAAACTTAGAAACAGCCGAGACCGATCCGGGGGTTTATTATGTCAGGTGTTTTCATTAACCCGGATGGCTGACTGAGTCCGCTCCTAAGGGGACGGTCAGTGATCAAGAGAGTAAATCCCCAAAGGCATTCGTGGCCCATGGATGCATCCAACTTCTGCAGAAGTGCCTGGGAGTTACCACCTAGGATAATTTATGGTAATCCCATTTCCCCTAACTCCGATGACTGGGGAAAACCGAGTCTTTTGCCCGTGGGGTGGTTGTTAACAACCTGTCCATCGGAGTCTTTGTACCATCCATCCTCTCCCTTGATGAACCGTGAAGATCGGATGGGTACGACGGGGGTTTCTTAACCGCCGCCCCATCCTACATGCTCTGGTCCATTAGACCCACTCGAGCATCTTGCCTGTGAAGGCGAATGGTCACCCTTTATGTGATCTCAGCATTGTGCTAATTGCACTCATCGAGGTTGCTACAACCTCATCATCCCACCATCGTAACCCACATGGGACGTACTTGTCCAAAAGTACGATCGTACCTTCCTAGAGGTACAACTACGATGAGAGGGCAACATAATGTTTTATGATTCCTTTGGTTCCTACATGACATGTTTTGCTTTTCTGAGCAATTGGCCTGTGGAGGCCGATATTACCACATCAAAATCAGTAAAGTATAGATTTCACACTTCAATACACTCCATGATCTTACATAAAATTCATACCGTACCTGCCTTAAGGTTCGGTTATAATAGCAATTGCAGTGGTTTTGAGTCTCTTCACAAAGTCTATCTTAAGTATGCAGTTTCAAAGGAATAAGCATGCATAATAGACAATTATGAGTTAAGTAATCTTACACGTAAACAGGCATGCCAAGTAAACTACTTGATTCTTTCTAGAATGAGTCTACCCAAAGAATTTACATTATGCAATTTCAAAAGAATCACAAAGAGTAAAACATTGACCAACCAATACTTCTTCAGATACGCAAGTATGCAAAATAACTATTTTATCTCAGAAGTCTTATTTTATTTTGTTCATACATACTATTCGTGCGACTTTCCCCTACCTCGGGATGTCGTGCAGCTGCGTGCATCTACGCGTGTAGATGATACGAGGCTCGGGCCGCGGAGCTAGAGCGGGGGGTCCGATGCGAGGTCTGCAACAGTGCTACGTTAATTATTATGCGGAGAAAATAGAAGAAAACAAGCCTGCCTACAGGAAAAGAGAGAGGCAGCAGGGGTGTGCCCCTGCTGGCCGAAATCAGAAAAACGACAAGAGCGAGCCCTTGCCTGCAGACAGCCGTGGGGTGACAGGACTGAGCCCTCTGTCAAAAACACCAAGGCGGCAGGGGGGGGTCAGCCCCTGCCAATCGCAAAGAAGCGGCAGGGGCTGAGCCCCTGCCGGCAAAATAAATGTGGCACCAGAATGCTAAAGTGGCAGGGCTGAGCCTCTGCCAGAACAATCAAGTGGCAGAGGCTGAGCCCCTGCCCGCAACAGCCAAGTGGCAGGGGCTGAGCCCCTGCCAGAACCGGTTAGGTGGCAGGGGCTGAGCTCCTGCCTGCAAAAATGAAAGTGGCAGGGGCTGAGCCCTTTCCAGAACAGCCAAAGTGGCAGGGTCACGACCCCCTGCACAGTGAATACGAAATGACAGGGGTCTCGGCCCCTGCCTGCCACAAAAAGAATGGTAAGGGCCTTGGCCCTTTCCTGACGAGGATGGGGAAATGGCAGGGGCCCCAGCCCCTGCCTACCGAAAAAGTGGGGAATGGCAGGGCCCCAGCCCCTGCCTGAAGAATTAAGGGACGGCAGGGGCCTCGGCCCCTGCCAGAAACACCTACGAATGGCAGGGGTCTCGACCCCTGCCTGGCAAAAATCATGGAGCCGCAGGGGTGTCTGGCCCCCTGCGTGCCGAGGGTCAAGAGCAGCAGGGGGGGGGGGGTATTCCCTGCCCTCCTAGAGGCCAAGAGGCGGCAGGGGAAAGCCCCTGCCGCCGGGAAATAGAAAACGGCAGGGGCATTGCCCCTGCCTACCGGAGATCGTGAGGCGGCTGGGGCTAACCCCTGCCAGAGAGAGAGTTCAGGATGGGGGTGACAGGGGGCAGCCGACCTCTTGTCGGATTCCCTATCACCCCCAGAGGTGAGGGAGTGTCGCAGGGGCCATTGGTCCCCTGCCGGCACTCCGGCGCACCTCCAGAGGGAAGAGGGGACGACAGGGGCCTTGCAGGCCACCTGTCGACCCTCCGATGATTACCGGAGAGGCGGGAGGGGGCGGCAGGGGCCGTGCGCCGCCTGCCGGCCTCCCGACGAGGTGACAGAGAGGGGGGTGAGGAAGAGAAGAGGGAGGAGAAGAGAAGAGGGAGGATGGCGTACCTGGGAGCGGTGGCCGGCGTCGGCGACGTGCGCAGCAGGGAGGAGACCGGCGCGGAGGGGGGGGCGAGGGCTGCGAGAGGGAGGCGTGACTCCCCTCGCCCTCCAACCTCTCTCTTAAAGGCGCAGGGGGGGCACCCGAATGGGGAAACCCTCGATGGGTTTCCCTATCTTGCCCGGAAGCGAAGGGGGGGTTTGCGGCGCCCGAAAACTCGGGTTTTTAAAACCCTAATAAAAAAAGGGGCCCGGGTCGGGTCTGGACCCGACCCGGCCCGGGTCCAACAAATTTTTTTTTATTTGGGGTTTTACAGCAGTTATATGTATTTGGTTCACAACCACTAATATGTATTATGTTGGTCAGTCTCCATCTCTGAGATGTATGGTGGATGATCCTGATGATTTCTATATCATGCATTGACTCTCTTATATGGCTTCATTTCTCTCAGATTTCATGTCTCCTTAAAACAGATTACCAAATTTCCCTGAAACAATAAATGCCAATAGCTAATTGCCTCTTCCATAAGTTGCAGTATGTCTTCTTTTCTTTTTCATGAATTGTTTTGGGCCTGTACCGTCCTTCCTCTTTGCTGCATCTTCTGATAGGTAGTACTGAGATATGAAAACTGGAAGAACATTTCATAAAGAATCATCCTGTCCTACGTCTACTTTGATCAAGTATCCTTGTTTCTTTTCCATTGTATTCTAAGCCCTTTTCATCTTAACTTCTTATTTATGCCAGGTTATGCTTGGATCAGGGGACCCAGGCACTGAAGAGTGGATGAAAATAACTGAATCCACCTACAGAGACAAGTTCCGGGGTTGGGTTGGATTTTGTGTTGCTGTTTCTCACAGGATCACTGCTGGGTAAATTCCTAATTTGTCTTCAAAGTTTCAGAAATAAAACCATGGGTTCTGGCACCTGAGACTGTTTGGGAGCTAAATCTGTCTCTAGAACATTTATTTGACTCGTTTGATTCCTTTTTTTGGACTTTGATCTTCTATGCATGAGGTTATCACATAAATCATCCCAATTTTGTTATATCTTATCATTATATTTCAAATTTACAGCTGTGATATATTATTGATGCCATCAAGGTTTGAGCCTTGTGGTCTGAACCAGCTGTATGCAATGAGATATGGAACTGTTCCAGTAGTACACTGCACAGGAGGTTTGAGGGTAAGTTGAAGGAAGTGGTTGAGTGGCTCTGGTGTGTTATGTAGCTTGCTTAAGTAGTTTGAGTTTTTCTGCTTCTTCTGGTTACACAATGCAGGATACAGTGGAGAACTTTGATCCTTTTGCTGATGATGGTGAAGGTTGTGGCACTGGGTGTGTTTTTTCTTCCTAGAACTATTTTTTGAGTAACTCTATTATTGTTTCATCCATGATTCATGTTGCTTGGGTAAATTTCTTTTTGCTTCAATTGGATGGACCTAGTTTATCTGCATTTTCTTTTGAGCTTTGGAGAATCTTGGAAAAAGAAAAACCTTTGAACAAATGCTGGAAGACCAAACCTGTTTTTCTTTTGCATGCTTTAAAGGTGACAAAAATCTTATCTTGGATTGGGGTAATGAGATAGCTGGGTGCTTAGGTCTGTTGAGGTGTGATTTGGTTTGGATCCATGATCTGGATCCAGATCTATACCGGATCCAGAACTGGGATGCATTACGTACTGATTTATTTTATGTTTATCTCATGTGCTGTTGTATTTTATGTTTCTTATATTTACCCCTTATCTTGTATAGTAGGCTTTTAGAAATATGGGGTATTGCTGTAAATGGGCATGTACTCTTAAATGGTAAGTTGTTAATATAATAGAATAGAACCCATACGTCTGAGGCTCTGGCGTTTTGGGGTTTTGCAGCATCCTCTTCTTCCTCTCATCTTCTTTCTTCCTCAGCATAAACCCGGTTCACATGGTATCAGAGCTGGTCTGATATTAAAACTGATCATCAAGGTAAGATTGAAACCTTGGCTGCCAATATTTCTTATCAACCCCTTTCTCCTTCTCTTCACTGCGTATATCTTGATTTTCCTTCTTTCCTGTCTCCTTTTTTCTATTCCTACTGCTATTGTTCTTTGGGTTTATTCTTTAACCCTAAATCAATCTTGTTTTCTTGTTTCTAGCTTGAAAATATGTTTCCAGATCTGGATCTCATTTTCAGATCTGTGAAAGTTATATTCACGTGAAGAAAAATATTCTGACTTACTCTTTCAGATTTGGGTTATGCATCTCTTCTAAATAGTAAAAAAAAGGGGGGGAAGAAGTACTTGGATCATTTTATTTACTCATATTGAGTTGGGTGCTCAAGTTAATCTGATTTTTCGTTCTTTCTGATGTGCAGCAAAAAAAAAAAAGCTGCAGAAAACTGACAGTTTGCATATTTCAAATTGTTTGGGTTTATAGTTTTCTGTTATCAGATTTATAATCTTATATTCCTTTTTTCATTCTTGGCACCCGTTTCTTTGTATTCATACCTTTTCTCTCTTTCTACCTTTATTCGACATGGATTCTTCGGTATTCTCATCTCTTTATGATAGTTTTTTGAATCAGCTTGTTTCTGAAAAACTTAACAATACTAATTTCCTCACCTGAAAACGATAAATCATCCCATTCATTCGCAGCCAAGATCTCTCGGTTGCGACTCCCTTAGAATTTATTATGTAGGAAAAGAAAGTTGATAAAGGGGTTGCTGTAATTACCCATGTTCACAATCCTGAATATGTTTCTTGGATGAAGTGCGATCAAGCACTCGTGGCATACATTATGTCTACCTTGTCTCAGAAAGTTCTGATCAGCATATCCGATGACTGCATTGCTATGGAACTTTGGGATAAGTTGGTTCAAACATATTCTCAAGTTTCTGAAGCAAGGGTCATGTTTTTGAATAAAGAGTTCCAAAATCTCAAGAAAGGGTCCATGTCCATAATGGAGTATTTAAACAAAATGAAGCATATCATAGATAAGTTAGCAACCATTGAATGTGTAGTCTCAGAAAAGGACAAAGTGCAACAAGTACTAAATGGATTGGGACAAGAATATGACGTCGACACTACTTTATCATGTCTCCCTGAGTTGCCAGAATTTGAAGTATTAAGGTCAAAGTTGCTTTTTTTTTAAATGAACATGTCAGAAGGTTCAAGAGGTAATTCATCTAATGCCGACAACCATAGTGTATTGATATTTGATTCTCAGTATGGTAGAGGACGTGGATGATTTGGGAATCAGGGAGGCCGAGGTCTCCTTCCACTTCCAAATATTTCATCACTAACAAATCAGGGTAGAAGAATTCCTACATGTTATCTCTACAAGAAGCCAGGTCATGTAAAGAAAGATTGTTGGTTTAAGGTAGATCCCAGATACAACTTGGAGGCTAAAATTCAAGAAAAATCAGTAGATATATAGGTATGGGCACGAATGAGTTCAGAAGCCCATGTACCAGTAGATAAACAACTTTTGTTGGCAGCGCTTGCAAGACCTACTTTGAAACAAAATGAACAAAGAGTTTGATATGTTGATTCAGGGTCAACCAATCAAATCACTGGGAATGCAGGTAAATTTTGAAATTTGATCCCTTATTTTGGAAACAATAGATTCATTACTGGAGATGGTACTCGACATCCCATCACTTTCACTCAAAAGGTTTCTATTCCTATGTCTCCTTCTAGTCTTTAGTTGTCTAATGTCTTTCTTGTTCCAAATATTAAAAAGAATCTAGTGTTTGTTTTCAAGTTAGTTGATGATACCAACTCGTGTGTTGTTTTTACTCTTTCTATTTATGTGAAGGATCTTCACATGAAGAGGATATATGTTGAAGGGTATAGGGAAGAAAACATGTACATCTTCAAGGAAGATCCGGTGGCTAGAGTCAATAAATGCTTGCAGCAGTCCAAGAGTCAGTCTTTGTCATCATGTTTTGTTAATGAGTCAATGTCAAGTAATTCTAGTCTTTGGCATTGCCGCCTTGCGCATTGTAATGAAGATTTCATTAGAAAGCTCATTTTCAGTAAGCTAATTTCTTTTTCTAGTGAGAGTCAAGAATTTGAGTCATGTTTGTCATAGTTGCCGAGTGTCCAAGAATCATGTACTTCCGTTTATTTCTAGCAATAAAAGAGCTTTGAAATCACACTCTGATGTATAGGGCCCAACTCCTAATTCTTCTTCTTCTTGAAGTCGATTCTATGTGATTTTGGTTGACAATTTTTTCTGGTACACTTGGATATATTTTATGAAACATAAGTATTGTTGAGAGATGCACCGAACCCTAGGTAGGTAGAGAGAGAGAGAGAGAGAGAGGCGGCTGCACAGGGAGAGAAAACTCATTAACATATTATTAAGGCCTCTCTCTATGTTAAATAGAGAGAGGCTTAAAAGAATAATTACAACTAAGCCCATTATGAAAACATAATTTCAAATAGCATCTAATATGAAAAAACTTCACTTAAAACCACCTATTCTCAACACTCCCCCTCAAGCTGGAGCATAGATATCAATCATGCTCAGCTTGTCACAACATTTTGAGAAATTTGGTCTAGCAAGAGGTTTTGTAAACATATCTGCAACTTGGTCTTCCGACTTTAGATATTTGGTAGTGATATGACCAGCTTGAACCATATCCCTTACATAGTGGCAATCAACCTCAATGTGCTTTGTTCTCTTATGAAATACAGGATTGTTCGCTATATATGTTGTAGCTTTGTTATCGCACATCATGGTCATGGAAGAGAAAACCTTCACCTGAAGATCATGAAGAACAATACGAACCCACATCAATTCAGCAGTTGTTTGGGCCATAACCCGATATTCTGATTCTGCACTCGACCTAGAAACCACATTTTGTTTCTTACTTCTCCAAGAAATCAAGTTGTCTCCCAGAAACACACAGAATCCTGTGGTAGATTTTCTATCCACTACAGATCCTGCATAGTCAGCATCAGAATAGGCCACTATCTCCAGAGTTCCACCTTTCCTGAACAATAACCCCTTTCCAGGAGAAGATTTTAGATATCTGAGAATCATAATAGCTGCATTCCAGTGTACCTTAGTTGGTTTGTCCATAAACTGGCTAACTTTGCTTACTGCTAAAGCAATATCCGGCCTGGTCACAGTTACATACAGTAGCTTCCCTACTAGGGAGCGATAGCTTTTGCTATCAACCGGTTTTGACCCTTCTTCAAACAACTGAACTTTATGGTCCATGGGAATATTTGCTGGTTTAGCTCCCAACATTCCCGTTTCCTTTAATAAGTCAAGAACATACTTCCGTTGAGACAAAACCATCCCTTCACGGCTCTTGGCAACTTCTATACCCAGAAAATACCTGAGTGAACCAAGGTCTTTTGTAACAAAGTGTTTTTGAAGATGAGCCTTTGTGGCTTCAATAGCTTTCACATCATCTCCTGTAAGAATGATGTCATCCACATATACCACCATAACAACTATGCCAGAGCTAGTTTTCTTTATAAATAGTGTATGATCAGCTGCTGACCTATTAAAGCCAAAGCGTGACATCACTTCAAACAACTTTTGAAACCATGCACGAGGACTTCGTTTCAAGCCATAAATCACCTTTCTCAATCTACACACCTTCTGACACTCCCCCTTAACCTCGAATCCTGGAGGTTGTTGCATGTAAACGGTCTCAGATAAATCCTCATATAGAAATGCATTTTTCACATCTAATTGGTACAAGCTCCAACCATGTTGAACAACTACTGAGAGAACAAGACGAATGGTACCCATCCGTGCAACAGGAGAAAAGGTTTCAAAGAAATCAACACCATATGTCTGAGTATACCCTTTGGCTACTAATCTGGCCTTGTACCTTTCAAGAGAACCATCAGATTTGTACTTTATTGTATATACCCATTTACACCCAACAATATCAGCATCTGCTGGGGAATCAACTAGATCCCATGTATGCTGAGATATTAAAGCATCCATTTCTTCTTGCATAGCCAGCTTCCAGCGATTATCAAGCTCTGCCTGCTGATAGTTCAGAGGAATAGTTTCAGCAGATAAGGCTGAAATAAAAGACTTCATATGATTTCCAATTCTGGCATCAGAGACAAAATGAGATATGGGATATAAGGTACATTGTCGTGTCCCCTTTCGTAGAGCAATGGGCCTGTTATCATCATCATGAAGATCACTATTGTCTACCTCAGGAGAAGAAGAAGATGAAGGCTCTTGCGGAGGTGGAGCTCTACGCACATATACCAATGGAGGATTATTAAATCTGGAAGAGGATGAAGTTTGGTTCGGGAATGAGGGCACAGATTCCAAAGGAAAAGGAGGTATAGGTAATGAAAAAGACTCAGCTGAATCAACCTGCAGCGGGGAACCGGAAATGGAGTAATATGGAGTGGATTCCAAGAAAGATACATCCGCACTGACATACTCTCGGCGAGAAATAGGATCATAACATCGATATCCCTTTTTATTTTTGGGATAACCTATAAATATGCATTTTGTAGCTTGAGCAGTTAATTTATCACGGTCAGGGCCAAGTTTGTGTACAAAACAAACACATCCAAATATTTTTGGTGAGAAAGAAAAGAGTGGGGCATTAGGTTTTAGGATATGTAATGGAATTTGATCACCCACAGGAGACTAAGGCTGTTAAAATATGTATATATATATATATACATATACTTATATATATACATTCGTATATATATATATGGACTTAAGCAAGCATTCATGTCGTGGTTTGAGAGTTTTTCCCTTGAGATTCAAAAAAATGAATTTATCAGGTCACAACTTGATTATTTTCTCTTCGTATATAAATGTAAGGGTTGGTTAACTGTTTTACTCATTTATGTGGATGATATAATAGTTGCAAGAAATTCTGAGAAGCATATTATAGAAATCAAAGAAGTTTTAAGTCGAAGGTTCAAAATAAAAGACCCGGGAAAGCTGAAATATTTTTTGGGAGTTGAAGTTGATAGAGGAAAGGACACATTGCTGCTGACATAACACAAGTACACCATTGATCTGTTAAATAAGGCTGATATGAAGGATCGTAAGCCTCTTCTGACTCCTAGTCCATTGAATCAAAAGCTTAGTTGTGATGAAGGGGATATGTCTGATGATCCAACCAAGTACAAAAGTATTGTAGGTATCCTCTAATATCTTACATTCACACGGCCTAATGTTGTATATGATGTGAATCAAGTGTCATAATACATGTATTCTCCAAGAACTAGTCATGTGGAGGCTGTTAAGAGAATACTTCGGTATCTCAATGGTATGCTTAGTGATGATTTATGCTATAAGAAAAAAGATTAAACAAATAATGCTATAACTATAATGGCTTATTTAGATGCAGATTGGGCAGGTGATCCAGATGAATGAAGATCTGTTTTAGGATATAGTGTATTTCTTAGAGCAAATCTTGTATCATGTAGTAGTAAGAAATAAAAAGCACTTGCATGTTCCAGTACAAAGGCCGAGTATAGGGTGATGGCTGCAACATCTTCTGTAAAACCCAGAGGAAAAAAAAATTTATTTCGGACATGGGTCAGATCCGGATCCGAGCCCCGTATAGAGGAGGGCTATCGTTAGGCCGTAAGGGCCTAACCAGCGGCGCCCGCCCCCTTTGCTGCTTATAAATGGAGCAAGGAGGAGGAGGGATAATCATCGAATGCTTTCCCCTCCCCGTCACCTCTCCT
Organism: Nuphar pumila; assembly: GCF_984573655.1. NCBI lineage: Eukaryota > Viridiplantae > Streptophyta > Magnoliopsida > Nymphaeales > Nymphaeaceae > Nuphar > Nuphar pumila. Next base: position 117,144,387 of record NC_143251.1, on the reverse strand, counting down.
CTCCCCGATGCCCCTTTTCTCCCCCTCTCAGCTCCCCCGATTTCACTCTTTCTCCGGCTCCCCCTCCTTCTCGCCGTCGCCGACACCCGCTATCCGCCTCCGTCTGTCTCCGCCGGTGACCTCCAGGTGAGTCCCCCTCTCCCTCATCTTCCTGTTTTCCTGCATGAGAGGGGGGAGCGAACCCCTCCGCCTGCGGCCTCGACAGGAGGGGTGGTGGTTTTCGGCAGGGGGGTTTCGCCCCCCTGCCTTGTGTTTTTCGCCAGGGGGCGAGCCCCCTGCCTTCTGGTGTTTTTCGGCAGGGGGTTTCGCCCCCCTGCCTTGTGTTTCCCGGCAGGGGGCGAGCCCCCTACCTTGTGTTTTTCGTCAGGGGGTGAGCTCCCTGCCTTCTTGAGTTTTCCGGCAGGGGGTGAGTCCCCTGCCTTCTTAGGTTTTCTAGAAGGGGGTTTCACCCCCTGCCTTCTTATGTTTTTCGGCAGGGGGCGAGCCCCTGCCTTCCTATGTTTTCCGGCAGGGGGTGAGCCCCTGCCTTCTTATGTTTTTTGGCAGGGGGTTTCGCCCCCTGCCTTGTGTTTTCCGGCAAGGGGCGAGCCCTTGCCATCTTATGTTTCTCGGCAGGGGGCTTTGCCCCCTGCCTTGCGTTTTCTGGCAAGGGGGCGAGGCCCCTGCCTTCCTGTGTTCCTCGGCAAGGGGCTTTGCCCCCCTGCCTTGTGCTTTCCAGCAGGGGGCGAAACTCCCCCTGCTCTCCTATTGCTTCCCGGCAGGGGGTTTTGCCCCCTTGCCTCCCGTATTTTGCCGGTAGGGGGCGAAGCTCCCCCTGCCTCCTTCGGCCTCTCAACAGGGGGCGAAGCCCCCTGCTTTCTTCCTGTTTCATTTTCAGCAGGAGGCTGTGCCTCCCCTGCCCTGTTTCCTATTGAGGTGGGTTTGGCAGGAGCCTCTGCTCCCTCCCCTGCCTTGCTGCCTCTGTCCCTCTTGTGCAGGGAGCTGAGCTCCCTGCCTACCCTAGTATTTGGGGTACGGTACCACTGCAGGTCTTCCGGACCCGTTCCTTGTGGTATTATGGCATATTGACCTTTTTAGCATTGCAGGTTGCACCACAGAGCCTTCTCGTGCTACGTGGCCTGAGACTGTGATCACTTACGCTCGCAAGCATATAGACCCTCACACTTCTTCTAGGTAGGGGTTTGCATAAAAAGGAACATGAACAATGAACTGCTAAAAACAAATGACTTAACTAATAAATTAAAACATTTATGTATAGTATATATATTCGTCTTTTCCTGTACTTTACCTTTTCTGCACTTTACTTTTCCTGCATCTTACTTATCGTTGTCGTCGTTCTATATGTGCCAAGGCTTTCATTTTAGTGTATCTTTCTTTATTGTCTTTTACTTCCAGGACGCGGTTTCGCGATCTTGGTCCCGTTTTCTTTCTGCACTTTATTTTTCGTTGCCGTCACACTATATGTGCTAAGGCTTCTCTTTTTGCACTTTCCTTTCTTGTCTTTTACTTCCAGGATGCGGTTTCACGATCCTGGTCCCTGTTGATTTCATTTGTTGTTGCTTCTGCTATTTCATACATATATATGTCACTCTTTTTTTTAATGTCGTAGTCTCAACCTTGCCGTGGATTGGCAGGGTTCGACAATAGAGCTTAGCCTAGTGGAAGAGCGCAAGTATCAACGTTCGAACTCTACAGTCAGTTACGAAATGAGATACTGGTTTTCCTAACTCGAGACAAGAGCCTCGTTGCACGAAGGGTTGTTGTTTCCTAAGTTTGGGCAAACGTTTGGTTTTTGGTACTATTGCAGCGCTAATATAGTTGGCACAGTGCAATGAGTACTACGAGGCAGATTAGGCCTCGATCGTGCAATAATACTGATTTAGAATACACCTAAAGGGTCTTAGGCGCCTTCACAGGCAAGATGCTCGTTTGAGTCTAATGGAACAGTGCATGAAGAATGAGGCGGCAATTAAGAAACCTTCGTCGCACTCGATTCGACCTAGCTTCGCTAAGAGAGAGGACGAAGGGTACCAACTCCGATGGACATGCCATTAATGACTATTTACGGGCAAAATATTCGGCTTCCCCGGTCATCGGAGGTTAGGGGAAAGAGGCTGCACTAGATAGCCTAACACTTCTGCAGAAGTTGGATGCATCTCTACTAGGCCTTTGGGGGCTTGCTCTCTCGACCACCGGTTGTCCTTTTAGGATAGGATTCAGTCAGTCAACCGAGGTATCTTAAAATACATAGCATAATAAACTCTCGGATTGGTCTCGACTGTTTCGGCTCGTGTGCCATGTACGTACCCACATGGCCGGTTAACAAATGATAACTAAATTAAGCATGCTCACCCTTCAGCTGTTGTTTTTGCATACTTGTGGTATTACATGCTAGCATACTGGTGAGTTCCCTGTGCAGTATTTTTTTTTCTTATTATTGTTGTTGTAGTTTGCTTAACTGCTTTACCTGCTAGTTGTTCTTGTTCTTTTTGCACTCCTAGTTTTTCGCGAGACTGACCCATTTTATAGGCAGGTGATGAGTAGCGACGACATGCAGTCAACGGTGCATGCGACGTGGCTCGAGGCTATACTTTTCCTTCCAGACTTCTGGCTATCGTTGCAGGGTTTTGAGTTTTGGGTTTTTTTGTTTTCACTGGGGGCTGGGCCTCCTGTTGATTTTCCTTGTACAGTGACTTTTTATTAAGAATTTAGTACTCTTTTCAGTTGTCTGTTATTTTTTGCCGTGGTCATGTTTGGATTGTCGAGCTAACGTGCTTGGGATTTGCAAAACTTGATTTCCAAAATAGAAAGATACTTTTTGAAGGGTTTTCAGAACAACAGAGTTCAAACTTTCTGGGAATTTTCTCAGGAAACTTTACTTGTCAAGTTAAGAAATTTCGGGGCGTTACATCTTCAAAAATAACATGGGTTAGATACTTGCTTAGTGATTAAATCAGAAGATGTTATGTTTTGTACTATTTTGCGATAATCAGAGTGCTATTAAGATTTCGCTTAATCCCATTTTTCATGGTAGAACAAAGCATATTAAAATAGATCAACATTTCATTCGAAGCAAAATTGAGAATGGAGAGATTGAGGCTAAGTTTATTGGGGACAAAAGAGCAGGTGGCTGATTTATTCACAAAAAGTTTGAGTAAACAGCGTGTCTAGTTTTTAAAGAGCAAGTTGTCAATGGTTTTAACCATGCACAACTTGAGGGAGGCTGTTGAGACATGATTCGGTTTGGATCTATGATCTGGATCCAAAACTGGGATGTGTTATGTACTGATTTATTTTATGTTTCCTATATTTATCCCTTATCTTGTATAGTAGGCTTTTAGAAATATGGGGTATTGCTGTAAATGGACATGTACTCTTAAAAGGTAAGTTGTTAATATAATAGAAGAGAACCCATACATCTGAGGCATTGTCGTTTTGGGGTTTTGCAGCATCCTCATCTTCCTCTCATCTTCTTTCTTCCTCAGCATGAACCCGGTTCGCAAGGTCAGACTAACAACCGAGTGCTCTCAGGTTCAAGTCCTGCAAGGGGCTATCCCGCAGCTTGGCTATTAGAAAAAGGACCTTATCTTGGATTCACCAAACAACTTGGGAAATCTTTCACTTCATTTTTCCTTAGTTTCTGGAACACTCCCATGAAGACCTAGACTCGTGACTGATAAAAGTTCTTATCAAAGTTCAAGTCTTGTGCTTTCTAAAGACTGTGGTGCTTGCTTGGTTCAGTTGTCTCCTTAATTGATCTCAAGTTAAAGTTTCAACTGATGTGGCTGCCTCGAGGGAGACTTGAGATTGTTTGCAGAATCAAGCGACTATTCTCTAGTCAAAGATGCAGATCTGACTTGATTAAGACCCTTGCTTTGAATAATACTTTGTTACACTTTCCTGCTAAAGATTCATCAATTAAAAGCTTACAATGACATCATTTGTTCTGTCCACAAGATTTCCTGATTCTCAGAACTTACTCCTAAATAGTGTTCAAATAGCTGAAACATCCATATAGAGATGATTAGTACATTAACATATCCTAGCACATATACTCTGTTGTGAACTTTAATGCTCACATTGTTTCTGTTGAACAGGTGGAGCTTTTCTCCATTGTCCAAGGAGGCTATGTTGGGGGTAAGTCAGCAAATGATCAGAAATTTTCTTTACCAGAACATCTAAAGCATCATCAGATTAGGCTACCTTCATTTGGTGTCGAAGTGTCAGTGGTTGTAGGCTTGAAATTTGTGGACTCAGCAAATTTGATGCAGTTGACTTTTAGACCAATTCCATCTAATGATGATGGGATCTGGCATGAGCCAAGACTGGCTTGTCTAAGTTGACCTGATTGCATTCTAGTAAAAACTGATTCTGAACTTGGTTGATCTGCCGAGTGAATCTATTCTCAGCAGTTCCCAAAGCCTATAGATCTTAGAACCTTTTGTGTTTACTGATCAAATATTTTTGTTTGGAACAGACCTTGAGGGTTGCTATACAGACATATAGAGATTATAAGACTTCTTGGGAAGGATTGATGAAGAGAGGAATGGAAAGAGATTCTACATGGCACAATGCTGCTTCTCAGTATGAACAAATTTTCGAGTGGGCCATGTTGGACCCACCTTATGTTCGCTGAATCATGGAGTTCAATGAGACCAGTGAAATTCTGTCCGTTTTTGTTTGTTTTGTTTTCTATTCAATATGTTAACCCTTTGATTAATTTATTTCATTGATTTGTTGAGTTTATAGATGAATAAAAGGATTCCGTATAGTGTAACTACATTTTCTTTTCCTTTTTTCTCTTAAAGTTTTTTGTTGCATTTTTTCTGCCCTATTCCTTTAAGTTTTTCATTTTCTTATTTCATTATTGCAACTCAACAGATTAACTTAATATGAATTTCTTGGTTTTCCTTTGTTTATGTGGTGACTGGATGATCAACATATTAGCTTAATATGAATTTCTTGTTTTTCCTTTGCTTATTTGGTGACTGGATGATCATCATATTTGTAACATAATGCTTTTGTGAGTGCCCCCCCCCCCCCCCCCCTCTCATATGTGTTTGTGTGCGCACGCTCTTGTGCACCAAGTGCATTGTCATACGTGCACATGTTAATGTTTAAACAATTGCCACACCATTGTATATCATGGTTCCCAACAGAAAAGTTTTACACATTATTAGAAATAGGGATGGCTGTGGACCGGGGCTGAGGCTGGGGACAAGGTCTCCACCCCCACCGTCTCAAAATTCTGCCCTCCATCCCGCACGGGTTTTGATTTTAACCTCCATCTCCGCCTCCATCCCCGGTCCAAATGGGGCGGGACCCTGTTTCTCCTCGGTCCACTATCATCCTTAAAGGTATTTTAGTTATTTTACTAACAGGGATTGGGGACAGGGCGGGGTGGGAAAAAGCATAAGTCCATGCCCGCTTTCATCTCCGCACGGGTTTTGATTTTAACCTTCATCCCCGTTTCATGACCTCCATCCCGGTCCAAACAGGGCAAGGCGGGGTGGGGCCTTGTTTTCCCCCGGTCCACTGCCATCCCTAATTAGAAAATGCTGGCAATTGAAGCCTTCAAAGTTCAAACCATAGTTACCAGAAAGCGAAATGGATGCGCGAAGCAATATGTGAAGTAGAAGTGAGGAAGCAAGTGTAAAAAATAGTATGAAGCTTGAGGCGATTTGCGCTGAAAGCAAGTGTGGAACTGTGAGAAACAAAAAAGGAAATGTTTGAAATGAGGAAAAAATGAGTGAAGTGAGGAAAAAAAAATCAATATGAAAAACACAAAAAAAAAGTGAACAAAAAGAATACGAGATATGAGAGAAAAGCCAGTGGGAAGCACACTTCCCACAAATGTGAAACAAGTTTCCACCATACTTCTCGCTCTTAAAAAGTAAAAAGTGTCTTACTTCCCACTTTGGAAGCGTGCTTCCCCCTCTAGGAAGGCCTTTGCGGACTGTTATGTTTCAAGCAAGCATTGGAGAGATTAAATGCAAATTTAAAGGTGTAAAGAAACCCCCTCAATTTCATAGAATACCTAAAGGCCTTTCTCCCAATCAACTATCCAAAGTGGTTTGACCGGACTGCAAACCATATCCTCATTCCTACCCCCAACTACAAACCTAAAACATGGTATCTTGTTAGCTTCAGCCGTGATGTGGAAGTCTTATGTAGGATAGCTTGGTTATAGGTCTTGATTATATTGGTGTAACCATCAAAGACAGCTCATCTTACGAGTTGGTAAAGAAGTAATAAGGTACCTATTGGTGGGCGTTGGCTGCAAGACTTTGGAGTTTGTTTAAACACTAAGCCTTGTGTGGGCGTCATCCTTTATGTCATGCTAAGTAGTAATACGCGTAGAGATATATTTATCCAACTGTTAGGGCTGTTTTTTATGGCATCTCTTTGGTTATGAAATTGACAGCGAACCAATTTGGATAAAAAATATTATTTAAAGATCCTTGTTTGGTTGATGTTACTTTCATCTCATTACCAAATCCCTTTTCGTCCTATTTTCAAAGATTGCTCATTCAAATGTCAACTATTCTGTCGCTTTTACAAGCCTAAACAGATTTGTAATAACACAATTCTTCCTTTTTTCTCTTTTTCCTATCCTCCCCTGAAGCCTGGCCTTGTTAGCTACTCAAACCCTGTGATTCCAGTTTCTAGTTGTTTACTTGTTTTTTTTTTGCGCGTATACCCCACTATACAAAGCATTCAACACTTGGAGTCTTAGACCGTCCATAAATCAAACAAAGGCTGTACCCAGTTTTGATGTTTGGAAGCAGTCACCCATACTTCCATCTAAGTCATGTTCTCGTGGACAGTTCACAATGCAACAAGGTGATCCTTATTGTCAGGCAAGCTAAAAATGAAAGTTAAAAAAATAAGCATACACCCTGATGGACGAACTAAAGCATCAATGTACCACAGCAGAGAGAGAGAGAGAGAGAGAGAGAGAGAGAGAGAGAGAGAGAGAGAGAAACATGCATCTCCGATTGGATATCATATTGTCCATAATAGTACTAAAGTATACATGGCGTATTATGTTCTATATGTCTACTTGAACATATTACATATCCATGTGGTATGTCATACTATAGCCTTTTAGTGGCCGACTTTCCATATCTCCGTATCAATGGAGAATAAACACTTTTATCATCTTATTGGCAAAAACCGTTGTAGGTGTGTCATATTGCATTGCCATTAAATATGAGCGAGTCCTAAGCATTGTTTTTCTCCTCAAAGATATCTAAGAGCGCCAGTGCCTGTGGAAACAAAAACATAGATTAGTCAGATATCAGCCAGAGAGAGAGAGAGAGAGAGAGAGAGAGAGAGAGAGAGAGAGAGCTTGCCTCGGGTATACTGAGCTGAAGCCGGAACTTGGGACCATCATAGTGATGAAGAACGGGCCTGAATGAGTCCTCCTGTAGAGGTGGGCACACCTTCCTCGTAACAACTCTCACCTAATCTCATCAAACAATGTGCATGGTTAGAAGAAGAAGAAGACGCCATGATAGAGAACCGAGCAGAAAAGATCACAAGGAACAACATATTATATATGTCCACAAAGGCACTAGCAACTCTCATTTATTCAGAGACAACTACCTGAGCTGGAAACCGGGACTCTCCAGGACACTTCTTATCCTCCCAAGCTGTGGGATCGATGTTCGTACCTCCGAAACTCGCAGCCTGATCACAGAGGAAATTTCATGATTATGTGCTGGTGTAGAAGTAATGATTGGCGAGAACCATGAAGCCCCATGTATGGGGCTCAAGACTAGCAGCTATATATTGATCACACATGGATCTTTTTTCATCTTATTATGATGCTCAAATTTTCAACAGTTTCACCACCATATTCAATAGAAATGAGCCAAGAAGCTCATGCACGAGCTTTCCATTTTAATCACCTTTACACTAGATTAGCATTTTGTAGGCGAGTGCTATTCAAAACTCGCTAAGTAGGCTAAATTCATCCATGGACAAGGGGAAAGTTGAAGCTTTGATGAACTTAATGGCGACCACCAACTACTGACATGGGCCTCCCCGACTGATCTTGTGTTTTAAATCCACGAGAAGAAGGGAAAAGAGGCGAGAGCATACCTCGAACACGCCATGCAGCTGATGGGTAGAATAGTTGTACAAGAACAAAGGTAATCCCGGTGTTATGGATCTAACAGAGTCCCGGTATCTTTGCGGCAAACCTGTAAAAGCATTAAAATTAAGCATAATTAGAATGAAGAAGGGAAGCCATCATGCCTGTGGAAGTCAGACGGGCTTTTATTGAATCTTGATACCAACAATTCAGTCATTTTTGTTCAACACAGAGGGAACTAAAACTGATTTTAGCCCGAGTAAACCACATGCCGTTTTCTAAACACCTTATCAGTTATCACAGTTTGTGAGGGTGAATTGATTCATTCCAAATCAAAACAACCATCGTTCGGTTCTCATGTAATTGCGAAGGCAGGAAAAAGGAGAATCAAGAAAGAGTTCACAAAACAAGTAAAAGTATGGTAGTTGAATTGACAGCCAAACACAAAAGATGGATAAATGTTTTTCTTTTGTAGATGCCACCGCCTGTTGGAATCCTACAATTGAAAGCCATCCAAAGAAAACTTTGGCTTTTTCAATACCAACTACTGGATTCCACGGTATTCCATACAATTCCACAAACTAAACGTGCAGTATATGTGGGTGGGATTTCCCACACCTATTCTAAATCAAACAAATCCTTTTTCTGGAATATGTATGAGAGAGAGAGAGAGAGAGTACCAAACAGTTGCCGACGAAGATCGTCCTCCATGGTGTCGTTGTTACAGACGAAGATATACCCTCCAAGCGGCTCGTTCCGAGGCAGAGACTCGGAGGGAGGGAGCGTCTTGAACCTCTTGTCGACGGCATTCGTGTTCCCCCCGTTTCCCCCCTTCCCGTTCTTTCCACCAACGCCGTTGTTGTTGTTGTTGTTATTCTGTTTGTTCCCGTTCCCGTTGTAGTTATGCTTGTTCACCTTTGGGTTCTCTGCCACCCTCCCGTTCACGGAGCTCCTTCCTATGGTGGCGTTCGATCCACCCCACTTCCACCCATCGTTGAAGTTGTTCACATCCGAACTGCCCTTCTGCTTCGCCTTCCCCTTGACGTCCACGTTCCTCTGGATCTCCGCCTTCTCGTTCCCCCATTTATCGTTCACCCGATCGTTCCCCCATTTATCGTTCACCCGATCGTTTGATCTTGCCCAGATGTTATCCCCGATCGAGAGGTTCGAGAAGCCGTCGAGGTAGGAATTGGAATTGAACGCCCACCTGTTGCTCGAGAAATCGTCCGTCGCTCCGCCACTGTTTCCGGACAATTCGACCCGGAGTTTGTCGCTGAATTGCCAGAAGGATTGCTGGCTGTCCATCTCTTCCACCTGAATTCCCTAATTCCCAAACAGGGGATCTCCTCCTGATTCGATTAAACACAAAAAAATCCCGGTTTTTCCAGAAAATCGCACCCGAAAACACAACTTTGTCCGCGCAGAAAAACGTCAAAAGAGGCAGAATTACGGTGTAAACTATAGGTAGATCTGACCCCAAAAAAATCCTAGAAACCTCTCAACTCCGTCAGACCAAAAAAAAGTTCAAAGATCGAAATCCAGAGCAACAATCAACCCTCAATTCTCTACCAGACAATCACCAAACCCCTCAAACACCCAAACAGAAAACGAAAACGCTAATTCCTCGCCGTACGGCTCAAAAATTCCTACCAGCTATCTTCAATATTCCGGCCAAAAAAACACCTCAGAGAGAGAGAGAGAGGGGGAAAGGGGAAGGTGTGAAGGCGAGGAAGGACGAAGAAGAAAGGGATTTTATAAACAACGAGAGCAGCGCCGTAGTGTACTACGCTGAGTGAAAGAGAGAGAGAGAGAAGGCTGAAACGCGTTTTCGCAAAGAATAAAGGGTGGGAAAATGACGCACCGCGCTTCGACGAAGGTGCACGGCACGCTTTCTAGAAGCTTTGATAATAAAGTTATACCCTCGTCAGTTTTCTAAAATGCCTAGCTTACCCCCTTCGCTGCAGACGTCCGTGCTTACTTGGCTAGGTGCTGTCGACCGCCCGATCTTCATGATGGACGGCGGTTATCTGCGATATATGCGTGGGCGGTTTCCGACCGTAAAAGTGTGTCCATTATTTCTGGTAGGTTTAGTGATCAAGTAAATCGCAGTCCGAAAGGTTTGGATAATTAGTTTGTTCGGGTCTAGATGGGTCTACAAGTGTGGACCAGGTCATCGTAAGCTTCCTGGATTGGCTGGTTACATGGTTATGCGGTCTTTGTCACCAAGACACGGAGCAGCCTCGAACCTAGCAAATTCTTGGGTATTGACCATTCGGATCCGAATTTGGCACATGATCTTATAGAAATATGGATGAAGCTAGGGGTGGCAAAACCTGACACGACCCGCCAACCCGCCTCTTAGGCGGGTTCGGGTTTGAAAAAAACAAACCCGCTTAATAAACGGGTTGACCCGCCTAACCCGTTTATTAAACGGGTTGGGTTCGTGTTAGGGGTATGCCAACCCGCCAACCCGTTTAATAAACGGGTTAGGCGGGTGGGTCAACCCGACCCGCCAACTTGAGAACCCGTTTACCCGACCCAACCCATTTTTTAAATGGGTTGGCGGGTCGTGTCGGGTTACCCGTTTATTAAACGGGCCGGGTTTGTGTTTGCCACAGCCGACCCGTTTAATAAACGGGTCGGGTTCGGGTTGAGGTATGCTGACCCGCCAACCCGTCGGGTCAACCCGCCAACCCGACACGATTGCCACCCCTAGATGAAGCTATTAAAACCGGATTCAGATCTATATCAGCTTGCTATGGATCCGGTAGAAGGGCTTGAATTTTTAGGCAAAATAGAGAAGGGGTTGGCCTGCTCAAAACTGAACTCTACATGAAAATGTCTTTGTTCGGGTCTGAGTTAGAATTTAATATATTTGGATAGGGTTATCTCCTCGTAAAAAATGTAGGATCCTAAGGAAGTGGACCTGAAAACCTTATCCAGATAACTTGGATTTTCCTTGATGGGTCCAGATCCAAGTGTATTGGATCCAACCAGTTTACTACCCTAGTGTTGATGTAAACTTTTGAACAGTCAAAAGATTCGATTTGGACCAAGTCATCGTTGTCTAGGGCTAATTTTGGTATTCTACATTTATATCAACATAAATAATTATTTTATTAATATAATTTTGGTATTGTACAATTATGTCAACACAAATAATTCTTTTATTGAATATTTTAAAAGATTTTTATCTAATAAAGGAGCATCAACTTGCCTTAGCTACGAAGGCAAGGCTCCTACTTAATATAAAATATGGCTGACCAACCACATGGGTTTCTGCCACGTGGCATCTGTGAACCCACCTGTTTGGGAGTGCTCATAGTGAGTTTGATTAAGACTGAAGCTGATCTATTTTCTCTGGATATGGGCCCACCCAAAAATATGAAGTTGGATCCATACCGGGTAGAACAAGTCCGGATCGGTTTCAGTTCCATCACTAGATGACACTCATGTCAGTCGGCGGATATAAATGTATTTTACTTTATTTATCCATTTTTTCGGGTATGGACCAAGGAATAAATGATGGACCTTGTTGATAATCTGTATTGGTGTATTTTATTAATTTCATAGCTTTAGAAGGGATAACCTGATCCGGTGTGTTGAACTCCTGGTTCTTGTCTCGTTTTCCTGGTGAAATAATAGGAAGTTAGGCACCTAAATGGTTTGGATATGTGGCTCATAACCAATTGCAAACTAACAGGTAGGGTGCAAACGGGTCGGATATTGTAAGGGCCATGATTGGCCTGAGATTGTTCCCTTTTAGCATCTCATCAAAGGTTCCTGATTCACACCATAACTAAGCCTTCATTCTTATATACAAAAAGAAACGAAAAGAAAAAGACCTGATTCTGACCCGGATCCAACGTTATCTGTTTACCTGTTTACAGTCTTACTTACAGTTCTGTACCCCCAAATGCAATCGATTCAGATATCATGGGTCAGAACCCGTCAAGTGACAGAATTGGACCAACCCACTTGAATTCCTAGCCTAGGATCTTCTAGGACTGAATTTGGTCTCAGATTTGGATCCATATATGAATTCAAAAACCCTGTGCAGAGACGAAACAAATTAGCTCCCTACCGTTATTTGGTCTAAAATTTACATGTAAAATAATGCAAGCCAGCTTATGACACTCTCAATTATGGTTACTTTTATTTTTTATTTGGATTTGGATTTGGATTCAGTCCAAACATATCATCTATCAAAGGTTTGGATCCATGTTGGGTAACTGAACAAGCCTGAAAAGGAATTTGCTAGTATGGGCATAAATTTGCCAAAAAAGATTTTTCTGGTTGAGCCAAACCTGGTCCAAATAACAGACGGGTCATCTTTGCAGTGTAATTTTTTCAGGACATCTGACTGGATCCGACCTGAGTATTTTATATAAATCATTAAGAAATTTTCAAACACTCAATACACTATACGGGTCCGTTTGCTTGACACGGAAAGTGGGCACTTTTCGAAGAAAGGCATCGACGGACGTGCATTTTGGTGGGGCCTACAGTGACAAAACAAAACTGGGGCTTCTCTTTCCGCACAGAAAGATTGAACTCGAGGGGTTAAATTCAGGATTTTGTTTTCTCAGCCTGAGAAAACCAGAACCCGTACCTGGCCACATGTTATCTGGGCAGGCTCGGGTTCACCCTAGTGGGTCAGATATCCGATCCAGTGTCAGCCCCACTGGCAGGCCAACTACCACAATTAAAAGTGGACTTATCAAAGAGAGAGATTTAGGCATCAAAAAGTCCCAACCATTAACCTTCATGCCAATGCATGGGGAAACATGAATGGATTGTGGACCATATTCATGCATACGAGAATCCTATCTACACACCTCGGAGTGGTAGCCAAGGGAGAAGGTGCTGACCCCTTTGTTACATTCACTGGCTCCATTAAGGGCTCGAGTGTCGTTGATCTCACCCGGAGATTACTTTTCCGTGAAGAACTTTGTCATAAAAAAAGAAAAAGAGAACCCTAACTAGGGAAGGGGGATTGCCCAACCAAAAGAAGGTCCAAAATCTACAACCAACGATGATTAAACGACTCCCCGTTGCCAATGCTTGAACATCTCATCTATCGGACTTTATATATTTGTTCTTTATAATTTTTATTTAGTAAGAAATATGCTTTAAGTGAAGACTTTACTACATATATGCATGTTTTTTATAATGCGAAAAATTGGTAGCTCACAATGCACTTAAAACTTTAGACAATATAAAGTATAAAGTATTGTGGGTCGTTGATTTCTAGTGCTTTCAAAAATACATCTAAACCAGTGTTGTGAGAGGCGTACGCCTCAGTACTTGAGGCGTATGCCTCAGAGGTGAAGCGCAGGCTCAACGCCTCGCTTCGCCTCATCGCATTTACAACCTTGCTTGAGAGTCTCACGTTGTGAGAGGCATACGCCTCAGTACCTGAGGCGTACGCCTCAGAGGCGAAGCGCAGCTCAACGCCTCGCTTCGCCTCATCGCATTTAACAACCTTGATCTAAACATCAAAAATTCATAATTCAAAAATATGTTGTTCACTAAATGAATGATAAAAATTCAATATATAAAGTTTGATTGATGAAAAACTCAATCATTAAAGAAGGAATGCCGTCATTATCATTGGTTTAAAGCCTTAAATTTTGTTCATGCATCATAACCGGATGATTCAAGAGCTGGTCCTTATAAAACTAAGCATGTGGACCACATCTGTACAATTAGATTTAAGAGAAAAGAACAAAAAGTCCATGAAAATCGTAGTTCACACAATAGTTCTCATATTCTAGTTACTCAAATAAACAACATAAAACTTTGAACTAAGAGGACTACTGCCCCCGTTGGCCCCTAACGAATCGCCCCAACAATATTTAAGAAAATCAAGATGCTCACAAACATGTGGCAAGGAGTGTTGCATATGCAACAACTATGATCAAACTGAGGTTGGATAAAATTATGCCAAATTTCAAAGGCACCAAAATATAATTACAAATCAGCATCTTATAAGTTAGCCTATATATCTTTACCCAATCTTGAAGTTGTTGACCAACTTCTGTATTCCCTCTTTCCTCTTTATTTTTAAATTTGGGGTGGGCTGTTTCAACTTTCAAGTCCACCGTGGGGCACCACAAGGTGAAAATTCAAAGCAAAGAACATTAGGCTAAGGTGAATCCTACTTTACTACGATTCAAAGCAAAGAGCATTAGGCTAAGGTGAAGCTGACTCATATTCTTTTCTCAAGTTTTTATCATATTCTATCCTAGGGAAATGAAAACCTCCTCAATGGATGTTTTATTGGATTTTTGGTATTTTTTTTTTAAATTTTGACATACTGATGTGATTTATATGCTTGTTTTTATAGGAACCAGTTCTTGGAGCATTTGATTTTGATGCATGAATAGGTTTTTATAAGTTTCAAAATCAATGGCATACAATTTTCATAAATCTTCAAGGCTCTAAATACCATTTTTTCTATCCAAAATTCATGATCCAAATGTTGATTTATATTAAATCAATACACATCTGTAATGTCAGAATTTAAAACAAAATACCAAAAAAATTTCATTGGGGAGGTTTGGGAGGGTTTCCATTGAAGAGGTTTTATTTCCCCAATCCTATACTTGGGTTTTTATCCTATCTTGTTTCCTCCAACTAAACTCTGATATTGAGGTGAAATGAGATAGTTGTATTATAAGGTCATACTAGCATAATTGTGGGTCTCAGATTCGAATCCCATGAAAGTTATCCCCAGCTTGCTTATAAAAAAAAAAACTAAACCCTGTCACTAGCCTAATTTTTTCTATTAACGTCGTTCCCATAAGATGAATAAGAAAAGGGTATGAGTATTACCAAAATTTAACTGACATGGTATAATTAAAATATGACTTTATGGATGGTGATGACAATGTTTGGCCATAAAAACTTTAGCCACATCTTATGAATATGAGTATTACCAAAATTTAATTGACACGGTATAATTAAATTTTTTTTTTATGGAGATGATGATGATGGAGATGATGATGATGATGTTTGCTTAGTTGTTTGACAAAGTCCTAAGAATCCCAACATGGCTTGGAAAGCGAGTTGTCACCGTTCACATTGACAAAGGCAATGTAGGAAACTTTTTGGTTTGACAATTCTTGTGGCACACAATGGTGAGTCCATACGACTCACACATATTAAAAAAGAGGAAGAAGGTGCACTCTCAAATCTCTATGATCAGTGGATGTAGATAGGGAAGGGAGACCGTCCAACCAAAGGAGGTCCAAAATCTACAAATTTATAGTTTGTAAAATGAAAAACATGGGTAATTCATATTTTTTAACTTTTTATAATCTTAGCATACATATGTTGCAAAAAAACACTTTAAAGAGGTCTAGTTTATCTCCTATACCTCTCACTGCTAGAGAGAGAGTTATTCATCATGTTATTAAACAATAATTTATTTTTGGATAGTCCAAGTAAAAAACCCCATCACCACCTACCTACACATTGGCTGGCCTTTGGTTGGCAAAAAACTCTTAAGGTCCCCCTGCCTACCGAGGTGTACCTTAATTACGTACGGCAAGTGATGTCACCCGTGGGTTTTGAACTTGTGATGTTCCTTTAACTCCGTGACATTTACAAATTACCCCTATTAGATGAGGTATTAATAATAACACATGGTCTTTAATGCTTTGCATAAAACCATCTAAATTAGAATTCATGCAAATCATCATCATCATCATCATCGTCAAACTTTACCCCCAACTGCATGGTGTCCTTTTTATGGGTTTCGTTTTTCATTCTTTTCTACTGGAAACTGCAACTTGGGTAACTTTTTAAGCTTGTATGTCATCTTATTGACTTCTTCCAAGTCTTCAATATTCATCTTTTCTTAAATTTTTTTCACTTGTATCATGTCAATTTTTCTTATGGTGCTATAATAGGTCTTTATACAAAAAATCCCAACTATTTTAAATGATAATTTTTAATATTTTTTTCATTGGCAGAAGCCTTACATGCTATGATGTGATATATATATATATATATATATATATATATATATATATATATATATATATATATATATATATATATATATATATATATATATATATTATCCTTTTCTATAATTTCAACACGCCAATTGTAACCAACGGGCCCCCACTTGCCTGGTGGGAGCAGTCAGTGCACGTCACCTAGTGTTGGGGACGTTGTAAGTTCAAAACCCAATGGTACTATTTGTATAACTGGTTGGGGCCTGCCTAACCCCAGCTTGTCTATCCAAATAAAGCAATAATAAGCCAAAATGTTGGTCTAGTTTTGGGCATGAATATGGCTTGCGCACGTTTGGAAGTGAGAAACAGGTGGGAAAGATAAAAATACAAATTTTGTGTCCAAACAAGATTTTTTTTAGAGAGTTTTTCTAAAAGTACAATTTTTGATATGAAACCTTTCTCCACCTGGGTGTGGAGGAATGTTTCTTAGAGAAAATGTTGATTTAACACACTTTCCACCAAGGTTGTTAAATGTGATGAGGCGAAGAGAGGCGTTGAGCCTGTTATGAAGCGAGGCATAAGCCTCGAGGCGTTGAGGCGTAAGCTTCATGATCAAAATAATAAAATATATAATATTAATAAAATAATGAAAATTTTATATGGGTAGCTTCCATTTCATGTGTACCCATATCTCTCAAGTCATTAGATGGATTTGGTTTCCTCTATGTTCATAACAGATAGGCTTATCTTGATCAATGCTAGAAAAAGGTAAAGGAATTTTTTTTCAAAAGCTTATCTTCTCATGTTTTTTTATTTTTTATTTTATTTAATATGTTTATTTATCAATACATATTTTAAACAAAGTATGTGATCTAAGATAATAGGAATTGAAATCGTAAGAAAGTTTTGTAAAAAAAAAAGAAAATACGGACGGGACAATCTACATTAATGCATTAATGCTAGTACATTGGTAATTATATCATTTCCTGCCAAGCCAGCAAGGAAGAAAATACGAACGGGACAATCTACATCACAATAGAAATCTCCCTCTCTCTCTACTGATTTACACTTATCTTCCTCTCTTTTTAAAAAAAATAACGAAAAGAAAAAACTAGAAAACAAAAACTATAGAAAAGAAAAAAGATGTACGGCATCACTGCTAATAAATATCGAGAATGAATAAGAAATCTCAAATCAACTCAGAAAATAGGTACGACTTTTGTTGGTGGTATTGGTATCATCGATAGCCAGTTTATTATTCTCTAGAGTGGTGGTTTGCTTTCTCTATTTCCATGGTTTGTGTGGTTCCTGAAATGGCGCGGGAGAAGATCCAGATAAAGAAGATCGACAACATCACAGCGAGGCAAGTGACCTTCTCAAAGAAGAGGAGAGGGTTGTTCAAGAAAGCCCAAGAACTCTCCATTCTTTGCAATGCTGAAGTTGGTGTCATCATCTTTTCTGCTATCGGCAAACTCTTCTCTAGGTACCTTCCCCTCCCCTCTCTTGCCAAGATTCCAAAAGCTGCAGGGGGCAAGCCCATGCCTGCCAAAAACAGAAAGGAAGAGAGAGAGGTGGAAGGTGCGACAGGGGGCCGTTGACCTCTTGCCGCTCCCCCAACGTATGCAGAGAGAGGAGAGGCGCAGCAGGGGGCCGTCAGCCTCCCGACGAACATAAAAGAAAGGGGAGAGAAGGAGAAGAAAAAGACAGAGGTAGAGAGGGTGCATACCTTCGAGGTCATCAGCGGTGTTGATCGGAACACGTGGAAGGAGGCGGCATCGGCTCTCCAGAGAGGCGTCAAACGCGAGGTCATCGGTGCTGGGAGCGAGAGATGAGGAGGAGGGAGGTGCAGGCTGAGATTATGAGAAAGCTATCCCTCCCCTCTGCGATTTTTAAAGAGGTCTGGAGGAGGCACGAAAAGGGAAAAGGGGGGGGGGGAGAATGAAGGTTTAAAAGAAACACTCCCCCCCCCCTGTGTTTTTTATTTTCGTGGGTTGTACATGAAGTGCACGCCTTAGAAGTGAAGCTCGCCTCGATGCGAGGCGTGCGCTTCACCCATGTGAAGCGTGCGCTTCAAGCCTGCAAAGGCCTCATACAACGCCTCAGTACCTTGAGCTTGCGCTTCGCCTCTGAGGCGTAAGCTTTAGGTACTGAGGCGTAAGCCTCTCACAACACTGCTTTCCACCGACCACCCCACCAAGAGCTTCATCATTGACGGAAGATGAGACGGCCATGAGCTACCGGTAGCGGTGGTCGCGCTGGGATCCCCATTTGCCGTTTGCCAAAATAACAAAAGAACGCTGTTCGCCGGAGTCGCTAGGGGAAAGAATGGTGATCTTCACACGGCTGTGTGGAGCAAACCCTCCCTGTTTACGCATGGTGTCTTCCTCTTCTTTCTCTCCCCATCAATGGTCTGTGATCGTTGCGTTCACAATTCAGTTGCTGCTTACTATTCCTCACCTTCTCCCTTTTAGGTTCCTATTTTTACCTTGACGCTTTCCCCCTAATCTTCTTTTGGGGGTAATTGGCTTCTTATGAAGATGATATTTACTTGATTTTGGTTGCCTTTTTAAGTTAGGGCTTGTGGGTATAGCACATTGGCTTTTGGTTTCAATGGTGGACTCCTTGCTGCTGCTAATCCTACACTGTGCAGGGATGGCAAAACACACCAGGATTCATGTCCTGTTTGAAGATGAGACGCAAGAGGTGGCAACCATGATGGAGAAGCTGCTTGATCCACCACCCCTTCTCCTCTCATTTTTTTAACATTTTTCATTTTATTTTTCTCATGCTAAACAATCGAGTGAAAAGATTTTATTTAAAAAAATTATCATATCAAAACTTCTCGTAGGCAGAATATTCTTTTCCTATGAAAATTTGTTTTGCTTCCAAACACGCCCTATGCATCATGCAGACTGTCAATGGATCAGGTATCTGACCCATCAGGATGTACCCAAAACCGCCCAATTAACTATTACCCATTTGGTTTCGGGTTTGAGTTCTATCCGGTCAAGAAAATAAAATCTCAAACCCAGACCCATATAATTTAAAGAGCACATAGATACATATATAATACTTGGGTCAAGCTGGGTGAGCCAGATATTCAACAAAGAATATAACCCAAACCTGTGTATTACTCTGTTCGGCTCGACCTCGGTAATATTCTGTTGGCATCTTTTATGCCCATATTAGGGTATTCTGGTTCATCTTCGGGTTGAGTATCCAGTACTAACCCCACCAATTGACATCCCAAAGATACGATAGACATGACATGTTTTATATGATCCGATTGTATAAGCGGATTTTCTAAGGGATACAAAATTGAACTGCTTACAATGCCTCAAAATTTCAGTACTAATAAACCCATTTTAGGTCAAAACCACCCAATCCAAAGTGCATTTCCAAGTAAATGGACTATGCATAATGCATTTGTGGGGTCAAATTGGTTAAATAAAGCTCACACCTATGAGATTCAGCTAGAAAGTACCATACTCTCAAGTGTATCCAATAATTTTCCTCTATATGTATTTATTTATGGATAAATATTTGCTACTAATAAAGGTAAGGAACTAATGAATTAAAAACTTGCTGAGGATCTACATAGTTTGTTTAATAGGAAACTTGTTTTGAATCATGTGATTATGACAAGTAATTAGGTTTTAAAGGAGTAAAAAAAAATCAATGGCCTGCAATGTGCCAAAATTTCAAAACTCAAAATATCACATTTTCACATCAGAAAAGCACAACCTGAGAATTGATCCTTAGCAAACAAACCATGTTTAACACATCTATGCATTTTGATTGAGTCCATACAAGTTGCACCTATCATTTCTAGCTCGTTAGTTCCTTACCTTCATTAATAGAAAATATTTTCCCTTTATATTTATTTATGCATATTCACCAAAAGTTTCAAAGAAAAACTTCAAAGTTCCAAACTATATAAATTGATAAGTTTTTTTTTTATATGCATAAAACTGTTCTCTACTAGATCATGTTGCTTCGTACGATCCCTAAATTGTCGTGGTCATGTTCCTTTTAGTACCAATTTGTGGTACGTTTTGCACAATGAGAGAGAGAGAGAGAGTCACTTTCACATCTAAACTACTGATCCTCCAACTGCCAACTAATTGTTACATAATTATGGGGCTAACCAATTTATTATACAATTATGTACCAAAATCTTCAAATTAAAAGACTAGTGCAATTTGTCTGCTTTTTATTATTTGTGGCTGCAACTCATTCCTACTGGCCGTGTAAGTTAGGTGGGGTGGTTGGAGCAGATGCGTATTTTTATTTTGAAAGGCAAGCTGGGTTAGGTGGACCCCTACCAGAACAACAGCTGTCCTATTTGGCTGAAGGATTCGATCAGCTTGATACAGGACCCCGCTTACCACATGGGATATATATTCTTACCGTTTTGTTTTTGAAAGGCAAGCTGGGGTTAAGCAGACCCCATCAATTTTTATTCAGCATACCACCGGGGTTTGAACCTACAACGTCTCTTCACAAGGAGACGTGCATTGACAGCTCCTACCAACCACGCGGAGACCCCGTTGGTGTATTCTTACCGTTGTTACACATGATAAGTAAATAAACAAAGTTTTATCGACTAATAATCAACAGCAAAAATTAAGTGAAAAATAATGCATAACAACACGTAATGTTCGTTTAACATGCTAAATTTAAGTGTTCACATTATATGCAGTGCCGATGACAGCAATCCATATGGGCATTTCTCTAGATGGGCGTGATCTGCATCTCGAGAAATGTTGAGATGGGTGGCTATCAGTGGTGCATAAAAAATGCCATCTAAATTTAAACCCCACATTCCTTTCTTATCTTGTCTCAGCAAAAAATAAGAAGAAAAATTTCTTATATCAGTCATTGCTAATAACCAAATTATATTGGAGAAGAGCCTTTTCCTTTTCTTTTCATTTGTGTTTCATGCTTAGAAGTATTTTGCCCTTTTTTTTAAGAGCTCAAATGGAGTTTCTTGAGTTGTGTTACAAACAATTCACTTAATAAATCTAACCTTACAAATGTGATCACGTCAATAACGGCGACTATTTAACGGTGAGAAAAAAACTCACTTCTATTAATCATGCAATAACGGTGAGAGTTTTGTTCCCGCTAGATGATAGATAATAGCGACGACATAAATGTTGTACCGTTAGTACTCTACTATAGCTATGAATCTCACCGTTATTGGTTCATCAATAATGGCGAGTTGGACCGGCTTTGCCCTTTCACACATCTCGCAGTTAAAGACATAACTATAACAATGACTTTTAAATGTCATCGTTAAAGATATGTTTATAACGGTGAGATTATCTGAAAGTTAAATATTATCGTTAAAACACTTTATTGCCTATATTTAATGGGCATAAGATCTCGCTATTATAGATCAATAACAACAAACTTTGAATCTCGTCATTATCGAATCGTATCAACGGATCCTTTTTATATTTCTCTTTTTTTTTTCTATCTTTGCGATCTTGCAGGACCACCGCTCTTTTGTTCTCTCTCCCTCTCATCTTCTTCTTTAGCCCTTCTTTGTCTGAGCTCGAGCCTCCACTACAACCCTATCGGACTATCGGAGATCATCCCCGGCACTGGTTGAGGTCCCTGTTGCAGGTACGTCTCTCTGCTTCTCTCTACTTCTCCACACCACAATTTAAATGGATGAAAGAATGACTTTCTAAATAATATGTGTTTCTTGTTTTTGAGTTTTTTAGGGTTCATTGGTTTGTCTTTGTTGATTGATTGATTTGAGTTTTTCAGGGTTCATTGGTTTCTATTTTCTCAATGATATATCTGAAAAAATCTAGGTGTGGACCTTGGGCTATTATAGGTATTTACCGATAGCCATGCATTTCAGATTTTGGGGTGCATTGGTTTCTATTTTCTCAAACTCTTTGTGAGTTTGCGAGAAGATCAATTAGTTTTGAATTGTGAGTTTCTAATTGTATATGGATCTTATTGTGTTTATGTTTCGAAAACGAATGTTATTAGCTTATTTGCTTATTTTCCAAGCGGTGATTGATGAAACTGTGCAAGTTGTGAAAGGATTAATAGTAATTTTAGCCTGTTGAATAAGAAATAATATCTTCTTGTCAACCAAAAGCACTTAGGACTGATGATGCTTCTCTTAAATGCACATTGAAGAAAATAGAGATTGTGTTAGGTGTTAAAATGAGAGTCTTATTTGTTGTTGGAGTTTGTATTGAAGAATCATTTTGTCAGTTTTCTCTGAGTAAACTTGTACGTGACCAAAGGGTAGACTGAAATCTGCCATAATTACTCAACTTCTTGTAGCTTGGCCGTTGGCATGTATTTGTGCCAAACAAGACTAACTCTGTCCCTTTCTCTATGAAACCTCCTTCTTAGTACATAGCGTAAAACGATGTGGTTTGCATACTTGCATGCTTTCTTACCAATCAACGGTCAAAGCAGCTTCCTATGTATAGGAGGGGTCTTGATTCTCTAAAAGTTTTAGAAGCTGCATATTTGCATTTGGGGTGATGAATTGAGACCAAATAAACTATAAAATTGTGGTTGTGCATAATAGCATTGTTTGTGCCTCTAATGCTGCTTAGGTTGTGCCATATTTATGACATTCATTAATCAAGTTACATTTATATGTTCACTTAGAGTACTTGGAACATAATGGCCTGTCATGAACTCATCTACAAGACGAATAATATCCCTGTCATACCATATGATGGTATTGTGAGGTTGATGAAACACATACAAAACACTGATTGTAAGCTTTGAAATGTATTTGCTGGTGAAATATACAAAACACTAATTATAAGCTTTGAAAAGTTTTTTTTATAAATAGCATAAATGTATTTTTTTCCAATTATCACTTGGCATGAATCCATGCATAATGAATGTTTGATTTTGTTAGAATATTGATGTTTTTTAGGATTTAGGTTATTGATTTAGTTTATTGATTTTTTTTCAATTGGCTTACTGCTTAAGTTGTTTATTGTTTTTTTCGCCATTGATCAAAGATTCTTTTGTTGAATATAATGGGGTCATCATCTATGAATATGGATCAATCCTAGATACACATTCATGACAAAAGTTTTGAACCTTATACATTTAGAATCCGCATCGCCTTTGATCTCAACCATGATTGATTTCTTGAAGCATCGCATGCTCATATTGATTCCGCTAATAGGGTGAGATGCCCATGCTGCAAGAATAAAAAATATAAAGTTCTATCATTGATCAAGCTACACTTGATTGAATGTGGTTCTACCACAGAATATATTCAATCCTATGTAATTGTGGCCCAAAGCCACGTAGATGCAATGCATGTACATCATGATGAGAGCAAGGATATGACATATATTCACGATTGGGTTGAAGAAATGTTGGACGGCGTTATTATGGGGACAACATTGGATCCAACTCCATATGATGATAGCGAACATAGGCCCCTTCAATACTTAATGGATGATGCCCAAAGCAATCTATATCTATGATGCACAAAGTTAACAAAACTAGCTTTCATTCGCAAGTTGTTGCATATTAAAATAATGAACAATTGAAATAACACATCATTCAATATGCTTATTGATTTATTGAAGGAGGCATTGCGCGAGTGCAAAAGATTACTAAACTCTTACTATGAGGCGAATAAATTTGCGAATCACATGAGCTTTGGTTATGTAAAGATAGATGCATGCATGAATGACTGTGTGTTTTTCTGGGAGGAGCATGAGAAGAACAAAACATGCCTAGAGTGTAATGCATCAAGGTGAAAACCACACAAAGGCAAATTAATAAAGGTTTCTCAAAAGGTATAACAATATTTTTTTGTAAAGTCGAGATTGCAACGCTTGTTCATGACAATAGAAAAGGCATCAAATATGAGGTGGCACAAGACCCAACATGCACGTGATAAGAACATATAAATTCATCCATCAGATTTTGCAGTGTGAAAGGAGTTTGATAGAGAACATATATTGTTCGCAGTAGAACCTCACAATGTTCGTCTTAGCTTGGCAAGCGACATTTCAATCCATCAAAAAATATGAGTCAGTCATACAATATATGACCAATGGTAATATTGTCGTATAATTTTCCTTCATGGATGTGTATGAAAGATCCTTTCATATATTTTTTTCTACTCATCCTTATACTAAAGATACCTGAAAATGAAATAGATGTTTACATACAATCTTTAATCAAAGATTTGCAAGAGTTATGGGACGAAGGCATTAGCACGTACGACGCATCAACTAAAGAGATAATTCAGATACTAGTGGTGGTAATGTGGACTATCAATGATTTTTCAGCATATATCAACTTATTGGGGTGGTCTATGAAGGGAAAGCTTGCATGTCCAGTTTGCAACGTCGATACCATTTCAGATAGCTTGAAGTTCGCCAAGAAGAATATTATATGGCACACCACCGATTATTACCAGATGATCACCCATGACATTGTATAAATAAGGAGTTTGATGGTAAAGTGGAGCTTAGAGGGTCACCAAATAAATTATCTAGAGGTGAGTTGGAGGTACAATTAAGTAATATTACTATTGATTTTGGAAAAGTTTGGGTTCGTGAATAAAAAAGAACGTGCTGGCAACTAATAGTATCTAAATTAGACAAAAAAAATATTTTTTTGACTAGCATATTAGTTATCACTGAAGCTAAGACACAACTTAGATGTGATGCATGTTGAGAAGAACTTATGTAGTAATGTCTTATATACACTGCTCAATGTTAAGGAAAAAATAAAGGATAATGAAAATGCACATGATGATTTATGGCTAAAAAAGACATGTCATTAACATACAATGAATCATTTTTATACCTCCAAAGGTATCAAACGAGGATAAGTTTTGTATTCTCTAAGTTTATTTTTTTTTATATAATATAATGCTAAATATGTTTGATCTAATAGATTCTTAATTTGTTATTTACAGATTGAAATAGATGGGCAAAAACTGACGATAAATGCATTCTACAAAGAAACACACACCCATTCAAATCGCGTAACATTCATATGTAATGAAGCAAAAGATACCTTTGTAAGTAACTCACACATTATAAAGCATATGTTTTGATTTTTAAACTCTTTGCTACAATTGTTATAATTAAATTTTGATTTATGTGAAATGTAGAAGTGTATATATGTTTATTGCTGGCTTGGAGAGGATGTAGGGAGTGTAAGGAATTTATATTTGAAGTGTGTTTGTTGTAAGCTTGGAGATGATGCAGTGGACTTGAAGTTGAATGTTTGAGGATATATGTTTGAAGTGTATTTGAGGTTTTTGTTAAATGTATATTTCAGTTGCTAATTTTAGTACATTTGAAGTGTAAATGTGTGTGTAAAAAAAAATTAAACTAATTTTTAGTTTTAAATTTGCTGGTTTATAGCATATAACGACAATATTCTTGTCTCACCGTTATAGGCAAGATCTCTGTCTTGCCGTTATAGCCATCCTATAACAACGAGTTAATTCTTCCTATTATATCCTACAATGTTGAGTTAATGCTCGTTGTTATAGGCTATGACGGCGAGACAAAGATCTTGCCTTATAGGATATTTTGCCATTAAAACAATATCACTGTTATAGGCTACCTTGCTGCTATTGATGTTTCTAGTTTCGGTGAGATTCTTCGCTAGTATTGATTCATTTGTAACACTGACCTATAAATATTGTCGTTATTGGTCAACAAGTGTTATTTCTTTGTGACGACTTATCTGTGCGAATTCTTGTCATTATAGGTCATTAGAGGCAAGAAATAGAGTAATAGCGGCAAAAAAATTATCAATATTGTCCCTCATGCTTGTAGTGGATCTACATCATCTGTCTAGTAGGAATAATCTTTTAGATCTTTTCACTTTTCATCTCGTGGCCTTCCATATGCCTTCGCCCCTCTCTCTCACAACTCCCTTAGCTGGGTCCCACATTAATTCTTCCCTATCGATCTCTCCCAATTCACTCCCCATCGACCTCAGTTGGGACCTTCCTTTGATCTACTCAATGTTCTCTCCTTGTCGTGTCCTTATTTGGGATCCACTTCAGCCATCCTCATTGTCTTCTCTCGTTCCCTTCCCTCCCCAATGACCTCAACCCTCTTCCCAACTACCTCTCATCTCAGGCTCCTCGGTCCATTAAGCCTTGGACTCTCTCGATATCTCGATTTCCCTTGGTTGTGCCATTGAGATTCAAGATCTGCCTCAGATCAAAATTGAGACATGGGAATCAGAAGTTGTTGTTAGTCACAAGACCCCTCGCCTAACTAAGTTAAAGAGGGAGATTCAAAATTTGGTGGTTGCTATAGTTGCAAGCCCGAATGGTTTCATTAGATGTGAGTAGTCAGCATTCTCTTCAACCAATCGATGCCCTCAATGAGCTTAGGCTAAAATGTCGAAAGGTGAGAAGGACCTTGAATTTAGAGAGAGAAATAATACACGAATGTGGTACTCAACAACCACATATGTCCTCGTGGTAATCCTCATCAAGCTACCATTGAATCTCTCCTATTTATAGGGAGATGTAGGGAGGCCCATAATGGGCACTAGTGAAGGTCTCTGATGGGCATGAATGGATTTATAACCCCCCAAAACCCAAAAGCCTCTTCCATGTATGTCCCTTGATGTGCCCATGTCAATATGGGTCACATTCATGTTGAATCCGATCTGATCCAAAATCCAACAAGTTATAGTTAAATCTTTTCATGCCTTTTCTTCATTTTTGATCTCTATAAGTTTCAAATGGTATTCATAATGGCTTCTTGTTATTCACCAATTTTAGAAGTAGAAATGGATTGGCTGCCAAAAGGGGCGATTTTGGGGTGTTGGTCCTTGTTAGAGATAAAATTCTAGAAGGGTCGATCATCCCAACTCCTTCCCAAAAGGAGACTCTTGCTAATGTCTAACTGAAAGGAAAGACTCCAAAACAATCAAATGAGAATAACAATAGGAAAGAAAAAATGATTATGATAAGTGTTCTCAAACCATCATCTGCTAAAGTCCAGCTGAGCTTACCTAATCTAGAATATTGTGATAGAGAGGGAAGGTCTCCAACAAAGATTAGTTTTCCTAATTCTAAGGATAATCTATATCTTTCCAAATGTATTGAACTCTCATTGTAATGTATATAAAGGCAATAAGAGGAGAGTCTCTATTCATCAATTAAATAGAGAGACTATCATGGATGTAGGTATTTACCGAACCACAATAAAATTGGCTCTGTGTATGTGTGAGTTTTATTTGGTGTATCGTGAGTGTAGTTCATATTATTGTGCGAGTGTGGTTCATGTTATAGTATCAGAGCCATAACGGTTTTATTATCAATAAAAAGATCATCGTCATCCACGAACAATACTCGACAGCCTGAAAGTCAGTCAGAAGCTTCAGGTAATCTCAATATGGTTTTACCTCAACCAAATTTTCAATCCGAGCTTCATCATTTTTTGACTACCAAATTAACAACTAATAATTATTTATTATGAGAATCACAATTTCTTCCCATCTTGAAATCGTATGACCTTATTGGTCTTGTTAATGGATCAAAGTCATGTCCTTTGAAATTCAAAATAGACTCAAATGAAATCAATCTGGATTTCATATTATGGCATCGTCAATCCCAACTTTTACTTAGTAAGATTCTCTCATCGTTATTCAAATGAGTCTATACTCATGTTATGCAACTCTCAACATCCTATGAGGTCTAGACTTCATTTAAACTTGCTTATGCTACCCAGTCTCATGCCCGAATTATGCACTTGAAAAACCATCTATTTGAATTAAAGAAAGACTCAAAGTATTGAGGAATATATACAGGATGCGATTTTTTTTTCATCAACTGGTTGTTGCAGCTAAGCAAATCTCTGAAGATGACTTGATGGCACATATTCTTCATGGCTTACCCTCTGAATTCAATTCGTTCTATACGATCATTACTACTCGTATCAAACCTATCATACTTAATGAACTTCATGGACTTTTGTTGATTCATGAAGCATAGTTAAGTGAAAATGAGTCGGTTCCCGATATGACCATGCTCACAACTAATCTTATTACCTGTAAAAATCAAAATCAAAATTCAAATTGGCATGGTGGCTATAGAGGCAATAATAATCATAAAATTGTGATGGTTATAGAGGAAAAAATAAACGATATTCTCAAAACTATAATCAAACTCGAAGTGAACAAAACTATGAAAGTAATAGGAATTAATCAAACAAAGTTATTTATCAAGCATGTGACAAACCAGGACACAAAACAAGCAAGTGTTTTCAATATGCCTTACTCTATCAATCAAGCTCTTTGCAAGCTTACCATGCTGCCCCTATGATGTATAGTGATGATTCTTAGTAACTTGACATTGGTGTGACTCATCACGTCACTAATGATCTTAGTAACATGCCTCTACATTCTGAATATTAGGGCAATGACATCCTAAAAGTCGGCAATGGCTCAGGTTTGTAAATTCATAATGTTGGTATGATTCGTTTTCCTAAAGCTCACTTTCTTCTCAAAGCATGTTCCTCATTTCACAAAGAATTTGATGTTGGTTAATAAATTGACCAAAGATAATAACTTATTTGTTGAGTTTCATCATGATTATTGTTATATCAAGGACAAGGTTTCGGGGAGACTTCTAGCCAGTAGAAAGAGTGATGGAGGCCTTTATCGTATTTCTCTTCAAGCAGTACAAAATAAAGAAGCAATGGTGGGTGAACGCACCATGTTTGATCAATTGCATCAACACCTTGGTTATCCTTTATCTAAAATCGTTCAACATGTGCTTTGTCATTTTCATTTACCTTTTCAAAAATAGTTTGAAAATAAAGTTTATGAGTCATGTCAAATCGGCAAGAATCATAATTTGCCTTTTGTTTCTTTCTCTCATCGAGTATCTAAACCTTTGAATTTATTTATTTTTATGTTTGGAGACCAACCCCTATTTTCTCAATTAATAATGAACGTAATTATGTCAGTTTCATTGATGCATATTATAGATATTGTTGGATTTATATACTACATCAAAAATTGCAAGTGTTTGATGTTTTTAAGCAATTCAAGGTGCATGTTGAGAATGTTTGTAATGTCAAGATTAAATTTCTTTGTACTGATTGAGGCAATGAGTATCGTAATGTTTCTACCTATCTGCAAACTTGCAGGATTGATCACCAGGTTTCTTGCTCATACACATGAACAAAACAGCAGTGTCGAATTTAAACATCGACATATCGTCGATGTTGGTCTCACGCTCTTGGCCCATGCTAGAGTTCCCTTGAAATTTTGGATTTATGCTTTTCAAACAGTGGTATACCTCATCAATAAACTCCCTTTGACTACAATTGCTTATAAAACTTCTTTTGAATTTCTTTTCAAAAATTATGCTAATTATAATTTTTTGTGATTTTTTGGTTGTACTTGTTTCCCTTGCCTTCGGCCTTATCGCCGTCATAAGCTCGATGCTCAATCCACCCTATGCACGTTCTTGGGCTATAGTCCCCAACACAAGGGCTATGTATGTCTCAACATGACTATTTTCAAAATTGTTATTTCTCAGCATGTTGTCTTTGATGAATCCTATTTTCCTTTTTCTCAAACTGGTTGTCTCTCTCCCATCCCATCCTCACTCAATCAGTCTTTTTCTCTTGTTCCCATTGCCATATCCCATCCTCCTAACCCTTATCCAGATACTCCTATACCTCCACCTTCCCTTTCTACCTCTTCTCCCCCCCCCCCTTCCTCTATCGGTTTTTGTGGACCCACCTTCCCCTCTATCCCCCCTCCTTCCACTGGTCCTATCTTGTCTATCGTTCCTACTGAAAAAGTTTCTTCTCCTTCTTCAGAACCGGTCCACAGTCATCACATCATAACTTAAACCATGGATGACACTCACAAAGTCAAACTTTACCACTCCACTAAACATTTTCTTCCCGCCACCCTTCTCTCTGAACTAACCAAGGATATGGAACCTACCTCCTTTACCATATCCAATCAAGACCCCCGCTAGCGGCAAGCCATGCACTTAGAGTTTAATACCTTAATAATAAATGGCACTTGGGTTTTTGTTCCTCCTGCTCACCATTATGTTATTGGATACAAAGAGATTTATGAAGTTAAAAGACGGTCTGACGATTGCCTTAAATGCTATAAAGTTCATCTTGTTGCCAAGGGATTCAGTCAACAAGAAGGTGTGGATTATTTTGAAACTTTCAGTTTGGTTGTTAAACCCATTACTATTCATATCATTCTTGCTCTCGCAACTAGACACAACTGGCAGATCCGACAACTTGATGTTCAAAATGCCTTTCTCCATGGTGTTCTCAGTGGAGAAGTCTATATGACACAACCTTCTGTCTTTCAAGATCCTCGGTTTCCTCATTATGTGTGCAAGCTTCAACATGCTTTATATGGCCTTAAACAAACTCTTCACGCGTGGTTTCACTGGCTTAGCACTTTTTTCTTGGGCATTGGTTTCATTGGTTCCCAGATGGACACCTCTTTTTATTTTTTGGAGCTCTTCTGTTCTTATTTTTGTGTTAATTTATGTGGATGATATCATCATGATCGGGAACTCTCCTTCTCAAATTCGCTCTTTTATCTCTGATATGGGTCGTGAGTTTGCCCTTAAAGATTTGAGACCACTTCATTTATTCTTGGGAGTCGAAGTTATCTCCCTTCTCATCGAGTTACTTTTCTGTTAGCGCAAGTATATCTTGGAGTTTCTCAATCTGATTAACATGCTTGGTGCCAAACTCGTCACTTCTCCTATGACCACTAACCTTTCCTTGTTAGCTTTCAGTGGTCCTGCCTTTGAAGTCTCCACATTATATCGCAACATTGTGGGTGCCTTGCAATGTTTCCTTTACAGTAAATAAAGTATGTAAGTGTTAGGTGTAAGAAGGGTGGGGAGAGAGAATTCAAATATGAAACGTGGGCTGTTTTCCTTCCTTTTGGAAAAAGTTGGTTTTGATGACGTGGAATAGTCCCATATTGATCGTGTTTGAGTTTGTTGTGGGATTTATAACCCACATGTAAACTCTTACACTTGTTCATGAGAACAAGAGGTTAGGATGACTACCACACACACACGCGCATGCGTGCATGCGCGCGCGCGCCCGCCCACCATGCCGTGCCAGGCCAGGCTCAGGTTCGGGTTCGGGTAATTGGCCCTTTAGGGCCATATCCAATCAAGACCAAAGTACCTTTTTGGCCAAAGTTTCTGTGAATATTTGGATGCTTTAATGGGTTATGAGAAATGACAACGGGTCATGACTCCTCGTAGTCCATGCCCGTTATGGCTCTTCGGATTTCGTTAACGGATCTCGATTCTTCGATTTCCGTTAATGGGTCATGTCTCCTCGGATTCCGTAATGGGTCATGTCTCCTCGAATTCCGTAACGGGTTCCTTTCACGCTTTGTAACCGTTCGTGGGTTATAAAAGCGTGGTTAGGGCTGGGGTTACGAAGATCCTAGACATACTGAATTCTGAAGAAAAGTTCTGCGGTTTTCTCTTTCCCTGTTGCTCTCTCTGTTTCTCCTGAGTTATCCCGAAAGGGGTTTTTCTGCAACATTGGTTCATAAAGGATGTTTTCGAAGGACGATCCGTCAGAGTGCACCGTTCTGATTGTCGAGGCTATTGTATCCTGGGGGAAGGACGCCAGACCCTATTTGCACTGTATGTGGGGGCGAATCTTCTCTAAGACTGTTAGATCGTATTTTAGATCATGCAGTTTCACAATCATCATCATGATATAAAACATGATATAAATCAGAAAATATAACAGTATGGACATCATGATTAACAGACGATCGAAACAATAACAGGGAGCAAACATGTCGGGTTCCACCATATACCAAAATCCAGACATATGCATAGAACATAATATAAACAACAGAATCATGTTAAAATTATGTAAAAGGCTAAGGCGTACGAAAGTACTCCTCTTAGAGAAAATTCCAAGCATGTCAACTTTTTCTGCATTTGTACCAAAAGTGGACATGTCCGGTATGTCGAAAAAGTTTGCCGGTCAGAATTTCAAGTGTTGGCAGCAACACATGAAAATCTGGTTCACTACGATAGGGCTGTTGTCTGTTCTGGAAATCGACTGCCCTTCGATTTCTGCTGCGGTCACTGCAACTATAGAGTGAAAAGAAAAGGACAATATATGTCGTGGTTGCGTATTGTTGGCTTTGTCCAACACGTTGTTCGATGTATACTGCTCCTCGTCTACCACTGCTAAAGCATTATGGGATCAACTTGACAAAAAGTACAATACCGAAGACCAAGGTCTTGAAAAGTACTCAGTTGCCAAGTTTTTGAAATATCATATGGTTGAGGGCAAATCGGTCACTGAGCAGGCACACAAGTTTCTGCTGTTGCTTCATAGTTTGGCTAAGGCTGATATGAAACTTTCTGAGAAGTTTCATGTAGTGACTATCGTGGAGAAATTTCCTAAGTCTTGGGTAGACTTTGGTATGTCTCTCAAGCATCGTAGAGGGAAGATTTCCCTAGTTGATCTTATGGTAGCCATTGCCATTAAAGAAGAACATAGAAGCCAGAAACTGATCGTGATGCCAACTGAACAACCTAAAGTGAACATGATCACCAGATCTTTTAAGGGCAAGGGACAAAAACCGAAATCTGCAATGAAAAACCAGTGTAAACCTAAGGCCAAAATTCAGAAAAAGGCAAAGAACAAACCGTGCTGGAACTGTGGGCAGGTTGGGCACTGGGCTAAGGAATGTCCTTCCAAGAAGGCCAAAGCTCATGGGACCACAGATGGAACGCCTCAAGTCAACATGGTGACTGAGGTCGTTGGGACCAGTACTGGGTATGTTTTTGTTAACTTGCAAATCTATCACGTTTATGAGCCAACTGAGTGGCTGGTTGACATTGGAGCTAATGTGCACGTTTATGCTGATAAGTCTGTCTTTGTCTCATACCAGACTGCTACAGGCAGATCCGTGACTATGGGCAATTCAACAACTGCAAATGTGTTAGGGATTGGACGCATGGATCTGAAGTTTCCTTCAGGACGAGTTCTGTCTTTACACAGAGTGCACCATGTGCCTGTAGTTAGAAGGAACATTCTAAGTGGTTTATGTCTTGTTAGATAGAGTTATGAATTTAACTTTAAATGTAATAAAGTTGTTATTTTACATTCTGGAATATTTATTGGCAAGGGGTATTTAGATGATGGTTTGTTTAAACTTCGTGTTTGCAGTGATAAATTAGAAAATGATGTTTCTTTTGATTCATTGTCTAATGTTACATATAACATAGAATAATCTGATTTGTGGCATAGGTCATGTGAATTTCAATTCTGTGAAATGCATGATGAACTTGAAAATGATTCATGAACATTTCATTGATAAAACTAAAAAATGTGAAATTTGTGTGCAAGCAAAACAATGTAGGAAACCATTCCATACGATTGTTAGAGATTCTGAAATTTTGGATCTGGTGCACACAGATATTTGTGAGTTTAATCGAGTGTTAACCAGAAATCATAAAAAGTATTTTATAACTTTTATATATGATGGCACTAAATACTGTTATGTGTATCTGCTAAAATCAAAAGATGAAGCTTTTGATAAATTTCTTACTTTTAAGAATGAAGCAGAAACACAAACTGGTAGAAAACTGAAAAGACTGAGGTCTGATAAAGGGGGAGAATATACCTCTAATAAACTTGATGAATACTGCAAATCTGTTGGCATAGTTCATGAGTTTACTGCTCCATCTTCTCCTCAATCTAATGGGATTACAGAAAGGAAGAATAGAACCCTAACTGACATGATAAATGCTCTACTTGGGAGTTCTGGATTACCTACCTATATGTGGGGGGATACTCTGAATATGGCTTGCCATATTCTGAATAAAGTTCCTCAGAAGCATAAGGATAGTAGCCCTTTTGAACTCTGGAGAAATAAGAAATCTAGTGTGGGGGTGCCTTGCAAAGGTACTTGTCCCAGAGCACAACAGGAAGAAGCTAGGTCCTAAAACCGTAGATGTTGTCTTTTTGGGTTATGTAGAGAACAACTATGCCTATAAATTCTTAGTAATTAAGTCTGAGATATCTGGCATAGATGTAAACTCTATTGTTGAGCTTCGAGAAGCTACATTATTTGAGGATGTATTTCTCATGAAAGTTGGTGTACCTCAGAATCTTTCTTCTTTAGATATACCTTCAACTTTTGGTTTCATTTCTGAACATGTGGAAAGGATGACAGATGTGGGGATAGAACCATCTTGTTCTCTTCCCAGACCCGTTGACTCTGAGGAAGTGGTTGAACCTAGAAGGAGTAAGAGACTACGAATTACCAAGGATTTGAGAAGTGATTTTATCACTTACCTTATCGAGGATGATCCTCCCACTTTCAGAGATGCAATGGCTTCACCTGAAGCAATGCATTGGAAAGAAGCCATAAAGAGTGAAATGGACTCCATTGTCTCTAATGTCACTTGGAAACTGGTTGACCTCCCTCGTAGTAGTTCCACTATTGGGTGCAAATGGATCTTTAAGAAGAAGTTGAAACCAGATGGATCCATTGACAAGTACAAGGCGAGACTGGTTGCCAATGGGTTCAAACAAAAGGAGAGAATAAATTATTTTGATACCTATTCTCCGGTTACTCGGATGACCACAATTAGGGTGCTTATTGCACTGGCTTCCATTTATGACCTCTCTGTCCATCAAATGGACGTGAAGACCACTTTCTTGCATGACGATCTTGAAGAAGAGATCTATATGGATCAACCTGAGAGTTATGTGGCTCCTGGTAATGAAAATAAAGTTTGTAGACTTGTTAAGTCATTATATGGACTAAAACAAGCCTCTAAACAATGACATGAAAAGTCTGATAATGTTATTTTATCATTTGGCTTTGTCGTCAATGAATCTGATAAGTGTGTTTATTATAAAGTTAAAAGTGATGATTGTATTATTTTATGCTTGTACGTAGATGATATTCTATTGTTTGGTTCCAATATGGGAATTGTGAATGAGACAAAGTCGTTTCTTAGTAGTAAGTTTAATATGAAGAATATGGGTGTTGCAAATGTGATCTTAGGCTTAAAGCTGACTCGTTCAGCTGAGGGAATAGCCATTTCTCAATCTCACTTTGTTGAGAAAGTACTTGAGAAATTTGGCTATAACCGAGGGAGATCTGTAGCAACTCCATATGACCCTTCTATTCATCTTCATAAGAATATGACTGGTGTTTTTGTGTCTCAATTAAGGTATTCCCAGATTATTGGAAGTTTGATGTATCTTGCAAATTGCACGAGACCAGATATTTCATTCTCCGTGACAAAATTAAGTAAAAACACAAATTGTCCAAATCGCACTCATTGGAAGACATTGGACAGGGTACTTAGGTACCTGAAAGGAACCATTTCCTTGAGTTTGCATTACAAGAGATTCCCTGCAGTCCTTGAGGGATACAATGATACGAGCTGGATAGCCATGAACTCTGGGAGTTATGGTGTGACAGGGTATGTATTTACCTTGGGTGGCAGCGCAGTCGCCTAGAGATCAGTAAAGCAGACCATCTTGTGTCAGTCTACTTTTGAGGCTGAACTCGGTGCTTTAGATATCACAGGATTGGAATCTGAATGGTTAAAAGGGACTTCTTGAGGAACTTCCTTTAATTAGCAAACCAATTCCTGCAATATCTGTGCATTGTAACAATATGACCACTATTGCAAAGATTAAAAGCACAAAATATAACCAAAAGCAGAGAAGACACATCCAAGTCAGAATAAAATTTGTAAGGGAACTAGTGTCTCAGTTAGTGGTTGTTGTGGACTATGTTGGATCCAAAGAGAATACAGCTGATCCATTAACGAAAGAACTAGATAAGTCATTAGTCCTGAAATCCAGAGAGGGGATGAGACTGAAATCCATTAGTAGTTCATCTACCGTAGCAACCCAACCTATATGAGTGGAGATCCCACAAATTAGGTTCAATGTGGTAATAACAAGTTATAGGGTGAACTGGATAACACCTTATTTATGAGATACTATATATCTGTATATGTTTCCCTGATTACTCTGGAAAGGTGTTGTAGCTGCAAGTTAAGGAAGAGTTAAAACTCTGAATGGGTTCAAAGCCTTCTAGGCGAGATGTTAGCAGTGCATCTCTAGAGAAGCCCACCTATGTGAGTGTGACTGTGTGGCCGCAGTTTAAGGAATTGGGTTATTCCTGAAGTCACTCATGAAACAGGATTCGGCCGCATGGCCTTTAACACGTTGCCCCTAAAGATTACAACCAGAACCTTTATCGTGTTGTTGCTAATGGACACTCCTACACCTAAGGTTCAAGTTCAAGACTTCAGTTCACTTCGTTCCTGTGGGGGTAAAGTTAGTCAACTAAGGTAGTAGTTCAAACTGAAAGGTACCATTGCTGAAAGCATGCTATGTCCTATTGCAGATTGTCTTATCTTGCATCTTGGTTTCCTCCTGTTTCATTCTTTGAATTTGTGGGGGAATGTTAGGTGTAAGAAGGGTGGGGAGAGAGAATTCAAATATGAAACGTGGGTTGTTTTCCTTCCTTTTGGAAAAAGTTGGTTTTGATGATGTGGAATAGTCCCATATTGATCGTGTTTGAGTTTGTTGTGGGATTTATAACCCACATGTAAACTCTTACACTTGTTCCTGAGAACAAGAGGTTGGGATGACTACCACACACATGAGTGCGCGCGCGCCTGCCCGCCGTGCCGAGCCGAGTCGGGCCGTGCCGGGCTCGGGTAATTGGCCCTTTAGAGCCATATCCAATCAAGACCAAAGTACCTTTTTGCCCAAAGTTTCTGTGGATATTTAGATGCTTTAATGGGTTATGAGAAATGACAACGGGTCACGACTCCTCGTAGTCCATGCCCATTATGGCTCTTCGGATTTCGTTAACGAATCTTGACTCTTCAATTTTCGTTAACGGGTCATGTCTCTTCGGATTCTGTAACGGGTTCCTTTCACGCTTTATAGCCGTTCGTGGGTTATAAAAGCGTGGTTAGGGCTGGGGTTACGAAGATCCTAGACGCATTGAATTTTGAAGAAAAGCTCTGTGATTTTCTCTTTCCCTGTTGCTCTCTCTCTCTCTCTCTCGTAAGTTATTTCGAAAGGGGTTTTTCTGCAACATTAGTTTGTAGAGGTTGTTTTCGAATGACGGTTTGTCAGAGTGCACCGTTCTAATTGTCGAGGCTATTGTATCCTGGGGGAAGGACGTCGGACCCTGTTTGCACTGTATGTGGAGGCGAATCTTCTCTAAGGGGAGTACTTTCATACGCCTTAGCCTTTTACATAATTTTAACATGCTTCTGTTGTTTATATTATGTTCTATGCATATGCTTGTTCATTTGCATATGTCTGGATTTTGGTATATGGTGGAACTCGACATGTTTTCTCCCTGTTATTGTTTTGATCGTCTGTTGATCATGATGTTCATACTGTTATATTTTCTGATTTATATAATGTTTTATATCATGATGATGATTGTGAAACAGCGTGATCCGAAATACGATCCAACAGTAAGTTCATGCACTGTTGATCATTGATAGGCGGTAAAGTGTATTTTACGCTATCTAAAGTCCACGATTTTCTATGGATTGAATATGACTCGGTCCACTAATTTTGACCTCTCAGTGTACACTGATGTGGACTGGCCCGGGTGCCCAGATAATTAAAAATCTACAAGTGGTTATGCAATGTTCATTGGTCATAATTTGGTATCCTGGAGCTCCAAGAAGCAAACTATCATCTCTTGCTCGAGCACCGAAGCCGAA
Source organism: Nuphar pumila (assembly GCF_984573655.1). Lineage (NCBI taxonomy): Eukaryota > Viridiplantae > Streptophyta > Magnoliopsida > Nymphaeales > Nymphaeaceae > Nuphar > Nuphar pumila. The sequence goes on along the minus strand of NC_143251.1, from coordinate 117,106,547 downwards.
TATCGAGTTCTGTCAAACTCTGTTGCCGAAGTTACTTGGGTTGGTTATTTATTCTATGAACTAGGTCTTTATGGTCCTCCCCCGATCATTTGGTGTGATAATATTGGCGCCACGTACCTTGCCTCTCACCTGGTTTTTCGCTCTCGCTCTAAACATATTGAAGCCAAGAAGGAATTACAAGTTTGCTATTTGCATACTTATGATCAACTTGCTGACATGTTCACCAAACCCTTATCTTCTCAGTGTTTTTCCTTGGTTCAAACTCAATGTGCACCCAGGCCCATTGTGTTTGTGGGGGGCTGTTGGAGATAAGATTCTAGAAGGGTCGGTCATCCCAACTCAAAGAACTCTCTTGTTAATGTCCAGCTGAACCCAAAGACTCCAAAGCAATCAAATGAGGATCACGATAGGAAGGAAAAATCGGTTATGATAAGTGTTCTCAAACAATCCTATGCTAAAGTGAAGCTGAGCTTACCTAATCTAGAATATTGTGATAAAGAGGGAAGGTCTTCAACGGAGATTAGTTTTCCTAATTCTAAGGATAATGTAGATGTTTCTAAATGTATTGGGCTCTCATTGTAATTTATATAGAGGAGAGTACCTGTTCATCGATTGAATAGAGACTATCGTCGATGTAGGTATTTACCAAATTACGTTAAATTTGGCTGTGTATGTGTGAGTTTTATTTGGTGTATCGTGAGTGTAGTTTATATTATCGTGTGAGTGTGGTTCAAGTTAGTCCCTCGCCCTGAGCAAATTAATTTCTGGCTTGATTATGTTGACTGGTCATGAAAGTACTAAAAAATGGGGTGTAATTCACAATCGGTGTTGTGTGTGAGAGCATGATTTGGAGTCTGCTGATCATTTGTTTTGGTCATGCCCCTTCTTTCAATCAATATTCATATCGGATCGGATTGGCAGGACCTCGATTTGCAGTTAAATTCGTTGGCATGCCTCAGGAATCTGATCCCGGGCCCTCCATTTGTGAAGTTTTGTAAGAAATGGAGATGAGTTTGGAAGTCCTGGCTCGTATCGGCCTGGTGGCAGGTTTGGAAGGAAAGAAACTACAGGCTCTTCAATGGCAAGAAACCATGTTATTCATCATTCAATCAGATGTCTTTCACTCGGCCAGAGCAGTTTAGTCGAACCAGGATCTTTCGTGGATGGGTCTCGTCTTTTGGGGCGTTTCTTCAGTATTGTCGTCTTTGCTGTTTTTATACTCAATAAAATTCTTTCTTTTATCTCAAACAAGATTATGACATGTGGGGAGGCTTTTATAAGGTTTTAAAATTGATGACTCAAATTTTTTATAAAATTAAAAAAACACAAAAAATCATATTGTTCATACCAAACCCGGGCCCAGCGTGAGTGTCGATTAAGACCCGCAATTTTTCAATGTAAAAATTATAAAAAATGTTGTTTTACAGGGTCTGGTTCATATAGTTTTAATCGGATCCAGGTATGGTTTCTCTTAAGGTGAGTCCAATTACACCCGGGTCCGTACCTGATACCATACCTGAAAATCGGGGCCAGATCTGGTTCTACCTGGATCCGAACCAAACCCTAGCCGTTGACACCCCTACTCTTTGAACATCAAAGGCACCATTTTGTTTGTTGTGTAGGGCACTTGCATTATGAGTCCTCCTGTTTGTCCGTGGATTAAGAGGTTTAGACCCAGTCTGCAATTGGGTATTGCTGGATCCTACTTAATGGATACGCACAAGTGACTTACAGTATAGATCTGTAAGTGGGTTTTCGATTGATCAAATTTTTCCACCTTAATCGCTTCAACTTTCAATTAAAAGCCTTTAATATGAAATGCGCCAAACCCAAATCCAACCATTTAGGTAATTCTATTCAAATGAATCTACATATAATATAAATCAGCATACATACCCTGACAAACTTCACTATGACCAAAGCTTTGTCCATATCGAGATGGACTATTTCTGATTGTGAGAATTTATTTTCTAAATTGTGGTGTTGCTGCAAAGTGAGACCTGCTAATGACAGTCTCAGTTTGATCATATTTGACAAGATGAATGGCTACCCTCGTCCAGACTCCAGATCTTCTGTCATGTTTGTAACATAGTCACACATCTCATTCTCGGGAAATCTCATCATATTTTAAAAAACATAGTGAAGCACAGTGTGTGTGTATATATATATATATATTTATATATATAGATAGATAGATAGATAGATAGATAGATAAATAAAGAGAAAGAGAGCATTCACCGTTCAACATTACCAAAATACATCCAACTGAATATTGGATGAGAGAGAAACATAGGAGTAAGACAACCACAATCTAGATGGTGGCTGTGCACAATTCAGAGTACAAGCAAATCAGACCCACCTCTCTACTATGCAATTTAAGAGTCAGATACACACCAGACATGACCTGTTGACGAAGCCTTCCGAAATCGAATTTGATGCCCCTGAAGAAGATGTCGTTTCTTTCAGTGCAGATCACCCACCATGCTGAAAACAACCATACCCGCCACAATAATCTTCATTTTTTTTGTTCCGTAAAATCATGGGACCAAGCAAGAGGTCTTGAATAACGGAACTCGGACGAGTTTGAACAGACGGTGCACCCCAAGTTTGACAAAATAAGTCTAGAACGACCGGACAAAGCCAAAATAGGTGAGTTGTGTCCTCTACTGCCTTCTTGCAAAGAACGCACATGCTAGAAAAATTAAATCTCTCGTTTCCTAACATTAATCTGGGTTTGAACACGATCCAGAGTCATGAGCCACGCTTAAGTTTTTGCCCTTGGAGCGGGCTCCTTACCCCACATACAATCACTAGGAAACCAGTCCATCTCGAATGACAACAAGGAATGGTAACCCTGCTTAATGGAGAACCTATCTTCGCTCGCCATGGTCCAGTGAAGCCACGGGTGGCCATGGACAGGCCTAAGATCCCTGCCACTGAAGAAGTGAAGTGTCTTCCGCGACTCCAGCCAGAGGGACGAATGACATATTGAACTAGGCGTCAAAAGAAGAAAGTCAGGTAGACTACCATATTTTTGCCTAACAAACGTAGCTCAAGGAGATTGAGATGTGAAAGCTACCCAAGCCCACTTCAAAACTAAAATGATGCTCCTCTTTCTTAGAGCAGGATTCTCCAAGCCGCCTCGCTGCCGCGGGTGAACGATCTGTTGTCAAGAAACAAGTGGGTACTTTTTGTGAGACACATTCTCAGACCAATGGAAGTGTGAAAGCAAATAGTTAATCATTCGTTCTACTGTCGTCGGTATAATGGACATGCTCATACGAAACTCTGATAATCAGGCCAAAACATGGCGAATCAACGTCACTCATCCCACAAAAGATAAATATCAGGCCTTCCAAGACTGCAATCTCCCTTACACCCGCTCTATAGTAGACATCCAAGATGAAGTTCCCGTCGACTGTAGTGTGTGCAATGAAAGACCTAAGAAATTGACTGGAAGGTCAGATATTGAACAGTTGAAGATCATTGCAGCAACTGATTGGAGAAGAGGGCCAACATTGAGTAAGACCAGAGCACACTTACTCTCGTTCAGGCGAAGGCCTGAAATTGCAGCGAATACTTTAATAATGAAACACAACCTGGACATTTGATTAACATTCACATGACCAAATAATAAAGTATCGCATGCATATTGAATTATGTGACCAATAAAACCAGAAATGCCCAATGAATCCAAGAAGCATGTTTGTCCTGCCCTTTTCATGAGACTAGGTAAACCATATGCCGCGATATAAAAAAGGATAGGGGCTAGGTGACAACCCTGTCTCACACCTCTAGCCAACTTGAATTCTTCTCCTCTCAGTTAGTTGATGCAAACCGACGATACGGATTTTGTGACCAACTCCTTAACCCATGCTATAAGTCGGCTGTCAAACCCCATGTTTGTTAGAGATTCAATAAAAAAATCTCAAGCCAGACTTTCATAAGCCTTGTGAAAATCCAATTTTAGAATGAAGTACAGTGCTCCAGTCCACTGTAAAGAGTGAAAAAGCTCAATTGCACAAATAAAAGACCCTTGCAAACTTTAACCTAGAATAAAAGCCCCTAATTCGGAGAGACAAGTTGATCAATGATAGCACGCAACCGATTAACCAACACCTTAGACATAATGTGATACAGAGCACCCATCACCGAAATTGGCCTGAAGTTAGATATGTCTAATGCCCCTTGCCTCTTAGGAATTAAAGAGATGACTTCCACATGATATGGTTTAGGCAACCTTGCATTATGATAGAATTCATCGAACAACTGGAGCAGGTCATTTTTAACAATTGACCAAAAAACTTTGAAGAAGTTGACATGGAAACTGTCAAGGCCTGGGGCCTTTCATCATGAGAGACCGCTAATAGCATTCGAAATCTCAACTTCGGTGAATCAAGCTTGCAAAGGAACCGATTGATTTGCCGCCAATCGCTTATAGCCTATATCGCCGATGACCCCCTCGACGCCTAAGTAGGCTGAATACATCCTGCAAAAATAAGAAGTAATAGCTGGCAGACAATTTTGCTGATCAAACTGGCATCCATCGATCTCGACCGAGAGTAGCTGATTCTTACTGTATTTATCTGATGCGTTCATGTAAGAAAATCATGTATTATCATCGCCATTAGCCAACCATGCAACTTTGGCCCTCAACTTCCATCTAAGCTCATCTCATGCTCTTCATTTTGCAACGAGGGCAGAGAGGACGACGATACGCTCCTGCAACTGAAGCACTTGACCCTTCGACTCACCAACAAGATCGACCTGACGTTGGGCCAGATTGGAGAGCTCAGCTTCCCACTGGCTGATGAAACTAAACTTGTTCAGTTTATTAAAGCTAAGTCATTCCTTAATACATTGTCGTAGACGAAGAAGCTTTGTATGGATGCGGAAAGCCGCCCAAGATTCTGTAACAGGTTGAGCCCATGATTGTCCAACTAGCTATTGAAAGTCTGGCACACGAAGCCACCACTCCTCAAAGAAGAACCTACGACACACTTTGAAGCCTATGCCCCAAGAAACAATCAGTTGTCCATGATCGGACAGGGTCCGCGACAGCAGACATGCAGTGACATTCGAAACTGCGTGAAAAAGTTTTGAAGTGAGAAAAATGTGATCAAGTATCCGCAAGCAAGAGTGAGACTTCATATTTGACCACGAGAATTGCTCCCCCACATGAGGTACCGAGTAAAGCTGGTTCCGCCGAACAAACTCCTAAAACCCCCTAATGGAGGGGTTGAGAAGAATTGGTAGACTAGAATCCTGCGTGGACAACAGGCAATTGAAATCCCCTTCTAAACACTAAAGAGCTCCAAATGTAACCAAAACTCGATCCAAATCAGCCCAGAACATTGGTCGCGAGGCAGACACGACAGGGCCATACACAAAGGTGAAGACGCCATCTTGCAACGATGACAGCAAGTTTGCAGAAAAGGAGATGAAATAATGACCAATATCCACTATCACCACCTTAAGAGAAGCTTTCCAAAGAACCAGGATGCCCTCAACAAACCCAACGACTGGTTTAAAAGCATATGTCACACCTCTTTATAAGTAAGATACCATTGATAAGGGAATATCCTCATTTTGGTTTCACAAATTGCAATGACATCCAGACTTTCATATCTAATCCAATTAGCTAAAAACAAGCGCTTACGGGGCAATTCATGACCCTAATATTTCAAATACACATCTTCATAATAAATAATCAGGCAACACCCTAGTACGCCTTTGTCGGACTGAGCGTCGAACTGAGTTGGCTGCACCAATCCGTACCTATTGCTGCCTATGCAACTTTTGAAGGGTTTTTGTGAATCTAACCATACAAATGTGACCTATGTGTTTTATTTTATAGGAACAGACTATCATCATTTGATTTTGACTTGGTAGGTTTTTATAAGGTTTAAAAATCGATGGTGTAAATTTTTTATAAATATCATAAATACACGATTGAATTATCACTTTTTTAGCAAATTGACCATCTGTACAGTCGCATTTGAAAAAAAAAAACTCTGCCCCTGGATGTTGCTAGGAGAGGAGGTGGTGGGGTGGGGGAGGAGCTCAGCCTCATCAGGGAAGTTAAGGGCGGTTGTCCGCCCTTGGAGGCAGAGCTCCACCATGTTGTGGGCTCGCGCTGCCATCTGGGGCATCGGGAACAAGCCTAGCCATATCCTCAACTTCTTCCGTGGCTTCCTGATCTCTGACACCTACCTCCCCATCGCCTCCTCCTTACCCCTCGATACAGTGGGTGCCTCGTCAATCTGCCACCTCCTCTGCCCATTCTCCATCCCTCGGTGGCCCCAATTTCTTGTCTTCGGTCGCCAGATTCTTCCATCTCCTCCACGCTACCCCCACCCTTCCCATCATTAGGAGGCAAAGTAGTTTTTATTGCCCTATCCCCTAAAAAAAATCAGTTTTTTTAAAAACAAATGAAAGAAATTCTAAATAAATACTTGATTATCCTTCACTTTTGGGTACAACATGTCAGTTGTGGGGCCCAACAAAAGATAGACAGCTGATCCAGAGCAGTAGCATATTAAAGTATAAAATATCATTGTACTTGACCAAGCATCATTCCCCAATAGACCAAGAGGGAAATGTAAGGAGTTTCACTATATCTAGGTTTGTGACTGAATGATGGGTGATGAGGGAAAACATTCGTCAAATTTTACTGTTATATGATCTTGAGTAGCATACAATGCATGTTGAATTTGTTTTTCTTAATGATTATTTTAAAAGAAAATTTATATATCACAACTAAAAATTGTTCAGAATATTCAAGAAACCTATAAGATGTGAAACTTAATTCTTTTAGATAAGACAAACATTAGCATATGTTTCTTGTATAAACCAACAAGAATAATGTATATACTAAAAGGTTAGTGAGAGCAATATCATTTATCTTTGTTTTTATATAGATGAATTGTGATGAGTCATTTGAAGTTCTACTGATAAGATAAAAAAATTGATTTTATAATTATTATTTAGTTTTATAAAAACTTTGATAGAGCTTGTTGTTTATTTGTATTGAAATTATTGAGTTCTTTATTTTTCATAATCATTAGGTGTGTTGCACTTGTCTAATTCTGAGATAAGACTAAAAATTATGATGAAAGATAACTATGAACACGAGTCAATATTGTATATTAACTCATGCATGAGATGCTTATGAATGAGATGGAGTGTTGTTAGCCAATTAGCTCCCTTATAATTGAAATGACATGTGTAACGACTCTCGGCCCACTTTACCCAAGTGTCATGACTAAGATGATAACTCGATAGAACATGATGAGACTCAGGCCCGATGCACTAGGTGCAGACAATTAGACGTGATGCGACACGTTCATGGTGGGCGACCAAGACAAGTGTGACACACCTAAAAGGGTGTCGGTTCCACTTAGAAGAAAAAAAATATTGGTAGACTAAGACAATTAGATTGTTGATCGGTTCTATACATGTGTCACACGTGAAATTTTTTCTACAAAAAGGTAGTCTGTAAACTTATCATCAATCAATATTCATGTAGTATAAAATTATAGCATTTGACTGAAATTAAGTAGCATTGCATTAAGATGTCATATCACATGTTTTGTAAATAACTCCTGAAATCTTTTCTTGCATGATTATATAAATGACAATGGTAAAGTCATTGAGATAAGTCTTTTACCATTTCATTCATTATGTATATTTTTGTGGTGGAGGAATATGTTCTTAAAATTTAATTTATTTTATCCACCATAAGTCTAAAAAATCATGCATTCTTGAAATTATAAAAGCATTTACTTGCATGAATTGATAACCATATGATTGACATGAATATCAATGATATATATTTATATGCATCAATCTTTTGTGATGATTCATGTGGGATTTGTTTCCTAAAAGAAAATATTTAAATATCATCAAGTTTAAAGAACGAAAAATGATCGGACTGTATGACAAAAATGATGCATTTCAAAAAATGTGTCATAATTTACAAAATTTGCCAAATATACAATATCAAAGGTTACCAATTTTTTCTGCAGGATTTTATCCCTCGCAAATATGAATTTTTTATTTTTGTGCGTTATGATGCTAAAATAATACACTCATGAAACTCGTCAACAAAATCACATTTGAGATTGCAATATTTCAAAAAAGATTGCAAAATTCTAAATAATTTATGAAACTTATGACGAGTTTCGCGATATCACCTGCGAAAATCATAAAAGTTGCAAAAGTCCAATAATTGCAAAATTGTGGATGAGTATCACATGAAGTATTGCGAAAGATTGAAATATTTGTGAAAGTCTGATATTTCTATAATTTTTTGAAAAGATGATACTCCATTTCTCGATCCCTTTTTTTTTCATCTGGATGTCGTATTTTGCAACCCTAAGATTCTTGTGGTCCGCAATCCTTTCGAAATTTTTTTGATGATATTCAAACAAATAGTATGTATTGACTATGGATATGGATATGAAAAATTATACATAAATATTTAAATTTACGTGGATAACTATGCAAATTTTTTACTATGAATGTGGATGACTATGCAAAAATTCTTTTTGATTTAAAAAGAATGAACAAAAATTTGAATGTACCATACAAAATTCCTTCCTAAATTAAAAAGAATAAACAAAAATTCTCATGTACCTTGTGAAATTCTTTTCTGTTACAAAAAATCACTAGTTATAAACATATGTTAATTCTTTGTTATATACATAATTCATTATTATAAAAAAATCAATCACATGTTACATACACAACACATAAACAAATCAATCACATATTATATAAATAATTTATTCTACTCAAAAAACATTAATCAAACAACTTTATTCTTTGTTATATACACAATTCATTCTCCTCAAAATATAAGAATCAAACAACTTTATTCCTTGTTGTATACACAATTCATTCATAAACAATTTCATCACCTCATACACATGTATAAACAAAGTTCAATTAATGTACATAACAAAATTTAAGTTATAAATCATTGTTAATTTTCACTTTAGTTGGTCTTATAGCTCTTTACAATTTTTCAAATGAGGGATAAGACCACATTGATAGTTAAGCATCTCCCTCAACCTGACAACTTCTTTTCTTAAATGGGTTATTTTTCATTCACCCCAGTAGCACTTGTTGTATCCCCAACTTCCTCCTGGATGTGGACCTTATCTCTCTCTTCATCCCTATGTATATCTGTAACGCCCCAAAAATCCAGGACTTGTAACTTTTTTTGGATAGTTTAAAAAGCTTTGAAATCATACAATAATCAGAGTTTAAATAATACTTCAGCGGAAAATGATATTTTTAAAACCACAAGTCAATGGACCTTGAGCGCATTACAGCGTAAACTTTCCTTTTGTCAAATCCCGCACAACCATTGAAATCAAATGGTCTAGAAACAGAGTTTCAATAATTGAGAATTCGCTTGTTGAAACCAAGAAGAAGCTTACTAAAACAGTTTTATTAACTCACGGTTTAAGAAAAGAGAAATTTTGAAACACACTTTATACCAAATTTACCAACATGTCCTCAGGAGTGAAACGTCAGGGAAAGAGCTCTATCTTGATCTCATCACGCCATCATGCCATCGCGACAGTATTATCTATCCATTACCTGCCCATAAAATGGGTCAGTTTCACTAAAAACTGGTAGGTGCACAGACATGACAATATTTGAACATAATTAAGCAGAATAATTTAATATGTCAGGCAGACAGGCAATTATATAGCAATTTAATTTCAACAGATTCAGAGAGCAACTATCATGAGCACAATGCTAAAATTATTACAAGCATTTTACTGGCACAAGTAGGCTAACTATTACAAGCGAAGCACTGCACAAGAAAGTTAACTAGCAAAATACAATGCTTCGTCAACCACACACACAATTCCATAAGTTTTGAACCTGTTGTACCCTATAACTTCCATATGGGCATAACTCAACAAATTGTGTGATCAGATTATGTTTCGATATTAACTGGACAAGCGGGTACGCACAAGGCACGACTCTAGAAACAGCCTAGACTGATCCGGGGGTTTATTATGCTATGTATTTTATGATAACCCGGATAGCTGACTGAGTCCGCACCTAAGGGGACGGTCGGTGACCAAGAGAGAAATCCCCAAAGCAGCATAAACAATGGATGCATCCCAAACATGGAGAGCTACCACCTAGAATAATTATGGTAGTCTCATTCCCCTAACTCCGATGACTGGGGAAGCTGAGTCTTTTGCTCGTAACTGCCATTAATGGCCTGTCCATCGAAGTTTTGTACCTTCCTGTCCTCTCTCCTGACAGGAGTCAGCGATTCAAATGAGTACATCAAAGGTAGTTAACTGAAGACCCATTCTACATACCCTGGTCTTTCGACCCACTCGAGTATCTTGCCGGTGAAGGCGAAAACATCACTTATTTACGTGATCACAACATTTTATTATTTGCGCTCATTGAGGTTGCCACAACCTACTCATTCAATCATCGCAATGTAAGAAGACGTACTTGTCAAAAAGTACGATCGTACATGACATAAGTACGACTATGATGAAAGGGATATGGTTCCACAAAAGAAACCCCAACAAATATTATCTGCAAAAGAATTAATACAACACAGCCTGGCAAGATAAGTTTTGAATTCACTTCAACAACATTTTTCATATTTCATGATGCAAGGTCATCTCGGATCTCTCGTCCGATCAACAAAGTACTTAACATGTTGTGCATGTCTAAAAGTACGCTATACTGAACCAGGGAGGAGTGTGGGCTTCTGTGATCATCGCAAAATTTTTCCTCTCTTTATGGTTTCTCTCTCTTCCTTCTCTTTTCCTTTTCTAACCTCTATTCTCCTCCTTTTTGAAGGGAGAAGGATAAAAGAAAGAGAGAAGAGAAAAGAAAGAAAGAGAGAGAAGAGGAACTATTTTGCGGGTTTTCACTTGACCTTTATTTGAAAAATATTTAGAAAATAACTCGGCTCCGTTTTTGAAAATATTGCGGGAAAATGGAGAGACAGGATTCGCTCGTCGGTACGAGGTTCGACCGTTCCTGACGCCTTTACCAGGGGTAATCGAACCAAGGATCGAATCTATGCCTTTTTGCTTTGCTTAAATATAATCTAAGAATCTATTCTAATATGCACAAAGAATCATGCTTGTGTAATGCAAGAATGTATACTCCTTTTAAAAGATGTTTTGAAAATTTCCAAGTATTCTGAGATGAACTTGGTAAAGGAGTGAAGAAATGACTGAATCTAACTTAGAACTTTGAGATAGATCAGAGGAGTTCTAAGTCTTTGAAATAAATCAGGATTTAAAAGAATAAATGAGAAGGAATGACTTGAAGTTTTAAAATGAAAGGAAATAAAGTTTCAAAGTCAGAAATGGACTTTGAACTTTGAATTTGATGAAAGAAAATGAATACTTGAATTTAGATTTTGAAGTTTTAATTTGGAATGGATTAAGAAACTCAAATGGTATTTAAGAATAGAAATTGATTTAGGGAGTTCAGATGAGATCTGAAAATGGAATTGGATTTAAAATCTAGAATTGGGAATGGAGTTGAATCTAAAGATGGATTTAAGATCTGAGATCCGAGATAAAATTAGGTTATGGATCCTAAGATGGATTTGGATCAGAAGTCTAAGATCCAACATGTGATTGAGTTCTGGATCCTAAAATGGAACTGGATCTGAAGTCTGAGATCCAATGTAGAGTTGGATTCTGGATCCTAAAGGGGATTTGGATCTAAAGTCTAATATCCGATGTAAAGTTGGACTCTGGATCCTAGAATGGAAAATTGGATCTGAAGTCTAAGATCCAAAGTGAAATTGATTCTGGATCCTATAAGTAAATTGGATCTGAAGTCTGAGATCCAATATGAGTGTTGAATTTTGGATCTTAAAATGGATTTGGATTTAAATTCAGAAGAGGAATCAAGAATTTCTAAGTCTGATTTGAATTTGAAAAAAGGAATTTTATATATTGAATTTTGAATATACAGATGAATCCCAAAGTCAATTTAGACCTGGGATTCGAAGCTTGAAATGGATCAAGAATCTCAAAGTTAAATTGAACTTGGAGTTTGATTGGAGCTTTTGAAAATGAATTTGAAATTTCAAAGTAAAATTGAACTTTGAAAATGAATTTGAATTAGAAATTTTGAATATGAAATGAAATTGAAATCTCAAAGTTAAATTGGACTCTGAGATGGAAAATGAAATAGAATTGAAAAAGATGAATAGGATTGAAGATTGATTGAAGAAGATATTTACATCACTCGGAGTTTTGAAAAAGTAAATTTGAAAATATGATGCAGTTCTATCCTAAATGATGAATGAATTTAAATTTTTGAAATTTGGATTTTGAAAAGCTATTCCATTCTTTAAATGAATTTAAAATAAGATTGAAGATATAATACATCCTTGACTATGGTCATTGAATGTATTATATAATAATCTATATTTAAATTCAGGTGAAGAATAAAACACATTTGGTGCTTTTATAGAATTTAAAATGAAATTAACTCTCAATATACCCTGACTATGGCCATTGGTATATATTTTAAATTAATTTTAAGTTAAGTTCTGATAAAAGAAGAAAATATTTAAGAAAAATATGATGAATTTTGAAAACGGATCCAGTATTATTTCGTAAAAGATAAAAATCTTAAGTTTTGTCCACACCCTGACTATGGCCATTGATATGGATCATCAACTTATGATTGATTTACCTCTTACGAAATGGTGCACATGCCATTCGTGTTTCACCAATGTGAGATTTTGAGAAATGAAGAAAAAAAATGCATGAAAAGCAAGTAATTGATGACATTTACAATGCTCATTCATTCTATCTAAGACATGAATGTAAATTTCTCATTGATATCTAGCTATTACAAACTTGAAATTAATTTAAGTTCACAAGGAAATACCAATTTCTATATATTTCCTGCAAAAACACTTAATTAGTCCAAAAGTATATAAAGAATAATTTATATGACAACATATTGAATCTAAGAGGTTACTCCTGAAGCAATTGAGTATATATCTCATATTGTAGAAAATGCAAGATAAATGATGCAATCTATATTGGAATGACATATTCAAGTTATTTTACATATGAGAACTGGCATAATGTCTTAAGGTAACTAAAATAGACATTGAAATCCATACAAGATATCCTAAATTGTTTGGGATGCATGATATGAGTTAAATATTATGTAGTTACATAGGTGTTGGAGGTGTTGTAATGGGGCTGAGTGAAGGGCAATATAGAGGTGATAACAGGTGATGGTCAATGTAATGGAGAAGGTAAGTACTAATGGTGGAAATGGTGCAGGAGTTTGCTGTAATGGCAGCATGTGAATACCTAAGTAAGGTTATGCTACATGAGGCATGTCTGTGGATGAAGTGGATGTGGTTTAAGGCAGTTGTATAAGATGGGACTGCGGCTAAAGGGCAGTCATAATGTAAGGGTTACAACAGATAATGGATAATTTTGCTATACAAATATAATTTAGCTAGTTGACTGAGAACTTAGGAGATGTAAAACAGGAAATATAAAATAAAGCAAGAAATTCAGACAATATTTGAAAGAAGGGGCAGAAAATAGACATATGCAGGGAGTGAATGAGTGAATGGAACTGCTTTGACAAATGAGGGACGACACGATGAGAAGTGATGCTGCTGTAACAATGTGCTACTGAATTGTATATTAGATGGTAATGTATCTAATAAGATGCAGTTACTGGAATTTTCTATGAAATGGTGACAGGTATGAATAGTGGATGATGGGTAGCAAATGGTGGATGTTATGAGAATTGTTGCTGCTGGACCCTTTTGAAGTGGTTGAAGCTGGAGTAAATGGTATCTAGAATAGGGTTCTGATAGATTCATCTTTGTGGAATGGTCAGGAGACTGAGACTTAATGCTACATACCTGTTGAAGTATCCACCGATTTTATTAATGAGCCTGCAACATAGAATTTGCTTTCAGATTAGACTGAAACCCAAGAGAATTCACATTCTGGTTATTTCCTATTGATCCAAAAAGGCTTCCAAACCCAGAGATGTCAGTGCTATCAATTTTATAACCATCACTCTGTTTGTCACAGGTGATCAGGCTGCCGCTGGTGGAGGTCTCTGAGAGTAGGTAGTTTCATCTGTGATTCTGAATCATTCCGTGGATCATATCCTTTCCTACCCTCGGAACGGTCCAGTAGCGAAGTAGTGTCCAGATCTAAAAAGAAGCCTCTTCAGCTGATCAATGGGCACCTTTAGACCCTTTCTCAAGAAAATGGGTATGTAAAGAGCATCTAGGCCAGATAGGATGCTCATTGAGGAAATTTGCTATAGCCAGTTGACAATCCCAATCAGCTGAGTACTTCGAAATTTATTTATTTATTTATTTTTATTTTTTTTTACACAGTCTATTGGAGTTTGACTAGGAATCTTTGCAAATTTTGAGTTGAATAGGTAAAATATACGAAGACTAAATATATGAATTCAAAAAAAATTTGTAACATGTGCCCTTTCATGCTTAGAACAAACATCTAAAAAAATCAATTCTCAAATAAGCCTTCAAACCTACAATTGACAGAGCATTTGGAAAATATCATAACTCACAAGCTCTCGACACAGTGAAAAAGAAAGAGTCAGCGTGAAAAAAAATATGAAGTGAACTAGTGAACATCAACAGTTGACCAGGATATCTTTTATGTTAAAGTCAAGAGCAAAACAAGGTCCGAAATCCATCTGCATAGAAGTCAAACTTGTGCCGTCAGAAAAACTGTAGCATATAGCCAAAACATATGCATCAAACAGGAAAACCTTAGCTAAAAAAAAAGTGTTCTAGCAGGCAAGCAATCGGCATACTGAAAATTAAATGAAGGCAATGCCAAGAAACCAGAAATGATAAAGTAGAAGCAGTTGTTGTGCCACTGTCATCCAACATAAATTAGCATGAGATCAAACATCTAACAACTCAACCCAAAAAAAAAAAACATGCACCAGTATCATCTAAGGTAGAAACATGCACTAGCAGGATGTAGCATAAAATTTCAATGTATATTAATCACTGAGAACTTCCCACACATATCGGCAATGCCATATAGTTCTATACATTCAGAATGATTATGCTAAGATGATGTTCTTTCTACATCCAGGGAGGAGTGAAGGAAAAACAATCAACAGAGCATAAATGATGTCTCATATGCAACTAAAGAAAACGAGATTACTGAAAACAAGTTAAATATAGCAAAAAAATGAAATTAAGCACGAGAAACATTCCACCTGTGAATTTGCTTTTCACATAGTTCTCATTTTTGTCTAATGATTGGAGATAACAGTCTCTAAATTTGCTTTACAAATATCTAGGTTGGTTCATGAGATGCAATAGGATCCTTCCAAAAATTAGGCTCCATTACAGGAAGAAGGTGAGTCTGGTAAGGACACTTACATCTAAGCCACCACTCCCGACAGACAACCTCATACAAAGAAAAGTGAGATATTAGTTATGATATGACTTATGAAATCACAATCACCATATACACTACAGCCAGTTTTATAACATTTAGACTTATTAAAAAGTTGCAATGTTAATGCTTGTCAAAAGCAGCAAGAAATTACAAGTTCAGGCAATTCTTGTGTTCATCATCTGGCGTTTTCTTTTTTTTATGGTGATTCAGAGTAACCCTCATAGTGAACAGAATAGAATCTTGCAGTGAGTCAAAACAGGAAATGAATCACATAAGTGATTCCTATCAGATCACGCCAAATTTTGTAGGATTAAAACACGGTAGCAGTGATATACAGGTCATGGCACAGAATGGGTCCGAATTATCTAAAAGGATGCTGACACTTACGCAATGAACCAACAATCAAGATATATGAAACAAATTTTTGGCTGCTGGCGGATTGATGGACTTCAACGTTTTCTCTTGATAACAGTAGAAGGGACTTCTTCATTGATTTGCAGGAGGGACCCCAGAGATGGAGAAGGGTTGATTATAATGAAGTAAAAGCGGATAAAGCAAACAAACACAATAAGCATTGATGGATGGGATATAATCCTATGCTGTTAAGGCAGAAAATAAAAAAATAGAAGTCATTAAAATGCCAAAACAACTATTTAGGAGGTGAACAGAGATCGGATGAAAAACAGGGGAAAAAAAAAATCGAGAACAGAAAGTCATTAAAATAAATTTTGGATGGAGATAAAATGTAAAAATAAAAAAAAAATTGTGTTGGAAGGAGACCTTCCAGTTGATATAGCAAGGGGTTGGTCGACATTGCTACATGCAAGTCGATCTCACCGTTATGCCATTAGATAAAAGAAAGAAAGGAGAAATAAAATCCAAGTCTGTAAGCGATTTGATGGGAAATGTAAAAGCTAAAAGAAAATTTTACAGAGAAACTAAAACTAAAAAAAAAGGAGGATGACGGCTACCTACCTGATTGTTGCAGGGGTCGGCTTCTTTTCAACTGAAGGAGAAGAAGACCAAGGGGAGGAAATCGGTTTGTAGAAGAGGGAGAGCAGGATGATCGTTCAGAAGCCGATCGTTGATGCTCTGAGATGGAAACTCCTTGCTTTGGCCAACTCCGAGGAATCAAGAGGGGGCGGCTGAGAACTTTGCTATGGGATTTAACGAAGAAGAAGGAGACATAGTTTTGCTGCCAGGATGATCGGCTTCAGCCAAATGAGTGAAAAACCAGAGAGATCAGAAGAGAAAGAAGAAGTGGAAAAGGGGAGAAAGAAAAAAAAAGGCAGAGGAAAAATAAGTGTCGAGATGGAAGGGTGAAAGGTGATCAAAAGGGGAAGAAGCACCTGGAAAGGTAGAAGCTGAATGCCTGCTCTCCCTGCGTGATCCTCTTTTTATAAGTGAAGAAGAGCCTTCGAGAGAGGATTTGTTGGAGATGGGCGGCCGGAGGTGAATCCGTTGGTGATGGAGGGATTAGGGAGGAGAGCACATGGGGGCGTGCGGCTGATTGCGAGCGAGAGGGGAAGAAGGCTCTGAAAAGAGGGTTTGGGCGAGGGAGGTTAGAGAGAAGCTTCTGGAGTTCGGAGGGTTTTCGAAAAAGGGAGCAAAGGGGAGGAGGCTTTTCTGAGTTTTTCCAAAAAGAACCCTCTCTTTTTAAAAAAAAAATTGTTTTCTAAAAAAATGGGTTCTTAAAAACCATTTTTTTGTATTTTTGAATTTTTTATTCTTTTCTCGGTATTTCTACATTTTTTGTATTTTTGGAATAAAAATCCTAAAATGTACGGCAAAACAAGGTTTTAAACTAAATTTTTTATTTTTATTTTTGAGAAATATTCACAAAATGGAGGTTTTGGAGGTTACTTAGAGGAAATTTCTTCAGAAGATGGGTTCGGACCCGGGTTTTGAGAAAATGTTCGAGTTTTGACACTTGAATCGAGAAATACAACATGATAGATCCAAACGGATGTCGGATGGACTGTCCGAGCTATTTGAAAATTGTTTTTGGTATTTTCTATAATTTTAATTTAAAATTTGAACAAGGAGGCTCAAATTTGGATCTGGACAATGGATCCAGATCCGAAATCAATTTAAACATATGAAATGAATTTAATTTTAATAAAACTTGAGAAATGAACTGAAAAAAATGACACATTTGCTCAAAAAATGAATTTAGGGGCAAGAAGGGAATATTTAAAAGATTTTGGAAAATTTGGGGTGTTCACAGCTTCTTAAAAGAAACACCCAACGCACAACTTCATAACGATCCAAAGCATAAAGGAGTGCTCATTTGACACGATTCATCATTAAAAGCCATAATGCCACATTAAGTCATTCACCCAAGGCACCACACTATCAATCTTACATCCAAAATTTGTATTAATATCTACATGATTCGCACGACACGCAACACTAAGTTTAATAAATGAAGAATGGATCCTTCAACAGAACCCCACTCACTCATATGCTCATGCCCTTGATCGGGGTTATTCAAATTGGGTCGCAACTCGAATCGGGGTTATAAAATATTTCTCCCAAGTGTGTGGACTTGGGAGGACTCAAATGCAACTTCGAAATCCTGCGATGATTAAAACTTAACTTTGCAAAAGTTGTGCCATTTGAAGAGCACTGGGTTCGCAGGAGGAAACCCTCTTTTAAAAGAACTATAGCGCACAAGTGCAACTTCTAATGTTTTGAAAACAAGTGATATCAGGATAGGCACAAGACTACATTTATGTAAGTACATATTTACCATGAGTGTGGGCATATGCAGGTTATAACATGTCAACAAAGAACTCTCTACTTGCGATGCCGCACATCGAGGGAAAAGACATAAGTAATTACACGAGGTGCCAAAACCATACATTGACCACTTAGAAACGCAAAACATATAAGGTCATAAGTAATACACGAGATACGAAGTTATACCACACTCAAAGGAAATGTGCAAGCGAAAATGGTTGCAAGCAAACAAGGGCATATGTATTTCAAGAAATACGAAACCACACCTCAACTCATAAGCAACTATGCAAAATAATGATCGAAGAATGAAATTGTACATCACCCCATAGGAACGTACAGGCAAGTATATATGCAAGCAATTAAGGGCATAAGTATTGCAAAAAGTATGAAACCACCTTCAACCACATAAGCAAATACGCAAATTAATACTCAAAGAGTAAGATCATACATCGACTCATAAATATGCAGACAAGAAAATATGCAATGCAGAAGCAATATAAATCTAAGCATATCTAGCATGGGCATCTTAATTATTTCAACTTAACTAGGTTCATTTATTGCCCTCTGTGCGACTTTACCCTACCTTGGGATGTCGTGCAGCTGCGTACGCCTACGCGAGAGGATAATACGAGGGTTGAGCCGTGGAGCACGATCGGGACCTGTTGCGTAAATAGGCAAGAGTGTTAAATATTCAATTTTGCTAATATAATTAATGGTGCAACGGGGCAAGGGTAGAATTAGGCGATGGCGGCACCGACGACAACGGGGCGACAGAGAATGAGCCACTATCAAAAACAGCGAGGCGGCAGGGGGTCAGCCCCTGCTGACAGCAGCGAAGCGGCAGAGGCTGAGCCCCTGCCGACAGCAGTGAGGCGGCAGGGGTTGAGCCCCTGCCGACCGCAACAAAACAGCAGGGGCTGAGCCCCTGCCGACAGCCATGAAACGGCAGGGGGGCCAGCCCCTGCCGACAACACGAGACGACAGGGGACCAGCCCCTGCCGACAGCATCGATGCGGCAGGGGAGGCAGCCCCTGTCGACAGCCACGAGATGGCAGAGCTAGCCTCTGCCGACAACAACAAGGAGGCAGGGCCCAGCCCCTGCGGACAGAGAGAGGGAGAGAGCTCGGGGGGGGGGCTGACAGGGGGACAAGCCCCCTACGTGCAGAGAATCAAGGGGCAGCAGGGGGGTTATCCCCTGCCATCGCAGAAGCCAAGAGGCGGCAGGGGGGTGAGTCCCTGCCAGCCCCACAAAACAAAGGGCGACAGGGGCATTGCCCCTGCCAGCCGAGATAAGAAGGCGACAGGGGCACTACCCTTGCGCGCCAAAACCCCAGAGGCAGCAGGGCAAGCCCCTGCCTGCCGGGAAACATGAAGCGGCAGGGGCATTGCCCTTGCCTATAGGTGATCTAGGGGTGGCAGGGGGACTGACCCCTGCCAGAAAAAGAGGGACCGGGGCGGGGGTGACAGGGAGGGCAACCGACCTTCCGTCGGTTTCCCTATCACCCATAGGGGTGAGGGGGTGTCGCAGGGGCCATTGGTCCCCTGCCTGCACTCCGGCGCACCCCCAGAGGGAAGAGGGGATGACAGGGGCTCATAGGCCACCTGTCGGGCCCCTGATGGGCACAGGGAAGGTGGGAGGCCGCGACAGGGGCTGTGAGCCGCCTATCGGCCTCCTGGCGAGGTGACGGAGAGGGGGGGGGTGAGGAAGAGAAGAGGGAGGAGGAGAAGTGGCGTACCTGGGAGGCGAGGTGGCTGGCGATCGTCTGTGTGCGCAGGGAAGAAGGAGGCGTCAGTCATGGTTGCCGCCTGCAGGGAACGAGAAGGGGGGCGGGGCATCGTTCCTCCCCTCCCGCAATGCTCTTAAAGAGCTCGGGGAGGGGTGACAAAAGGGGAAACCCCGATTGGTTTCCCTATCGAGCAGAAGGCACGGTGGGGGGCGGCGCTCGGGAAGAGGATTTAAAATCCTCTTCCTGCGTAGGGTTATCTTAAAACCCTATCGCAGGGGGGCCCGGGTCGGGTCCGATAAATTTTTTTTTTTTTGAAAAACGTTGGTTTTACATCCTACCCCTCTTAAAAGAATTTCGTCCGCGAAATATTTATTAAAAGATTATCGGCGACAATCTGGTTCTTAGATAATCGTTGTTAATAAGGATACACTATATGTGTGAGTGATCTTGAAACACGTATGCTTATTAAAGTAATCAGGATAGCACATAATAAATTCTTGAGAAAGGTTCGAAGCCAACAACTCGATCGAACAAGATGTGAGCAATTTTGTTAATAATTTATGTCTTCGCAAGAGTTTATACGGAGTCACAAAAAGGGTTTGGCAGAAGACTGTAAGAATGTTTATTCGTTACCTTCTACTAGATTCGATACGAATAAAGAGACACAACAAGACATTGCTCTAGTTTGTTTATGTTCCTTGAACGGAGGTTTCTGTACTTTATCATAATCAAGTTGTCGTTCGTTACCCTTACTAATTCTAACAGACTCCTAGTCCGGAATAGCCACAACTTATCCCCATAACTCAAGGCCTTACATGGCCAGTTGTCCTAACTTCACTTAAGTTATCATTCGTAGAATGGCCCTAACTTTCATAGAAGACAAAAACATAACCTCGCATCAAGATCTAAAATCAACAAGGATCTGATTCTCTAATCTAAAACCAGTATATAATCATGCTACAACATAAAGCCAAATTTAAAGATTCATAACCGACTATAACAAATGCTCTCAAAAGAGCATCATAACACACCATAATTTCCTACGAAATCAAAATCTACAAGTTTCACGCTGGATCACTTAGTCTCGGAAATGTATGACCTCACAAGGAATTACCGCCCTAGATGGTTTACCTGGTCTTGGACAATATACTTCCTCACAGGAATTCGCCGTCTTTGCGGCTACCCGATCTTGGACAGTGTACTTCCTCACAGAGATTCACCACTCTAGTCGGATTACCTGATCTTGATCATACATAACCTTCACAGAGAATCCTTTGCGGACAAGGTCCTCAACATGTACCAAAATCAATGATACATGCATCAAAACAAACGACGACTCTCAGGGTCGATAGCCACCAATAATGGGCAAAAGCATCACATCACTTCATATGGTATTCAATTCATAAAATCACCCATTTCATCAATGAGGCTCCATGAACCATAACTCACTTAAACATATATCGCATACTTTCAAATTTTGAGGTCACATGCATTTCAATCATATCATACAAAAGCATATTATCCTATGCATTATATCATTGTTACCAGGAGCATTGCATTATCCAAATCTAACCTCAAAGTGTGAGTTCTATACAGTGTGATCTGATACATATCAAGAATCAACTAAACCTCAAGATACGTAATTTCTACGCAGTTCGAGTTATGCACACATAATTCAAATTCTATATGCATCTAAGACATCCAAATCATGGTACCATCATATGCATATATAATTTTACCTCAAATCACATTCAACTATATTCATCATGAAACACACGCACGAATCTACAAGACATTTTAGTCCAATATGATATTCATCAATCATGCTATACAGGTATGATGTATTCTCACAAACAATCATAATGCAACTCCCTGCAACACCGCTACGTAGGCGTGATGTATCATAAAAACTAAGTGTTTGTAGTCGTGTGGTGTCATTCCTCTAAATAGTCTAACTAATGATTTGTAGGCATATAAGTCAACCACCTAAAAGTTAATCATTTGTAGGCGTAACAAGTCAACTACTCAAAAACTAATCAGTTGTAGGCGTAACAAGTCAACTACTCAAAAACTAATCAGTTGTAGGCGTAACATGTCATTTACTTGCATAAGCATCATGATCATAAGGGTAAAGGCCAGACAAAAATTCATACGTAATTTCATTAATAAACTTTTACTACAAGATCCGTATTGGAAAAAAAATAACAAGTCTTACCCGAACTTATTAAAGTGTCTATTTGCCAATTCTCTACCTAACCCGTCAAGATGAAAATAAACACGGTTCACTACTCTAATTGCTACTAGTGAGGCAGCTTGAGTTGTTGTTGCTGACTTTCCTTCGCGGTTCGCTTCTTCAGATCTGCTTCCTTCTTGCGACAAACTCTGGCGAAATGTCCCATCTTTCCGCAATAGAAACAACCTCTAGTGTCTCGAGGGCATTGTTGTCCCGGATGACCATAATTACACTTCGAGCATTTACGACTAGACGATCGATGTAGCTTGATTCCTTTGCCTTGATTTTTTTCTTAGATGGGGATCCCTGCATTATATCATTGGCAAGTCGGCATTTGCTAACTTCCTTACTACCAACTGACTTTTTGTTCTGAATATTTTTAACTTGCTTCCCTTGCTCCAAGCCTTGTGTGGTCAGTTGCCACCCATCGTACTTTCGCTTATTGCAGCATTCTTTCCCTGAATGGTCCACGTTACCACAGAAAGAGCAAACAATAGAATTTTGGGGGCACAATAGATTAGGGGTAACTTGATGGTTATCCATCTGTTTATCGCACTGACCCTGAAAGGTGTTCTCGCAAGCCACACTATGACTCAGGTTCTGAACCATAGATTGGAGATGAATAACGGTTCCAGTCAAAACATTTATTGCTTCGCTCATCTCATTATATGACATCTAAATCGAAGCAAAAAATTTTAATCAAATTAAGTACAAAACAATACAATCAATTGTACTTACTGTGCAATGCAGATGTCGGATGGTCAAGAATCATTATTTTTCCTGTCGCTCTGATACCAAGTTGTAACGCCCCAAAAATCCAGGACTTGTAACTTTTTTTGGATAGTTTAAAAAGCTTTGAAATCATACAATAATCAGAGTTTAAATAATACTTCAGCGGAAAATGATATTTTTAAAACCACAAGTCAATGGACCTTGAGCGCATTACAGCGTAAACTTTCCTTTTGTCAAATCCCGCACAACCATTGAAATCAAATGGTCTAGAAACGGAGTTTCAATAATTGAGAATTCGCTTGTTGAAACCAAGAAGAAGCTTACTAAAACAATTTTATTAACTCACGGTTTAAGAAAAGAGAAATTTTGAAACACACTTTATACCAAATTTACCAACATGTCCTCAGGAGCGAAACGTCAGGGAAAGAGCTCTATCTTGATCTCATCACGCCATCATGCCATCGCGACAGTATTACCTATCCATTACCTGCCCATAAAATGGGTCAGTTTCACTAAAAACTGGTAGGTGCACAGACATGACAATATTTGAACATAATTAAGCAGAATAATTTAATATGTCAGGCAGACAGGCAATTATATAGCAATTTCATTTCAACAGATTCAGAGAGAAACTATCATGAGCACAATGCTAAAATTATTACAAGCATTTTACTGGCACAAGTAGGCTAACTATTACAAGCGAAGCACTGCACAAGAAAGTTAACTAGCAAAATACAATGCTTCGTCAACCACACACACAATTCCATAAGTTTTGAACCTGTTGTACCCTATAACTTCCATATGGGCATAACTCAACAAATTGTGTGATCAGATTATGTTTCGATATTAACTGGCCAAGCGGGTACGCACAAGGCACGACTCTAGAAACAGCCTAGACTGATCCGGGGGTTTATTATGCTATTATTTTATGATAACCCGGATAGCTGACTGAGTCCACACCTAAGGGGACGGTCGGTGACCAAGAGAGAAATCCCCAAAGCAGCATAAACAATGGATGCATCCCAAACATGGAGAGCTACCACCTAGGATAATTATGGTAGTCTCATTCCCCTAACTCCGATGACTGGGAAGCTGAGTCTTTTGCTCGTAACTGCCATTAATGGCCTGTCCATCAAAGTTTTGTACCTTCCTGTCCTCTCTCCTGACAGGAGTCAGCGATTCGAATGAGTACATCAGGGGTAGTTAACTGAAGACCCATTCTACATACCCTGGTCTTTCGACCCACTCGAGTATCTTGCCGGTGAAGGCGAAAACATCACTTATTTAGGTGATCACAACATTTTGTTATTTGCGCTCATCGAGGTTGCCACAACCTACTCATCCAATCATCGCAACGTAAGAAGACGTACTTGTCAAAAAGTACGGTCGTACATGTCATAAGTACGACTACGATGAAAGGGATATGGTTCCATAAAAGAAACCCCAACAGATATTTTCTGCAAAAGAATTAATACAACACAGCCTGGCAAGATAAGTTTTGAATTCACTTCAACAACATTTTTCATATTTCATGATGCAAGGTCATCTCGGATCTCTCGTCCGATCAACAAAGTACTTAACATGTTGTGCATGTCTAAAAGTACGCTATACTGAACCAGGGAGGAGTGTGGGCTTCTTAAAAGAAACACCCAACACACAACTTCATAACGATCCAAAGCATAAAGGAGTGCTCATTTGACACGATTCATCATTAAAAGCCATAATGCCACATTAAGTCATTCACGCAAGGCACCACACTATCAATCTTACATCCAAAATTTGTATTAATATCTACATGATTCGCACGACACGCAACACTAAGTTTAATAAATGAAGAATGGATCCTTCAATAGAACCCCACTCACTCATATGCTCATGCCCTTGATCGGGGTTATTCAAATTGGGTCGCAACTCGAATCGGGGTTATAAAATATTTCTCCCAAGTGTGTGGACTTGGGAGGACTCAAATGCAACTTCGAAATCCTGCGATGATTAAAACTTAACTTTGCAAAAGTTGTGCCATTTGAAGAGCATTGGGTTCGCAGGAGGAAACCCTCTTTTAAAAGAACTATAGCGCACAAGTGCAACTTCTAATGTTTTGAAAACAAGTGATATCAGGATAGGCACAAGACTACATTTATGTAAGTACATATTTACCATGAGTGTGGGCATATGCAGGTTATAACATGTCAACAAAGAACTCTCTACTTGCGATGCCGCACATCGAGGGAAAAGACATAAGTAATTACACGAGGTGCCAAAACCATACATTGACCACTTAGAAATGCAAAACATATAAGGTCATAAGTAATACACGAGAAACGAAGTCGTACCACACTCAAAGGAAATGTGCAAGCAAAAATGGTTGCAAGCAAACAAGGGCATATGTATTTCAAGAAATACGAAACCACACCTCAACTCATAAGCAACTATGCAAAATAATGATCGAAGAATGAAATTGCACATCGCCCCATAGGAACGTACAGGCAAGTATATATGCAAGCAATTAAAAGCATAAGTATTGCAAAAAGTATGAAACCACCTTCAACCACATAAGCAAATACGCAAACTAATACTCAAAGAGTAAGATCATACATCGACTCATAAATATGCAGACAAGAAAATATGCAATGCAGAAGCAATATAAATCTAAGCATATCTAGCATGGGCATCTTAATTATTTCATCTTAACTAGGTTCATTTATTGCCCTCTGTGCGACTTTACCCTACCTTGGGATGTCGTGCAGCTGCGTACGCCTACGCGAGAGGATAATACGAGGGTTGAGCCGTGGAGCACGATCGGGACCTGTTGCGTAAATAGGCAAGAGTGTTAAATATTCAATTTTGCTAATATAATTAATGGTGCAACGGGGCAAGGGTAGAATTAGGCGATGGCGGCACCGACGACAACGGGGCGACAGGGAATGAGCCACTGTCAAAAACAGCGAGGCGGCAGGGGGTTAGCCCCTGCCGACAACAACGAGGCGGCAAGAGGCCTACCCCTGCCGACAGCAGCGAAGCGGCAGGGGCTGAGCCCCTGTCGACCGCAACAAAACAACAGGGGTTGAGCCCCTGCCGATAGCCATGAAACGGCAGGGGGGCAGCCCCTGCCGACAACACAAGACGAAAGAGGACCAGCCCCTGCTGATAGCATCGATGCGGCAGGGAACGCAGCCCCTGTCGACAGCCACGAGACGGCAGGGCTAGCCTTTGCCGACAACAACAAGGAGGCAGTGCCCAACCCCTGCCGACAGAGAGAGGGAGAGAGCTCGGGACGGGGGGGGGGGGGGCGTGACAGGGGGACAAGCCCCCTGCGTGTAGAGAATCAAGGGGCAGCAGGGGGGTTATCCCCTGCCCTCCCAGAAGCCAAGAGGCGGAAGGGGGGTGAGTCCCTGCTAGCCCCACAAAACAAAGGGCGACAGGGGCATTGCCCCTGCCAGCCGAGATAGGAAGGCGACAGGGGCACTACCCCTCAGCGCCAAAACCCCAGAGGCTGCAGGGCGAGCCCCTGCCTGCCAGGAAACATGAAGCGGCAGGGGCATTGCCCCTGCCTACAAGTGATCTAGGGGTGGCAGGGGGACTGACCCCTGCCAGAAAAAGAGGGACCGGGGCGGGGGTGACAGGGAGGGCAACCGATCTTCCGTCGGTTTCCCTATCACCCATAGGGGTGAGGCGGTGTCGCAGGGGCCATTGGTTCCCTGCCGGCACTCCGACGCACCCTCAGAGGGAAGAGGGGACGACAGGGGCCCATAGGCCACCTGTCGGGCCCCCGATGGGCACAGGGAAGGTGGGAGGCCGCGGCAGGGGCTGTGAGTTGCCTGTCGGCCTCCCGACGAGGTGACGGAGAGGGGGGTGAGGAAGAGAAGAGAGAGGAGGAGAAGTGGCGTACCTGGGAGGCGAGGTGGCTGGCGATCGCCGGCGTGCGCAGGGAAGGAGGAGGCATCGGTCGTGGTTGCCGCCTGCAGGGAACGAGAAGGGGGGCGGGGCATCGTTCCTCCCCTCCCGCAATGCTCTTAAAGAGCTCGGGGAGGGGTGACAAAAGGGGAAACCCCGATGGGTTTCCCTATCGAGCAGAAGGCACGGTGGGGGGGCGGCGCTCGGGAAGAGGATTTAAAATCCTCTTCCTGCGTTGGGTTATCTTAAAACCCTATCGCAGGCGGGGTCGGGTCGGGTCCGGACCCGACCCGGCCCGGGTCTGATAAAATATATTTTTTTTTTTGAAAAATGTGGGTTTTACAATATCGGCCACAGATTGCATGTTGATGTCTTCCCCATCATCGTACCAGTCTTCGAGATTGTATTCAAACAAAGTGGGGCAATCCTTCTTCTTATCCTTCATTGTGCCATAGATTGTTTTATTAACTACTATAATGTGACAGGGTATTCGTTGAACAAAACCAAATTATTGGACCACTTGGCTAGCTAGTTGTTGCTCAACTTCATTCATGTTGTGCAACTAAATGTCACTCATTGTGAGGTTTCTCACGTGTACAAACACATTCTTATGATCCTCATCTATCTCGTCTACGTATGGGCACCACATTACCTAAAATATAACAAACATCATGAATACCTCCAACAATAGAATAAGCACCTTCAACAAATTATTTAAAGAAAACTTATAAATGTTTCACTGATGTTCTATAATTATGCTATGCAAGACACCCTATTGATTTTAGGACTCAACCTTCTTCGATCATTTATATAATCTTTATCATGTATCTGTCTTCACATTATGGTAGGTGAAAATTCAGGGAAACAATTATGTCTTAAGAGTCTTCCAATGGATATGTGCTTTCATATCCAAACTTGTAAAGATCAATACAAGGACTAGTATCGCATCAACAATTTATAGATAACGAATGAAAAAAATATCAAATAGAAAATATAAAGAATACCTCTTACAAAACCAAAATGCCTACAATATTTTTTATGCCAATCTTGCACTTAGACAAACATGCATACATGTGTGCCATAACGGTAGCTCCCTATGTATATTTATCGATAGAAGTCAATTGTTGCAATAATTTTAAGTACGATTTATGAATAGTCTTCCCACCCGAGTCGATGAATAAGCATGCAACACCAAAAAAGTAGAGCAAAAATGATCTGATGTCGTTCTGCAGATTCTTTCTGCCCTTCTCTCCAAAAGTCAGCACCAACTTTTCGCCAGAACTCTTTGTCAATGTGGAGTTATAGTGGTTCCTCAACTATGATAACTTGACCCCAGCACCATCCCATGCCTCATCATCCACACCTATGAGGACATGACCCAAATCCTTGAAGTCTCTCCACCAATGTCTAGTCACTGGCTTCCCATGACACTTTAATCTGGTGATTCATGACATGTCCTCCAACGTAATTGTCATTTCAATGCCTCCAAAGTTGAATGTGTTTGACGACGTATTCCAAAACCGCATAATGGAATCTACGAGACTATGTTCAATGTTTCATGGCATGATCTTCAAAAAAATTTAAAAATGCATTTGGCCCAACAAATTCTTATGGGGGTCCGTTAGTGCCAGAGAATCGATACACACAGAGTGGTGGAGGTTGATGTGGATGTTGCCATCACATGCACATATTAAGTAGTTATAATATTAAAATGCAAGTACATAAATACACAAATAAAATACATGGATATGCATAGCATGCATGATGCATATACAAAAACTAATGATAATTATATGAAGTGCGAAATAAACATGATTTAGTTCTATACCTTCATTAGCACCATATATATAATCTATATTTGGTACTAATGAAGGTATGAAATCAATACCAAATGTTCATGAATTATGGTGATATACTCTTGATTTACATAACTTGTGGTACATGGATATTGAACAACTATAATGTTGACTAAAACTTTTTTTGTTTTGTTTTTGAAAGATGACTTGAAGATGTTTTAAACCTTATGTTCATGAATTATGCTTATACACATGATTACACACACAAAAACATAAAGTGCAGTTATATATGATAATTTTAATAGTTATTAAATATAAAAATGATAATAAATATAAAAAAATATTTGTCCCTCAACATCAGACATTGTTTACTGTCGTGACCTGCTACTCAAAGCATGCACTCTCGCCAAAGGGAGGGGGGGGGAGGAACCTCCTGTGCACTCTGTAGCCCAACATGACTCTTCTCTACCTTCGAGCCTTCACTCTTCTCTACCAAGCCCATAATAATATCTACTACCTGAGGACCCTCCACAATTGTCCCAACCCCAACCTCACTCGCCTCCACATCTGGTCTCATACTCTCCTTCAATTTATGCACCTCCATCTCCATCTCGCTACTACTACTACAAGTGATCACGTCTCCATCTTGTTCAAGCAAGGTATCAAGGTTGACAACAGCCTCATCATAAGCCAATGGCTTAAACTACTTCACCAATGAGTGCCCCTCCCCTTCCTTTGATGCTTTCAGGATGTGAGTCAAATATTTGGCTGCAATAATATTTTGGACTTTTGCAAATATTTCATATTTTTGTAATATTTAATGCAATACTCATCTGCAAATTCACAATTATCGAACTTCTATAACTTTTATGATTTTTGCAGGTGATCGTGTAAAATTGGTCATGAGTTTTGCAAATTGTTTGAAATTTCACAATTTTTTTTTGGAATATCGCAACCTCAGATGCAATTTTGTTGACGAGTTTTGTAGGTGTATTATTTTTAGTGTCATGATGTGCAAAAATAAAAAAATCGCATTTGTGAGGGGTAAAAGCACCAAGAAAAAATTAGAAACATGTGATATTGTCCATTAGGTAGATTTAGTAAATTATGGCGCATTTTTGGAAACACGTCATTTTTATCATACAATACAGTCATTTTTTGTAAAGAATGTCACAAGTTTGAAACTTACAAGTGAATGCTCCTTGTTGTGACACTAAAGTTTGGCATACTCCTTGATGGATAACAGAGACTTGTAAATTTTCTCTAATGAGCTCATTAATGAGCAATTTGATATTTATGAAAATTTGTGATTGCATGTTAAAACATATGATAGGTTGTTATTTATTATTAGGTTTATGTGGGATAAGTTGTCATACTTTCTTTGGTATAAAAGCAATGCTTATAGTTTTGTTAACTATAGTAATTGATACATATATTCCACATTTGTGTGAAATTATGTTGTCTTGAAAAAGTTATTTAGGCCAAGTGGGAGATGTTGAAAATTTTATATGGCCTTGCATAACTTTTGATGAAATCCATGGATATTCAAATAAGGTCATGATTATGTTCATGAATTGTTGCTCTGGTATTGCATATAACTATGACTTATCTAAGATCTTATCATGGTTTTACTAGTTTTGATTGCAGAATAAGATCATCTAAAAACTTATATAAGTTGTGTTAATTTGGACACATGAAAAAGAACTCAACTTCAAAACTTTTGATGCATTGTCTTTGATATCTCACAAATCAAGTTAGGGGTATAAGTATGAGTGAGTTGAGGTGATGCAATATATTTTATTCTTTTTCTGCAGTAATGTCTCTTAAAGATTAGGCCTTTAAGAGATAGACTTACTCACGATGCCAATATATTGAAATCACCCGAAGACCTGACATAGATCGTGGAGCATGCAACACACGTGCTTGCAGTAGACTTGATATTGTCTCTCTGCCAGTTAAACAATTTTATATGTCTGGGGATAGGTACCTTTATTGAGAGGAAATGGTTAATAATCACACTCGTTAGTACCCTTCAAGATAGAATTGGCTACCGAAACTTTGGTCTTAGACAATCAATGTGTCCTATAGTGGTATTGTATGTCTATGTACTGGGTGAGAAGTTTTTTTGATGCTCATAATGATAACTAGTGTGAGCACATTATATTAAAGCTAGTAAATATGAATATATTGTGTCAAAGTTGTGATTTGCCAAATAAGTTTTTGTAAATCTTATTTTTGGGATATGTTTATAATTATTGTATTTGTTAAATTTAGTTTTGGTATCTCTAAAATCTCAACTTTTAAATTCTTATTTTAATTAAAAATATTACCTAATGAGGGATGACCTTGTCAATTAAGAAAGTGTGGTTGAAAGTTGGCATCAACTGAGACTCTATTTTTTAATGAGAGATTGAAGTCTCTATAATCTATAAATAGAGGGTCTCGCTCTAGGGAGGAGCAATAGAGAAATCCTTCTGGTTAGCCCTGTGCCATGTAGCCAAGAGGCAAGCTCAAGTCCACCCCATTTAGTGTGCTCCAAAACTTAGGGTGGACACAAAAGCTTAAGTTTGATTTTATTTTGATGCTGGTTCAAGTTAAAGTAATTAAGTTGATCTAGCCTTATGTTTTATTTTTATCAATCAATATAGATTTGAGAGCTTTCGCTAGTGAAAGATATGTTTTATCTTCCTATCTTTCTTAATGTTATTATGTATATTATTCATTCAAATTCGTACTTAGATCCTCTGCATATATTTGTCTTGGATCATATCCGAAATTGGATAGCACTCGACATAGTCAGCTTGCAGAAGTCATAACTTCACAACTGTATATTTGAATTTAATGTTTTTTGATATGTTGGAAAGCTTATTCAATTTTATAAAGTTTGTTATATCATGTTCGAAATTGTATAACAATCAAACATTTTCTGTTTTGATAGATTTAGTTACTTAGTCAAATAAGCTTGATCTTATTTTTTATCTCAAATAAAATCATATTTATGATTGTTGGTTATGATTACATGTTTGTTTCTAATTGCAATTGCCTATTATTTGAAATATATATTGTTGTAGATGAATTATAATTATTTGCTTATCCTTTAGTTAATATTTGTTCTTTTTGCATTGGTGTAATGGGGCAAAGGTTTACTATGCACAAGCATTGAAAGAGATAAAGTACATTATTGTGGTTGTTATAGGCAGTCAATGATGGCGTCTAAAAGGAGTAAAGTACACTACCATAGGTCTAATTATACTAATTGAAAATCTATAGTGGTCTCTAAAAATATTACCTTTAAAAAATTTAAGACTTTGATATCTCATAAAGCCGGATATACGACAGACTTATTGAGCCTCTGGTATAGTTATTATCCAAACTTAAACAAGCAAGAAATATGAATAAATGTTGAGGATGATGATGATGTAGAATCAATGTTATTTAGTGGTGATGTTTACTTGGAAGTATGCAAAGTTAATAAAGGAGCAGTTAAACAAGGAGTAGTTGATTAATGGAATAATGTGAATCCCATGGAGAATGTAAATGTATCTCAGACACCATTTATCGAGTTGAGCCTTTTGTTGATTGTCCAACTGTCCCAAATAGTGGATGATATTGATGTTGTACATGATCATCAGATTACTACAAAAGATATGGAACCACATGGGCAAAGAAGCGTCAATGATCTTTATCGCAATAATTTGAATGACATGCATCTTTTTTGCGCAAAACGACAATGCTAGGTACAAGTTATAATTTTGATATAATTTATGGTTGAGATGTATGTGTGGCGATGAATATGATATTTTGATTATTAATTTTGATTGTTAGAAATGCAGAAATGATGCATGCATGTAAGCAAATGAAGTGATAGATACAATGAATTTTGATTTAGTTGGTGCAACCGAATAATCAATTAGTAGTAGGAACGATCATGTTGACATTAAATAATTAGATGATATCGATAATGATGAGTATACCATTTTGATAAGAGAGGGTGAAGACATTGATGACATGAGACAAATAAAGGTAGGTAAAAATTATGCACCAATATCATTGAAGAATGTGAACCCTTGGTTCTTGTTCAATGGGTTCTCATACAATGAAGGACAATTAAAAACCATTGAACCAAAGACATGATTTATATGAGCAATTGCATAATAAAAGACTTAATGATTGTGAACAATTTTAATGGCCATCAACACACTCAAACGATCGATAAATTGCTTTGGGCAAAAAAGTTTAATGACCTTCAGCACTGTCGTGAATTTTTAAAAGATCATGTGATAAGAAATAACCATAAAGCAAAATTCTTAAAGAGTTGCAATAACAGAACCATTGTTGTATGCACGAGAAAGAACACTCATATGACGGTTGATTACCACTGGAAGATCCACTGCACAAAGGTATGTGGAGCATATTTCTTTCAAGTGAATAGGTATGATAGCGAATATACATGTGGTGGATCACTGAGTAACCTTGTAGTAGAGAAAATGTCTTTTAAGTAGATTTCAGGTGTTATTTACAAACACATGCATGATAACCCGAAGATAACTACAAGAAAAATCATGAATGAGTCGCGAGGAAGGTGTGAAGGTTACTTACAAACAAGTATGATGTGGATGAGAACATACAAAGTCAACATTATATGGTTCATTCAAAGAATCATTCACGATGCTTTTTGCCTATTTGGATCATCTGATGAAGGCTAACCAAGAATCGATATGGTATATTAAGACCGATCAAAAATTCGATTTTAGTATATGTTCTTATCCTTCTGACTAAGCATCAATAAGTTTTTAAAAGGATGTACTCAAGTTCTTATGATAGAGGATATATTCCTAAAGAAAGATATGCAGGTATATTGTTGTTAAATCATACTATTGATCCGTGTAGTGAAATGTTTTCACTAGTATTTGTAGTTATTCATAAGATGTCCAATGATTCATGGGCATGGTTTTTATAGTGTCTAAAGCACGAATTCATACACTTTGACGAGTTTAGAGAGAGGAGTATTGATAGTTATCTCAGATATGCATATTAATTTAAAATATGTTGTCCATCACACATGGCCTACATGTCATGTTAGATTTTGCATGAAACATTTGACAAAGAATTTTTTGAAGAAATTTAGTTCGCCACTTAGTATACTTTGGTAAAGTGCAGCTTGAGCAGCCAAAAAAGAACAATGCAATTATTTTCTTGACAAAATTAAGGAAAAAACAGACACATACAATTATGTTGCCACTGTCGTGAAACCGAAACATTGAGCTAACTGTTACTTTTCATCAAAAAGATATGGCTGCTTATGTAACGCCCTAAATATTTAACTCAAAATTTTTTTAATAAATTTTTCTTTTAATCACAACAAAATAATTGATAAATCCCTCGGTCAAATGATTGGGTGAGTTACAGGTGACAACATTACTTCCATGTCATTAGGCAAAACAAAGCCTTGTCTTGAATTATTACAAGTTATTCAAATAATATAATTAATGAATTTAGTCAAAGTTCCTCAAGACATCTACAGAAGATATAGTCTCATGGCACCGCCCGTAGCGACGATAACAATTGCCCCAATACTTTTATTTGCTACCTAAAAAATAATAATTCGGATGAGGTCAGACTACTCTCCGTCTGAGTAAGAAGCATAATATCAATATGAATGTGCTCAGTGTCATATGTACAAGTATATATACAATACATTCGAATACTAATGTATAAAATACCAAAACTCATGCATGTTCTATGAGATTCACCCAATACAAAATATCTCATGATTTGGTACATAAAGAAAAACATTACTAAATCTACACATCATAGAAATAAACCACAACTATATTATAACAAATAAAATATCAAGCAGTGTACGAACTTAAAGACATTTAAAGGTAAATTGACTTTATGTTTTTCTTGTTAATTACCATGTGGGTACGTACAGATATTCAACATCGTAGCGGACTGAGACCACATGGGGGTCTGTTATACTTTTCTAATTAATACCCCGTATGACTAGCAGTACAAATACCTAAAATGGATGGTTCGTGACCGAGAGAGTACTCCTCAATGGCAAGAACTAGAAATATGATACACCCTGAAAACTTCTGTAGAAGACTTGGATCTACTACCTAAGACACATTGGAAGTCTTGACCCCTTAATTTCGAGGACTGGAGACCGGGTGAGATGCCTCACTCTCACAAAAACATAATTGACCCACAGAGCTTGTACCATCTACCCTCTCTAAAGTAGAACATGGGTCTGGTAACATACACTGTCTTTCAGGTGTACCCAGAACCCTGAAAAACTGGTAGCATATATCATCTTTCAAGTATACCCAGAATCCAAAAACAAAAATGGTAACATATACCATCTTTCAGGTATACCCAGAATTTCGCAGCTTAGGTTATATGTGCATATATTAAATTTTGTTTGTTTCTTCGTGTTAGTCATTGCACCACAAGGGATTTTCATAATCCCAAACCCACACTCAGTGTGATATCAGTGTATGCACATTACCAACCTAGTGCACAATAGGCACCAACAATATTTCTCAGAATTACGGCTCAATTTCAAGGCGAGTACTTGTCCTTGTAATATTTTAAATATTATATTTGAATTAGGGTGTATGTATCGTATCCCACTAATCACGCAACCACATGGCATGTCTCAAGTACAACATTTCAAAAGTGCTCATATGGCACTACAAGGGTTCTGCGGAACCACAATCTCAATTTTGAATTTTGTAATAATTCATGACCCTGTAATTTCCATTGTTGTGCAAACTTTTATAAGAATATGCATTTTCTATTAGACAATCTATACATCGAACATGGTTATAACATTCACATGCAAGTCATATACAAATTTTATAAGTACCCATATGGCACCACAAGGGTTCTGCGGAACTGCAAGCTCAGTTTTGAGATTTCGCATAATTCATGACCATGCAATGTTCACAACTGTGCAAATATCCATATTATGAATTTACAATAAGTGGTCCATGTACTGGACATAGTCATTCATATGTGAATCACATATTTATTTTACATACAAAATAATTTACAACATGGTTCTTTGTCAAAGCACAGGAATAACATAACATTATTTTCAAGTGTATGCGATAAAAATTACATTTTTGCAAAAACACTCACATGCACACTCATTCCAATAACATAAGAGCAAGAATCATGAAATAGGCATTACTTTACCGTTTAACTAGGTTTTCAAATGTGACAACTACCCTGTTGAGTGTGCAACAACAAATGTAATCAAGTTGTGTTTTGCAAAACTATGCTCATGTATGTTCCTTCGATAAACAACAATCGATTTAAATATAACCTTGTTGCATATCGATAATATTTAATTTACCAGAGTACTATTGTGCACACTTCGGTATGCATACACGCCTAGTATTTTATTTTTTTTTTTCTTTTTTTCTTTTTTAAAAGGCAAGTTGAGTTTAGGCAGACGCCTACCCGTTATACAACTACACCATCGTGATTGGAACTTGCAACATCCCGTCACATGGTCTTGCACAAACTGCTCCTACCAAACATATGGTGCCCGAGTTGGTCTCAGCTGCTGTTGTCCCTGCTTGTCACAACAGAACGGGTCTGCTGTGACCAACAGGGCACGACATCAGGTTGTGAGCCATTATTAGCAGCCGGCTGGGTGTTGACAGGACCAGCCGGTCTGCAATATAATTTAGATATTATTTTTTTGACAGAGAAAACTGAGGTTGGGGGGACCCGTAACATCCATACGGCTGTGTCTGCACAAGCCGCGGCTGGGGTTAATATGACCCCTGCCGACTGTGCCCAACAAGACACAAAACACCCTGTTGCGCACAATGGTTGTCAGCCTCCAACAGCGCACGGCAGCAGGCTGGGGACCTAGCAGACCCAAGTCTGCTGCACCCGCTTCGGGTCCAACCCAGCTGGCTCGTGTCACTCAGTTCACACCGAGCCATGCCAGGTCGCACGGGTTAGGTCAGACAGGGTTAGGCAGAGTCAGGCATGGCTAGATCTACCACGATGGTCAGTTTGACCAACATTACAGGAGTACCCAGGAACGAGGGCTGGGGTCAAACTGACCCAGCCAGTTACACCTCAGGTTTGATCTATATATGTTTTTTTTTTAACTAGCTGGGGTTAGGCAGACCCCAACATACCACTGGGTTTCGAACTGACAATGTCCCAACACATGGTGACGTGCACTAACAGCTCCAACCACCTTAATGTGTTCCAAATTAAAATCAGTAATTTTTCAGATGCATACAACCATGATAATACCGGAATGAGACTCGGTTTGCCTTAATTAAAATTTCTAATGCCTTTATATATATATATATATAACCAAATTTCTCAAACCTTAATGTATTCCCAATTAAAAATCAATGACTATGAAGCAACTTCTAAACTAATTTGCTGTATGCGTTCATACCTCAAGATGTTCCAGCTTAACGTCAGTGTTTATGAAATAACGTCTAAATTTTTTTTTGTCATATACATTCATACACAAAGCAGACTTGTATAAATGTTACCCAAACCTTAAGATGTTCCAGATTAACATCAGTGCTTATGAAATAACGTCTAAATTGTGTTGTCATATTCATACACAGAAAATCTATACAAACGAGCATACATCTCTTGAACAAAAAAATTATTTCAGTACTACTTTCAATAACAAATATTTGATGGTTACTCCATGGATCCTAATTTCAACCCAACTGATTAAAAATTCATACTGTGAGCAAATAAAAAATCATAAGTAGACTAACTGATTATACTTCTAATCATACACAAAGCGAACCTATACAAACCAGCATGCATCTCTTGAAAAAAAATCTATTTCAGAACTACTTTCAATAATAAAAAAATTGATATTTACTTGACGGATCCTACATCAACTATGGCAAAAACCATATGCCTCACCGAATTTATGACAAGCTAAGATCTATATTCACTTATTAATTTTTTTCTTAATCTAATTTTGTGTGAACCAGCTACAGGACTTATGCTATCGATCCCACCATTTAAGGTGGACCGATACACATACTAAACTGTATTTCAGCATAGTCTCATACGATTGCACGTTATTCACATACCGAGGATCGATTTGATCCTTTATTAGACATAGCTAAGACCTATATTTGAGTATATGTATTTTCATACATATATTCAGATGGTATGCTGATATGCATAAAGATGGAATGCCCTTGCAATAATCGATGATCCGAGAACCCGAAAAAGAGATTGTGTGAGTAGGTGGTTGATCGGTTGGTGGTCACCCTCCTCCGAGCTACACACCTCTTCAATGTACAGCTGCTATGCCTTGAACTCAATCCTCCCCAATGTGTGAAAGGAGGAGAAGAGAGAAATGAGAGATGAGAAAAATGAGGTATAGAAAGAGAGGGATACATGTTTTTTGTTTGAGAGAGATGGGTTGAAGGCATACTTGGTCTTTCCAAAGTTTCACTCTCATTTTTAAGGTAAGTCAAGTGGGTCTTTCCCTTTTTTTTCACTTGATTTGTTGCCAAAATGCATTCTTATTGAACCCCCCCCCCCCCCCCCCCCCCCTATTCTCCAATCACGTGTGTGAGAGGCTGGACCTTCTCTTACCATTTCGTTTCCATATTTTGTTGTCCTCAATATTTCAACACTTACCTTTTCTTTCGAACATGGCTATCTTGAATCAAATAAAAAAATTAGTGAAATGTAATAGAGAGCTAATAGGTTTCCAAAAATGAATTTTCAACCTTCCATTTACTCTTAAATTCTATCTTAAAAACACCACAAGAAAAAAATGTGTGCTATATGAGGAATTTTATTCGTGTTTCAAAAATCAAGATTTGAATCTCAAAACCCTAATTGAGTTTCTTATTTTAGAATTTTTGACTAGCCTTTATTCATCATAAATAAAATGTATACTCTAGTCATTTAATTCCATTTTTTTGTCAAAAAAAAATCATAGTGCGAAAAAAATAAAAACTCATATGCAAATTTGAACTTGGGTCACTCCCCAAAGAGACAACAAACCTCACAATTGCACTAACATTCATTTCATTGCAATTTGAGTCTCCGCTAATTTATTTATACACATATAAGCATCATAATTTTTTTGTCAAAAAATAACATGTCACCTTTTTACCAAACCGCGTGTGTGTGGTGGGATTTAAACTTGCGTCAACTCCCAAAGATGCAACGAACCACTCCAAAACACCACTTTACTTTTTCGTTGTAAATTTTGTCTACATTAATTTAAATATACATACATTCAGGTTTTCCAACGAATCTCGAATTTTGG
Organism: Nuphar pumila; assembly: GCF_984573655.1. Taxonomy (NCBI): domain Eukaryota; kingdom Viridiplantae; phylum Streptophyta; class Magnoliopsida; order Nymphaeales; family Nymphaeaceae; genus Nuphar; species Nuphar pumila. The sequence continues at coordinate 117,067,665 of NC_143251.1, read as the reverse complement.
ATTGGGTTCCCGAATACTACAAATCTATAAAATCTTTCAATTGGTTTTCGGATCTTGATTGGAGTTATATCATATTTGGATCTATTAAAAACCCAATCAAACTTCAACTGGGTTTCAGGTCCATCTAGGATCCAAATCCATTTGTTATATCCAAATCCACATATTGGATTCGATATGCTCTTATTCATATCCAAGATTCATTTGGATCCAAGATGTTCAATATAATATTATATTATCCCATCCATTTTGAAGAAAAATTCTTTTTTATTTATTTTTAAAATTTCTGAATTTTTTTAGGTTTTACAGCGTAACATCTAATATGCAGAGAGTTTCAATTTGTGGATTCTCGTCATAAGTGACAATCTCCTAATTTCACTTATTGAAAAACTTTGTCTCATGCTAATAAACTTTTTTGAGAAAAGAAAGATTGTGGGGCAGCATATGACAGGCATTGTGGTGACAAAAGTAAAAAAAAGCTAGAAAATTTGAAGAAAAAGGCATAACAAATATGTGTACAAGTAGTGATCTTCAGAGGTGCTTGTGCTCTTGTGAATAGTGATAGGTTAGCGAGATTTCTTGCGAACATGTGATCGCATGCATTTTGTATAAGTGCAACCTACCAGAGGATTATTGCAATAAGTTCTTCACGGTTGAATCGTATTGAGCTTCATATAATCAATATTCATTATTCCCGATAGTGAATAATATCTCACACATCGTTCCACCTACTCTTATAGTTGTCTATCCACCAAAAGTGGTTCGTAAAGCAACGCGACCTAAGGTTAATAGATGGAGAACAAAACACAAGTATGTGTTATATAAGTACATGTATGTGGTGAGGTTGGTTACATAAGGCGAAAGCACGAATAAAGGTATATATATATATATAGTATTGTTTAATTAATTGCTTCTTTGTATCTATACCCAGTATTGTTTAATTAATTGCTTCTTTATGTGTATATTCAATATTTTTTAATTAATTGCTTCTTTGTGTGTATCTAGGTAGTTCGAAATGTATATTCACACATATTTTTTTTTGTATATTTGATATTAATGAAAGTATAAGCAATATCTCAAATCATGTGTGTATATCCAATATTAATCCTATACAATTTATTTTGTTGTTAAGATCGTGTTAATAAGAAAGAAAAAACTATAAAAAAGAATACCTTAAAGCCGAAAGAGTGAGTTTGACAAGTGACGTAAGTGTTAATTTTGCATATCTTTTTTTTTGTTTTTTGTTATATTTACACATTATTTTGTTTGTTCTTTTATTACAACATTGTATTTATCATGTAACATTTAGCAAGATTCGTAAAAAGACTCCAACTGGCTCCCAATGAAGATAGGGAAATAGAACTTACCAAAGACCCTTTACCTTGCCTTGTATTTCTCAGTGAGTCAGAAAAACAATGTTTATATATAACTTGATAATATACTGGGTTTTTTGTCTATGTTTGTTATCTCTTTTTCAGTGTTGCAATTTTATTTTTTTAACGTAATTTGAGTTTGATTGTTATAAAGATTGGACGACGCAGAACATAAAGGGTATTCCTCAACAAGAGAATGAGTAATTACTTTGCATTTGTTTGTTAACTTATTTTGTACATAAATATATTTTTCACTTAGTATTTCATTGTTTTAAGGTTATGACAGTGATATATTTGTTATACAGTATATCCAATACTTAGGCAGAAACTAGAGATTGAATTTAATACAGATATGTGTTTATATGTCAATTGTTCACTGAGATGTTTGTTGTAGTTAATTATTGCTAATAAAGAGTTATTTTCATCAATATGTCACATATATAAAGAATTGTATGATCAAGTTTTACAAACACATGAAAGAAATGACCTTCAAGGGTGCGAACGACAATAAAAAAAATGGAGACATCATTTAGAGAGGTGTGAGGTGTTAGGAAGGGCTGAGCTATAGATAATTATGCATTTCTGTTATAAATCAAGTTAAACTTACATTTATAAATGGATGGATTAAGTTAAACTTTGTAATTGAATTGATCAAGTTAAACTTTGAGTGTAACTTTATAATGAAGCTTGTATTGAATGTAACTTTATAATTGTTAAAATTCAAGTTACCGGATTTAGTTTTTTGTTAATCATATTGACTTGTCTATACATGGAAAAACAATTTTGCAAAACTGGTAAATTTTTGCCGAGATTTTAGAACGCATATGCAAAAAAGTATGATATATGCAAATAAAATAATTGCCAAAATTAATTGTCAAAAAGAAAGCAGGTTGGAGACCACTAGTTGGGGACAAATGACAAAAAAAGCCCTACAATATGCAAAAATAAGCAAGTTGAAAACCACAATGGGTTTATATATGATTCATAAAATCCACAAAAAAATATTGCATATTTATCATAATTTTGCAAATATTTAAGTACAATATTTGCGATAAAAGAAGATTGGCAAATAACTTTATGCAAGTTCGTCCAGTATATGTGAATAAATAATATATTTGCAAATTTAGTGATAAGTAGTTTTGCAGATAAATTTATGTGATTTGAGAAAGTATATGCAAAAAAGTAAGATATTTGCAATAGGTGTTTCACAAATATATTTATACAAAATACCAAACTATTCGGTTCATTTAGCGGTCCTAGTTAGGTTCAAACCAGCTGGACTTCCAAAACATGCAAAAGGAATTCACCCGAAAGAATGAAAATAACACTACCGCTTTAACTCCAATGATCCAAAAAGATTTAAGAATCCCCTAACCCTGATTCTCTTATTGCAACCAAAACTTTAATAGAAAGATATAAAAATGCTCAAAATTTATCAAAAGACAGTTCTTTAAAAGACTTCCCATAACATTTCAATATTGATAAGTATCAGGCAATAAAATTGTGATAAATGGATTATCTGGATAAGCAATCTACAAAAAAATCTCTCAACAGATTCAAGTTTTTTTTTCAGGACTTCTGCTGTGTTTTGAATTGCCAAGGAACAATAATAAAGTCACCAACTGCTTGCTTCAGCTCATTACCTTGTGACTCTGTAAGCCTGTAAAAGAGATTTATGATGATGATAAGGACGAAGAAGATGAAAAACAAGGGTTGTGGATCTGAAGCAAAACAAGACCACTAACACTGAAACTGATAGTTTTAGGGTTGTTAATGGGTTGATCAAGAGACGCACTGGCTCCAATATGGAAACCCATTTTGGAGTTCGCAAAATGAATATGGGTCTGTATATGACAAGGATAACGTGTTCTGGTTCATAGTTACTGGTTTGATTAGTTGGGCAGCCATAATCCCAACTGCACTATGCTAAGGATTCTGGTTCAAATGATCTGTATCTGACTACTGGAGTTTCATCTCCATACCAGATTAGTAAGAATTAATAAAGGAACAAAGTGCTCTAATTCAGAAGAAATGTTACCTTGACGGTCTTCAGTAGTTCTCTTGCTTCACTATTATTTTTGAAGTGGTCCCGCACAGGCTGCACATAAAATGTGAGATGAGATTTAAGTTTTAAAATCATAGTAGTGAAAAACTTTTAAAAGCAGCAGACAAATGGCTCTTCATGAAAGCAAATCACAGAGGAAAGGACAGAAGTGTGGGAAGCAGGTTGATGACATAGGGCTCCCAACATAAAATTTGTTAGACTCGATTTGAAATTTTATATCTTCACATAATTTTGTCAATTTTTTTGTTGCGTGGTCAAGATTGTTAAGAGTCTTAAGACCATTCTAAGCCTTACCAATTATTGGACAATGTGACATCCCTACAAAGTTCTAACTTCCCACATTACATGAATAGTGTGCACTGAAAAAGTTCATGAATAACTGGCAGAAGCAAGCGACAGGATAAGCAAATCATCTTGGACAGGAAATTGATTACCTGAAGTATTTTGTTCAATGCCTTTGAAAGAGCTGGCTTGACATCAGCAGGATGCAATTTCTCATTTTCATAATCAGCAATTAATTCTTCCATGCTGTTGAAAGTCCTGAATATAGGTCAGATATTAGTGACCGTCTGCAATATTTGGCTGTTACAATGTTAATAGGTCAATATATCAAATAATCCCTGAAGAGCAAAATGTCTTGTTGCAGTATTCATAGATGATAAACGTGACCTATCATTTGCAAAATGTCTCAAATTTTAACAGAAAAAGTACACCAAAGACACCAACAGAATGAAGAGTACAATCACGAAGCTTCATTCCAAATGAAATATAAGGAACCAATGGAACTTACTTGTTCCCACCATTCTTTTCCTCCCGTTCTACTTCAAACTTCCCAAACCATGGCAAGATGATGTATTTGATGTAATTCAAGCATGGATTCCCTTCAACGATCTTAGGTGGGCAGTAAGCTTTCTTGATTTTCACATTAACTTCTGCCTACAAGTGACAATTTAAAACAATGAATCAGGTTTCTAGCAAAAAGGATCTATCTAGACTCAGGGAAAGGAAAAATCATCAACAGTTCAGACAATGGCATTTATATGACAAACCATCAGCAATAGCAGCAACAGCAATACAACAACCATAATCTGTTATGATTAAAAATTCCAGGAGCAATGAAATGAATATTCTTGATTTGATAGGCTCTGACAGAAATTCTGCTTATCTGAATGGCAAAAAGACCTTGACAAGGTGGATAAAGATTATGTGGAGCAAATTAGCATCAAATTCTTTTTATGGTAAGACATGAATGGCTTTGCAAAATAAAAACTGAAGCCTAACTCTGACATTGCATACCTCCTCATCCTCCATGAAGATGGAAGACGATGGGTCACTTTTTGACATCTTCTCTTGCCCCTGCTGCAACCCGGGAAGCATGTCTGTGACACATTGTACTTTAAGATTAAAAGAAAGAAAAAAGTGCATTTCTTGATGCATGTAAGTGTGTAGTGTGCATGCCAGAGAGAGAGAGAGAGAGAGTACGATGAGACAAGATGATTGGTTTGTTCTTCCTCTTGATGTCATCACAGTACTCTCTTGCAAGCACATTAACTTTTCGCTGGTCCATACCTAGCTGACAGATATCAGCCTGAAAATAATATTATAACTGTCAAGTTCAAGCAGTGGAGGTAGAGGGAAAACTTCATTATTGTTGTGGAAATGAATAACTCATAAGGAATAACCTTCAAGAAGAAAATGTCGGCACATTGCATACATGGATAGAAGATTTGGGCTGCTGTTAATTCATCCTGCTCGCTACGCCCCATGATCTGACAACATCTGCAAATCATAAAACCACCCTTAGCTCATATGGCAAATAGCACTATATTACAGATTGCACTAGGGTGCATGTCTGTCACCTTATTATCCGTGCAAGATTGTTTCTCCGTGCAATATCCATCACAAGTGGCCAGTATTCATGTGCTCGGGCATTAATTTCTTCCGATGACCACAGAAACTCAACATGTTCAAGGTTCATCCCCACAGCTTTCCAAATCTCAATCAGGTAGCGACCAACAGTCTGAATTTTCTTCAAGTCACCTCCCATTTTATTGTTTAATTGGGCAAACCAATCTGCAACCCAGAACTTCATTGTGCACCCAGCAGCAGTAAGTTTGTTCACATTTATTGCCTTCACCACCCCCTACACACCAAGCAAGATTTTCATCATTTTGAACGAAAACCCAAGACTTTCCATCATGAACAAGGTTCCATGTAAATGACAGTTAAATCATGCATTGAGATAGCATCTCCACAAATATAAATAAGAGTAAGGATAACTAAATCTACTATAAGTTTATTAGGGTAAAAGAATACGCAAAAAGGGATCAGGAAAAGACTTCTTAATTCCAGCAGCATTCAATATACTTGTAAAGTTAAAAAAAAACTCACAAAATTATTATATTCCAATTTGGAAGTAACATTGCAAATACAAAAGCATGAGTAAACTATGTGTACATATTGTCAGACAGATCCCATGGGGAGGAAAGGGAACCCCCCCCCCCCCGGACCCCCGCTATGACTAACTCAAGATTTTAACAAAAGCAAAACAAAGGGTTGTGAGAACCAAGTCTAAGTCAGGTTGGACGTACCCATGCCCACCATTACCCATGTCAAAGACGTGTCGGGTCCTAGACCATGTACATAGTTTATAAATTGTTGTTGCTAAACTTGTATCTTTTGAAATTTGTCATCCAATAAAATAAGGAAACACAAAAGCTATTATCATATAAAATTAAAATAATGAAATTGTAGAAAAAATGATGTCCTAAAAACAAGGAGTTTATAAAGTAAAAATTGCAAGCTATGTCACATGGGTGCGGATGCGGGTGCGAGTGCGGGGGTGCGGCACTTTCAAAAAACTTGGGTGCGGGGGTGCGACACAAATATATATATATATATAAATATATATATATATATATATATATATATATATATATATATAAAGTTTAAAAGTTGGACATAAATGACCCTGGGTGCGTTGACTGAACCCAGGGTCAGGTTGACCACATCGGGTGTGGGTGCGGGTGCGACACCTAGTTGAAGAGTCCCTGTGACACAGATTGCAAGTGTCCAGACTAGGAAGCGGAAGCGAGAAACGATACGAGAAGCGATGCATTTTAAAATGTATAAGAAGTGTGAAGAGAGGAATAAAAAAAAGCAATATAAGAATTGAATGAGAATCAAAATGAAACACAAATAAAAACTAAAATAAAAGTGACTATGCTTAAATTTCATGATTTCTTACTGTAAAAATTAAATTTTTAACAAAAATTTAAAAATGATGATTGCCAATTTAGAGAAAGCACATGGAAGTGAGGGAGAAGAGTGAGAGAAAACACATAAAAAACATGAAAAGTAGAGTGAGAAAACATATAAGAAGAATAGATGAAGTGTGTGAAAAGCATAAGAGAAGCATGGGAGAATCGAGATTCCCATCAAGTTTCGAAAGCGAGGAGTATCACGCTTCCGAAGCGAGTTTTGGAGAAACGGGCTTCCCACTTATCTAAGAAGCTACTAGTAACTCTGGTTCAAATACATCATTTTACCCCTTATGAATAACTATAATTTAAAATTTTACTCTTCTAACCTATATTTCCTCTACAATCCAACAAATGACTCTCCTCCTTAGTATATACCTCTTATGAAGCAATGTCTCTCTCTTTTATGGCAATGAATGTGACAGGTAAAACCAGACCTGACCCAATAGCTGGGACCTAACGAATCAAGCTGGGCCTAGAAGGTTTCATTATTGGGTGGATCTTGGTGTTAAGACACAAGATTAGTTCAACTTGAGATCTGGATAAGATCCAGTCCCTTCATGTGTAGAAATAAGGGTATTAGACGAGTTTGATTTTACTGATTCAGACACTAGATCTAGACCCGAATCTATCCAAACAAACCATTACTGATGCAGTCCAGATAGGCCCAACCTGGGCATGACCAAAGTTTGGAAAAAATTTATGAAAAATAATCATCTTACCTTCTAAATTTGGCAGTTAATAATATTGATGGTGCAATTCTAGAAATGGTCATATAACCATGACCAACAAAGATCTTCAAGTATCCTAAAAAGAATATTTTAATTTAACATCTCAGAATTCCCAAGGTCTTCAAGATAAGCTAAAAATAAATGGAAAAGGTCCCCTGAATAAGCCTTTCAAGAAGGTAATTTCACCAACCTCCCTGCACCAAAAATAGTTGTGTCTAGTTTAGGAGAGCCTACAGCAAGTCAAGGCATATCTTCACCCACTTTTCCTTTTAATATGCCCTTTCCCTTGACATCTGTTGGAAATGATCATACAAATCAATCTTTTTTTTTCCAATTATGGTTCCTAACAGGTAAGAGCTCCAATCTACATGGTTTTTAACTCGGAATATTAGATGAAAGTGTATTGATTTCCTGATTAAGTCCAACCAGCAGCTACCAGCACCTCCCTGCCCCGTCAGTGAATTCAATAACAGCAACAATCAGAACCATAAAGCTTTGAGTTGTTGAAGGTTATAATAGCATTTACAAAATTATCCACAAATTTCTTGCCAAAACTGGGGCCATAATAAACAAACTACGAACATGTCTTTTAGGACAGCCATCTCCACAAACTGGACAACAGTTGAGACTAGATCAACTATAACTGCATGCCAACTGTTGCATTTCAACAAATAAAACCAACTTTTTGTGCAATCCATCATGTGTTAGCCATCAGCAGAAATTGAGCCATCCACTTTTTCCTAGATCAACATATATACAAAGCCACAATCTTGAGTAGGCCATAGAAGATCTCTTTGCTACTGAGTACACAAACATGCAGGTTGATAATAAGATACAGGCAACCCAAAGGGCCTCTACAAAGTGCCCCTTTGGAGACTTTATTGCAAAGAAATTCAATCACATGCATAAGAAGGCACACCTCCTTCTTTCTGCCACCAGCTATGTTGGGGTGCAGCCACAAACCTTGTTTCCTGAAAATCACCACCCCTGAGCATTCAGACGAGAGAATGCTAGGATGGCAGTTACATCATCAAACTTAATATCCGTTGCATGTATTATCGGAATGAGCAATAATCACGGCAAGGAATTTAACCGTTAATGGATGGAAATGTATCCATGGTTTCATGGAAGAAAACAGTCTAAAACTATAAAGAACCATACACAATCGAACTAGAAACTTACACCACTAAGCAAATTTATGACGCACCCCACATATCAATCACAAAAAACAAGAGAAAGATTCTAAAAGTTTCAAAATGTTTTCCACAATTACGTGAGTATCATTATCAATAATACCAATGAATGAACACATAAATGCCAATGCTTGATTTAGGTCACAAACTTGGGAAACCACTGCCTATCAGAACAAATCGAAAAACACAATGGTGATTTAGAAAACCACATTACCCTTATCAATCCCACCCCCACCTCTCCATGAACAAAAAGAAAATTCCATACATGGATTATTCGCCATTTTACATATAAAAGTAACTAAGAAACACACAATGGCGATTTAGGAAACCACATTACCCTTATCAATATTTTACATATAAAAGTAACTAAGAAACTGAGTACTAAAAAATATGAGATTAACATATAAAAGTAACTAAGAAACTAATTATATCCTCCTTTTTTTGTGTTTCTTCCTTTTTCTTTATTTTTTTGCGCCTCCCTGCACCTTGAGGCATAGAGGACCGCACCTCAAGGCGATGCACGTTTTTTATAGCGCTGGTCTATACCGTACTCTTGAGAATAATCCTTTACTACAAATCTAGCTTTGTATCTCTCTAAAGTCATGTCACTCTTGGTTTTAACTTGATAAACCCACCTACAACCTACATTTTATTTTATTTTCTTTAGGTAAATCTCTTATTTTCCAAGTTTTTGATTTTTCAATTGCCCCTAATTTGTCATTCATGGTCCCTATCCATTCATGGTATTTTTATTTGTAGGAAGTTAGTACAAAATAGGATAGGATTTTAGCTAGACAAGCTCTATACTCAGGAGAATGATTTATATGAAATGAATCTATCAAGAGATCTAGAGACAATATCAAATCTTCAAGGGCATGTTTGAAAGCAAGAAAAATTCTCACACAAAAAGACAATTTTGCCTGTGTTTTGATATGATAACTTTTCTAAATGAAAAATTCACTTGTTTGTGTAGCATGAGAAAAACATAATGGAAAGTGCGAGAAAAAGGAGAGAGAGGAGGGGGGTGTCGATCAGCCCACGCTCGATGGGGAGGTCACCATGGTGGGGGATGAGGGAGAGAACGAGGATGCCCTTGGGGCCAGCACCATGAAGTGGCGGCTGTGAGCTGGAGGAGACGTCATTTGAGATGGGTGTCTCAAAAAATTACATATAGAGTCGTCAAGATCCTCATTGGCACAAGGAATCAAGAAATTGACCCTCTCCTTGGTGTGTGTATCGTTGAAGAGAGCGAGATCATCGTCTTTCTCCCTGAACATCAGCCTGCTCTTGAAGCTTCGTCCCCGCTTGTGGTTGTCTGTCTTCCTCGACCGTGAGTGACGCAATGCCGGAGGAGGCATTTCCATCACCACCAAAGGCCTCGGTTCTCGATCACAGTTGCCCAAAAACCGAATTTTGCTATCCCGAGCTGCTCCCAATGGCTTTGCATACCCATAATTGCATCTTCAAATGAGTGAACCCCACAAACCCCAATTCCCAGAAAACCGCGAGGATCACCAAATTCTGTTAATGTGATAGTAACTACACCTTTTGAAGGAACAAGAGCGGGACCCCATACATCCGAGTGCACTAATTCAAATAGTTGAGATGAGAAAAGGGTTCTAGTAAGAAAAGGAAACGTTCTCATTTTACCAAGAATGCAATCGATACAATGAAATTCTTCATTACGAAAAATTTTCAAATGTGGTACATAAAACAATTTAAATATGCTACGATGTCCTAGCGTTTGATGCCACAAAACAATGTCCACATTTTTTACATTATAACAAAAAGTTTCTTTTGGAAGAACAAGTTGATCCATGTAGTAGAGATCTCCTTCTCTATGGTCTACCTCATTCTGCTTTTCTGACTGGAGATCCTACGCCCAAGATTGGTTTGATGAAAAAGAGACATTATACCCATGATCAACAATTTGAGAAACAGAGAGTAAGTTCAAGTTTAATTTAGGAACAAATCTAATTTTTAGAATGAAAAAATTTTAAAAACTTTTAAAATTCGCAATACCCTTTATATTAAGAGAAGACCCATCAACGATAAAGACATGTATTTTTGTTGAATTAGTGCCACAATCGAAAAGTAAAGATTCATTTGGGGTCATATGAAAAGAAGCTCTGAAATCTATAAGCCATGAAACCTTACCGAGAGGAGATGATGTAGAGACCACAACTCTCGAAATGGAGGAAGATGAGGTTTTGAGGAGTGGTTGTAGGGCCACAACGAGTTGAGTCAAGTTCATAGTTCCAATGGATTTGGAATCTCCATTGGTTCCACTTTTGTTATCTTGGGAAGTTCCCACGAATGCCACCTTTTCTTATCTTCCTTTGAATTTTGGGCAATAGGGCCTAATGTGCCCCGGATTTTCGCAATTATGGCATATGAGCTTCCTTGCATCATCATTGTAAGGCTATGTAACACGGACTCTTCTAACAGGGCACCGCACCGGCGTCGCACCCAGGCGGATGCGACACTTGGACACAACTTCCTTTGTGTTAGGTGAAGTCAACTACATTGAGGTCCATTTCTATTCAAAAGTAGATTCAGTTAACCCTAATCAAGTTCCTTTTTATCTATATTATATATATAAATACATAAATGTAGACACATAAACGTAGTGTTAAGTTAAACATGATAAAATATATATATACCCTTTTCGCACCCCCGCACCCAAGTTTTTTTAAAGTGCTGCATCGCCACATCCGCGCCCGTACCTGCACCTATATGACATAGTTGCGAGGTTTTTCGTAGTAAGGCTTGGGAAAATGAGGTGACTTGTAAGCATTGGTGTTGGCTCCCAGTCTAGATACGACCGATACATTATCTTTAGATTTTTTGGATTCAAACATGAATCTCAACATTGTCTCATCCATACAAACTTGAATCAATACTTCATATAAGGGAAGAGATTTTTCCATACGAGTGATATTCACTCAAACTTGTTGAAATTCGGGTCTAAGGCCTCTTATAAATTGAAAAAGTTGTTCATCAAGAATTTGCTTCTTTCTTTGAAGAGCATCATTCGGAGTTTCCCATATTGGCTATAATTTGGCGATTTGATCCCAAAATTTTTTTAAAGCACTATAATACTCTCTAACGGCCTTACCACCTTGCTCACAATTATGAATCTGGTCTCTTAGATCCCATTTGTGAGCGGCATCTTTTTTGGTATGATGTTTCCTAACAAACTCCCATGCTTTATCCGCCCTCTCAAACTCAAGTATGTTGGAGCATGGTTTTTCATGCATGCTCATTGTAAAAAGGAAAAGGATGTTGGCGTGGCCCACTTCCCATTCTTTATAGGCTTTTTTGTATTCCAACAAAGTCTTTTCTCTCCCAACTCCCTTGAGTGTTTTTTCTTTAGGTTCTCCATCTTCTCCTATAGTAGTTTTTGTGACAATAGGTTGAGGTTCTAGGAGGGAACCATCAACGTATTGCCCACAATCCTTACCCATTAAGATTCTTTTCACCGGTAAGGCCCACATATTATAGTTTCTCCTATCAACTTGATAGGAACAATGGTGAAAACTTTTTTGTCATCCATTAGAGAGAAAAAGAGAGGGAGAGAGAGAGAGAGGACGGACGAAAGAAGTTGATGAAGATTCCACCAAGAGGCTTTCACACGAGCACTCGAACCTTCAACACGAACACGGATCTTGAATCCACAAGCTTTAAGAGCCCAAGGCTCTGATACCATGTAATAAAACAAGAAAGATTACAAAAGAGTGACTCTAAGGGCTACAAGAACACATACATACACAAAAACAATATGCCACTTATAGGAAAAATAGAAAATCACAATAAGTCTCACAACCACAAACCACTAGAGGGCCACACTATAAAAAAATATATCTATTATTGAGTGGAGATATGCTTGAGAAAGCATGACAAAAACAATGGGGAGAATCCGCTATTTATAGAGCATACAAGAGAGAGATGGACTAGTCCATCAAACGGCTAGTTTGACTAGCTATTGGACCAGCCCAACTAGCTGTTGGGTTGGCTCCAACAGCTATATCCTAACTGAAATAAAGAAAATAAAAAATAAAAAGATATTTTAAAAAGCTGCCCCTACTGGGTAGACTCTATCACACAAAGAAACGTCTAAAATGCTGCTACTGGGCATAACCTATTACATGCATATCCAATATATATATATATATATATATATATATATATATATATATATATATATATATATATATATATATATATATATATATATATATATATATATATATATATATATATATATATATATATATATATATATATATATATATACACACACACATTAACATCTTGAGTTTTGGACCCACTCTGATCCATGACCTGATACAAAAATATTTTGGTGACCATACAATGGGAATTTTCAATGGGGGTTTGTGATGGTCGCAGACAGATGGGCCCCTGCAGTATGGACCTGTCTAGTTTTGTATTTTTTCCTTTTGTATCAGCTAGGGGTTTATGCCCTTTGTCATATATATAGCCGCATCCTTCTGAGAGTTGGGCATGATAGTTTCGGGTGTATTGGAGTTTAAGAACTTTGTATCTCGCTTCTATATTTTTTTACATCTTGCTAGTGAATTTTGCTCCTCCTTTCGTTCGTGGAAGTAGCCTGAGTGTCAAACCACATAAATCTTGTGTCTTCTCTTGTTCTTTTTTCTCGTTATCTTGTAGGTTCTTTGTTTAGACCTTGGTTTGCATAACATTCCCGATGATAACAAACAGAATGAGAAAATGGCTATTCGGAGAACAACATTACTCCAACAAGCTATCCCTTCCACCTCTCCATGAACATAATTCATCATCTACACACTCCCAAAAAATCCGACTACACTAACCAAAAATACTCTGTTTTCGCCATTTTACTAAACACCAAATTATCAAAATCGGCATAAGTATATAAACAGAGATGGATTTTCGACATTATAAAGAACACCCAATAATCAAAATCGCCATAATTCTTCAAATCAACAAGGATTCACACCATTTTCTGGAACACCAATTATCAAATCGCCATAATTGCACAAATTGATAGATAAGAACGACGATAACACTGTTCAATCACGAAGAAGAGAGCAAGATTCAGCGAAAACAAGAAGAGGGGGGTAGACCCACCTGAGCGATATGCATCCTTCCGGAGGGCTCGAAGCCGTCATAGCAGACGGGGTTCTTCTTCTTGGCGAGAAGATTCCGCAACTCGTCCTCCTGGATGCACTCCTCCCCAACGCTCCTCACAAGCGCGAACTTCTCTTCGAGCGTCAACCTAAGCATCAACAACAACCAAAGAGAAGAGGAACACCCCTCAGTTTCACAGTACCTTCCAGAGAGATAAGGATCCGGAAAAGAAGAAGAGGAAAGCATGGAACCAAATTGTACTCGCGGGACGAGTCGGGGGCGCCATTGGCGTTATGAATCGAGAGGGATTCAATCTTTGCCGATTCCGAAATCAAGGAGGATGCTACAGACCCACCGTCCATGAGGAGAGAGAGAGAGAGAGAGATTTTCTCGCGGGCAGAGGCTGCTTTAGGGTTTATGTTCTTCCCCCGTATAGGGCTGTGACCGGATGCCGTCGGGTGTCAACGGGTCGGATGGGTTTGATCGGGTCCATCATAAGGAAAACCATACCCGAATTCTATAAGGATTACATGAACCAGACCCGGTCTATATCGAATAAAATATCAATTTTTAATCTCTACATTGGAAAACAATCACATATTTGGTAGTTTGATATACTTTAGGTTTCAAGGTTCCATCTGAAACCTCGTAATCATATGATGGTCGTGGTTGGATGAGAGATAGTAGGAGACACTTCCTGAGGTAGATTCTGGTTCACTAGTTAAATGCAATTCATGCTCAGTTTGAACTTGACTACTTTGGTTTGACGTGATGGGCTAGACTAAGGCAGATCTTCATGGTGTGAAAATTGACTTGAGGTATCTCTAGCCTTTGGGCTGCATTAGGAATAATAAAAACTGGCTTTGAGCAGACTTGGTTTCAATGAATTCGCCCACCTAATCATTGAACGGGAAACTTGTTTCATCAAACATATCCATACCAAGATATCCATGGCGGTATGGAGTATAACCCAAGAACGTGCATTTTAAAGACTTAAAATCAAGTTTGTTGGATTAGTAATGTAACGGTTATCGGGTGGGAGCCCACCTGGTTCGGTTACGAAGGTGGAGAGGGCAGGACCCCTCTCTCTATCTCCCCCCCTCCCCCACATTAAGTAGATAATGGAGGAGAGGAAGGGGACCCGACCTCCAAATAAAGAGAGTAACCCCTCTCTCTCTCTCACACACACACGTATGGGTAGTGGGGAGAGAGGGAGGGAAAAGCTATTCTTAAAGAAGAGAGAGGAGGGAAGAGGGATAACGTCCCTCACCCATGGCTATAAAAGCCATGGGCCCTCTCCCTTTCTCTCAGTTTTATTTTTGTGAGAAAGAGAGAGAGACATAGAATGAGGGGAGAAGAAGAAAAGGGCACGAGGAAGGCGTTGCCGCCTGCAGATCAGGTATACAGGATCAAGGAGGGGCAGGGACAAGGAGTCATTCCTGTCCCTGTCATCCTTATTGAGGAGGCGCAGAGGGGGTTTCCTTTGTCCTCACAGTCGGGAACCAGCAGGTTACCGGTGGTAGAGAAAAAAATTTGACAATCACGAGGGTTGCGAGCTCGGTTCAAAGAAAAAAAAAAGTGAGGCAGGAATAGGGATTGACCGTGTCCCTACCACCTTCAGTAGGGGAGACTCAGAGGGGATCGTCCCCTCTGCACTCATTGTCGGTATCATTGCTGGTGGCCTACTATTGCAAAAAAAAAAAAAAATTGAAACGTCGAGGCGGACAACCATCGACAATCATTGGTTGTTGGCGGTGCCACCGCTTTTGTAATGGAAGGCAAGGGGATACGGTTGTCGAAGGCTATCGTAGCAGAGAAAGAGGGGGAGACAGAGAGTTCTGACTCTCTGTCTCATCTGCATAAGAGTAGTAGACAGAGTCGGGCAGGCCCCTCGGTCTGGTATGACCCAGACTAATCTGGGCCAGTATTAAACCAGACCGAGTCAGAGTAGGTAAGCTAGCTGACTCAGACTGATAAATGGTCCAGACCGAGTCAGGCAAAAAATAATAATAATAATAATAATAATAAACATATAAACATCAGACCGAGTTGGGTCTGCTATAGACATAACCAACTCAGTCTAGACCGAGCTGGCAAAAGTTTATAATATATATAATATATATATATATATGCACACACACACATATTGAACAAGGTAAAAATCGAGACAGAGAATGTCTCGATTTTCTAATACAAGTCATATTTGGGTTTGGATTCAAATTGGATCCAAACTCAGGTCGAATCTTGTGTATATACAATAGATCCAAAGCAAATTGGATTCAGTGGGTTTAGTTCAAACCCAAGCTCTTCCATCGTTGATGCCACACTTGTACCAAACCTATTATAAGGTTTGAATCGATCATGCAAGATCCATGATCCAGAAGTGTTTATGTTTGAAAAATTGACTGATTCAAATTAGAGTAAGATTGGATCTGGATTCGAAACTCAATCAACAAATCTTGTTAAACTAAATTTAGACTAGAGTGAATATGAATTAAGTGCAGTGTCAAGACAAAAGGAATCTGAGAAAAGTTTCATGAACCCAGGAATGGTCAAAAAGTAAAAAGACCATTTTGCCTTTGATATGCCCGATTAGTAGATTAGGCATAACTTTTCACCCCGATATCGGATTATAGTGATTTTTGAATCTTGGCATAAAAGCCTAAGAGTATTTTTGTAATTTTTCATAAAATCAAGACTCTAAGTGATGATATGAGATTTTTTTTTTTATTTTATATCAGAATTTATGAGAAAACTAAAGTTATTTCTTAGAATCGGGATTTAACCATTCCAAGTAAGTGACCATTTGCAAATTCTTTCTTAGTTAAATAAAATACATGCTGGTTAGTTTAGGCATCCTACAATGTAATTTCATGTATTATAAGTATGATAAGGTTATCCTATTTTTTAATAGAACAACTGAATAGCATGCTTCAGAATATATAATTTTGATGTTCAGTATGATGTTTAGAAATGTTGACGCATATTACATGTTTTTTGATTTATGACATGATTTCAATTATAAATGTATATTGTATGGAGAAAATTATGACATCGATGCATGTAAAATATTGTTAAATATTAATGTATGACTTTAATAAATGAGAGCAGAGTTCTAGAGTTTAGGATAGGACTTGTCCTGAGAATATTACGCTTATGCCTTTACAGGGGCATTGTAAGTGTTGTGACGTAATAAATTGATTGTGTGGTGGGATGTTATCATTAGGTATATGACATGTGGCTACATGTTAAAAGTAGTTAGTGAACATATATTAATTATTGTATAATGCACCAACGCCAAGAGATCAAAGCTAAAAGAATAATATACATAGGATAATAATGCAGAGCATGATAAGGAAATCTAGTAGGTGAGACATGGTCTAGGGCATTGTTTGGGGTGTGTGTACCTTATTTGTACCTCAAGATTTGCTCAAAAATTCTTAGGTAGCCCTTAGGAGTTAAAAATATTGCATACTAGACACATGTAGGATGTAGCATGAACCACAAACCTTGGAGGTAGGTATAGCTCCTCGGATACCTTGGTGGCAGGTATAGTTGCTCGTGTACCTTAGGGGCAGGTATAGCATCTCAAGCTCTTCGGCTAGCTACTAATGAGCATTTTGTGGCTCCCGACGAGCAGCTGCAATAATTGTGAGTCCATAGTTTGGGTCAATTTAGGATATGTTGTTGTGAGTGATTCATATATTTGGCCAACATCGTAGACTCTGAGTTGTCTACATGGGTCGTTACGCCTAAAGAGGCTATTTCTAGAATATCCGATTAGAGTAGAATATGAATATATCTACTTTGAGAATGATGATAGAAAAATAGTGAAAAGTGGGTAAAATTCATAAATAACATATGTGCTTAATTAGCAAACTAAATTAAGATTGGGAGCTTAGAGCTTACTACAGTTACAACGATCACGTCTCATTTGTAAATATAAACTTACTGAGTTATAGACTCATCCTCCTCTCTTAGTTACAACTGTAGGATTAGAGACTGCTGTCAACCGAAGGATTTGACCGTGGACGTAGACTCAGCTACTACAAGACATCTCAACACTTGAAGTATTTTTCATCTTGCATTTTCCTTTCATTCTGAATATGTAATTTAGATACTTCTATTGGGATGGTAACAATGATTGTTGATGGATGTATGAACCTAATAATCATTTAAAAAAAAATCTGGCATAATTTTTGAGGTTATTTTAGTAATTTTTCTTTAAGAACTATCATCCACGAACCTGGGCTCGAGAGGCCTCGGTTTTGGTCGTTACAAGTAATCTCTCAAACATGGATAACAAGAGCATCCAAAAACTTTAAAAAAATTATAACCCGATTATGTGCCAAAAACTTTTTCCCAAAGGGTTTTTTCACATGTGACTCTCGTGAGGGAGTTCGGTTTATTAGAAAAACAATTATAGTTTGTGTACGATGAGAGCTCCTTAGGCATAGAGTATTGAGCCATCAAGGTTAGGCATATGTCTACTATGTGCTTGGGCTTACATTATGTAGATCCATTTTGTTGCTGAGTATGTGGGCATGATATGTGATGTTCAATGCAACATTCATCAAGGAACTTATACAATGCTTGATATTCACCTCCCCAATCAGTGGGGAGATATCAAATATTTCGTCCAATGATATTTTCAACATGAGTTTTGAAGAATAAAAAAATTTGTTATTACTTTGATTTTTGCTTGATAAGATAAATCCACACATTTGGAAAAACCATCAATGAAGGAGACATAGTATTTAAAGCCATTGGTACTAATAATTGGGGCACGCCCCTAAACATCAAAGCATATAATATCTAAGAATTCATTGATAATTTTGGAGACTTTATTGAAGGGCAAACCATTGCTTTTACTGTTTTGACATGCATCACATACAGAAAAAACAAGAGTTCAAAGACAGTAAGTCATACTTATTGATTGTTTGATAAACTATATTTAAACTTGGATGATCCATGCGCTCAGGTCATTGTTCTAAGGATGATTTCTCACTAGCATGAGTTGCCTTATTTTCTTTCTCAATGTCACCTTTTAGGAGATAAAGACCTTCATTGTTTGTTTCTTGCATTAGGATATTCCCTGTGCGGGGATCTTTCACAAAACAGAAGTCAGGTCTAAACTCAAACATCACATTATTGTCTTTAGAAAACCTTTTCATTGAAATCAATTTTCTAAAAATACTAAGAACATGTAAAACATCTTTCGACGCAAAATTTTTCTTGATGTTAGAAGAGCCAACATTTTTTGTAGTAAAACTTGTGTTGTCACCAACTTTCAATATTTGTTGGTCCAAACCTACCACATTTTTCAACAGCCCATGCAGTTCACTCACGAAAATTTGGTTTGAGCAGGTTTCTATGGTTGTTGGGAAAGCATTACATTAACTGGGTAGACCTCTCAAAATTTGTAATATTAGATCTTCATCTAACACCGACTTAGATGCTACAACAAGTTGGTAAGCTATGATTATAGCTTTTTGAAAATATTCATTCATGGACCTATTTCTCTTTTTCAGATCTTGCGGTTGAGATTTTAACTGCATCACTTCGATCGAAAATCCGCAACATATGATATCTTAAGAGAGTTCCAGATGTCAAAGGAGGAAGTCAAGCCAACGACTTGGCTATGCACTGATTTGCACCATTCTATAAGATTGGGTTAATTGAAGGGAGACGAAAAGCGAAGGATGATGACATACCTGAAACCTGGCTGAAGCTTGATTATGAAGATGCACTAAATGGAGAGCTGGATGAACTCATGATACCATAAAAGAAACAAGAAATAGAGAAAAGAATATCAACCAGTCACTGATAGGCAAAGATAAGGATCAGGTTGTTACAGCTGATGCAAATGCAGTTCCAGCCGATTCCAATCAAGATAAGCTAGCAAATGTAGCAAATGCTATTGAAGTCAATCTCGATAGAAATACAACTGTTTCGTGAGATGAAGATGGATCATGTTAGCTGTTACGTGAGATCCGTAACAGCCTAACAACCTCAATCTGATTAGATCAAATGTAAACCAAACTGTTACATTTGTAAATTACTGTAACCACAAGTGTAAAAGCACATATGTACAGGAAATTATATATTCGTGAATATCATCTGCAAAGAATTGTAATACAACAGATATTCTGCAGAATCCTGAGTTTTCTCTATTTTGTTAAGGTATCAGAGCTACGATAGACATAGTGTTTGATATCCATTCTCGTGATCTCAGATGGCCTCTTTTGCTTCACCTACAGTTCCTGCACCATTCCAACCACTCTATTCTTATCCATCCATGTTAAACATGAGGAATTTCGTCTCCCTTAAGCTAAGTCAATTCAACTATCTTCCGTGGAAGACCCAAATTCTGGGATTGATAGAAAGCCAGGATCTTCTTGGTTTTATCAATGGCCAAACTCTTATGCCACAGCCTATCATCAGCTCCCCCACACCTGAATTTCCTGAAAAAACATTAAAAAATCTGAAATTCAGGGCATGAAAGAAGTTTGATCGGCTCTTAAGGGGCTAGATCACCGGAACTCTATCCGGAGAGGTTCTTGGTCTAATCTTAGGTCAAGAAACTGCTGCCTAAGTCTGGGCCATATTGGAGGAATCCTTCACCCTTGACTCTCATGAGAGAGATTATTACCTAATTCAAAAATTGCAGATGTATCGCAGGCAAAACTCATCTGTCGCTGACTATATTAGAGGTTTTAAGAACATCTCCGACCAGTTGGCGGCGATTGGAAAATTGGTAAGTGATCGGACAAAGGTTTTCAATCTACTGAATGGACTCAGATCGGGTTATGAGTCATTCGTCATTGCTATGCTCAAGCCGCCCACACCACAACAAAGCAGTGGATTAGCGACGACCTCATTCCGTCGCTAACCAGCTTAGCGACAAAGAGGCGATGGACAACTTACGTCGCAAATTTTTCGACGCTAACTGGCGACTGAATAAATTTGTTGCATGTTCCGTCGCTAATTATGACAGAATAACGAACGCCAAATTCCATCGCAAATCCGGCGGTACTAAACGGCGACCTCGGCTTGGCGACAGATTTACATCCGTCGCTAAATTATATGTATAGCGACGGATATATCCGTCGCAAACAAGAAAAAAATAAAAAAAAATTATTTGAAAATTAAATATCGAGAACGCTACAATTTATATTTCCTGTACAATTTATATTTTCTGTAAATAAAAAACAAAGTATACATAAAATTTATATAAAAGGAATCTACAACAATTAATCGTTCCACTTTAAAATTAACAAGTTTAATTATTTACAATTCAACAATTACAATTTCGAAACAAAAAAAATAAAACTTCTTCAACACATTAATCTAATCATCGCCAAGATTTTGTGTGTCTTCTTGTTCATTGCCTTGATCTGTCCCTTCAGTTCGGCTACACTGATTATCGCTAGCAACCTATACAAGAAAAGAACAGTCAGTATTGATAAACAAAATATATTGAAATAAATTATACACTATATGTGATTCTATCATGTGCTCATATGTGTTCTAAGGCAGTAAAAAAACTCTATATGTGATTCTATCATGCTCATATGTGCTTTAAGGCAGGCAAAAAAGTCTATATGTGATTCTATCATGAATGATATGTGTTCTAAGGCAGTAAAAAAACTCTATATGTGATTATATCATGCTCATATGTGTTCTAAGGCAGCTAGAAAAACTCTATATGTGATTCTACCATGCTCATATGTGCTCTAAGGCAGACAAAAAGCTATATATGTGATTCGATCATGCTCATGTGTGTTCTAAGGCAGTCAAAAAATTGAATATGTGATTATAGCATGCTCATATATGTTCTAAGGCAGTCAGAAAAACTCTATATGTGATTCTATCATGCTCATATGTGCTCTAAGGCAGGCAAAGCAAAAAACTTTATATGTTATTCTATCATGAATGATATGTGTTCTAAGGCAGTAAAAAAACTCTATATGTGATTCTCGCATGCTCATATGTGTTTTAAGGTAGTCAAAAAACTGAATGTGTAATTATAGCATGCTCATATGTGTTCTAAGGCAGTTAAAAAATAGAATACGTGTTTATAGCATGCTCATATGTGTTCTAAGGCAGTCAAAAAAACTTTATATGTGATTCTATCGTGCTCATATGTGCTCTAAGGCAGGCAAAAAACTTTATATGTGATTATAGCATGCTCATATGTGCTCTAAGGCATGCAAAAAACTTTATATGTGATTCTAATATGCTCATATGTGCTCTAAGGCAAGCAAAAAGTTATATATGTGATTCGATCATGCTCATATGTGTTCTAAGGCAGTAAAAAAACTGAATATGTGATTATAGCATGCTCATATGTATTCTAAGGCAGTCAGAAAAACTCTATATATGATTCTACCATGCTCATATATGCTCTAAGGCAGTTAAAAAGTTATATATGTGATTCTACCATGCTCATATGTGTTCTACGACAGTCAAAAAACTGAATATGTGATTATAGCATGCTCATATGTGTTCTAAGGCAGTCAAAAAAACTGAATATGTTAAGGCAATCAAAGTTACATGAAATCTAACGACATGCAATATATTGCATGAAACTTTCATACCTGGGAGGGACCTGCAATCGAAGTTCCCTTGTTCAGCAAAAAACTGTTGAACTCAGGTCAGAGAACGTCGACGACAGTTTCATGGAAGTAGTCACACATGTGTCCTTAACGATCTGACGTACATCTTCACTAGAAAGAATAGGTTGATGCTTGGAGCTTATGTCGGCAAAAGAAGTCTGTGAGTCGTAACTGGAAGAAGCAATAATAGGTGAAGTATTCATATTACTCCCAAACCCGAACACACGACCCTTTTTGGGTTCACCTGCTGCAGTCACTCATGTTGCAGGATCAAATGATGGATGCTGAGTAGCGTCATCGTCATATCGCTCAACCATCTGTTGCTCATATGCCTCCTACAAAATAATGTTTAAAGTATGCATTAATAATTAATTATAACATTATGATAACTTGCATATTACAATGATTATTAATAGAATAAATACATACCATTGTCGTTCTCGCCTTCTCTGATACGAAGTCTCCCGTGGTCTTCCGTTTATGTGTTTCTATAAACACATCCTTATATGGTACAATGCCTCTTTTTTCTGCTTCCTGCGAAGTTAAATGATAAAAGATTTAGTTAACAAGTTTGCAAAAATACTTATAAAATTAATATTATATATTGATGAGTTACCATTTTCTTCAGGTGGCTCCCAAATGTCTTAGATCCACCTGTGTGTAGATGGGCTTCAGGCATTTTCGCTCGATTTTGTACAGCCTTCGCAGAGCGATTTCGAAATGCATCCCCCGCCACTTATCGCACATTCCATCACAATAATCTCTCCTGATAGTAATAGGGTCATGACCCTTCCACTATAGTGGATCATCTATTCCACCAGGTGAGTGTATGAACAATAAAGTGTTACATCTAATAAATTAAATAACATGTGATACGCTTGCATCACTTACTCACCATGGGTATTTACCCGATTTGCATTGTTTTTGTCACTTACTTACCACGGGTGGCTGAGCACAAGCTGGTTTCGTTGAGAAATCTGCACAAAAAACACTGTTTTAAAATGTAGTCACCACAAAAAAAAAACCGAGGCAAATGAAAACATTTTGCATAGGCCTTGAGAAACCCAGTATCCAATGACCTACAAAAATCGCAGGGGGTCGACCCCCTGCCAGAAACCGCCGGGGGTCGACCCCCTGCCAGAAACCGCAGGGGGTCGACCCCCTACCAGAACGTAGGGGGTTGACCCCCTGTTGTTCCGGGAGGGGGTCGACCCCCTTGCGGAACATAGGGGGTTAACCCCCTGCCTGTTCCAGCAGGGGGTCGACCCCCTGCCGGAAAACGCGCGCGGGGGGGGGGGGGGGGGGACCCCTTGTTTACCTCTCTCCGGGCGGCAGCGAACGGCGGGGCCTGCGGACGGCGGACAGTGGGACCGGCAAACGGCGGGAGCGGGTGAACGGCGGGAGCAGCGAAAGAAGAAAAGGAAAAGAGGTCTGGGATTAGGTTTATGCGACAATTCGTGACGGCTTAGTGACAGATTAATTCCGTCGCTAAGCCGCCGTAAATCAAATTTACCAACATAGCGACAAAATATATTCCGTCGCTAATTAGCGCCGAAAAATCTTTCATCGCAAATGACGGCGCTAAATGTTGCGTCCGTTGTGACAAAATACTATGTCGCAAAATCCGTCGCTAATTAATGATAGATTTTGCTACGGGATATCTTCTGTCGCTATTTTCGTAAATTTCATTAATTATAGCGACGAATGTTTTTCGCTCGTTAATCCGTCGCTAACAACCTGTTTTCTTGTAGTGCCACTCCATCATATAGGGAAATCATCTCTCTCCTTCAAAATCATGAATCTATGAGGAGCTTCCATGCTATGATCGAGCAACCAAAGGCCGTAAATAGCAATGTTGCCTTCTTTGGGCAGCGACAAGGAAGTGGAGGATCCAACAAAAGGTTCTCTTAGAGGGGAAGAGGCTTTGCTCAATTGGGGCAGCAAGCCTCACGTTAAGGCGCTGGTTCTAGCAAAAATAATAATCCAAATGCGAATAAGTCTCAACAACAGGCCAACAATAATCAGTCACAAGGAGCACACAAAGGATCCCAAAAGGAGAAAGGTGTCATATGCCAAATTTGTTTCAAACCCAATCATATTGCGCTCAAATGTTGGCACCGGTTCAACCAAACCTACTAAGCAGAGGATGTTTCTCAAGCTCTCACAGACATGGGCATATCTGACAATCAAACAATCAGGATGACCTTGCATGGTTCTCAGATACTGGTGCATCTTCTCACATGACGTCAGATCCAGGTAAACTTTAAAATCTTGTTAAATATGAAGGACCAGAGAAAATCATAGTAAAAAATTATGATAAATTGGCAATGTCTCATATTGTCTCAAGAGATATCAAGTTGGATACAAATGGATTACATTTAAAAAATGTGTTGGTAGTTCTAAAAATAAAAAGGAATTTAATTTCGATGGAACACAAAATCATTGATCACAAAGTGGCATAGGAGCGGGGACTTATACATATTGGAGCTAAAATCACAAGAAGCATTTTTCTCCACACGGCTTCGGGTGGTTAGCGATAATTGTTGGCACCAAAGGCTCAGTCACTCTCACATGGACATAGTCATTTTTTGAAGAAAAATAAATTGATAGCTAGCAGTTCCAGTCCTTCCAATAAATGTAAAAGCATTTGCTCTAGTTGCGCCATGACCAAGGCGTGTAAGCTCCCATTTATGGAATCTGATTTTACTTGTAAATATGATTTTGATAAGGTTCATTGTCACCTGTGGGGGCCCTGCACTCATAAAATCGAACCAAAGTTTTTAATACTATGTCATTTTGATAGACAATCATTCTAGATTTTTCTGGATTTATCCACAAACAAAAATCAGATTTTATGGATTGCTTTGATGATTTTAGAAGAATGATTAAGATACAGTTTGAGAAAAAGATAAAAAAATTCCAATCTGATGGCGTTGGAGAATTTGTAACAATAAAATGCCTACAATTTTCTAAGAAAATTGGATACACCATTGTATCTCATGTCTTGGCACACCAAAACAAAATGGTTAGGCTGAGCGTAAACATAAAAACATCATTAAGTTGGGCCTCTCGATGATGTTTCAGGCAAACAAACCTTAAAGGTACTGGGTTGAAGCCTTCAAGACTGTTGTTTGGTTGATAAACAAAATTCCCAGTCGACGTTTAAAAATGAAATCCTCATTTGAGAAATTGTATGGTAAAATACTGGATTATAGATACCTGAGAAATTTTTGTTGCAGATGTTTCCCATACCTACGAGACTACTCCTCAAACAAGCTCGATCCACGATCCATGCCATGTGTATTCATTGGCTATAGTCAACAATACAAGGGCTATCAGTGTCTGCATGTTCCTTCAGAGCACAAAATTGATTGAATTTTCATCTAGGTTTCTAGGTAATCCAGGTTAGACATCCACTAACGTGCTGCAACATGTTGCCCCGCAGCAACCAATATATGATGCTATAGAACAAGATCGGTTCCATATCAACGATGAACATCCTAATGCTCAGACCGAAAATGTTGCACCAGAATGTCAAGGACTAGTCGACTAGCAACAATTTGAACCTGGTCACATAGACACAAATCAACCCTCCCAACTTGATTGTGTTGTTATCAGTCAACCACCAAAAATTGTATGTGTTACTCATACCATGACTACACAATCACATGCAGGCGTGTTCAAACCTAACCCCAAATATCTCATGTTGGCCACACTTACTGTTCCCCTTGAACCTAAGTCAGTCAAGGTAGCGCTCAAGCATTATGGGTGGTTCGAAGCAATGAAGGAGGAGATGCACGCACTCCACCAAACAGAGACTTGGGAGTTAGTGTAACACCCTCAAAATTTTAACCTTAATTATTATTCAAATATTAAAATTTTGAGACCAATTTTTTTTGGATAAGTATAAGTAAATCAAATCTTATAATGTAGAAGTGATTTTAAAAAACAGTTAAGACTTTAGGCAGGGTTACACTAAAGATAACAATCAAATCAAAATGTACGGGATATACACATTTCAAACTACGTACAATATAAGACTAAAATATGAAGAGTTTTAATTTTATTTAAAATCAGAGTATAAAAATAATAGTTCAGTCTCTACATGATCAAGTACTTAAAATGAAAGATCATGTTTACCAAGATCGCAAGGTAAGAATG
The DNA here is from genome assembly GCF_984573655.1 of Nuphar pumila. Lineage (NCBI taxonomy): Eukaryota > Viridiplantae > Streptophyta > Magnoliopsida > Nymphaeales > Nymphaeaceae > Nuphar > Nuphar pumila. The sequence goes on along the minus strand of NC_143251.1, from coordinate 117,041,134 downwards.
GACCATCGAGAATGCAACTCGACCAGTCTTTCACTCCAACTACTCATCATACTTTACCTACATTACATGTCTCCCATAAAACGGGGTCAGATTCGCTAAAGTCTGGTAGAGCAACCCAAACTCAAACTTAAAGAAAATATATCAAGCATACAAATGTAAAAACATGATATATTATTTATCAATCATCAAATGACAGACAAGGGGACGACATCCCATAAGTCATTCGTTCAAGCATTTAAACAAAAGACATTTAAAAATATTCTATCACTTAATATTTCATTCAACATAAACTCACATCATAAATCATAATTCATATGCATTCAAGACATATAAGTCATCGCTTGAATATATACATGCATTTAAAACATTTAGGTCATTGCATTATTTTCATATACATTCATAATTCTTATAAATAATAGGTCAAATCATATTTGACCATCCAGCGTGAAAAGCACACACATACTTTCTAAGAAATTTCGTTAGATATACATGATACACATCGATCATGATACATAGGTGTGATATATTCACTCAAACAATTATAATGCAATCATTTGTAATGAAACTATGTAGGTGTGAAGTGTTATTCACCTAATAAGTCAACCTAATCATTTGTAGGAGTGATGTGTCACTTACCTATACGCTAACATAAGCATCACAATCATAACCTCATATCAAGATCTAAAATTAATAAGGATCTTATTCTTACATCTAAATTCAACATATAATCATGCTATAATAAAAAAGTCAAATCTATAAAATCATAATTGGTGATCTCAACCAACTCAAAAGATTATCATAATTCATCATAACATTTTATTTAATCATATAAATATTCACAAGATCCACGCCATATCGTCTAGTCTGAAAAATATACAACCTCACGAGGAGTTACCGCCCTAGACGAATGGTCTGACTAGTCTTGGACAATGCACTTTCTCATAGGAATATACCGTCTTTGCGGGCTACCTGTTCTTGGACAATGCACTTCCTCACAGAGACTTATCATTCTAGTTGAATTACCTGATCTGGTCATGCACACCCTCATAGAGAATCCTTTGAGAACAGTTTCTCCATGAGTACCATATCCAGTGAAAACTATTATCATACATGCATCAATACAATTAACCACTCTCAGGGTCTATAGCCACCAATACGGGCACAAGCTTGTATAAAATCAAAATGCATCGTATCACACATCATTTCATATGACATCTAAATCATAAAATCACATATTTAATCAATAAGGTTCTATGAACCATAGTTCACTATTAAACTTAAATATTTATCGCATACATTTATAATTTAACATCATGTGACATTTAAATCATATCATACAGAAGAATATTATCCTACGCATCATATCATCTTCACAAGGAATATTGTATTTTATAAATTAAACCTCAAAGCATGTGTAAACAAACATGAGTTTTATGCATATTTACGTGAACATGCATATTTCATAATACAAAGCAATTAAACCTCAACATATGTAGCTCCTACGTAATTTGAGTTATGCACACATGATTTAAGTCATATATACATTTTTTACCACATGAATCGATATATCACCTTAGATATAATTGCGTAAGAAAGGTAGTTTAAAATCTCATTGACCATCGCACCATACATCATATGCACATGTTTCTCAAGCAAATAAGACATACAAGTTCAAAACAATTTATAATATTCGCATGCATTCTTCCATATAAGAATAAATGAGTCCATCATATGACAAGACAATATATATAACATTCATAGTATGCATCGAACATGACTTACACATATCCATAGTAGTTATATGTGCACCGTATATCAAATTCATACAAATACACAAAGCAACATAGTATGCGCAAACCAAAGTATAATGACACACATTGAGTAAATATTATACATTCATAAATGCATGGGCATTCAAAGCCACAAACAGGTATACCTACAGCAAACACACTCGATATTCCGTTAACTACAATTATGACAAGCATGATCTCCAAACTATAATCACAAGAGTCCTAAATATTCACAACTAAGTGAATTATCTAAGCATGAAGGTGTTGCATACTATAAAATAAATTTATTGGGTGATGCATTTGCACTATGTTCTTACTATGGGCATTTACCCGATTTGCATTTCATATTGCATTGCATTTAATGTACACTGACTTATAACCATTTTGATACTTAGCATAAGTATCACATTTTTGGTATATCCTGCATTCAAATCAGTTAAACATATAGGGTAACTTATGCATACACAACAACCCTAGATATGCACAACTAAGTATGATATGTGCGCATAACTTGTATTTACAATTCATTTAAATATTTAACGCAACAACATCATGCTTACACAATTAGTACCTAAACATGCTCTCTGTAAGTTCAATTAAGGTATATTACCTTAATAATGTGAAGAACAATGAATCAAAACCCAAATGATTAAGGGGTTTCAAAGTCCACAAAGATCGCTACCCAAGCAATACAACGAACCCTTCGTGTGTGATCACAAATTCCAAAAACTCTAAAAATACCAATTATACCAAGATTAACCAAAAATAGAAAATTATCCTATAAACTATTACCAAGAGCCACATAACACACAAATACACTCTAATAATTTACAAACTCTATCAAAAATATATTTAAATATAATATATATATATATATATAAATAGTGATTTATAGTATGAAATAGTTCTATAAATATAAATTATGCCCCGATTGGCCAAAAATGAACAAATGAACATGTAATATGTCAATAAATAAAATTTAAAAGCTAGAAATACATTTCTAATTTAGAGATTAAAAGTGAGTTATTTATTTATTAATAATCTTTAAAAATTACAGGTTTTACAGTTAGTCCCCCGATCAACCTACATGAACATTGTTGGTTGCAAATGGGTGTTTAAAATAAAGACTTGTGTTGATGGTTCCATCGAGTGACTCAAGGCATGACTCATTGCAAAAGGCTACAACTAGGTTGTCGACATTAATTTCATTGAAACCTTCTCACCAGTGATTAAGCCGACAACAATATGCATTGTCTCGTCAATAGCTATTGCTTACGGGAGGACAATCTGTCAGCTCAACATCAAAAATGCATTCTTGCACAGATTTCTTGTTGATCTTGTGTACATGCGACAACCCCCCGAATTTGAAGACCCACCAAGCCTAATCACGCGTGCAAACTCAAGCACACGTTGTAAGGGTTAAAACAATTATTGTGTACTTGGTTAAATATGTTCAGTGATTATCTACTATGTCTAAGGTTTTATTATAGTACCGTTGATGTTCCCTTGTGACTTACATTGTAAAGTTGCGTCTAGAGCTTGTTTTGCTTTTGTTGAGTCTGATGTAAGCTGCCCGGTTCAGGTGAATCAATACCCCGAAGGGGCAGCCCGTATACTTGAACTGTAATAAGCCTGCAGGCAAAATTGTGAATGAATCAAATGTGTTGAGCTTTCTTTTGTTCACTCTCGTTGTGATTGCTTCTTGTGATTGCAAATTTTTCCCTCCATTCTCTCTTGCACTCTGATTACAAGCTTTTGCGACCAGCAAGCGAGCAATAAGTAGGCTTGCGGTGGTAAGGAAGGACCGTCGCACCACGCAAATAGGCTCATGATGAGTGGTACTAAAGCTCGTTCTCGTGCTACAGAAAGGACTCTGGAGTCGGTGTCGTCTGACGCACCGACAAGCCCTGATTTGTGAGCAAGACATTGTGGCACCCCAATACAACCTGCGCAGAACCAAGGGTAAGGCAGTTGCCAAGACCGAGGAGATAGATTCACTTCAGAGCCATGAGTAGATGGCTGAGATTGTCAATGTAACGCCCCAAAATTTAACCCAAATTTTAAGGAATTTTTTTTTTATTTTTTTTTTCAAGCGAAAACAACTAATAATTCTCGGGTTAAGCATTTTAGAACGATACAGGAAGGTAAAAGCAAACCACACCATTTATTTCCACTTCAATAATAATAAAATCCAACATCAGAGTTTTCACATTTAGTCTCAAAACAAAATTCTCAATCTGAAAGTAAGCAGAACCGTCAGGGAACAAATGGATCAAGTCTCGGTCAGCACCTCATCCCGCATCGCTCATAGAACTACTCTTCTCCTGAAAATAATAGAAATTATAGGAATTAGACTACCACGTCTAAGTAGGAAAACTGTAATTATTCTTGCAAGTAGATCATGTGTCAAGTGTGATGTGGGTGTTGTGTTGGAATTTCAGTCTAAACATAAACACATAGGGAATTCGATGCAATAGCAATAATAGACATATATCTGAATAGAAAGGTAGATTATGTAACAGTTTATACTTAAGCACAAAAAGCATTTTACTCAACTACAACAATTAAACAAGGTATTAAGAAATTAAAGCAGAACTTACACTAACATGAATAACATCTATATAGCATCCATAATATGAATTCAATTAACTAATATATGCACAATTTAGGATGTTTTATCATAAGCACCGAATATACAACATGATGAAAAAGTAAACAGTTGTCTCTTTAATGACTCCAACACAGTGATACCTAACTGTTCTAATTAATGTTTATCTTTTCTTATCCCACTGGTACACACGGGCCAAGGCAACCATCACAGAAGAGAATGTCCGGGGGTATATTATTCAGGGTTGTTTTATTAACCCGAACATTCTAACTGTGACTGAAATCCCAAGGGAGCGGCCAGTGACCGAGAGAAACTCCCAAAGGCCAAAACCAAACCAGGATGCATCCCTAATTTCTGCAGAAGAACATAGAACTACCGCCTAGGACCCATTTGGTAGTCCGGGTCCCCCGACTCTGAGGACTGGGACCAACGAGTCGCTTTACGCTCGAAACCAAACACATGTCCCCAGAGTTTTGTACCACTTACCCTCTCCAAGGTAAGCCCGAATCTGAGTGGGTTAATCTTTTCTTTTAATTATTTTCCCGAAGTAGGGGGCATTTCCCCAACTTCCTTCTACTATCATAGCAGTAAAATTCCCAACCTTAGTCATTGTACCAAGGTGTATAGAACAGTCCCAATGCTTTATCATATGGATTGCATAACCCACCCAAAGTGCTCCGGTGCCTTTAAACCAGTCAAGCACAAAAGTTATTATTTAATTTATTTGCCAATATACTTGAACCAGATCACGTACCTACATTAGGTACTTAACCAGTATCGCCCATTGGGCAAGGTGTTCCAAACGACACTAGTTATAGTTCATCCAATCCATTTTGTGTTATGTTCCAATATAATGGTATAGTCCCTTCTAGATAATTGAGCATGGTACATATACACAACAGCTAATGAAGTACTGTTGATACAACTCACACAGCCTAACTAGGGCCTATCAATTCTGAACCCAACATGTGCAAGAATTAAGTCTTAACATTTTCCTTAACAGGTGCAGAAAGTTTTAGTATAATTAAGGACACAATCTAGCCACAATGGTTGGACCTGTCAGCGGATTACCCATTATGTAACATCCGTTAGGAATATGAAAAGAAACGATTGTCATTGTACACAATCATAAAGCCAAGTTAATTTAAAAAGGTAAGACCCGATTATGCCATGCAATCCAAGTATGAAACCATGACTAACATATACATCAAAACTTTTCAGGAACTATGGACACTGTTAAAATTTCCAATTTTCATCAATGATGCTCAGTTCAATGTATAAAGCAATCCTGGTGTCAACTAGTGAAGATAGCAGTTATCTAAAGCTTAACCTTGACAGATTTTAATTTCAGGCATGGAGGGTCAACATAGACAGTCATAGTATGCATAGCAGAGACAATTCAGCAAAAGAAAATCACAACTATAACCATTAACACCCTGATAAACAGATGGATTTCTGAGCCCCTAAATCAGAGAAATTACTGGAGCTACAACGCTAAAAAAAAAAAACAAATTCCTTATAATGATTTAAATTCAATAAGAATTTAAAAACCGAACCTTCAGGAAATCATCTAAATGGCCTAACTTATGAACGTGCATGTCTAGCAATCTGAAGAATAGATGCAACTTAACAAAAGAAACATATCTAACAGAGCACGTCGTCTAATCCCCCATTTTGTCTGAGAATAATGAGTTTTTTAAAAACAATCAAGGCAGTGAATTCCATGTAAGCACGAGCCCAGTGCATATACCCCTATCAGACAATTCAAACACCTTTTTTTTTTTTTATAGACATCCGACCCCTCCCCATGCTCGGATTTTGTAACTGCCGAAACTACCAACCCACAGATTTGGGGTTTCCGGCAACTGGTAACCCAAGAGGACTCTAGGTCGATCGAGTTAGGGTTTCCTCAGCAACCCACCCCAACATGACCGAGCACAGTCAAAAAAAAAATTCAGAAATCCTACAAAAACCAAAAACACCCCTTATACAAAAATTCTGAAACCCCCAAATCGTGGATTTGGGGTTTTCGGTTTGGGGTTGACAGACGACCCCAAATTGGGGATTCCCCCCCCCCCCCCCACAAGTTGATTGATTTGGGTTTTAGGACAACCCACACCCCACCAATCCATGATTGACCTGAAAAAAAATTACAGACCCTACCATTTTCCGGCGAAGGAGTTGTGGCAGCCACGCAAGGAGGTCGGTCGGCGTCACCCGGCAAAGCTTCAAGCAGCAGTCCTAAAACTCAGAGGGCGATCCGAAAATTAGAGAGATAGAGAGAGGGAGAGAATGGGATAGCTAGAGAGAGAGAAGGAAGGGATTCGGGGGTCCCTTTTTTTTGTAGGAGAGTGGCCACCCAAAAAGGAAGGAGCTCCTCCTCCCGGCGGCTGCGGTGTGTTCTCCTTCCCCTCGCTCACGCTCTCAGCGTGTTAGGGTTCAAAAGAACCCTAACGTGAGATTTATCGAGGAAGAGGGTTTCTCCCTCATAGCTTTATCGGGCAACCCATATCGGGTTGCCCCCCCCCTTTTTCGTTTTACAAAATGTGGGCCGGGTCCGAGTTCGAACTGCGACCCGCACCCGGGATCCAACATGTTGGATTCGGGTCTCATTAAAGATGTGGACCCATAGTTGGGTCCAAACCTCAACTAATGATATATATATATATTATCTATTTTTCTCATTTACGTATATATATGGATATTTAATAGGTTTATATATATATATAAGTGGTATTTACTTAAGTATGGGTTCTGGATCCGGAACTTGGATCCGTGCCCAAATCAGCCTGTATTCCGCATACAACATTAAAAATTTTAATGGGAAAATTTCGGTTATTACATCCTTTCCTCCTAAAAAGAATTTTGTCCTCGAAATTTTACCTGTAGGTGCTTACTCGAACAACTTGGGGTATTTTTCTCGCATATTAGCCTCCGGTTCCCACGTGCTTTCATCAATGCCATGGTGTTACCATCTCACCTTGACGAGAGGAATTGTCTTTGATCTCAAGACTCGCTCGCTTTGTTCCAATATCTCCACTGGTTTTTCTTCCATTGTTAGGTCTTCTCTTATATCTACGTCCTCATATTGGATGACATGTGACGGATCTTGAAGATATTTTCTTAACATAGATACATGGAATACGTTATGTATCTGAGCATACTGAGGAGGTAGGGCTATATGATAGGCCGTTTCTCCAATCCGTTCCAAAATCTCAAAAGGTCCGACATATCTGGGACTCAATTTTCCTTTCTTACCAAAACGAAACACACTTTTGGTGGGTGATACCTTCACAAAGACTCGATCCCCCACATCAAAAGTGAGCTCCCTGCGCCTTTGATCTGCATAACTCTTTTGTCGACTCTGGGCTGTGAGCAGTCTATCTCTTATCATCTTTATCTGTTGGGTATAATGTTGTATCACGATTGGTGATTCTACCGACCGTTCACCAATTTCATCCCAATACACAGGTGATCTACATGGTCTTCCATACAGAGCTTCGAAAGGAGCCATGCCGATACTCGCATGGTAACTATTATTGTAGGCATATTCGGCTAAAACAACATGCTTGTCCCACTCACCTTTCCAATCCAGCATACATGCTCGCAACATATCTTCTAGTGTCTGGATAGTCCTCTCTGATTGTCCGTCAGTCTGGGGATGAAAAGCAGTACTCAGCTTCAGTTTTGTACCTAAGGTCTGTTGCAACTGACCCCAAAATCGCGAAGTAAATCGAGGATCTCGATATGAGATAATAGAAACTGGTACTCCATGCAGTCGAACAACCTCTCTGATGTATAAGTCTGCTAAGCTCTCGAGGGATTGATTTATTCGTATGGGTAGAAAGTGAGCCGATTTGGTTAGTCGATCCACTATTACCCATATAGCGTCATGTTGTTTCCGTGTTTTGGGCAAACCCACCACGAATTCCATGGTGATTTCTTCCCATTTCCACTGTGGAATCTCCATTTGCTGCATCATCCCACCAGGTTTCTGATGTTCTACCTTGACTTGCTGACAAGTCAAACACTTCGAGACATAACTTGCGACCTCACGCTTCATTCTATTCCACCAATACCCTCGTTGTAAATCTTTAAACATTTTTGTGCCCCCCGGGTGTATGGTGTACTTGGACCTATGTGCTTCACCCAATAGTTCTTTCTTAAACTTGGGATCACTAGGGACCCAAAGTCGCTTTTTCATCCAGATACTGCCATCTTTCCTGAGTGAGAAATGTGACTTCTCTTGTTGTGCTAGTGACTTCAATTTCTCATATTGGGGATCCTCTTTCTGACCTTCAATAATCTTTGTAAGGATCTCCGGGTGAACAGACAAATTAGATAATTTAATACTTCCCACTACCTCAGCGAACGGTTTCCAATCAATGAATTCCTCCACCAAATTCCAGCCTTTTGTCAAAAGACTAGACAAACTGCAACCAGCTTTTCGGCTGAGAGAGTCAGCTACCACATTTGCCTTTCCTGGGTGATAGGAAATGGTAAAATCGTAATCCTTTATAAACTCCAACCATCGTCGTTGTCGCATGTTCAACTCTTTCTGGGAAAACAGGTACTTGAGACTTTTGTGATCAGTAAATACCTCGAATTGTTCCCCATACAGGTAATGTCGCCATATTTTCAACGCGAACATCACGGCTGCCAATTCGAGATCATGAGTTGGGTAGTTTCGTTCATGAGTCTTTAATTGGCGAGAGGCATAAGCTATCACCTTACCATTTTGCATTAAAACACATCCCAACCCAGTACCTGATGCGTTGGAGTAGACCACAAAACCACCATGACCTGAAGGTAAAGCCAACACTGGTGCGGTGGTAAGCTTCTTCTTTAAGATTTGAAAACTCTCCTCACACTTATCCGTCCATTCGAACTTGATTCCTTTCCTCAGGAGCTTGGTCATGGGCATAGCAATCCGTGAAAAGTCCTGAATGAATTTTCTATAATAGCCTGCTAATCCCAGAAAACTCCTGATATCACTGATATTCTTCGGTTGACCCCAATTTAATACAGCTTCAACCTTAGCCGGGTCTACAGCGACTCCGTCTCGCGATATGACATGACCCAAGAACATGACCTTCTCGAGCCAGAATTCGCACTTGGAGAATTTGGCGAACAACTGGTGTTCCTTGAGAGTCCCCAATACGATCCTCAAATGTTCACGATGTTGCTCTATGCTTTCTGAGTATATGAGTATATCATCAATAAAGACAATTACAAACATATCCAAGTATGCTCTGAATACTCGATTCATCAAGTCCATGAATGCTGCGGGAGCATTTGTCAGTTCGAATGGCATAACTACGAACTCATAGTGACCGTACCTTGTTCTACAGGCTGTCTTAGGAATATCATCGTCCTTGAACTTATGTACTTTGGGTAGTGAAAATCATACCAGTCAGCAAAGAACTTATGTACTTGAAAGTCATTGTGAATGGAAAGTCTACTATGACAATGGTAGACTCTGGGGCCACACACAACTTCGTCTCGTGGGAAGAGGCGGAGCGGTTGGGCTTAAAGCCCAGGCCAAAGTAGAGGACCATCAAAATGGTGTACTCTATGGCCAAGTCCATCCTTGGTGAAGCAAGGGATATGGCTATACAAATTGGGAGTTGGGCCGGCAAAGCCAACTTCTCAGTGGTATGCCTGAATGATTTTTGGATGACTTTGGGTATGGAGTTTCTTCATAGCCAGAATGTAATGATGCTGCCAAAAGTGAACTCATTGACTATCATGGGGTCAGACTCGTCGCATATGGTGCAGTGTCTCACTCTTGGAGGCAAGAATTTAGTGTTATCTGCGATGCAACTGAAGAAGGGTTTCAAGCAGGGAGAGCAGACATTCTTAGTTGTTGTGCGCACTGAAGAAGGGAATGTGGAAGCAACAGTGTCACCGACCCTTGCCCCACTATTGGCGGAGTTTCAAGAAGTTATGCCCCTGAAACTGCCCAAGCGTCTATTGCCAAGACGTGAGGTCAACCACAAGATTGAGTTGACCCCAGGAGCAAACCCCCCTGCTATGGTCCCTTATTGCGTGGCACTAGCTAATATGAAAGAGTTGTGCAGGCAGTTGGACGAGATGTTAGAAGCAAACATCGTTTGTCCCTCAAAAGCACCCTTTGGTGCCCCTATGCTCTTTCAGGTGAAACATGACGGCTCCAAACAGTTATGTGTGGATTACTGTGCACTGAACAAAGTCACGATGAAGAACAAGTATTTGTTGCCTCTGATAGTGGACTTATTTGATCAGTTAGGCAATGCCCGAGTCTTTTCAAAGCTAGATTTGTGATCGGGTTACTGGCAAGTGAGGATTGCAGATGGTGATGAACCAAAGACAACTTGTGTCACTCGCTATGGTGCCTATGAATTTTTGGTGATGTCATTCGGGTTGACTAATGCTTTGGCCACATTCACGACATTGATGAATAAGATTTTCTACCCTTAAACAAGTTTGTGGTAGTCTATCTTGATGACATCGTGATCTATAGCAGCAGCATGGAGGATCATGTTGGGCACTTGCAAACAGTGTTTCAGGTACTGAAAAAGAATGACCTTTGTGTCAAACGAGAGAAGTATATCTTCGGACAGAAGAAAATAAGCTTTCTTGGCCACATTATGGGGTGTGGTTTGCTGCACATGGACGAGCATAAGATAAGAGCCATTCAGGAATGGAGCCCGCCAAGCAAAGTGCCAGAATTACGGTCATTCCTTGGTTTGATAAACTACTATCGGTGGTTCATCGAAGGCTACTCCCTCATTGTTGCGCCCCTCATGGATTTGCTGAAGAACAATCAGGTATGACTCTTGACAGAAGTTTGTCAAGATGCCTTCGATGGTTTGAAGAAAGCCTTGATGAGGAAACCTGTGCTGTAATTGTCGGACCACACAAGACTCTTTGAAGTCCATACGGATGCTTCAGACTTCGCTATTGGTGGAGTTATCATGCAGGAAGGACATCTGATTACTTACGAGAGTCGGAAGTTAAAGGATGCAGTGAGGCACTACACTGTGCACGAACGTGAGATGATGGCCATCGTGCACTGACTCAGGACCTAACGACACTACCTTTTGGGTGCCCAGTCCGTCGTTAAGACATACAATGTTGCCACAAGCTATTTTCAGATGCAGAAGAAGCTGACGCCCAAGCAAGCTCGATGACAAATGTTTTTGGCTGAGTTTGATTTTGCATTAGAATATAAGGTGGGGAAGACTAATGTTGTTGCTGACACTCTTAGTTGCAAGGCAGAACTGGTAGTTGTGCATGTAAAACCTTTCAAAGTTTATTTGGAGGGTGTGTTGCTGAATTGCATCTGTGAAGGTATGCAGCAGGACCCGATGACACACCTCATTTCTTTGGCACAAGCAGGAAAGACTTGACGATTTTAGCTACGGGATGGCCTCTTCATGACAAAGGGAGGACGCATCTTTGTGCCGCAGTGGAGAAGTCTTCGCCATGAACTGCTTAAGGAGTGCTATGATACACTACGGGCCAGTCATCCAGGTCAGAAGCGGACCTTAGCACTCCTTCAGTGTGGCTACTATTGGTCGCAGATGAGGGACGATGTAGAGGGGTATGTGCAAACATGACTCATCTGCCAGCAAGAGAAGGAGACCAATCAGAAGACTGTCGGCCTCCTTAAGCCTCTACCTATTTCAGAACGTCCTTGAAAAAGCATTTTCATGGACTTCATTGTTAGTCTGTCGAAGGTAAATGGCTTCAGCTCCATCTTGGTGGTGGTAGATCATTTTTCTAAATATGTCACCTTCATCCCAGCTTTGAAGGAGTGTCCTACAAAGAAGACTGTAGAGTTATTTATTAAGCACCACTACAAAAAAAATACTAATTAGCGACAAACATTTATGATGAAAAAAATCCATCATAAATTGACAACGGATTAGTGAGAGAAAGATATTCGTCGCTAAAATATCGTTTATTTGTGATTTTAGCGATGAAAAATATTTTGTCGATAATCTGTTGCTACTTTGCGATAGATTAGCGATGAATTTTATTCTGTCTCCATATCCGTCGCACCTTAGCGATGGATCAGTGGCAAAACTATTTTGTCGCTAAGTCATCGCCAAATAGCGGCTACTTAGCGACGAAATTTGGTTGTCGCTAATTTGTCGCTAATTTTCTTATAAATCCCTATTTTTTTCCCTTTCTTTCTCTTTTCTGTTTTGTCTCCGCAGCGTTTTCCTGGCCTGCCTCCCGTCACCCCCCGGCCTGCCTCTCGTTGCCTCCCGGCCTGCCTCCTGTCGCCCCCTAGCCTACCTCCTGTCGGCCCCTGGCCAACCTCTTGTCGCCCTCGGCCCGCCTCCCGTTGCCCCCCGACCTGCCTCCCGTCAGCCCCCGGCCCGCCTCCCATCGCCCCCCCAGCCTGCCTCCCGTCGCCCCCGGCCCAACAACATCGCCGCCGACCCTCCTACTTAACTCACTGTTACCCCCTCTCTCTCTGACAGCCTTGTCGACCCCCTTCCGTCGGGCACCCAACCTAGGTTGACACCCCCATCCAGACATCCCCTTTCCCCCTCTTTTTCGCTCATGTTTCGGACATCCCCGACGCCTTACCCCCATCTCCGACGCCCTCGCAGGTAACCCCGCAGCCCACCTTCCTGTATTGTACTGTATATTTATGTTTCGCAGGTACGTTGTTGAGCTAATTGCATGATGCTTAGTACTAAGCATCGCATGTGGCTAAAAATGCAATGCAAACAGAAATAAGAAAAAAAATGCAAAGGCATAGGCAATTCAAATCGGGTAAATACCCATGGTGAGTAAGTGATGCAAGCGCATCACATGCTATTTAATTTATTGGATGCAACACTTTTCTGTTCACACACTCACTTAGTTGTGGATATCTAGAACTGTTTTGATGGAGTTTTGAGATCATGTTGAGCATGATTTTAATGCATGAGAATAGAAGTGTTCTTATTTTTGGAGTACGGATTTCATGCTCAACATGGTAGTAGTTAGCGGGATATTGGAGTGTGTTTGCTACAGATACATGTTTGATATATGTTTTGATATGAATGATTTGAATGTATTGCAATGTTTGATATGTTTGTATTCATGCTTGCACGAAGTTATTTTCCATTTAATTATGCCTTCCATGTAAAATTGTGTCCTGAAAACATGCTTCAAATAAATGTATCATTTTATAAAATGTGATTTCATATTTCTAAATATCCTTGTGATGTGTATAAATATAATATGATGGTGTTACATACGAAACGCATTCAAAAAATTGCTCACAAACAATCACCTAACAAGAATTAATAGATAAATTACATATTTTTTCATCATAGGATTATTAAGATTCTCTTTTAACTGGTGATGATAATATCTGTAATATTATAGGACAAAATGACAGCAAACTGTGAATGAATGTATCATAGGATAGTTGATAATGAGGTGTCACATGAATATATGGATAGTATTGATAGTTTTATTGAATTCGCAACAGCAAGTGTCAGTACAGTGGATTGCACCGGTCAGATCAGATGCCTCTGCATGATGTGTAAGAACAATCGATTTGTAGAACCTCATGGCATTAGACATCACCTATACAGGAAGAGTTTTGTTAGTAGTTATCAGAATTTGACGCTTCATGGTGAAGAATTTTGAAATAATTTTAATGCATAGGTAAATATGGTGCACGATAATTCATATGTGGATTTGATATTTAATGTCGTAGGACCAGAAATGGGTTTTGCTATGGGATATAGTGATGCACCAACTGAGGTAGAGAAATAAGCAACAAATGATGCAGCCAGTACATTTTATGACTTACTTAGAGAGCTGATGAGCCACTGTGGAATGGTTGCGAGAGTAACACTATCTTGTCTGCAGTTTTTCAACTACTGAATTTGAAGTTAGAGTATAGTTTGAGCCAATCATGTTTTGATTGTCTGTGCTCTATTGTGAAGAGTATATTGCCCAAAGATGAGAAATTGCCACAAAATCTCTACAGTGCGAAGGTTATGGTCAATGCTTTAGGTATGGGGTATCAAAAGATAGACGTTTGTCCCAATCACTGCATGTTGTATTTCAAAAATCAAGAAAATAGTAAATCATGTTCATCATGTGGATATCCTCAGTTCAAGCCAAAGACAAAGGGAAATAGTAGCACAAGGTCAAAAGAAGTGTCATATAAGTCACTCCGCTACTTCCCTCTCATCCCTATATTGCAACGACTTTATAAGTCTTCGAGGACAACTAAACAAATGATATGACATGCAAATAAAGTTTGACATGATGAAGACAAGATCACACATCCTGTTGATGTAGAAGCTTGAAGATACTTTGATCGTACTCATCAGAACTTCGCTTTAGAAGTGAGAAATGTTAAACTAGGTTTATGTACAGATGGATTTAATCCATTTGGGGGTAGATCAACCCCATACTTGTGTTGGCCGGTATTTGTCACCCCATACAACCTTCCTCCAAGCTTGTGTATGAAGCATCAAAATCTTTTCTTGTCTCTATTGATCCCTGGTCCGACGTCTCCGGACCAAAATCTTGATGTATATTTAAGGCCATTAATTAATGAACTGAAAATACTGTGTGATGATGGTGTTCTCACGTACGATGCCCATAAAAAAAACAAAACTTCAATATGAAGGTTGTTGTTCTATGGACAATCAGTGACTTTCCTACATATGGTATGTTATCTGGTTGGAGCATAGATGGGAGGTTGGCATGTCCGTACTCCATGGAGGATACAAAATCGTTTAGATTGAATCATGGAAGGAAGTCGTACTGGTTTGATTGTCACTGTCAATTTCTACTCAGCGATCATCCATTCCGACGATAAAAAACTGTTTCGAGCAAGCACAACTAAAACGGAAGGTCCACCTACAAGGTTGTCTGGCATAGAGATTTTAAGAAGATTATGATACTTTTCATGTGGTCTGACAGATGCCCGTAGGCCAACACCCTTTATTGGATTTAAGAAGGATCACAATTGGATAAAGAAATCTATATTTTGGGAACTACCATATTGACCGACCTTAATGATAAGACATAATTTGGATGTCATGCATGTGGAGAAAAATGTGTTTGATAATGTATTTAATACGGTAATGAATATGAAAGAAAAAACGAAGGATAATCCGAAGGCCCGTATGAATTTAAAAGTAATATGTAAAATACCAGAATTGGAACTGAAAGAGTACAATGGGAAAGTACTGATAATGTGTTTAATACGGTAATGAATGTGAAAGGGAAAATGAAGGATAATCCGAAGGCCTGTATGGATTTAAAAGTAATATGTAAAAGACCAGAATTGGAACTGAAAGAGTACAATGGAAAAGTACTGAAACCAAAGGCAAGGTACGTGCTTGGACCAGATCAAGTAAAGCTCGTATGTCAATGGTTGAGACAATTGAGATTTTCAGATGAATATGTTTCTAACACTGCTTAGGCTGTGAAGATAGACGATGGACAATTATATAGGTTGAAGAGCCATGATTGTCATGTCATTATGCAACGATTGATACTCCTAGCATTCCATGATATGTTAGACAAACCTATATAGGGGGTACTATCGGAGTTGAGTAGATTTTTTAGAACATTGTGCGCATCAAAAGTCGTAGTATCTGAGGTAAAGAATCTTGAAGAATCTGTCGTAACTACTATTTGTCAGCTAGAGAAGATTTTTCCACCAGCATTTTTTGATGTTATGGAACATGCAATCATACATTTGTCATATGAACTTAAGGTTGGTGAACCTGTGCAATATCGGTGGATGTACCCATTTGAAAGGTATATGTTTTTAAAAAAAAAAATTCAATGCTATTGAGAAATTTATTATAATCTGAGATGTATATTGTTGACAGATGCATGTTTGACCTAAAAAAAAAAGGTTCGAAATAAAGCAAGAGTAGAGGGCTCTATTTGTGAGGCGTACACTTTAGAAGAGATTTCAAATTTCTCATCTATGTACTTTGAACCTCACATTCCAACATATTACAACTGCCCACCTCGTAATGATGATGAAGAACAATTAACTGTAACTGACATATTATCTATATTTCAACCACTTGGGCATGCATTTGGCAGTTGCCGGTCAAGACTCTTGGAAGATCGAAAGCAAAATGCAACATAAATCTATATCCTTTTTAATTGCTTAGCAATCGACCCATACATCGAGTAAGTATACTTAATATGTAACACTAAGTTCCATATGTGCATACATGGTTCGGTAAAATAAGTTTTTGTTACATGCAGACAATTTGATCTGGAGTTGCGAAGAAAACTTCCACATCTCATTGATGCAGAAGTACCAAAAGAACGTGAAAATAAGTTTGTGGCATGGTTGAAAGAGTTGGTAAGGAGGATTGTATACATTTTTTCTCTATAAACAACAATAAGATGCTTAATTAGTCATGATCACAGTCATTGTTTATGCTTGTAGGTCTGTCATGGTGATGTTAAAGATCAAGAAATATGTGATTTACAAAATAGTTCGTCCAAGTTTGTGTAATGTTACAACGGGTATATCGTAAATGGTTATCGATTCCATACAAAAGACTACAGTGTCAACAAGTCAATAATGAATAGTGGTGTGTACGTCAAGGGTAGCAACTACGATGAAAATGAACATGACTACTACGGTGTTATAGAAGAAATAATGGAGTTGACTTACTTAGGCACAAATAATAACTTAACTTTATTCAAGTGTCATTGGTTTGATCCCACAACAACAAGAGTTGACAAAGCCTCAGGCATTGTGGAGGTGAATCATAAATCAAGGTTTGGAACATATGAACCATTCATATTAGCCTCGCAAGCTTAACAAGTTTACTATATTTCATATCTGAGTACAAGGAAGTCATATAGAAATGAATGGTGGGCAGTTTGTAAGGTAAAGTCTAAACTATATCCCGAGTATGATCAGTTATAGGACGACAAGATTGCTGAAGAGGGTGATTATTATCAATCAGATGATATGTATGACTTCTCTTATGGTCACGATGTCGCACATAGTATGTATGTCATATCTCCATTGTCCGATGACACATGCATGAAAGAATGTGATCCAAATGATATACCAAGTAGATGGGCGCTAAATGAAGAAGAAGAAGATGATGACAAAGAGGAGGAGGAGGAAGAAGAAGAGTATGGAAGTCAAACAAGTGATGAGAAATCATTCTTGAGCTAGTGAAATACATCTTGTAATACATACCTGTATTTGATCTGAATAATTTGAATGTATTGAAATGTTTGAATGTATTGCATGAACTTATTTTCGATAGGTTTCAACTACTGAATTAAATGTATTGTAACTTGTTAGAATTATTTGAATGTATTGCAATATTTGAATGTCTTGCATGAAGTTTTTTTTTTATTTGATTATGTATCCATGAAGATATAGAGTTGTACAACTGATTCGATTATATTGCAAGTTAAGGATAAGTATTGCAATATTTGATATCTTATGTTTAATATAGGTCCATGAAGATATCTTATGTTTTAATGTATTGCAATATTTGATGTGAATGTATTGAAATGTATTGCATGACAATTTTTATTTGTTAGAATATGGTTCATGGAGGTCACGGACGTCGAGCACCCAGTGGTAGCCAGTCTAAGCCTTCATCTTCACGGGCTGCTTCGACAGGTATACCATTTAAATAATTGTATACTTGATTAGTTCAAATGTGCATTGTGTGAATTTCTAACTCATTGTTCTGTAGGTGTTGTTTCGACTACACATGACCCACCTACGCCGGATGCAGGGTCTTCTCAGTGTGACACATGATGAGTAATTCAAATAATGTATATCGATAGTCGACCGTAAGTATTTCATTGTCACTTGTCCAATACTTAACTTATAAAAAGTGTATATCGGCAGTCGATTGTTAATGTATATTAATTCATGTGCAGTGCGAGGTTTGAATTACGTTATCAAAAATATTGTAATTCTAAATTATTAATTCATATTCTAATCATTACTTTGTAGGAGTCATACGAGCAGCAAATGGTATAATGATATGGTGATGACTTCACTCAGCATCCGCATTTTGATCCTGCAGCATGGATGACTGCAACTGGTGAACCCAAAAAGGGTTGTGTGTTCGGGTTTGGAAGTAACATGAACACCACACCAGTCGTTTCTTCCTACAGCCAAGACTCTCAGAGTTCTCCCACCAGCATCAACTCCCAACGTCCGATTGACCCTGCTATGTCTTGGGATGGTGTCTGTCAGCATCTTGAGGATAAAATGCAATACTTTTTAAATGAAGTCATTCTCAATATTGTCTGTAATGAGTTGTACGACTTTTTTCAGGACAGGAAAACTTCGTCTGCATTCAACATGAGCTTCGGTGCCCGTCAGGTATAAAGATTTATGTCATTTGTTTCATGTCGTTAGATTTCAAGTTAGTATATGCATGATTGAATACATATATGCATGATTGCCTCACTATGAATTTTTTTGACATCTTATAACACATATATGCATGATTGATTCACTATATATTTTTTTTGACACCCTTATAACACATATACGCATGATTGAATCACTATGAAAGTTTTTTTACAACCTTACAACATATATATGCATGAATTCATCACTATAAATTTTTCTTAGTGCCCTATAACACATATATGCATGATTTAATCACTATAAAAGTTTTTTGACAACTTTATAACACATACAAGCATGCTTTCATCACTATGACAACCATAGACCACATATAAGCCTGATATTAGCATATATGAAAGTTTTTTAATGCCTTATAACACATATGAGCCTGATATTAGCATATATGAAAGTTTTTTAATGCCTTATAACACATATATGCATTATTGAATAACTATAATTTTTTTTACTGCTTTAGAACATGATAGGCATGATTGAATCACATATAAAGTTTTTTGACTGCCTTAGAACACATATAAGCATGATTTCATCACTATAGAAGTTTTTTTACTGTCTTGCAACACATATATGCATGATTGTGATACATAACACATTTATTTGACAACCTTATAAACTATATATGCATGCGTGAATCACTGTGAAATTCTTTGACAAACTTAAAACACATATCTACATGATTGAGTCACTATACATTTTTTTTAGTCTTAGAACAAATATTTGAATTCTGTTAACGTTCTTCAATTTATTGCTATTCTCTGTGTCATTCAGTCATTTACTTTGTTGCATTAGATTAGGTGTATTGCATATAATTTATTTCATTATATTTTTTTTATAAATACTAACATTTTTTTCTCTTGTAGGATACTGGAGATGATCAACGTAGAGGAGCTGATGTAGGCATGGAGGGAAGCGCAGATCGACAAAATAAAGAAGATGATGCCCAAAATCTTGACAATGATTAGATTCATTTGTTTAATTTCTTTGACATACTTGTAACTAATTATAACTTGGCAAGGATTGTATTTGGTTGTTAAAGTTTGCCTAACTTAGAACTTGTGTTACATTTGTTCAACCTATATATGTATTTTTTATGTGTATTTTGTTTTTATAAGCAGGTTATATGATTTGTATAACGAGAAATTTTTCTCGAGTTTAAGAAAATTTCAAAAAAAACATTACTTTTTTTTTAAAAACTTAGCGACGGATAATATATGTCGCTACTCCATCGCCAATTTAAAGCAGTCGTCAGTTTGTGAGGAAATTAAATCTGTCGCTAATATTTGTTGCCAAATTAGCGACGAACATTAGCTACAGATATGTATCCCTCGCTAAGTAGTAGCGACTGATTAGCAATGAATTAAATTCTATCGCATAACCAAATCAATCTCTATTTAGTGGCGGATTAATGACGGACATGATCTGTTGCTACTTAGCAACGGATTGGCGACTGATAAATTCTGTCGTAGTTTAGCGAGTTATGCGACGGATGCTATCTGTCGCTAACATATTTAGCAACAGATTAGTGACTGAGTAGCGACAGATATCGTCCATCGCTAATATGCATTTTTCTTACAGTGCACATTGTGAAGTACTAGGGTGTACCAAGAAGCATTGTGAGCAGTCGTGATGCTCGTTTCATGGGAAAATTCTAGCATGAAGTGTTTCAGCTGTTTGGCTCTGATCTGCTATTTTTAACAAGTTTCCACCCATAGACAGATGGGCAAACAAAGCACATCAACGAACTGTTGGAGCAGTATCTTAGGCACTTTATTAGTATCAATAAAAAAGATTAAGTGAAGCTCCTGGACATGGCACAGTTCTGCTACAATCTTCAAAAGAGCGAGTCTTTCAGCCACAACCCATTTGAGATAGCCACGGGGCAACAACCGCTGACTTCGCATACTCTAGCCACACAATGGAAGGGAAGGTCATCCTTTGCCTATCAGTTTGTTCGAGACTGACATGAGCAGACCGAGCTGACGAAGGCGTTTCTACACAAGGCTGCTAAGAGAATGAAGAAGTGGGTGGACAAACGTCGTCGGTCTGCTGAGTTCTGTGTTGAGGATATGTTGGTAAAGCTTTATCCTGATCGCACAAGCATTTTTTTGTGGACGACACTGCGGATTGATCAAAAGGTATGAAGGACCATCCACCATCACTACGAGAGTGGGCAAGCTGGTGTACAAGTTGGACTTGCCCCCAGACTTCAAGGTGCACTCGGTATTTCACGTGTGCAGCCTAAAACCATTCTATGCGAATGAGGGGGATCCGAAACGTAGCGTGCCACAATGCGTTCCTATCGTGCAGAGGGTCTCAGCAACACAACATGCCGAGAAGAGACTCATCAAGATCTTTCGTCATAAGGTCAACTACTTGGGCGAAGCGAAGAAATATTTTGTAGAGTGGAAGGAGAGAGCGGAACCAACGTGGGAGTTAGCATTCCGGATGAAGAGTTGTTACCCAGATGAAGTCAGGGCTTACCATGAAATAGATGGCGCCGAAGGCGGCACATGATTTGAAGGAGGGAACATGTTTCCTTATGACTTACATTGTAAAGTTGCGTCTAGAGTCGGTTTTGCTTTTGTTGAGTATGATGCAAGCTGCCCGATTCAGGTGAATCAATACCCCGAAGGGGCAGCTCGTATACTTGAACTGTAATAAGACTGTGGGCAAAATTGTGAATGAATTAAATGTGTTGAACTTTCTTTTGTTCACCCTCATTGTGATTGCTTCTTGTGATTACAATTCTTCTCCCTCCATTCTCTTTTGCTCTCTTGCACTCTGATTACAAGCTTCCACGACCAGCAAGCGAGCGATAAGTAGGCATGCGGCGGTAAGGAAGGACCGTCGCGTTGTGTTGGCCTATTGAAGGAAATAGGACTGTGACAACTGATTCTTCATTATTTAGTTGTCACCATTCAAGAGAGACCATTTTACTTCTCCTTTATGTCGACGACATCATTCAGCAGTTAAGCTCCGAGTTTGCTATAAAGGACCTCAGGGATTTCCACATTTCCTCGGCATACAAGTTCAACATTTTGAAGACAATATTTTTCTCAATCAATCACAATTTGCTCTCGACATACTTGATCGAGCAAAAATGATTGACTGCAAGTCCATTTCAACGCCCATGATCGGGAATCCCTATATTTCTAGGGACAACGCATTGTTCTCTGATCCCCATTACTATCAAAGTTTGGTTGGGAGCCTCCAATATCTCAAATTCACCCACCCCGATATTGCCTACAGTGTCAACCATATTTGCCAATACAAGCATGATCTGACGAACCACCCCAACTAGTTAAAAAAATCCTTCGGTATATGAAGGGATCTCTAAGTCATGGGATTTCTTCTCCTGTCAAAAAACCCCACTGTTTTGTATGCCTTCTCTGATGCGGATTGGGCAGGCTGTCCTATCACACGCAAGTCCACCTCTGGATATTGTATTTATTTAAGTGAAAATTGCATCTCATGAAGCTCGAAAAAAACAGCCCACCGTAAACTCGCTCCAGCATTAAAGCACATTACCATGCACTAGCTTCCACCACTGTTGAATCAATCTTACATCTTGCGCGATATTGGATTATTTATCTCAGACCCGCCTACTTTGTTTTGCGACAATCTCTCGGCTCTTCATCTCACTATCAATCCTATGTTTCATAATCGCTCTAAGTTGCGTTTCGAACATTCTTTTCTACTTTGGGCTTGTAAAGTGGTAAATAGTTAAGCATCATCTTAAGGTTTTAGTAGCTATTTTTCATCAAACAATTTATGACCTTTTCATTTGAAAATATTGGCCATATGCCCTTTCTTTGATAGGTAAGCTAGGGGTTAACCCTTACGTGATTCGAGCCGAACCCGTGACCCATCAGTTATGGTACTATGACTTGACCATCCAGCTATTTCATTTGAACCTAGTTGACCATCTGGCCTTAGAAATTAGATTTTCTGAGACCTATACATAGGGTGCGAGAGTCAGATAGATCAAATGAAAGTTATGGGCTCATAGGTTGGGTCTAAAAATGAAGTCAATAGCCTCGTCCAGATTGGAGATCTCAGGTTCTATCTAGGGGTGTCAACGGGTCAGGTTTGGTTTAGACCTAGGTAGAACCAGACTTGGATCCAATTTTCGGGTATGGTATTGAGTTTGAACCCAGGTTTAATCGGGTTTACTATAAAAAAAAAACCGAACCTGAACCTGATAAGAACTACATGAACCAGACCCAAACCATACATGGTAAAATAATATTTTTTATCATTTTTATATTGAAAATTTGTGGGTCTTAATTGGAACTAGGGTCAGGATTGAGTCTGGTATAAAATTTCACAAACTATACCCGGATCCATGTATTAATCAGACCTTTGGGTTTGAACTAGGGTCTTATTATTTATCCCCATACCCGGACCCTAGTCCTTGTAAACCAGACACGTTGACACCCCTAGTTGTATCCTAAAAATTCACCATCCACCAAGTCTCTCTTGCTAGTATCTATTAGGGTAACTGACACATGCAACTAGTATCTATT
The DNA here is from genome assembly GCF_984573655.1 of Nuphar pumila. Classification (NCBI taxonomy): domain Eukaryota; kingdom Viridiplantae; phylum Streptophyta; class Magnoliopsida; order Nymphaeales; family Nymphaeaceae; genus Nuphar; species Nuphar pumila. The sequence goes on along the minus strand of NC_143251.1, from coordinate 117,017,809 downwards.
AGGGTAACTGACACATGCAATTTACCAAGTTTCAGGTCAAGTAAATATCAATAACCCAATAAAATATGCTTGAAATCAAACAAATTTTGCAAATGAAACACTGTTCTCTCATTTTCAGAATTCGCATATTGATGGGTTTTTTAAATCTATATTTTTCAAAATGCAATATGGTCGAAAAAGTAACTTTGCCTTTTTATATTTAATTTATAAAATACACTTTGTACTTTTTTTGAAAAAGGTATTTAGACTTTTTATTCTTGTCCGAATCCAAAAGACTGACCAAAAAGAGTAACTATGCATTTTTCAAAAATGTCGTTTATTTTTAAGAGCATCTTGGTTATTTTAATAAGTTGAACGTATTTAATGTTAAATACTACTATTTCAATGTTATATATATATATATAGAGAGAGAGTAATGGGCAGGTGCCTCACACATTTTGTGCCTAACGCGTGCCTACAGATGTTTTATACATGATCGATGTGCTACAGATCTCACCACCACCACTATGGCATGTCATATGCAACCCTAACATAACTGACCACCAATAAGTTGTTTTTCAAAAATCTGAGCCTACAGATGTTTTCTACATTATCGATTTGCTAGAAAATCACACTTGCATCATGTTTTTTAAAGAAAGATAATTAATTAAGTATTAAATATTTTTTAAAATTATAGACTGTTGATTTTTTAATCTTATAACTTGGTATTGGAATCGGACAATCCAAAAGTGGATCTCCATAAAATCAAGCATGTAGATCACATCTGTACAATTAGATTTTAGAAAAATTAGAAACAATCTTTCCAAAGCTCGATAAGTACGTGGTAGGCACAAAAAGGGTCAGACACCTGCCCATTAGAGAGAGAGAGAGAGAATAAACAAACCCAGCACAACCAAAATGTAGACAGTTCAAGGTTAGATATCCTACAATCCCATAAAATGGTGGGGTCTTATCAGAGGAAGCATTTTTTATGATTTTAATCTTATAGATGTGATCTAGGAACCAGCCTTTGAATTGTCTGATTACAACACGTAAAGCAGGTTTTTGAAGGGCATAAAAATCAACAGCTCACATGTATCAGATTTTCATACTTTTCATATAAAACACTAACCAAGATGCAGTACATATCAAATGGACCATGCTGAACACATTTTGTGAGGCCTGACTGAGTCAACACAACATGATATCAAAGTCTCTTCCATAAGGCAAAGCAGCTGGAGGGCAAACGCCCCAAAATGTCCAATGGAGTTTCAGACCTAAAAAGGCTTAAGAAGGTGATTGGTTTTTTCTACATTCAAATATGAAAATCCCAAGTCAGCTTCAACCTGGGCCTTAAAAATATTCAAAATAAGTACTTAGGGCTGGTAAGTGAGCCGAACAAACGGAACAGGGCATGTTTAGGCTCAGCTCGTTTATCAGTGGATTGAGCTCATGGTGGCCCAGCTCGTGTTCATTTTTAACCGAGCCAAGCTTGAGCTTGACTCATCTCTGAATGGAGCCAGCCAAACACATGTTGGGCTAGTGTAAAAACATTTAGTTCATATTATATATATATATATTTTTCATTCACCTTCTCTTTTTTATATATATTATATTCATTATTCTTTTTATATATTTTATTTTTTTTATCTAATATACAAACTCTTACCAAACCAAGCCTAACCGAGTACCCCCTGCTCAGGCTCAACTTGCTTAAACCAAACGAACTGCCAGTAGCTAGGCTAGCCAGCTATACAAACCAATCAAGAACGAGTTCATGACGAGCTGAACAGACAAGTCACGAGCTGCTCAGTTCGTTTACCAGCCTTGGCTGTACTGCCTTTTGGATAGCAAAACCAAAACCTACATGCTAATATCCCTAATTCCAGGAAAGAAAGTGTTACTAAGCAAAATGCCTAATTCCAGGAAAGAAAGTGTTACTAAGCAAAATGCCTAATTCCAACTAGGGTTCCACCAGACACGAACATTGCGTAGGGGAAAATTTTCTATATTAAAAAAAAAGGTTTAATGAACCAATTATAAGCTAGGGAACACTTGCCTGCATAAATTTGTTCAACCATCACCCTACCACAGCATTGCCAAATACTTCTCAAGCTCATATTTATCCCCACAATGAAAACACCCTCCTGCACCTACGAACCATTTACATCCCAAATCTCTACATTCAAGCATTCAAAGGGGGCTCCGCTTGTCTGGCAGGAGCAGATAGCGGACGTCACCTTGTGTTGGGACGTTGCAGGTTCAAAACCCAATGGTATAGTTGTATAACTGGTAGGGGTCGGACTAACCCCAGCTTGACTTTCAGAAAAAAAAAAGCATTCAAAACTCAAAAGAGTGCGAATCAACCAGAAACTTTATATACAGAAATTGAACCTTTTTCTTTTTGCCTTCCATCAAACGACAGCCAAGTCATTACCATTATACCCAACACACTCATATCTCCGGAACTCGAATATGACACCTTCACTTGCCCTTGGAAATCCGCTACCGAGCTTTTCACACGTCTTTAGCTCCTAGGCAAAAAAAAGAGAGCCACATTAATTTTGCCGTCAACCTGCACATCATGCTTCTTTACCAAATTAGCATATTTCCCCCCAATCTCAAATAAAAAGAGGAAAAAGTAAATGAGGGAAATCAAAACACTGCATGCTGTTCCATAAACTGACAAAATACAAACGCCAGACTACTGAAAAATGACTCGTCCCCAACACTCGGCATTCATCCATTCGCTACGAGCTTGTTTTGTAGAAGTGGTCGCTAGCATTGATTCGGAGGAAAAAAAGCAACGAGTCTCAAGAGCCTGCAGAAATGTCCACACCACCAATTCCAGGACACCCCTAGGCTTCATGTCTCAACTCTGGGGCTACATTGGCCGGTTCAAGTTTCAAGCTTTTGATCTCTTCACATGTGTAGATGAAGATCTTCTTTACAGTTCTGCAGAACTCCCTGAGAAAAAGCCAAAAGAAACGAAAATGTAATACTAACAGCAAACTCATTTAATAGCGACTGAGAATTCTTTCATGAACAGAAAGGGATCCTTTAGTGACTGCAGCTTTGGATTCATTCTGGGGTTGCTACTACCATAGCAGTCAGTCAAACCAAAAACATGAAACATAAAAAGGTTACAAGAGTCAGTAGACACTTACTGCCATGGATAATCAGCAACTAGCATCATGTCACCTTCCTCGTCTGTGAAGACTACCTCCCATTTTTTGTGTGGATGTCGTAGCTCTCCTTGAATTTCAAACCTATCCTCTAACTCTGATATGAGCTCATCGAACCCATCCAATGTGGTGAGGTCGACTGCCCTTCCAACAGCGATTCCTTGCATGTGCACCTACATAAGCAGCATACCAAAATCCTTTTTATCTGGCACTTGGAAACACATGCATCTAAAGCACCGTTTACTAAGACCAGTGTAATTGCATATAGCACGATGCACCAAGAAGCCCCAGGTCCTCTTGTTAAGAATAGTGAACATTCAACCAACCAGGTAACCATAAGTTTTGGTCAGCATTAATTGTTGGGCCATTCACTGAATATAACAGTACATCAAAACCATGTGCAGTCCCACAACAAGCGGACACTATCACTTGGGCCAATATGGGTTCAATTAAGGTTTGCTTTTTCTAGAGCACCAAAAGCATGACATCATTATGAAAGTTCAAGGCATGGAACCTAAGAACAGGCTAAGCCCCTAGGCCCTCTTTGTTAAGAATATGAATTAAGATTCTCACTAATAACATTCAACTGGACAGGTAACCATAAGTTTTGATCAGCATTAAATGTTGGACCATTCACTGAATATAGTAGCACATCAAACCATGTGCAGTCTCACAACAAGCAGACACTATTCGCTTGGGCCAATATGGGTTCAATCAAGGTTTGCTTTTCTAGAGCACCAGAAGCATGACATCATTATGAAAGTCCAAGGCATGGAACCCTAAGAACAGGCTAAGCCAACTTCAATGAGCTATTATGGCTTCTTGATGGTTTAACATTCATGCAAACATGTTAATCCTTGTTATGCTCTGGATTGTAATCCCTATGAATATAGCTCTAAACAAATCATCCTACATCACGATACATGGCTTTGTATGTGTGTGTGTGTGTGTATTATTTGGTTAATCAATATGCAAGAAAAGCAATAATACGATTAGTTCATTATCAATTGGACTGTTCCCATCTAAAAAGTGATAAATGAATCCTGTTTGATCAAATGACAAGGCATTGTTGAGAAAGAGATGGGGACACAGAATTTCAGAAAGATTTGGCATTAGCGAAAGCATACTTTAGTTCGGCTTCTGATTGTGAAGCTCTGGCTGCTCTTGATTTCTTTTAGCAATTGCTGTGTCATCTTCTTTGCATTCTCTGTTACCTTTAAGGGCTCAAATTGAAGGTCTGATGCAGCACATTTAGCTTGGCCAAGCACGTCCTCATCAGCACAAGCAGTCAGCGCAGAAAGTGGTGGTACATCATCTGTAGTAGCAGATTTCTCGATTAACTCAAACCCAAACAATCTGCAACCTCTGCTGCTACTATCAAGTTTGGATTTTCTATGAACCGCATGTTCTGCAGATGATAATTTTGTTGTTGCGTACGAAACTGTGGATGCTTCAACATGAGAACGAGAGTTCACCAGTGCTTGTAGTTTATTTGGACGGTCTCTAGTAGAGAACCGAGAGACTGAAGACCACAGTGATTCTGTTTTGTTCTCTTCATGCTGGAAAATGTGCAATGGGGCTTGCATTTTGGGCGATGAGTTGCCTTGTTTGTTCATGAAAATATTCTGTCCGTCTCTGATTGTGGAGTCATTCCTCTTAGAAGACCAACTGATATGAGTTAGGTTAACATCCACCTCTGATGTACCACTAAATGAGGTCAACTCATGACTCTGGGTCGCCCCCGGATACCAATAGGAAGAGACAAACTCCACAGGGCTCTTACAGATACCTAAATGATGAGACAGTAACACAATCAATGCGACATGAATCCATTTTGCAAAATAGAAAAAGGCAACAAGCTTTACCGAGAAGAGAAAGGTCCATTGGCGAGTGGGGTCGCTTATTATTCTGCACAAGTGATGGTGTTGAAGATGCTGGGGCAGTTGAATCAACAACTGGTTCTATCTCCCATGGAGAGACTCTGTCTGGACGAGGAATAGCAGAAGGTTCATCCCACTGGACCTGAAGAATTTAAGCAAACAAAATGCAAAATGAAAGCAAGACAGAAGGCACAATGAACAAATTGCAGAAATAAGCAGGAGAGATGAAGACTAACTGAACCTTGAGTGACCTCCATTTTGATACAGCCCATTGAGAAGCCACAGGTTCAGAAAATCCAACAATAGTACCTGTGAACCTGTCAGGAGTGAAATGAAATGGGGATCTTCGAAACACGAGCTTTGATTAACAAGAGCAAGTGTCAAGAATGACACTAAAGCATAACCCTTAAAAAGGGTATAACTGGAAACAAAATAAAAATAAAAATGTATTCTTTATTGATATGAAAAACCAATTGCTTAAGAAGCATTGGAGTGAAATACAAGAGGGGCTGCACCCCTTTATATACACAGCTGAAAGAGGACTCAATAGAGCTGTTGGGCACAGTCCAACAACTGTGTCAGTCCAACAGCTCTATTGCTAGTCAAGTCTGGACAGGACTTGACTAGCAACAGTCATTCTAGTTCAAACTGAACTAGATGACATAAAGACAAAAAATAAAAATAAAGGAAAAAAAAATACAAAAAAGAAAGAAATTAAAAATGTATTTATATATATATATAATAATATAATATTATTATATATACATATATGTACAGTTTTACATTTTAACACTCCCCCTCAAACTTACGGTACAATGAGCGAAAGTTTGTCTAAGAGAAAGTGAAATCGGGGAGCAGCGAGAGGCTTTGTAAAGAGGTCTGCTAACTGATATTCTGAAGTGACATATGGCAGATCAATTATCTCGTGTAGATATTCCTCTCTGACGTAGTGACAATCCATTTCGATGTGTTTGGTGTGTTCGTGGAATGTTCTGTTACTGGCAATGTAGATCGCACTTTTGTTGTCACAACACATTTGTGAAGCCTTTGTTGCTTCAACTCCCATGTCAGCAAGCAGTCGTCGGAGCCAAACTACTTCCATGGTCGTGGTTGCCATGGCTCTGTATTCAGCTTCGGTGGATGAGAGAGATACCTTCTGCTGCTTTTTACACCTCCACGAGATTAATGATTACCCTAAAAAGACACAAAAGCCAGTGGTTGAGTGTCTGTTATTGGGATCACCTCCCCAATCAGCATCAGTATATGCAATTAAATCAAGAGAAGAGGAGGAAGATAAGAAAAGTCCTCGTGAAAGAGAGGACTTGATGTATCTGATAATACGCATGATTGCTCCCATATGAACAGAAGTAGGAGCATGTTGAAATTGACTTGCTGTATGAACAGCATGTGCTATATCTGGTCTGGTAATGGATAGATAGGAAAGTGCCCCGACAAGCTGTCTGTAAGGAGTAGGGTCTGCAAGAAGTTCTCCATCATCAATCTTCATTTTAATATTAACAACTTCTGGAGTGTCAACTTTCTTATCATCAGTAATACCAGACCTGAAAACAATATCAAAAGCAAATTTAGTCTGAGATAATAAATATCCTCTAGGAGAATAAGCAACTTCAATGCCTAAAAAATATCTCAACAAGCCCAAATCAGTCATTTCAAAATGAGATTTAAGAAGTGTTTTGATTGTTTCAACTCCCTGTTTATCGCTTCCGGTGATGATCATATCATCCACATAGAGAAGAAGAACAATGATCCCTGCATCAGAATTCTTAATAAACAAAGCAGTGTCAGTTAAACAGAATTGAAAACCAATATCAATCATAACACGACTAAACCTATCATACCAAGCTTTTGGTGCTTGTTTAAGTCCATAAAGAGCTTTTTCTAAGCGAAGGACTTTACCCTTAGGAATACTTAGACCAGGAGGGGGTTCCATATATACTTCTTCAACTAGCTTTCCATTTAAAAAAGCATTTTTGACATCCATTTGAAAAATAAACCATTTTTTGATAGAAGCTAAGGCAATTAAGGTTCGGACAGTAGTCATACGAGCCACCGGAGCAAAGGTTTCTTCATAATCAATCCCATATTTTTGGGCATAACCTTTGGCTACTAAACGGGCTTTATATCTTTCAAGAGTACCATCACTCTTGGTTTTAATTTTATAAACCCATCGACATCCTATAGTTTTCTTCCCTGGAGGAAGATCTTGAATATTCCATGTAGAAGCCTTTTCAAGTGCATCTAATTCAACTTTCATGGCTTCTATCCATTTGATATCATTTTTTGCTTGAAAATATGTGGATGGTTCTTCATATGAGTGAATTAATGCAATAACTGCCCTATATGTGGGTGAGAAAGACTCGTATGATACAAACTTTTCTGGAGGCCTCGAGATTCGGGATGATAGTCTAGTTGGAATGTTAGAATATTTCTCAAGTGCACATGGAGTATTAGACTCTTGTCGCCTGGAATATTGAATACTAGTATCTCTATGAACTTCTTCATTTTCAACATTAAGATCAATAATTCTTGGATCATCATCAAAGTTACAATCAAGGTCATATTCATCAGATGTTGATGTTAGATCTAGCAAAAAGGAGTACTCAGTGACGTCTTTTAATTTTCTAAAATCAAAGAAGCTCTCCTTTTCAAGAAAGGAAACATTTCTAGACACATATAGTTTATTATTTTTGAAGTCAAAACATCTATAACCTTTCTGGTTTTCAGCATATCCTAAAAAGGCACAGGGAATCGCACGAGGGGAAAGTTTATCATTTTTGTCAGTAAATATGAAACATTTGCACCCAAATATTCTTAATCTAGAGTAGTCTGGAGAAATGTTCATAAGTTTTTCAATGGGAGTGATATTTTGTAACGAAGAAGATGGCATCCTATTAATGAGATAGGTGGCAGTTAAGGCAGCTTCTGCCCAAAAGTCTTTAGGGACTTGATTTGCTATTAATAAAGTTCTAGTGGTTTCTATAATATGGCGATGTTTTCGTTCTGCCAGTCCATTTTGTTGAGGTGTATAAGGACAAGATCTTTGATGTGTGATGCCATGCAATTTAAGATAATTTTGAAAATCTGTGGATAAAAACTCTCCCCCTGAATCTGTGCGAAAAATAGTAATATCATTTTGAAATTTGTTTTTAACCATATTATGAAAAGTTTGAAAGTATGAAAATACTTCAGACTTATGTTTGAGAAAGTACATCCACGTATGTCGGGAGAAATCATCGACAAAAATAACATAGTAAACAAATCCTCCTTTAGAAATTACTGGTGCAGGACCCCAAACATCCGAGTGTATTAATTCAAGTGGTCTTGAAGAGAAAAAGGTTCTGTTCTGAAATGGTAATCTTTTCATTTTGCCGAGAATACAATCTTTACAATCAAATGATTCAGAGTTACAAAATTTCCCTAGATTTGGAAAATGTTGGATTTTGGCTATATGTGGGTGACCAAGTCTCTTATGCCACAGTTCCAACTCTATTTTTTGAATATTATAACAAAAAACTTTCTTCGGCATTTCCAAAAAATCCATGTAATAGAGTCCTCCTTCTCTATGGCCTTCCCCAATCAGCTTGCCTGACTGACGATCCTGTACCCAACAACCATGAGAAGAAAAAGAAATATTACACCCATAATCAGAAATTTGAGATACAGATAAAAGATTTAAATTTAATTTGGGAACATGTCTAATTTCTGGAATAAAAAAATTTTTTGTTTTATAAATTTTTTCAAAATCTCCTATTCCTTCTATTTCAAGAGAAGTCCCATCAGCAGTAAAGACCTTTGACACACTTGTTTTATTTTTAACACATTTGGATAGACTTTGATTATTTGGGGTCATATGAAAAGATGCACCAGAGTCAAGAAGCCAAGAAATTTTACCTAAATCAGAAAAAGATGAGGCTGCTGCGCCGGTTGAAGCTTCAGATGAGGAAGAGGCACCTTTGATGAGAGGCTGAAGGATCTCCATTAGTTGGGCCAGGGAAACTGGTGCATCCTGATCTTTAGGCTCCGATCCAGCAATTGCAGCTTTTTTTTCTCTCAGCTCCTTAAGTTTGGGACATTGTGGCCTGTAGTGTCCCGGTTCATGACAGTGATGACAAATAACTTTCTTCTTATCATAGTCACCATTTTGTCGGTTAAAGTGAGGAGGCCTATATGATCGAACATGATTCCCTGGTCTAGACACGACTAAAACGGAATCATCTTCAATTTTTAAAGAACCTTTCCGGAGACGATTTTCTTCCATTGTTAACTCTTCAATAGTTTCAACAATAGAAGGAATTTTTCCCCAGTGAAGTAGGGCCGATTTAGTGGTTTCAAATTCCAGCCTTAATCCAGTGATAAACTGGTAAAAATGTTCAACATCGAGTTGTTTCTGACGAAGCTCGATGTCTTCGGCACAATGCCACTTTGGTTCTAAAAGGGAAAGTTCTTCCCAAAGTTCGGACAACCCATTGTAATATTCACGAATAGTTTTGTCTCCTTGTGTCATCATTCGAACTTTTTCTTGGAGGTTGCACACGTGTGCAATATCTTTAAGGGAATACATATTCTTAAGGTATTCCCATGCCTTATCGGCATGATCAAATTTGGCAAGACTTGAGCATTTTTTAATGTTAACGCTATTGATAAGCCATGACATTATCTTCGCATGAGATATTCTCCATTCTTTCCATTTCTCGTATGAGGCAATAGCCTTGATTTTCTCTTCTTCCGATAGAGGGACGTCTTTATCTCCCTCCTTTTTAGTAAGAGATAGCTTAGGTTCCGAATCGGAACCATCCACAATCCCCCATAAGCCTTTTCCCCATATATGGTGCTTCATGATTGAAGCCCATGTTACATAGTTCATATCGCTTAGTTTCATAGGCATGATGGTGACTTTATCATTGTCATCCATCGATTACAAGGAGAGAAAGAATAGGGATAGAAGAGAAACAAGAAGGAAAATGAGAAAGAAAGAAAAAAAAAACAATACAACAAGATGTGAAATCTTCTCCAATGAAGTGATAAAACACTTCTCTTCAAGTGGCGAACACTTTTGCAAACGGGCACGGAAACCGAGGTAGCTTTTCCTCAAGATTTAGTACTTCCGCGGCTCTGATACCATGAAATGAAATGGGGATCTTCGAAACACGAGCTTTGATTAACAAGAGCAAGTGTCAAGAATGACACTAAAGCATAACCCTTAAAAAGGGTATAACCAATTGCTTAAGAAGCATTGGAGTGAAATACAAGAGGGGCTGCACCCCTTTATATACACAGCTGAAAGAGGACTCAATAGAGCTGTTGGGCACAGTCCAACAGCTCTATTTAGAGCTGTTGGAATGTGTCAGTCCAACAGCTCTATTGCTAGTCAAGTCTGGACAGGACTTGACTAGCAACAGTCATTCTAGTTCAAACTGAACTAGATGACATAAAGACAAAAAATAAAAATAAAGGAAAAAAAATACAGAAAAGAAAGAAATTAAAAATGTATTTATATATATATATAATAATATAATATTATTATATATACATATATGTACAGTTTTACATTTTAACAAGGAGAAAGTGCAACTTAAATCAAGATAGCATATTATTGGGAAAATTACCCCACAAAAATACTATACACCACATACCTTCGTTCAGGAGCTTCTTCCCCTTCAAATATCATCTTGAATCTATTCCCCACTGAAAATCCACGGTTCATTGATTCCAAATACTTGTTCACACTTATAATGAATTGACTAGTCCTGCATTGCAGCATAATCAAGAAGACACTGAAGTCCTGACGAAATTCAATATGATTAAATTTGAAAACGACTAGATTAAGCCTGAACTTTGAAGCAGCTCAATGAAACACTAACTGAAAATTCAATCAAAATTTTACATTTGTGAAACCGAAAGCAACATTCACAAACAAGAAACATTACCTTTGTTTGTAAGAAACTGTAAAGAGCGATTGAGAAACAACAGCATGGGATGCAGTCGCAAGGACACCGAGATGCATGCTGTGGCTGGAGATTACAGAGGTAGGCATCGAACTCGATTGTTTCACAAGCCGCCTAATTCCAACACGGAGCTCTCCATTTTCACTCCTGAATGTTTAAAGATTATATTAGATTTATTAGTCGACATTTAGCATGAGCTGCACATTTCCACATCATAATTATAATCCAACAGCGGAGATGCGAATTTGAACAACAGAAAAGGGGCATAAAAGTCTAAATACCTAAGAAATATAAACGCATCTCCAGAAACAAGCCTCTTAGATGTGACAAAGGTGCTCCAACCGGTGGTCAAAAGATGCCTACGTGGTTGGCCTGTTGAAATTATTGGAAATAAATCATCCACAAAATGACATTTTAGAGCAGATATCTAACCATTTCTTCAGATTATCACAACAGTACCGACAATAGAGAATCAAACACAACATTCCCACAAAGCTGATTAAGATTTACACTTGCAATCCAGGTAACTAACCTTACTCCATGTAGTTTACTTTAATTGAAGATTTATCCAACCAACATAGATAAGCAAGGGATGTACAAATTAGTACCTCTAAATATATGCTTAAAGCGCCACTCATAACCATGCAGATCCTTTGCAACCAATTCCTGAGTAGGTGTTAGTTGAGACATGTCCTAGACAAAAGGGAGGAGTAATCTTATGTCATCATCCAGAAAACAAACAGATAGAAATTATTGAAACAGTGTTCACTTTTGTTTTGTTATTACTAGAGAAAAAGGAAAAAAAATGTGCATCATACAAAATAAATAAATTATAAGTAATCGTCCCAAAACTAATAAAAAATCCCCATATGAAATAATTCTTAAGCAAATGGATATACAATTATTTTGTACTTGCTACATCCAGAATACAGGGTAAAGTTATTCGGAATTATGAGCCAAAACATGGTTGTTATTTATCTATAAAACATGGCTTTATAGAATTTTTATGAAAAAATAATTGAACCTCAACTATTATACATCATATTAACACCCTTTCAGAATTAAGAGGGAAAATATACACATTGTGCAGGAAAAGCCACATCCAAGCTTCTCGCCCAAAAAAGGAATTAAAACAAAAGGAAAAAAGAGAGAGAATATTTGTAACTAATAAAAACAAACCAGCGGAGGCAGACAATCGTTGGCATGCCTTCTAAGAACAGAGAACCCTCCATGAGTGCTAGTATCAGAAGCCGTAAGAATCTTGCAGAAGGAACGGATATTAGGTTTGGGAATCTCAGGGGGGCAAGGATCAGGGCTAGAGAGTTCAGCTTGCTGCAAACAATGGGAAGAGTTCAAATCATCAAACAGCCCGTGAAAGGAGGACACAAGAAAATTTTTAAATGGAAAGCAAAGAAAACTACCTCTGCCTCGGGCAACAAAGTTATTTGTGCATACACCTCATCTGTTTCAGGCTCGGCCTTCACAAACACATATTCATAAGCCCTGAGGAAAACGACAGAGAATTACAATGCACCAAGGAGGGAGACACCAATTTCCAGATAGATCACCTGAAGCTGAACATTCACAACACGGCAAAGTATCTTCCAAGGGAGATCAAATAGTGGAATCTGCTGATCTAGACCTTGGTTCATCGAAGCCTCGAGCTACAAAAACGAGAAATATAGCTGAGGAAGAGCATAAGACAATTTAGATTCATAAGTATGCTTTCTAAATGATTTCAGATATCAAATTTAGACGTAAAATATGTTGGCATCCTGAAAGGCTACGTGCTCAATAGACCTGCTCCATGTGGCCTTGGGGAAAGTAGTAGACCCTCTCTGCCTCCTGTGGAACCGTAACAAGCGGACCAGCACAAGCATGCCACAATTCTTTATAAAGCAAATCACCGGTAGAATTGCCTGAACATCAAAAAACAATGAACAGCCAAAGCAAACACTCAGAAAACAGGAAGAAAAATAAAAAAGACGTCTAAGCATTTGCACAAGAAGAATCAGGCAAAAAACAGGACACACAATGGAAGCCCTTGTTTTGAAGATATAATGCCAATCACGGGCAGTTAACTAAGAAAACTTTTAACCTCCAAAAATAAAAATAAAAAAAGAAGTCTCGTAAAGCACACTAAAGACATCGCTAGAGACCATATAAACCAAATTAACATATGAAACGCAAAATAACAAAAGTTTGAGGGAAATGAACGGGACACGTCTAGCTACGAAACATAATGGGGAACCGATAATGGATTTTTCGTTCGAACAGAAGACGCGCCAACATTTGAAGAAATGAAGTGCACCAAATGAAGAAATAATAGCCAGAGTGACCAGCAACAAGAAGGGGCCCGTAATTATTAGTGGATCGACGACAGGATGAAAATATTTAAATGAAAAAGAAAATCTCCATTTCTAGTAAAGAGATTATCTCGATCAAAAGAAACATGATCAAGGTGTTTTTTTAATCGAAAAAACTAACCCAGAAATCTACCCATATTTTTCATGAGAGAGAGGGCTCCATCTAGCTAGAAGATGGACTAAAATAAATATGAACTCGCCCAGAAACTCCAAACTCTAAAAAGGAAGAAATTATTAGATTAAAAATAACAAAAGCACTTAAATACAAAAGCGTTCCGTCTTAGGAAAAAGAAAAAAAACGTAAAACCACATTCTGAATAACAAGAAAACGTGAATCTTCCTCCATAACTCCATCCAGAAACGTGGAACTCGGTTCAACACGCTAGACTTCCGGAAAAGAAACCGAAGATACCGCTTCGAGGAAAGAGTACATACAAGACACCCATATTTCTGGTTATAATTTCCAAAAACCACAGAAAACCATCTGTTAGGAGCATTCCTCACCCAACAAGAGAAGAAACCGTCGGTTTCCATTCTAATTATGTCCAAAAAATACCAAAAAACATCAATTCAACGATGAATGAACTAATCTCAAGCTTCATAACTACAATCTACGAAAATAATACTCCATTTTTTTACTTGCATGCCAGAGAATACGAGGAGAGCTCTATCTTGAAGCGATTTTCCCACTGGAAAATCAATGCCGGATTTTTGGAAGGGTTGCGGCCGGAAAACCGTGAAACTAAGTGATCCTATCGCTACAAATCCAACTACTGGCAAATTCTCCTCCTCGATCACGAGACACGAGCATCATTTCCAAGCTAAATTTCAGGAAAACAAAGAAATCGACGTCCTTCCGGACCCACTCCTGCATGATAGAAAAACACCAGACGACGCATACACTAAGAGCGGATTTAGCTCATCAACCACGCCTATCGTCCGGCCAAACCGCCGGCAAACCGGAGCTAACCTCAGCTTTCAACCGCATGATCTCCGGCCGGACGGCCGTGTTCCGGCGGCCTCTCGTCGAAAAACTGGCCAGAGAGAGACGCAGAAGGCTTACCGCTCGAGACGCTCCGTCTAGAAACGCCCGACGTGGGCTGTTGACCTTGACTTTTGCCGCCGGCAAGCGACTTCGCCAGCGCCGGCGTCGCCGAACTAGGGCCAAAGCTCTCGGGGCAGGACATTTCCCGGCTCCCTCTGACCTCCTCCGTCTGCATATGCCCCTCCTTTTTATACTCTCTCCCTCTCTCGCGTCCCTCCGATTTCCGACCCCTAGCGTTACCGCCACCGCAGTAAATGCCCGCTTAAATGTTGATCCCGTTCGCTTACTCTTCCCCGGAAACCGATCTCTATCGCCGGAAAATCGCCAATCTCCACTCCCGAGTTTCTCTCTCTCTCTCTCTCTCTCTCTCTCTCTCTGAAGTACCAGGCAGGAGTCGGGAGAAAATTTGACGGAATAACACGTTGCAAATAGCAAAGATCACGTGCAATATGATTGCACAAATATTTGTGCATTAAGCACCTGATCACCCTCCATCTTGAGGACAGGGCCTGTCAGGTGTGGACCCAAGATCTGATGGAGGGTGATGGGGCTGCTTAATGCATAAATTTTTTGTGCAATCATACTGCACCCGAGGTTGTAATTTACAAAAAAAAACAAAAGCGCATAACATTTACATGAAACCACCTTAATTTTTATTTTATTACATTCAACTCCTTGCTTTTTCTTTTTCAGTATTTACGTTTCAAAATGACTTAAAATACGCTCCCATGATTTGTTTAATAAAAAAAGCAACAAATGGGTTGTGCTAAAAGAAAAGGGATAAATACCATTCAAGTCCCACGGGCCACGACTCTGATAAACAAACTGAACAAACCAAACAGCGAGTGTTCAAACTTCGCTAGTTTCTTGTGTGAATTCGAACCCAGCTTTGAGCTCATGACAAGCCTGAGCAAAACCAGCAAAGCTAAGCTAGTTCTTTCAAAAAAATGCATTTTTTTAACTTACAAAATAATAAAATTTAAAGTTTATCGAACTTAGTTTGTATCGATTTATTTACAAAATAAATAATCGTTTCAAACTCATAAGCAGCAGGATTTGAACTTCAAACTTATCGCTGTCGGAGGCGGCACGCTTTTAATGCACTCCACGATCGGAGGGAAACCGTAACGGATTCCGTTACCGTTTGCGCCTCCCTCCTCACCACATAGCAGTGATCGCGTGGTCAGCCGGTGAAATCACGGCCCTTCACTGCCGTCGATCTGTTGTGGGCCCACATCGAATGAATCTCTTACGTCGGATCTTTCCGATGGACGGAAGAGGATGAGTCTTACGAGAGCGTCGGTGGCGTGGTTCTGGGCTTCTTCTTTTTTCTTTGTTTCCCTCGGGGGTTACGGTTGGGTAATTAATTGACGTTCGTGCCCCCCATATTGCCAGCGGAACGTCCGGCAGCCCTTGTTGCGTTCGACGGTGTGGCCTAAAATTCGTTGGGAATGATGGATGGCCTTTACTGCCCTCCGTATCTTTCTTAATTACCTCTCTACCCGTTTGATTTTCCCTGCTTCTCGTACAGCGCCTGTTTGCGTGCGAAGGGAAACGTGGCCTTTCCACGGAAACCATAGCAAAACGATAGCATTTCCGTGGGCTCCGTAGTCTCAATACAAACACGCCATCCGCTTTCCTCCCCTTTCGCTATTGCGGAATTCCGCACGAGCTTGCTTTCACGTTACCCAAGCACGTCATGCATTTGTGCAGGCACCACGACCGTTGCTAAAAGCCCGAGAACTGCTTTTCTCGTGAAAAGCTGCCCCCCGCCCTGGTTTCTGCAATTCTGTTTCATGCAGTCTTTTTTTTTTTTTTGAGGGAGAAAGCTGGGGTTAGGCCGACCCGTACCAGTTACACAACCATACCATTTGGGGTTTCGAACTTGCAACGTTCCAACACAAGGTGACGTGTACTGACTGCTACTGCCAGACAAGCGGAGCCCCCGGTTGGATGCATAGTCTTATTTCATGACACAGAAACACCTCCTCCCATTGTATTTTATGTACATACAGACCAAAGGAGCATGGAGATTCTTTAGTTTCATTATTAATCTTATGTCTTTTTAGATAATATATATACTTTTCAAGCATTGCATACTTCATAGTTTTTCACAGGAGTCAACCTTTTTTTTTTTAAAAGGCAAGCTGGGTTAGGCTAGGGATGGCAGTGGACCGTGGAAAGCGGGGCCCCGCCTCGCCCCATTTGGACCGGGGATGAAGAGAATGAAACGGGGATGGAGGCGGGGACGAAGGTTAAAATCCATCCCCGTCCGGGGGTGGAGGCGGGGATGGACGTGCACTTTTCCCTGCCCCGCCCCCGCCACGATCCCCGCCTCATCCCCGCCCCGACCACTTTTCCCCGCAATATCCCCACCCCGCCTCGCCTCATCCCCGTTTGAACTGGGGATGGAGGACATGAAACAGGGATGAAGGCAGGGTGGAGGCGGGGGTGGAGGATAAAATCTTGAGGCGAGGTGGGGCGGGGGTGGAGACCTTGTCCCCCGCCCAGCCCCGCCCCGCCCCGTCCCACTACCATCCCTAGGTTAGGCAGATCCTGTCAGTTATACAACGATACCATTGGGATTTGAACTTGCATCCTAACAAAACACAAAGGAGACGTGCACAGGAGGCAACCCTTGCCTCGATGCAAGGTTGAAGTTCGGTGTACTTCTGGGTAGACTGAAGAACCCTCAAGGATTTTACCCATAGTTATCAAGAAACAAAATGGATACAAACCGCAATACTTGAACCGGAAGCGAGTGCTAAAAGAACAATATGAAGCAAGGAAAAGATATGGTTGGGAAGCAATTGTGTAAGCTTATGAAAAATGAAAAGGAAACACAGAAAGCGATATAATGCGCCATTAAAAGCAAATAAGAAATGACATGAAGATAAATATAAAAATAATATAAAACCAATATGCAAGCTTGTTATAAGAAATATTATTTTGTAATATAAAAAACATAAATGCGAGGAAAGCGAGTGAGAATTGAGAAGAAGTGTGAGAGAAACATTAAAAAAGCAAAATAGAATAGATTTGGGGAACTAGGAGGAAGCATGCTTCCCATTAAAAGGAAATAAGTTTCGTATATTTTGGAACTAAAGCTTTCCTTCCTTTTGGGGAAGCGAGGAGCTTGCCACTTTTAAGGCAAGCTTCCTTACGTAGCAAGAAGCTTCCAATAACTACGATTTTACCAACCAAAAGCTTGTCAATGCATAGTTGGGGATGAAAGGGTTCTTTCTTGGCTTCACAAACACTTCAAGCATTTACACTTATGATAGAAGGGGAATGAAAACTCACGGACTAGAAAACCTACCAAGCTTACCCACTAAGAAACATTTTATTGGATTTCAGCATTTTTTTTGAAATTTTGACCTTACAGATGTGATCCATGTGCTTGTTTTTATAGGAATAAGTTCTTGGAATATTTGATTCAGATGCGTGGATAGGTTTTTATAAGGTTTCAAAATTCAAAGACCTATAATTTTCATAATTTTTTTGGGTTTCAAATACTAGTTTTCATCCAAAATGCATGATCCACGTGTCAATTTTTAGTAAATCAATCATACTGAATACATGTAAGGTCAGAATTTCAAAAAAACACTGAAAATCAAATAGAATGCTTCTTAATGGGAAGATGTGACACCCCAAGCATATACCAAGTTTTTTTTCTAAACAGATTTAAGAAAAACCTTGATGAAATACTAATTAAATCATCATTTGAGATCAAGAAGGAAAATGGGTTCCGATATTTTGATATAAATATCTATATACATTTACAATAAAAAGTGAAGTTTATATTTCACATTATATAATTACAAAAACACCTAAAATCTCAAAAGGTTTTCTTAAAGGAAGTCCAAGAGTCTATTTGCAAAGATCCACGAGTCTCTAGTGTCTGTTGTGTTTTATTCTGCCTTTGCTTTAGTCCTTGAAATTTTTAATAATGACGAAGAGAATAACTTGTCGTCATATGTCCCATAACTCACATGATCATCAGTCAGTATGAGTTAAACAAAAAGTTCATTTATCAAAGATTCTTAATTCTTAAATATGAAAAGTTGACCACTCTCATAGGAGTTGACCTTCTAGTTTAACACAAGAAAAAAACTCAAAAAAGATGACACACCATAACTAGAATCAACTCACAGGCCAAAAAGTACACACTAAAAAAGAGTCGATCCTACAATCCCAAGAGTCAACCCTCTGAAACAAGCATAACATCAATAGACCTCACAAAGGAGTCTACCCTTCATACACAGAGATCAACCCTTGCAACACATTACATTAACTATACAAGAAGAGTCGCTCTTCAAACACACGAACAGACTCTTAGAACAAAAAGTCATAACTATATTCAAAAGGAGATGACTCCCCAAACATAAAGGTCAACCCTTAACTGTAACATAACCTAAATTCTAAAAAAACAAGGGTCGACCCTCTTTCCAAGACACTAACTCACTAACTCTTGTCATGCTTACTTTTATATATATGAATATTTTATTAAATCATTCATTTAATTTCTTTTGTTTTATATGTGATGCTTAACATACATCTTTTTGTTACAATCATGTTTTTTATCTAAGGAGCATCATTCCCTTATCCTTTGTGGGCATCTTCAATATGTTCTAGGATGTTTATTCAACCATTTTCTTATGTTTTTTAACCTTTGAAAAATACTGAGACACTTGCACTAGTCAAGGTGTTCATCTCTATGAAACCCAAAATATGAGACCTTATCCCTTTCTAAATTCAATGTAGTGCACTACTAAGCATATTGCACCAACTCTACCTCTGCCTCAAGTATCAGAGTCTTGGTCTCCTAATTCATGTGGTTAGGGACGGTCCATAATTGACCAACTAGCGTTATATGCTTTGCCACAAGGTTAATGTTAATGCTTGTACAAATTTGACAAGTTTGCTTTAGCCACATACTTTGGCGAGCACAAATCAATCCTTTAGTGTAACTTATTTTTAATTAATTTTTTATGCATAATACTATACCCTATCGGTACCTCAAGCCAATGACCACGCATGCCACACTCAACTGACATCATTCTTATGTCATGCATTCAGTCACGAATTGCATATTCTTGCAATACAAAAACTAAAATCCCATACTCACATATGTACTATAACACGTATTGCAACACTTGCAAATACACACATGCAAAGTTGTAAACGTACAAATCACATAGTTTCACACTTACACACTAACAAAACAATACTCTTTTAAGCAAAAATACTAAAAAGAAAAGTATGCACAAACATATGCATTATATCATGCATGCATGCTCATGTACCCCACACATTTAACTTGAGTCTCTCATTAGAGTATAGAATATAATTTTATGCAATAAATCTAAAAATACCATAAATATAAGCCTCTCATTTTTTTCTCGCGATGTTCCAGCCCAAACCTGAACTCAAAATACCATGAAAACCCATTTTGAAAACTCTAGAGTCCTCTTGGCTCACGGGGGTTGACTCTTTTTCAGAAAGGGTGGACTCTCCACATTCAGGAGTCTACTCTTTTTCATAAAGGATCGGCTTTTTGAACATGAGGGTCGACCATCGGTTGGCTTTACATATTGGACAGGGTTGACTCTTTGAACACAAGAGTCAACTCCTATGCTACAAAACAGACCAACTGAAGGTGAGAAATAATAGCGATCGACTCCTGTGTTTGGACAGAATTGAAAACAATTTGAAAACTAAAGAAAAACAATGGTTCAAGCATGGGTTCATGCTCAGATTCCATCGTTTACACAAGAAAATCAAAACTGCACAACATAAAATTTTAGAAACATATGCTAAACCAAAATTTCAAGATATATATTAAGCATAAAATAAAGTTTTCCAAAAAAAATCTTATGGTTTCTCAAGAACACAAGCTTACAAAACCTCTACATGTTGCATACTTTTTAGAAGTCATCGGGGTAGGGCACTGTACCTTATTGAAACCTAGAAGAACACCCAAAAATAGAAATCTAAAAACTATTCAAATTAAGCTCCAATTCACTAGAACTCTCCAAGGCACTAATGCTCCTTCAAAAAAGATTTCAACTAGCTCAGCCCCTCCTCTTGACACAATCTCAATCAGGTTTGAGAAAAGAAGAAGATGGAGGTGAGTGAGAGGAAGTAACGATGAATATGTTTGCAAAATGGTAAAGAAGAGAATTAAGTTTTAAGCTTAATGGGTTCTTAGATTAACCTTAACGAACCCTTTATATAGCTTAAACACACACACTCGATGCTAGGTTAATGATAGATGATCTTAATGAAATTAACCATATACCCAAATAAAAATCAAGTTTTCAATTTTTCCCTTTTTAGCAAACTTAACTACAAGACTGCCATTGCAAATAAAGTCAATATCTATTTCAGAATTTTCTTTTGTCTCTAGGACAAAAATAACGTAATTCTTTCTTAAGAATACCAAGTATGTCACTGGCCCCAAAAGCCCATTTAAAAAATGATGATTATGTCGCTGAATACAAATGAAATCGATCCAAACCCGAATTCAACCGGTTTGAGACCAAAATCCATAAGAAACAAATATTTATTGATAGTAAAGCATTTATAACTCAAAAATGCACGTATATAATTGAAATTCATCATTTATAAAAATCAGGAAAAGTCGAGATGTTACAGTAGGTTTGGTAGGTTTTCTAGTGGGTAGGTTTACATTTTCCAATGATATAAAATATATATTATTATAGTTAAAGAACCTACTTCAGTTGAGCTAAGTTGAACACTTATTTAGTGTTTGGCTTACCGAGCCTAGTTCACGAGTTCTTTACGAGCCAAACACAAGCTGAGCCACGAGTGGCTCATCTTGTTTCCCAACCCTATGCCTAAGGGGTCTCATTAACACTGGCTAAATTTAATGACAGGACACAAATCCATTGAAAACCTTTTGATTATCACATAATACTTGACCAATTTAATCAAAGACAATGATTTATACGAGGCAAGAAATTGATCCAAATAGATTAAGAAGTCAATCGGGGACTCTGTTTTTTAGGTTGAACCAGTGTCGCCATGTCAGCCTGAATTCGAACGACGTGTATCGTATTGCCAAAAAATCGATACGATACTGACCTGAATCAGCTATTTTTTAATAAATGCAAAAAGTAGCTTAAAAAATAATTTTTTAATAATATTTAAATACATTTAACATGTGTTACATTCTGATTGACACGTAATATTTTTTAATTATTTTTTATCGATTCAGAATGATTCATTTGAGAATCGGTATCGAACCCAATTCACCTGAATCGTTGATCAAACGATATAGGAGGTCTGATTCCGATACTGGCAACATTGGGTTGAACCCAAAACATTGGGTAGAGGTATTCAGTTCGGATCGGGTGCAATCTCGTTGTACAAAATTTGTGCATTAAGCACACCTGATAGACCTCCATCGGGCCTTGGGCCCCACAACTGACAGGTGCTTAATGCACAAATATTTGTGCGCATATTGCACCTGATCTTTTCACACATTTGCAGGCTGCCTATTGATACTTGGTACAATCCTTGACATCTTGCCTGATCATTGAGGCTCACACCTAACTTTGCCCTTATGGCAAAGGATGCTCCTTGTGGGTTTTGAACTGTGATCCTTAACTAGAAGGTGGAGTCCTTGTGGGCAAGTGCCCTTTACAAAGCGGCCTGCCTGACAACCATCCATCTTGGCAATTTTTTGAGATGGATGCGGTGTCTATCTCGAGAAATATTGAGATGGATGGTCAGCACTCAGCACTAGTGTTGCTGAATGCTAAGAGCCAATGCATAAAAGAATAGGCTCTTATTTTATTTGTCCCAAATAGAGTTGGAATGAACATGAGGTGAATCCAGAAATACCGATGGCCACAGAATTTGTATAGAAGAAATGCTTCTAAAAGCAACTTTTTTTGAGCTCCCTTTAGAAGCCTTGAATCAGAGGTGTGTTTGTGGTCGCAATCGGGTCCGGTTGGCGGGTTAGCATACCTCAACCCGAACCCAACCCATTTATTAAACGGGTCGACTGTGGCAAACAGGTACCCGACCTGTTTATTAAACGGGTAACCCGACACGACCCGCCAACCCGCTTAATAAACTGGTTGGGTCGGGTAAACGGGTTGGCAGATTAGCGGGTTGGCGGGTTGACCTGCCCGCCTAACCCATTTATTAAACGGGTCAGCCGGGTTGGCATACCCCTAACACGAACCCAACCCGTTTAATAAACGGGTTAGGCAGGTCAACCCGTTTATTAAACGGGTTCGTTTTTGCCCAACCCGAACCCGCCTAAGAGACGGGTTGGCGGGTCATGTCAGGTTTTGCCACCCCTAGTTTCCCCCATTGCTCTCCTGGTTTTTAGGCTGCTAGGACAGCGATCATAAGTAGGGCAGGCAGAACCAGCGCAACCAGATCTATGATCCTGAGATGGTTTCTTCAAGTAAAAAGAAAAAAGAAAACTTCAAACAATCATCAAGAAAGAAAAAACTTGCGAAAATACATAAATAAAGTAAAATCATGATTTTATAGACTCCAATCAAAATTTTAAAAATATGCATCTAATCCCTAAACAATCAAACAGCCAATAAATATCAAAATTATCATAACCACTAAATGAAAATGAAAATGAAAACCGATTCAGACGATTTCTAGAAAATCGGTAAAACCGATTCGATGGATCCTGACCGAACATTGCCACCTGTTATCAAAGTGACTAAAAAGTCCATCAATCTCAGACCATTTTTCACAGGGAGGGACTTAGGGCATGTTTGGAATCTAAAAACTGGAATAGGAGTTAATGTATTTAGCAAAAAGTTAGTCAAGCGACCACCTGGTGGCTGTTTGGAAGCTGGTAGCTCTCGGATGGGAGTTAATGCATTTGGGATGGAAAGTGGCATTGTATTTACACTATGGGCGAGAACGGGTCAGGTTTACCCAGACCCGAACTAAACCTTATAGGGTTCGGGTATGGTGATAAATAAGAAGACCCTATTATTACTTGGGTCTGAACCTAAAAGAACGATTAATACATGATTACCCGGGTATAGTTTGTAAAGTTTTATATTAGATACAGACCCGACCTCAGTTATGATTAAAACCCAAAATTTTTAATATAAAAATGATAAAAAATATGGTTTTATCGGGTATGGTCGGAGTCTGGTTCATGTGATTTTTATTGGGTTGGGGTATGGTTTTTTATAATAAACCCGATTAGACCCGAGTTCAGACCCAATACCATACTTCAACCGAGTCCACACCCCTAAATAAACTAAAGCATGGAATTGACAGCTACCACCGCAGGATTTGGCAGCTACTAGTTTTCAAACAGAGAACGGCCACCCATGCGTCATTTTGATAAAGTTAGGGATGAAATCGTCAAATATGATCTTATCCCGTTGCTTCCTTTTCCCCCACTCATACCATAAAAGGATTCCCACTGTGACGTCAGTAGGCCCCGCAGGACACAAAGCACTAAACACGTGTCCATACGTGGGAATCTTCGACTCGCAAGGTAGGCCCCCACGTCCGGTTCGCTTTTCCAGTGGTCCATAGCAACGTGGCATCTCCGGACCCACAGGCCCATGGGTGGGCCACTACAATTCACACCCACGTGAAAACCATCGAATATTTCTTCTCATTCAAGGGTCCCTCACGAGGGTATGCTGACTGTTCCGCCTAGGGTGGACAACAGGTCGGGCTGCCTGGTGGGCCAAGCCGACCCGGATCACCATGGGCCGGGTCTGGGTTTGGCTTTTAAGCCCTGACCTGTTAGTTATGGACCAAAACCTGGCTTGTTTATATACAAGTTGCGCCCGAGTCGATCCACTAGCTATCAGGCCGATCCGATGTGATGGGTTTGTGCTACCTAATTAATTGTTTAGGAAGTAAGTTTAGTTGCTATTATTATTTACCTAATTAGTTGTATTAACTTTATTAAAACTAAAAACATAATTAGTTGAGTGCATAACAAGCTGCTAACTATTACTATTTACCTGCACTAATTTTGTGAGAATTAAAAAAATAATTAAATTTATCATCATCAAGATTTTGCATAAAATATAGAGAGTTTAATATGATGATGCATTAGCATGCATGCATGCATCCATCTAGAACAAATAGGTTTGTGTCAGGCGACTCAGGCCTAATGGGCCTGGTTGCTTTTCAAACCCGAGCTTGTTAAGAACCCAACCTAAACCCTGACCATTACTAAATGGGCCGAGTTGTTTGATTATAATTTAATTTGTGACGATAGTAGGTAGAAAGTTCATATTCTTCAGTCATTGATAAACAGTTTGTGGGGCAATACTCCACGCAATTACCATAAAATATATAAATTTTGAAATCAATACTAAATTAATCAATGGTTTCTTTCTAATATCTGTTTCTAATCGCCAATCAACAACAGGTCAGTGGCGGAGCCAGAAGTTTTTCCTTGGGTGGGCAGACTTCGGGTGCCGGGGATAATGCTATGGTTTTGAAGGACGATCCATTTATTCAGACCAGTGGCGTAGCCAAAAAAATTTTGTTGGAGGAACAGTCGTTCGTGGAGAGATAAAACTCAAATAAGCCTTTGAATTAAAATAACAATTGTTACAAACACAAACAACTAAATTTATGAATATAATAAGATAAAACCTTAAATTGTACTTTTAAACTAAAATAAAAATTGTTCACTTAAGAAATACAAACAACTAAATTTATGAAAATTTTACAATTGGCATCTTCTATTTTTCATATTTTGAAAACAATTCATAATTGCATCATCACTGATGGTATCAAATGTCTCATTCTCTATGTAAGTAACCAAAGCATCATTGATCCATTCATCTCCCATTCTATTACGTAGATGACTTTTGATATTGTTCATAGCTGAAAATGCTCTTTCAACACTTGTTGTTGCAACTGTCAAAGTTAATGCCAACTTAATCAATAGATACACATGAGAAAATACAATGTGCTTTTGAGTTGCTACCATCATCTCTGCTAGCTCTACTAAAGATTTTCAACTTGAAAATTGATCACTGTTTCGCATGTCTGCAATATATATATCCAATTGATTTTTCAATCTAATTATGTTTACTTTAGAAAAGTCCTTAGGGTAAAGCTCAGCAAGACGAATGAACTTATCTTTATCAAATGCAGAAAAAGAATTCTTTAGACTCAAGCATGCCATTGAAAGGAGGAGCTCTGTATTTGCTTCAGTGAAACGATCATTCAACTCTTGAAGTTGCAAATCAATAATAACATAAAACACATCAATATGATAATGATGAAATGTGGTGATCTTTTCAACCTTACATCTTGGTCGTCCTTGAGGTATATATGAGTCCCCTAGATCAAGAATCAGAATATCAAATCTCTTACAAAATATGAACACTTTGTTTATGAGAGAGTCACATCCATTGTCTCTAAGACCTTGAAGGCATTGTTTTGATATAGTGACTAAACTCATAGCATTTACAATGTCTTGATCTTTTCGCTGAAGTGCTTGTGAAAGATCATCAGTTATTCCCAAAACTTTACACATCAAATGTAAACAAAACACAAATTCAAAATCTTGCAACTGATGATATAAAATAATTGCATCTGAACTTTTTCCTAAATATGTATGTTCTGCAATGAAATCTAACACTTGAATAAGATAAGAATACATACTGAGTAAATTAACCAAAGCATCATAATGAGAACCCCACTGAGTATCACCAAGTCGTTTGGAACTTATTTCTTGATTTAATCCTTGTCATGTTTCAAGTTCACCCAATGCAAGTGCTTCAGTAATTCACATAAATTTTGCTTCTCAAATAAGCTCAGATCTTTTGCATGAAGTGGAGAAAAAAGTTGACAACCTACCTAATATATTGAAAAACACATCAAGCAATGAATTTTTTTTAGCAACACCAACTAATGCCAATTGAAGTTGATGTGCAAAACAATGAATATAATATGCAGATGCATTTTTATGTAATATAAGACTTTTCAATCCATTAAACTTCCCTCTCATATTACTTGCTCCATCATAACCCTGTCCACACAAACTTGATATGCTTAATTTATTCTTACAGAATGCTTCTTGAACTGCTTGTTTGAGTGAGAGAGAACTTGTTTCAAGAACATGCACAAGAGTAAGAAATCGCTCAACCACTCAACCTTTTTCATTAACAAACCATAAAACAATAGCCATTTGTTCTTTAGTTGATACATCACGAGAATCATCAAGTAAAATAGAAAAAAAATATCTCCAAGTTCCATGATAATAGCATTTGTGGTTTGTATAGAAGCAGCCTTGACAATATCCTTTTGTATATCAGAAAATATCAATTTATTATTTTCTAGAGCACTTTTCAATACAACTTTATTTATGTCATCATTGATCTTTGCAAATATCTTCAACAACTCAATAAAATTTCCTCTATTAAGAGATTCTTCAGCTTCATCATACCCTCAAAATGCCAATCTTTGACTTAACAAGTATCTGATTGCATTAACAGTTGCCTAAAGGCGAAGTCTATATTCATCTTTCTGTTGAACACTTTGTTGATAATGTATAGAATCAATATGTTGTTTTTGTTGCATCAAATTTTGACACTTCATTCGTGCTGAATTATGAAAACTGCCAAAGCTTCCAACATGTTTATCAAACCTCTTCTTGTCTTTCCAATTATCAAATCCTTCAGATACGAATGCCTCTACACTAATCTTCTCTATGCTTTTTTGCCTGAAAAGATAACACTGCAAACAATATGCTTTATGCTTACTTGTACTATACTCCAACCAATCCTTATACTCATCATACCAAGCTGGAATGAACCTTTATTTTTGGTGGTTTAGTTGAAACATACAATCTCGAGGTTGACAAGGATCTCAGATCATATATGCTCTACGAACATTATCTTGGATATTAGGATGATAACTAGAAATAGAAGGACGAAGTGCAGGGTCTGCAGGTAACTCTGATTCATCATTTTCTGTTTTGCATATTTTCTGACTTGGTTCTCCTTCTCGAGTTACAAAAGATTTATCAAAGATTGACCTTTTCGTTATAAACTTATCCATTCTTACGCAAAAAAAAAAAATATGACAATGTTATATAAGCCAAATCTCATTGCAAAAAAGGATCGAGTAAAATGAAATGACAACAAGAACAAGGCAGGGGGCGAAGCTTCCTGTTGGCAGTCAGAGGAGGCAATGGAAGCAAAGTCCAGTATCAGTCCAAAAAATCAAGTTCTTGATGAATGATAATTCATTTAGCCAACTCATAACACATAAAATTGGCCATTGAAATCAAGATAAATAGGTTTAACCTTCTTTCATAACAAGTTGTCAGAATGCCTACAACCTATGTCACATGGATACGATTGCGAATACAGGAATACAACTATTTTTATGAAGTTTTCAGTATGACTTGTATATAACGGGATATGGAACAACAGTCAAAATGGAGTACCCATGCGACATAGCCTACAGTAGAACTCAATCAAATTCTTAACTTTTAATAACTTCTTTTCATAAAAGTAAATAAGGCTGAGCCTAAAACTAGAGAAACTAAATAATGAAATATTAGGTACATAAGCTTGCTAGCCAATACTTGTTTACTTAATTAAAAGACTTTTCTCTGAATACTATTGGTTGTTTTTCGTGATAGATATGAGATCTCTACAAAATATTGGATTCTTTTTAACCAGTCTTAGTTATTTCTAGTGGTAGACTTGGTATCACCAACCAAACATGGAAACCCTTTTTTGGAAATTATGAACATCAAATTAGTCATAAAACACAAAGAAGAAACAAGATGTCACATGGTTCAAACCAAGGATTTATATATTTAACCCAATATTCTATTGTTAAGATCCTAGAACATCCTAAGGCCAGGCAAACTTTTGACCCTAAATCATCTACCAAAAGTTAGCTACAAAGGTTTGATGAATCATACCAACAAAAAGGAAAAACAATGAGCTTAACATGCATGTTATATTTGTCCTAATTTGACAACATAGCAAGACATAACAGTTCATTATATCTAAAAAGCATTTTTGGCAGAAGTCACATAAACATACAAAAAGTAAAGCCACAAACAACAACGCCCAATCATACTAATGCATCAATACGCATATGCAGTCCTACTCTGGCCATAGATTGTCATAAGCATTCTGCAATATTTTTTCCATACTGCAAAGCAGAGAAGAAATAAGAAAGCCATCATTCACTTATGATATAAAAAATGCTTAATAACTAACATATAAAATCTCGAATCAACATGAAGTGAGAAAGTCTGCTGATCAAATGCATGCTAGTGTATCCTGAAATTTAGATGAATATGACTCCTAAATCCAGATAACATATATTATACCAATTTAAGATCCATTTCATGAAGACAGAAAATGAACTCATACTAGAAAAAATTGTGCATCTCCAATGACTGATAAATCAAAGCAAAGCACCATGCCAATACCAAAACCATTGGAAAATATCGAGCAGTAGACAAGTAGCCTGGGGTAGGACTTTCTAGGATTATGTATTTCCAATATCAAAGGTAATTCTGAAGTTTGAATTAGTTTTCTCTAAAAGGAGGATGCTTCCACTTGTGACACCCACCTTTTCCCCCATTTTAATTGAAGAAATTCATACAAACCATAAACTGAAAGAACCACCACTATCAAAAAATGCACTGAAAAAGAAACAAGAGCGTGAAGGAGAAACAATTTTGTGGGGCCATATAATGTGCCTTTGGGCTCTTCAGTATGTACAATCCTTATAATCATCAAACAATTCTGTGGATCGTCGTCAGGGAGCCAACAATGATTTCTATCGTTGGGCGTCGCCGTTTTCACCGGAGATTTAATGGCTTCTCCTCTGTAAGGTCAAGGGGATTTTAACTTTTAAGCTCTGGCTGGCCATCCAGCTGCCATCGCCGGGAAGTACAGGGGATCAGACGTCGCCAAAGTCCGTTGGGCGCAGTGGCGGAGCCAGGGGTGGGCATGACTGGGCGTCGTGTTGGCAGTCGTCGCCGACAGGTCTTTCGATCGGCGACATGGGCGACATGGGTCGTCTGATGCTTTGCGGTTTCTGAGAAACTGAAGGCTTCAGTTTCTCATAAACCGCAAACAGAGTTATCGTGTTTGCCGATCGACTAGAAAGCAAGAGAGAGGGGGTAGGGACTAGGGAGGTTACCTGCGACAGTGCGACGGCCGGCGGCTAGCGATGGTCGCCGGCGAAAGGAATATGACGAAGGTTCGACTGACTGTGACATCGGTGCCTCGCGTCGCCGGAGATTGCAGCAGAGAGGGAGAAGCTCGGAGGGGGGCACCGCGGGTTCACTGAAGGGAGGTCGGCGGCACTGCAGAGCACAGGGGAGGAGAGCCGACGAATGGGGTTGCCGGTGACAGATGGGGAACGTCGGAACGGAGGGGCAGAGCACAGAGGAGAAAGGAAAACTGGCGAAGGTTTTACCCCTCGTCCCTTTTGGCAGGCTCTAGACTCATCGAGAGCCCGGGTCCCGGGTCGACTCGGTTTCACGAGTCCCGATTCAACTCAGTTTCCCGAGTCATGAGTCGACTCAGTTTCAAATTTTAGGGTGGGCGGCCGCCCACCCACCCATGCCCACCCCTGGTTCCGCCAGTAGATGTATCAGACACAAGCTAACACATACTTCACAAGCAATGCATACACAAGCTAACACATACTTCACAAGCAATGCATTTATCAAATTCAAAAACGGGCCTAGGCAGGCCTGTTGTATCCCACAAATAATCACATTCAAACACCAAATAGTTGTTGTTAGATTAAAATTTTTAAAGAATATGCATCCACGTTTCTATTTTTCAAAAAGTTTTAGTAATTCATGCGTCGAGATCATTGTTGTCGTTGTCTTGTGAATCGGCCGATTTGTGTCGTATCAGCTCCGATTCGATTCACATTGAGCTGATTTGACTGATTATTTTAATATTTTTTAGAAGGGTTTAAAATAATTTTTAGTGTTTTTAGCAATATTTTAATATTTTATTAACACGTAATCACCTCCTGGTAAAAAATTAGCTGATTCAGCTCGATTAGGTTCATAATCTGATTCAGCCGATTCTCTATATCGTTTAGAAAATCGATTCTCACAACATAGAAAAAAAAGGCTTTTACCGGGTGTTTGCATTTTACGAAAACTCATCGACGGACGTGCATTTTTTTGCGGGGATCACAGTGACAACACAAACGGTGAAAAGTGTTGTTTTCACAGAAAACCCCAGACAAGCGTGCCATTTTACACGCTGGATGTGAATTTTCCGCAGAAACGGTTTCCGTGGGGGGGTCCGATTCCATTTCCGTGGCAGATGAATCCAAACGCCTCCCTACATGGTCAACCTTAGAACCCCAGTATGTCCTTGACTTTGAGTCAAGGGGCATTCAGGAAATCTCTCCCCACTGACCAAATGTCTCGTGATGGAGGGCCAAGTTGTCCATCTATTTGAGGACAAACGGCAGGGGAGATCAGCACGTGGTGTCCGACTAAAGTCCAGTCCACTCCGAGCAAAAGTCAAATTCCGATCTGGACCCTGAGACCCGAAACCCTAGGTAGGTAGTTTGGTAACTTGTCACCACCAAATGCGCACCATATAGGGGTAGTTTGGTCATTTAAATTTCACCGTATGAACAGCCGTTGATTGGTGGTTTCGAATAACGGGCTTCTGAACACAATGGAGATGAGTGCATTAATTTATCGATTAGTTTAATGGTAAGTCTAATACTCTTATTATATATAATTAAAAGGATATTAGTAAAATAAGTAGGAAGTGTGGTGGAATCCTAATCAATCTTATTAGGTCAAAAAATAAAAAATAAAAAGGCAGTGGAGCATGTCTCTTACAGAGTAAGCTGTTTGGATTGCCTTACACAAGACAGAGACAAGGCTAGGGATGGCAGTGGACCGCCGGTAAATGGGGGTCCTGCCCCTCCTCGTCTCGTTTGATCTGGCGATGGAGGACATGAAACGAGAATAGAGGTAGGGATGAAGGTTAAAATCAAAACCTGTGTGGGGGATGGACTTATGCTTTCCCCTGCCCCACCTTCCTCTCCTCCGCTTCGTCCCGATCCTCGTTAGTACACCTTTCTCTTTCGTTAAGTATGGCAGTGGACTGAGGGGAAATGGAGCCCCACCCCGTCTTGCCCCATTTAGATCGAGGATGAAGGACATGAAACAGAAATGGAGGTTAAAATCAAAATCCGTGCAAGAATGAAAGTGGGGATGGAGGGTAGAATTTTGAGACGGAGCGGGGGTGGAGACCTTGTCCCCTGCCCCGGTCCACTGCCATCCCTAGACAAGGCAATGCCCATGAGCTTGTAGGCAGGAAAAATGATGGAGGGGCTTAATTACAACTAGGGGTGTCAATGAGTCAGGTTTACCCAGGCCCTACCCAAATCAAACCCTATAGAGTCTGGGTATGTTGATAAATAAGAAGACCCGATTAAGACCCGAAGGTCCATTTAATACATCGACCTGAGTATGGTTTGTGAAATTTTATACTAAATCCAGACCCCACCCGAGTTTCCATTAAGACCCGCAATTTTTCAATGTAAAAATGATAAAAAAAATATGGTTTTATCGGGTATGTTTCGGGATCGATTCACGTAGTTCTTATTGGGATTGGGTATGTTTTTTCTTATAGTAGACCCGGTTAGACCCAGATCTGGACCCAGTACTATACCTAAATATCTAGTCCAAGTCTGATTTCACCTTGGTCCGAACCAAACCCGACCCATTGATACCCCTACTTACAACCCTAGACATGGGCTTCTACTATATTACTTGATTGACCTGCTTTTTTAATGACCAAAATGGCCTCGAGCTAGGTTACGGTTGGGTAGGATGTAAACGGGTTGGATTCGGATAGGATGTAAGCATTATGGAATTCGACATAATGAGATATGACATAACTGGGTTTGGATTCGGATGACAAACCGCTACCTAATCTCTGCATCCAATCTGCTATTTAAGTTGATCATGTATGCTTTTTGTATGTACTCTTATTTGGATGTAAAATTCTAAAAATTAGTTCCATCAGTTTAGGTAATGTGATATAGGATTCTCTATTGAATCCAATGTTGTCAGTATCGGTATCGGCCATGAATTGTTTGGCCACCGATTCAGCTGTATCGGGCCCATACCGATACTCAAGTGAATGGTATCAGCCAGAAAATAATAAAAAAATATTATGTATCAATAATAATGTGCCGCATGTTAAAACCATTAAAAATTTAATTCTTAGTATTTTTTTATTTATTAAAAAATAGCCGATTAAGGGGTGAAGGGTATCGATTTTCTCCTTTATATACCCGACAGTATCCGCTATCCTTTAACACAAGGACACAAATTCCTGTGTTACGGTGATATCGCTTCCTTTTTTAAAGGCAAGTTGGGGTTAGGCAGACCCCTACCAGTTATACAACTATATATCATTGGGTTTTGAACCGGCAATATCCCAACACAAGGTAACTTGCACTGGATGCTCTTACCAGACAAAGTGTAATTGAATATAGAGATGAAAAGGACTCGAGATTGTTTCCAAGAAGCTCCAATCTTTTTTGGATAATCTAAGAAAAACCCATACCCCCCTTCAATCATCGACCGTACATTGGCTGGCATTTAGTTGGTAAAATCCTTGAGGTCTCCCCTACCCACAGTGCAGTAAGCTTCAACCTTAAGGAAAGGGTTGCCACTCATGGGTTTTTGTGATCTTCTGTCAACTTGGTGACATTCATGAGTCACCTCTACCAAATACTTAAGGATGGCAGTGGAGGGGAGGGAAACGGGGCTCGGCCGGTGACATTCTGATTTTCTGCATGTAACAAAATTTTATTATATTAGATAAAGTTTTGGTACTTACAAGCAAGAGTTATAATTTTTAAATTATTTTTTATGGGTACTACAAGTTGTCTCACAACACATATCCAAAAACAAGTTGAAAATTTCATAAAACTGATTTACTGGATTTTCTGCGGCAACCACTACCAAATTTAGTTTTGCTCATGGGTTAGATTCCCTCGCTCATGTTGCAGAAGCTACAACCCTCAAACGAATGACTTTCTGATCAAGACCTATTTACTAGAACATTGTGTACATGTTTACACAACTCACGTAAAAGGGTTTTGTCAAAAATTGAATCATTTGAACATTATAATATCATTCAGTTAGGAAAAATACAATCATTCTATACATGAAAACACTCATACAAACACATCTATCTTGGATTTCTAAGCATGATATACTCATAACAAGGCAAACATCATGTTGTAACATGAAAAAGAAATATATACATACATTAAATCATAACTCAATACACATTTTTTGCCAAGATTTCAAACTATGTCTTTGAAAAAAACATGTTTTTCATTCACGAACATAGGATTTAATATAACCAATTTTTCAGATATATTTAAACCCTTATTTGCATCATTTCAACATCATTCAATCATCTAAACATGTACACAAATCAGTAAATATATATTTTTGAAATCGATTTGCAGCTATTCTACAATACTACATGATTTTTTTTAAAAACCGTTTTGGTAAATCCTTGAAACAAACCTTGGTTTTCAAAAAAATCATATTTTTGAAACTATTATGTATGAGTAATATCCATTATAGACATTTAGAATCTCCCTTATGCTGGTTCTATGGCTAATCCACCATCGATCACCTTAAAACTCAATATTGCATTATCTACGTATCCAAAATCTCTTTTCGAGCCTATACGATAGATATATCTAGCTTCAAAATGGTATTTGATCAATTTGCAAGCCTTTGACTCCCATTGTAGCACCTTGTAGCAACTCTAATGGCTATTAGACTTTCCTCTAATGCTTGAAGAAGAAGAGAGAGGGAGGGAGAAGAATAGGGTGAGACGCC
Source organism: Nuphar pumila (assembly GCF_984573655.1). NCBI lineage: Eukaryota > Viridiplantae > Streptophyta > Magnoliopsida > Nymphaeales > Nymphaeaceae > Nuphar > Nuphar pumila. The sequence goes on along the minus strand of NC_143251.1, from coordinate 116,983,494 downwards.
CCCCTTGGGCTCTCCCCTCTTATGATAGGGTTTGGATCTAACTAAGGCAAGGTCTTGGGCTTGCCTTAGCAGCCCAATGAGCAAAGGAAAAGAGAGTTGGTCGACCCCCCACCTTCCTTGATCTTTTCCTCTTTCCAAAAATTCAACATAAGTTAGAATTTCAAAAGTTTTTCTTTTTTTCTTTTTTCTTCTTTCTTTGCTTGATATTTTTTTTCTTTAATTCATAAGGTAGGGACGTCTCATATGGGTTTCCTCCTTGCCTTGGTTGCCACTTGGCATCAAATTTGGACTCAAGGCTTCCTTTCCTAAGCCTTGATTCCAAATTGATAAGTTTTGACTTTCTTGCCTTTTTTTCTTTTTCTTTTCCAAGTGGATTTGGTTTTAGGAAACCTCGTTCTAACCAAGCGGTGTGGGCCCACCTAGGGGACGTCCCACCCTCTTGGATCAACCTTTCATATTAATTAAATTAATAAGTTTTATTAATTTTTGATAAATTCTAAAAAATTTAATTTGGATCTTAGATCCATTTTAGGTATTGAATTTCATACTTAATCCAAACTTAATTTGGATCCAAACCCACGTATCAAAATCCAAATCATATTGAAATTAAATCTAAACCCAAATTCATGATAATATCTATTTAAATTCTATTTTACATGAAATTAACCCTAAGTTAAATTCGAATTTCATTTTAACTTTGGTTAAAATTCCAATTCACTTCAAATTAAATTTTGAATTAATGTACACAATTAATTGCAGCTCATATGCATATAAAAATTCATATTCAAGGCATAAATCATCTTTATTTATTTAAATAATTACAAAAAAATTTATGGGTATTACATATATATTATAAAATCTTTTATATATATATATATACATTCCTAACCCTAACATAAAACTATTTCTCAAATCCGTTCTCTCTTCTCTCCTTTCTCTAAGGAACCGTGTGAGTTCTCATTTTTCTCATCTCCTTCCCCTCATTTTAACGATGGAAGGTGGCAACGACAGAATGATCGAAAAAATGGGACCCTGCCCCGCGTCACCCCATTTAGACCAGGGATGATGAATATGAAACAAGGAATGAACCCAGAAGTTAAAGTCAAAACCCGTGCGGGTATGGAGAGCAAAACTTTGAAACGGGACAGGGGTGAAGACCTTGTCCCTCGCCTCCACCCCGGTCCACTGCCATCCCTACAAATGAGTAGAGCCCTTGTGGGCTTCAAACTCTTACTCTTGGTAATGCCTTGTGGAGAGATTAGATTACGTAAAATGGTGGGTTGTGATTAGCTTAAAACGCCAATACAAATCGTGACATTTTTTTATTGAAAAGTAGGTGCCACAACATAGGACGTATCATTTTTGTGTTACATGTGTTATATAAAATATTTAACCTGATGCAGACCCATTGTCAAGGGGCTTTAGAGCTTTAATACAGAATTAAAATTCATAAAACTAATTCATTTATTTTTGTTTTTTTTTAAGGCAAGCTGGGATTGGGCAGACCCCAACCAGTTATTCAATGTACCACTGGGTTTTGAACTTGCAACATCCCACCACAAGGAGATTCGTGCACTGACAGCTAATACCAAACACGCGAGCCCCCATTTTTGTTTTTGATGATGAGGAACCCTTGCCCAAGCGAGAAAACCTCAAGGTGGATCCCATGCAGTTAAGAGATAAGACTTGATGATGATGATGGATTTTATAAATTGCCATATTAGAGGGAGCATGTGTAAAGGATACTGACTTTCATTATCCACATACTGTAATAATGACCCTGTAATTAAGCTCACTATTGTGTCAAGAGTATGATGCCATTCTGCCCATTGTTTTCACTTGAATTGGGTAAGAAACATACACTTTATCACTACACCTAAAATATTTTTTATGGGAATAAAGATTTTGCACCATGTTTGGGAAAATTTAGTGTCTCATGTCTCTTTCTCTTTGTTCAGACTTTATGCTAGCATAGTGTACTATTAGATTCATGTACATTGAACCTTTACTTGATTGCAGCTTTCTTTATGCATGTAAAATGCAATAATTGCCCCAAGGGGGGGTTAACGTAGTGGGGGTAGGGCCTTGGCTGCTAGACGTGCAGCTCATGGGTGTCCCCCTCTGTGCAATCCAATGCGTAGCAATAGGCTTGGGGGGGCAAGGGTCATAGCCTCAGAGTTTTATGTTGTCAGCACGATGACCGTAGGTATGGCAGGCTGAGCCAGCACGACCAAGTCTTTGTGCAGAGTGCGGTTTCTTCAGGTTATAAATCCAAAGAAAAGTAAAATGTTGTAATCAATTTTAGTGAACTAGATTTGGTTCATTTTGAAATTTTGAGCGGAGGGTTAGCACTGGATCATGTTAGTATGATGTCCTTGAGAGTGAATTTCACCGTAATGTCGATTTTTGAGATTGCATGCCGATCATTTTCATGTTTGAGTCATATGTGATGAGTTGTGGAGCCTGATTCAGAGTTTTGCCCTTGTTGTAAGGGGGGTCTGGGGGCTCCTCCCCTGGCACGGGTCCTGCTGTGCGGGCAGGGGTTCGAGGAGGGGGCGCTCCTGGCAGGGGGTCGTAGAGGGGCAGCGCCCCTTGGAAGGAAAAAAAATTTGGGCTTATGTTTGAGACCTGGTTTCGTATGGATCAGACCTGATTCGTTTAGGGTTAGGGTTGTCGCCCTTGCCTTGTATAAATTCATTCTTTTCTTTCTCTCTTGTAACAGTCGAAGAAGAGCAATAAAGTTTTTCTCTGGGCGGCCATGGTTTTTTACTCTCTCGAATTTGAGGAAAGGTTTTTTCACGTAAATCTTTGTGTCTTTGCTGTGTTTGGTTAGGGATGGCAGTGGACCGGGGGAAAACGGGGCCCCGCTTCGCCCCATTTGGACCGAGGATGAAGGGCATGAAACGGGGATGGAGGCGGGGATGAAGGTTAAAATTCATCCTCGCGTGGGGTTGAAGGCGGGGATGAACTTACACTTTCCCCCACCCCGCCTCAGCCCCTCTCCCCCCCGCCCCATCCCCATTAATATTATTACTAAAATACCCTAACATAAGTAATAAAATTACAAAAAAAAATACACTTATATATACTAACTAACCCTAAATCGTATTAATAAAAAAATGGAGTCAGTCGCCGACTCGCCGCCCAGAGAGAGAGAGAGAGAGTCTCCCTTTGCCGCATTCGCCTTCTCCTCTCTGCGAAAAAGAAGAAAGAGAGGTGTTCGCTTCTCGTGATGGATCGCCCCTCTTCCTGCCGAGGAAAAGGAGTTTTCTCCTTTTTTCTTTGTGAAGTTTTCATCGTCGACGATGACCGATCGAGCTAGGTTTTGGACTTCTTTTATAGGTACGGTTTTTCTTTTTCTTCTTCTTGTGATTGTTATTATATATATTTTGTGTATTTTTTGGTTATTTGTTTTGTGAATTTCTGATTTGGTGTATGGATTGAGGTTTTGAGATGAATCGGGTTATTTTGAGGGGGTTTTAGGGTTTTGATTTTTGTATGGGATGGTATTTTGGCGGGAGTGGGGCGGGGCGGGGATGGGGATGGGGATAATTATGTTGAGACGGGGCGGGGGTGGGGGTCCAAAGTCCCCCCCCCCGCCACGGGGATGGACTGAGGATGAAGGTTAAGTTTTTGAGACGGGGCGGGGGTGGAGACCTTGTCCCCCGCCCTGGTCTAGTGTCATCCCTATGTTTGGTTTGATCATTCTTGTTTATTGTTTCTTTCGGTTGTTTCTTGCTTGTGGTTTTTTTAACAAGATGTGGTGTAGAATTAGGTGGTCGACCAATGTCGTATAAATTTTCTTAATAATGTTTAGATATGTTAATGAAGTTTAAAAAGGGGCAAATTAGTCTTCGTTTTTTTCTTGGTAAGATGTGATATTGTTAGATATTGCAAAGTTTGTCTTTTTGAAGAAAGCAATGGACCTTGTTTGCCACATTAATTGATAATTAAACACAATTAAACATTAGATGGTTGGAAGACCAAGAAGAAGTTAGTGAGAAAATTCATGCTTGGTACATCTTGTCTGGATTGGAGCCTTTTTCTTTTAGAGAAACTGTTTGTTTAATCCTTAAGGCGTGGAATAATCCATAAAACAATCCATGCTTTTCTAGGTCTATTGGATGGTTTTGCTCCTTGCACATTAAACAACTTAGCTTTGGAATCTTTCAAAGATGCGGTCACGGTAAGATTGAGATACACACATCTTACAAAAGACAAATTACCCTAAATTAGAGATTTATATTAAGGTAGAAATCAGGCTTCATACTCCTCCAGCATCTTGGTTGCAAGCAAATCATTAAGTGATGCGATGTTGTTTGTTTTAATAAAACCTTGGGCTTAACTAAGTTTTTGGTTTCTTGAAGATCAACTAAAGAGAGTTCAGACCAATAGGGGCTCGGCTTGTGTGGCAGCAGTTAGTGCATGCCACCTTGTGTTGGGACGTTGTCAATTCGAATCCCTATGATATAGTTGTATAACTGGTAGGGGTTTGCCTAAGCCCAGGCGAAAAAAAAACTATTACTTTATATCTTACTAAGAATGTGCTAATAGCATTAAAAAAAATTACATTTTACTCTCTCCCTCTCGTAAAAATCACTCAAGTGGACTCACATTGCAACCACATGAATAGAAGAACTCTCCCAATTGCTTTTGAATAGTTAAAGGCTTTCTTTTATCCCACAAGAGGCATGTCAAGCCAGGCAACCCAATGGGTGTTGAGAAAACTGACCTCCATGCATGCAAGGTGATTGACTTATTAAACATTTTTGGAGGGGAGCAAAATGATTGGTTGGTGACCAATTAGTGTTTGTGTTAGTGATACCAAATACACAAACATTCATTTTTAGATAGCACTATGCAAGCAAATAATTTGACAAACTAATTTTTCTATTGCTTTTAGCTGCCTAACTTGTAAAATATATGATGAGGATATGTTTAAGAGTGCATTATTGGATAGGGCATCCAAGTTATTACATGGGCAGACACTCATGGGCACTCAAAATTTTTGAGGATCATGGAGTCCTCAACTTTTTTTTTGTTAGATAATAAGATTTTTGTGGATTGTGGATTGATAAAAGGTTCACCAATAAGCTCCAACCTCACATTAAGCATCAAGAAAAAAAAAAAAACCTTTCGCCTACTCTTGACCTAGAGACACTGTGACAAGCTGTCAAATTCTCGCGAGAAATTGAAGTTTCACACACTATTATCGGCAAAACATCAGCAATACAAATAAATTTAAAATAAAAATATAACAAATAAAATACCTTTTCTGCAACAAATATCCGATAAAAACATAAATATTATGATAAAATCTCAATATTTGCATTAATTTCAACAAAAGTTTTGTGATATTTTTGAAAATATCGCAGTATCTTGCATCTAAAAATGATGACCTAAAATGCCACATCCTTTTGCGATAATTTTCAAAATATCGCCGATATTTATCACATAGCTTAAAAACCCCTCCAAATGAACGATGAAGTCTTAATCATTTCAAGTTCTCCATAAAGGCAACGAAAATGATTGACTACCTCATCTCTAGACACATATTTTCTTATAAAATACAGATACGCATGCTGAGCAAGTGGGTCGAAAATAATGATGGCTTAAAAATCTAATGGACCGTATGTTGTCTCATAAGGCCGTAGCATAAATGCGCACGCACTCGCACTAGCACTAGCACTCGCAGAGCATGGTAATGATCATTGATTCAATGGATGCACTCATTTGCATGAGTTTGGATATGCTGTTTAAAGTGGGTGTTTAAGACTTTGGGTGCACTCATCCAAACAACCTCTTGAATATCGTTACCTTACGATGCATTCTTCTATTCTTAATGGATTCAATGGCATATATATATATATATGCACCGGCTTTTAAGTCTTAAAATCAATAGTTTAGAATTTTTGTAAATATGCAAGCATAAAAATCACATTTCTTGATCCAATTACGATGATCCAATAGTCGATTTCAAGCAAATGGACCAAGCCGAATGCATTTGAAGGGTTAGATTTGCAAAAAAACCCTACAAAAATCTTGATTCATACTAGTTTACGTATTTGTTACTTTACATATTCTAGTTTATATATATATATATATATATATATATAGAGAGAGAGAGAGAGAGAGAGAGAGCTGAACATAATAGGCTTTATTTTCTCGTTCTACCCTGATAGGGCCCATAGTTTGAAGTATTTTATGATAGATCTGAACCGTTTAGAGGGAATTGACTCTTGGATCATGTTTTCTCGATGAAAAAATATATTTTTATGAGCCGAGAAAAATTAAAGCCTTCATAGCTATTGATTTTGGATCACCAACAAAACCTATATACAGGTCATATTACAGTGGTTCTCACTAAACAAAACCTATAGATCACAATTATGGTGTTAGATGTGAGAAAAACCACCAAAATGATGATTTTTTAAGGAGCCTAACAGGGCAGAATGAAAAAACAAGCAGGAAAGCGTTACTCTCTCTCTCTCTCTATATATATATATATATATATATCTATCTAAAGAGAGAGTAATGGATAGGTGCTAAATGAAAAATGCTATATGATACGTGCTAAACGGATTTTTCAGGTTTTTTTATTTTATTTTTAAATTATGATCGTACTAAAGTGATCCACGTATTTGATTTTATAGGGATCAACTCTTGAAGTGTTCAACTCCAACACATGGGTGGGTTTTTATAAGGTTAAAAAAATCAACTGTCCAAAATCTTTAAAATTTTGAAGCACTAAATATCATTTTTTTCATCGAAATACATGATCCAATGTGGATTCTTCATAAATTGACCATGTCCAACACATTTATGGGCTTAAAATTACTACAAAAATAACAGACGAGCAAAAAAAAACTATTTAGCTTGTATCATTTAGCACTTACCCATTACTCTCTCTCTCTCTCTCTCTATATATATATATATATATATATATATACATATATATATATATATAGAGAGAGAGAGAGATGGGAAACTAGAACATGTAAACTAGTGTGGACTAAGACTTTCATACGGTTTTTTGCAAATCTAACCCTACTGATGCATTCCACTTGGTCCATTTGCTTGAAATCGATTATTGGATGATCATAATCGGATTAAGAAATGTGAAATGGTTGAATATTTACAAAAAAATTTACCCATTGATTTTCAAGCCTTAAAAAGTCTTTCTTATACATCATAATCGAATTTTATACATCATAATCGGATTATCTAAGAGTTTGTTTCTATAAAACCAAGCATCTAGATTGCATTCTTATGGTAAAATTTTAGAAAAAATTAAAATCCTATGAAAATCTCAAAAGTATACCAGTTTACATATTTGGTTGGTTTACATATTTCACTTATATATGAAAATCTCTAACCTGCTTTTTGTGCCTACCAGGTTAGATAAGGGTCTCTAGGTTGTTTTTCAAAAATCTGACCCTACAGCATGATCGATTTGCTAGAAAATCACACTTTGATCATATTTTTTGAGAAAAATGATTTTTTAAAATTATAAACCATTGATTTTTTAATCTTATAAAAACCTAACTTGGTGTTAGAACAAGACGATCACAAAGTGGGTTCCCACAATATCAAGCATGTAGATCACATATGTATGGTCAGATTTTAGAAAATATAAAAACAATCTTTCCAAAGCTCAGTAGGCATGCAGTAGGTATAAAAGAGTGTTAGGCACCTACCCATATATATATATACATATATATATATATATATATATATATATATATATATATATATATAGAGAGAGAGAGAGAGAGAGAGAGAGAGAGAGGTGGGCAATGAGTCGGGTGGCCTGATGGGCCAAGCCAACCTGGTCTGCCATGGGCCCGGTTTGGGTCAAGGTTTTAGGCATGAGCTCGTTATCTACCGAGCTTAAACCCAGCCCATTATATATGTTGGCCGGGTTTGAGTAAGCTCGCGGGCTACCGGGTCGGCCCGATGGACCTGAACTATTAATTAATTATTAATATTAAAAAAATTAAAAAATAATTAATTTCATAGTAACTTGATAACTATTATTATTTACCTAATTAGTTTCATTAATTTTATGAAAACTAGAAAAATATTTAGTTGAGTACATGAGAACTTGTTAATTATTTATTAGTTACATTAATTAGTTGGGTTTGGACCAGGCCGGGTGCAGCCTGGGTCACTTCACATTGGCCCATTGGGCCAATGGGCCGCGTCATGTGCTGATCTTCAAACCCGAGTCCTTTAAGAACTAGGTTGCACTTAAAGCCCGACAGATCGAGCTCTAAATGGGCCTGGGCCAGCCCGCCTTGATGTCCACTTCTAGAGAGAATAGGGTGTATTGTCCACTGTTAGTGTACGCATGCATAATGAGTGGCAGGTGCTGATTTAAACAAAAAAAACATTTTATATAGCCGTAGTTCTCAACTGCCACTAAAAGCAGATTTTCGTTCAATGATTTTAGCGGTGGTCAATACTGCCGCTAAAAACACTTGTTTTCATTTTTTCTTTTTTATTGTTTTTATGCTAAAAAATTGAACGCTCAGCTACCGTCCGATGATTGGTCATCCATTATTACGCCCAGAGTCACTGAAAGTACCTAAGTAAGTGGAGAAACGTGCTTTATTGAAGCACGCTTCGAAAGCGTGAAACGTCGCACTTTCAAAATGCATGGGAAAGCGTGCTTCCCTTTTATGAGAAACATGTACACTTCCCTTTAATGGGAAACATGCTTCCCTTTAATGGGAAGCACGTTTCTCATCACGCTTCCCCCTCGCTTCTCCTGCGCTTCCCCCACACGCTTTCCCCTCGCTTTTCTCATTTTATAATTTTTTTTGTATTTTTTATTTTTATTTTTTTTCTTCCCCCTCGCTTCATAGGTCGCTTTCAAGACGATTCCTGGTTTGCTCCTAAGTGGTCACATGCTTCCCGCTTTTTAAAATTTTAAAAATGCCTCGCTTCCCGCTCATGCTTCCTGTATCGCTTCTCGCTCCCGCTTTCTCAACTGGCAACCATGATTACGCCCAATCGTGTGTGTGGGTGCTTCAATCGTGGCACTGTAACATTTGATTTATATCCAAAAGTATATCCACTGTTTACATCCGTTGAGAGAGGGAGAGTGTGTGTGTGTGTGTGCATTGAATGTGCCTCATTTAAGATTCGCTCTTTTTGGCTAGTTGGCAAGCAACCTATGGAATCAGGCACAAGTAAAAAGGAAGCAATACTTTGACGTACTTGATTTTTGACTATTGCTGCTGGGTGGTTGTGAAGACCCGCGAGGTCGCCTGCGCCGCCAACAGGGGTGATTGTGAATGTTTAGTTGAAGACCCCCAGATCAAACTCGGTTGACACACGGGTGTGTTTAGCTTTCTGAGGTGGGCCAAGTAAGTCTGGTGGTCATGGGGGAGCCTTACTCGGTGTTTTTCTTGGCTTTGGCAAGGGTTCTTCTTCATAAAAAAAAAAGAAATTTGATTATTTCAGCATGCATGAGAGAGAGATTTCACATCGTTTTGTAAGTCCTTTTCTTTAGCTGTTTAATCACAAGATAAAAGCATATGTGGTGAACATGCATGCAGCAATAGTAGTCAACATAACAACACTTATGTACCTTAATCAATCCATGAAATGCAGGGTTTATCCTCACCTTTACATAAAGTGGATACTAAAATTATTAGATTTAGTGCATCCTTACGGTTTGATTAGCAAAAGGATTCATTATCAAATACATGTGGCACACAACCAACGGGGGGCTCCCCTTGTCTGGCAGGAGCGGTTAGTGCACGTCACCTTGTGGTGGGACGTTGCAAGTTCGAATCCCAATGGTATAGTTGTATAACTGGTAGGGGTCTGCCTAACCCCAACTTTCTCTATCGAAAAAAAATACATTGAATTTCTTGGATAGTCATTACATTGAATCACATATGGTCAGGTTGGTTGAACATATGTGATCTCACAATGAAGACGGATGTAAACCCAAAACCAACTGTTAGATTTGTTAGGAAAGTTTTAAAATTGGTGATTTCTTTCCACCAAAAGTGCTTTAAAAGGTTTAGTCCCATATCTAAGAGAAATCAGTTTTTCGAGTGGTTTAAATACAGGTTTTGTTCTCTATTTTTTACTTTGGTAAGCCTTGTGTCTTGGGGTGGCTTGCGGACGTTGTTGCACATCGTGCAACAACGGATGCGCCGTTCATGCGCACGCACGCGTGTGTGCACAAGGGCGCTTGAGGCGCAATGTGGCGTTTTGATGGCGCACTTTGCACTTCGCAGCGGTGCGAGGTGCTTATGAGGCGCAAATGTCTGTTTTGGATTTTTGGTTTTGAGAAATTTTGCCGGTTGAAAGGTTTTAATAGCATTTATATTGAGTTCATGGCGCTTTGTGACTGTTGGACGGTTTTAAAGGCCTTTGATTGACAGCCAAAGGTGGGTGACCGTTCAGGTACCTTTTCGTCTTATTTTCAAACCGTCGGATTTATGGCCATTAATCTCATTTATCGCAAAATGTTTTGGCCTCTCTTAAAGTCTATAAATATCTTCTATTTTCGTCTTTTGAGAATACAAGAATTTTCTGACTCTCCAATCTTCTTCTTCCTTCTTCTCGATTTGGCTTGCTGAGTAAAAGTGTGGTAGAGATCATCTGTCCTTGCGAAGCAGTGACTCTCTTGAGGTTCAAGCCTAGTTGTATCCTGGAAACTCAGTCGTAACAAAACCCTTTTTCGCATCTTCGGAATTCCCGGAGTGGGGCGATTGAAGTTCTAAAGATAGCGATCTTAAGAACGTGCCTCTAGGTTTGAAATCTCTTTTCTGAAATCTATTTTTCAATTGGAATAACAAGATTTGGGAGGTTTTTCACTAACATTTTGTTATTTGGGATGCCTAGGAAAAACAGGCTTGGTTATCGAGTTTATTAGCATAAAACACCAGATTTAGCTTATCCCACTGGGAGTACACACCAGCTTCAGCTTCATGGCAAAGGATGCACACCTATATATTTTTTTTGAACCCGCTATATCCCAGCCATTTAGTGATGTCCACAAGTCACCCCTACCAAATGAACATAGCCCTCATGGGCTTCTCAATAGCAAAATTTGCTCCTGAAAAAACAAGCATAAAAGTGGCAAGAGGACAACAAAATGATGGAGAAAATAGAGTTGAAACAGCTGAACACAGAAACTTCTTCTAGAGCGAGCCGTGTTGCTTCATGCACATCTTTTAGAAAGAGACTTGTTGACCAACTAGGGCTATTAACAATTGGTAAGTGCAGAGATGTTCTGTTTATTGTATATAGAGCAGGGGGACTGCCCAGACCATCCAAATCAATCTGGACACATATGACAGAGAGAGAGAGATGGAAACATGCTAAATGGGCATGGTGTCAAATGAAACATGCTATTAGAACTTTGGTGTTTTTTTTTAATTCTGATGCCATAAATATGTTCATTGTTCAACATGATTGATTTACTAGAAATCAACATTTGGATCATGCATTTTGGATGAAAAAAGTGATATTTGGAGCCTAAAAGATTTATGAAAACTGTAGGCTGTTAATTTTTGAAACCTAATAAAATCTATCCATGCATGAAAATCAAATGCTCCAAGAAGTGATTTCCATAAAAACAAGAATATATATTACATTTGTACTGTCCAAATTAAAAAAAAAAAAAACACTAGAAATCTATAAACACCCCAAATTTTTTCAACGATCACAAAATCCAATAGCATATTTCATTTAGCACCGTGCCCAGTTGGTAGGTTCCCATGAGCAGTGTGTTTTTGAGTGGACCAGATTTAAATTTGACTGAATAATTCCATACAAATAAACCAAGTTTCTTATCACAAAACACCTTTATTACAAAGATCAAATTTTGAGAAGATCAAATTTCCAGATGCTCCATAAGGCACAACCAGGGCAGCAAGAAGGCTTGAAACAAGCACTGAACCTAGTTGATTCCTACATACTGAAAGCCTGCAGACCCACCTGAATCTCTCTGCCCTCTGGCACAACTAGACTCATGAGAAAACCTTTCTGCAAAGGATTCATGATGGGCAGTTGAGAACAGAGGCACATGTAGTGCAGCCAGAAAGCAAAATTGAGCATCAGAACCACTGCAAGCAGAAAGCTTAGAAGGTCCAAACACTAAAAAGAAGTGTCCATAGCATTCATACAAGTTTAGAAAAAAAAAGGCCTAGAAGGACCAACAGAAACAATCAGTCGCTGTCACACTGCAGTTGGTCATGCTCATATGATACAAGCATGAAAGGTCAAAGCAAATGCACCCACCAGGGTCGCCCAACTGGCAGCGGTCTTGGGGAGAAGGTGTTGACTCTTTTGTCCCAAAGTTCGACTCTCAGTAGGTGCGCAGATGCCTTTAACTGGTCTGTGACCCGACCCGGGGTTTACCTTGCACGGAGGCAGGCCCATTAAATAACCCAGCTCTCAGCGAGGGTTCCTAGTCATCAAAAAAGGACACATCCAAGCAATAGCCCAAAACAATGATCAGCAGTGACATTACTCCATGAGGTCAAGTTAGATAAGACTACTATGTGGAATGAATTACCCAATAATTCATGATCACCATACGCTGTTATGGAAAGTTGCAGCTAAAGCCATGAGGTGAAGTAAAAAAACTCTCTTCCACGTAGAGGTGTGCTTTAGTTTTGAACCATAGTTGTTGAAATCTCGCTTACACTACAATGGAATCACAATTCTTAAGAAACAGCATCAGTACCAATGTGAGAATCGTGAATTCTCGTGATAAGAATCTCATTCTTATGACATGAGTTGGGGTCGTTACAACTTTGGCATCAAAGCGCACCACAAAATTGTACATTTTACCATTTTTTTGTACCAAATTTCTTTTGGTAAGTGAGCTATGTCCAAATTGTAGCAAGTCAAGCCTTGTGCTCTGGAGGAGTCTCCATCACTGGTAAGGCTATTTGGTATTGTTAAGAATAGTTAAAGTCTTGTGGTGACATGTTAGTGTAATTGAATGTAAACTCCTTTTGATGTATATTCTGAATGGTAATATAGTTACATCAATATATTGTATTTAAGATCAATCTTAAGAGGGTAGGATTGATCAGAGTATGACCTTCAAAATCTTTTGTGATTTTAGATGTATCGTCGTAAAGGAGCCTCAACTTTGGCCGTTACTACTCTTGCGGACTGGCAGGAGCAGAGGGACTTCATGATGGATGCTCTCCATACATTGATCGCGACCATGATCGCGCAGGCGGCACAGACACCTACGTGTGTCCACCCTACCGAGGTCGTTCCAAACGACGGTCATGTCACATATGAGAAATTTCTGAAGTTGGACCTACCAACTTTTACTGGGAAGGCCAACCCAGAGGACGCAGAGAGCTGGGTCGAGGAGACAGAGCAGGTTTTCCATGTCTTACATGTGCCCGATGACAAGAAGACAGACTTTGGCACGTACCGGCTTAAGGGCGATGCCAAGAAGTAGTGGGACACCCTGCGACGGATGAAGTATGGCGGTGTGGCTGTTATTCCCTAGGAGGTATTAAGAGAAGAGTTTTTGGATGCGTACTTTTTTGCCTATGCATGAGAACATATACAACAACAATTCCTTGAGTTGACACAGGAGAACATGAGTTTGGTGGACTATACCACCAGATTCAGGAGCTGGGAACATTATTGCCCAAATCTCTTTGCCGATGACAAGGCTAGGGCGACAAAGTATGTTTGTGGACTCAAAGACGGACTTCGAGTTTGCATGATGATGAGTCACCCCACTACCCTTATTGATGCTATAGAGTCGGCATCAGTCTTGAACGAAGAATGTGAAAGGTACAAGGGTGGACCACAGAATGAGGGAGGTAACAGAGGTGGCTTTACTGTCGGAGCAAGGAAGAACCCACCCATGGGCAGCAAGAGGCAGAGGACTCACCAAGGGCGCCAGCAGGGTCAACTCCAACAGAGACAGTAGGAGGAGAAGGTTCTATTTGTATGTCGGAGGTGCAACAAGAGCCACCCTCAAAGCTCTTGTCTGTTGTTCAAGAAAGTATGCTACCAGTGTCAGCAGCCTGACCATATCGCTGCCCACTGTCCGAACGAGCCGATGGCTCAAGGAGGACAGCAGCAACCATAACAGCAACAGAGACCTCAATAGCAGTAGGGACAATGGAGGACCAATGAGAGAGTTTATGTCGCTACAGCTGTCACAGAGGGTGATCAGACTGATCTGATTGAAAGTATATTTCTAGTTGTTGATCATTTGGAACATGTGATGTTTGATTCGGGGGCAACCCACAATTTTATTTTTGCTTCGTTTGCAAGTTTGCTTGATATTGTGCCATCTAGCCTCGAGAAGGCCCTTGATGTGATGTCACCAATGGGTACATCTTGCAGAAAATACTTTCTTGCAGTTTGTGTGGTGATCGAGGGGCATGAGTTGTCGGCCGACCTGATCATCCTATATATGACTTTTTATGATGTCATTCTCGGTATAGACTGGTTGTCTAAACACAATGCTAACCTCTAATGCCGGAGAAAGAGAGTTTGGTTGAAGCGCCCCAATCTATCCGCGTTGGTATTCCCAACAACTTGACCAATATGAAAGGTGAAGATCATTTCGGCACTCAAGATCTCCAAATACCACAAGCAGGATGTATGGTGTTCTTGGCCAATGTATCTGCAAAGGACAGTCAGGAGACACCCTTGGGAACAGATTGATGTGGTTCGTGAGTTTCGAGAGGTGTTTCTAGAGAACCTGTCAGGTCTACCACCTCACAGAGAGGTCGAGTTCTCGATCGAGTTAGTGCCTGGCACAACACCAGTTTCTCGAGCATCGTACCACATGGCACCTGCAGAACTAGTAGAGCTGAAGAAGCAGCTGCAGAAGCTTATTTACAAAGACTTTATCAGACCAAGTGTATCTCCTTGGGGTGCACCGATCCTCTTTGTCAAGAAAAATGATGGTTCAATGCAGCTTTGTATTGATTATCACATGTTGAACCAAGTAACGGTGAAAAACAAGTATCCTCTGCCTAGGATCGATGACTTGTTCGATCAGCTGAGGAAGGCAAAGGTATTCTCAAAGATAGACCTTCGCTCAGGGTACCATCAGTTGCAGATCATGGTGAAGGATATTTCGAAGACTACATTCAGGTTCATATATGGGCATTATGAATTTATGGTGATGTCTTTTAGACTCACGAATGTCTCGGCAGTATTTATGGACCTTATGGATCGGGTCTTTAGTTTATGGCTGGACTCCTTTGTCATTGTATTCATTGATGATATCCTCATATACTCGAAAAGCATGGAGGAGCATTGAGAGCATCTGTGAATCATATTGCAGACACTGAGAGAATATCAACTTTTTGCTAAGTTCTCGAAGTGCGAGTTTTGACTCGACAGGGTGATGTTTCTTGACCACGCGATCTCTGTGAAGGGCGTTGAGGTCGATCCAGCCATGGTAGAGGTTGTATTATCATAAGAGCAGTTGAAGACTATGACAAACATCAGAAGTTTCTTGGGATTGGTGGGTTACTACCGTTGCTTTATCCAGGACTTCTCACATATTCCTACCCCGATAACTCGACTCTTGTAGAAGGGGATAAAGTTTGATTGGTCAACCCGGTGTGAAGAAAACTTTCAGGAGCTAAAGATGAGGTTGACCACGGCCCCAGTATTGACATTGCCTTCTAGGATGGGCGGATTCGTGGTATACAACGATGCTTCAGGTACCAGACTGGGTTGTGTTCTTGTGCAGCACAAAAAGGTCATCACGTACATGTATCGGCAACTGAAGGTGCACAGAAAGAATTGTCCCACATGACTTAGAGTTAGCTGCAGTGGTCTTCGCACTGAAGATCTGACGTTATTACCTCTATGGAGAGCAATTTGAAGTTCTCTCAGATCACAACAGTATCAAGTATATATTCACCCAACGTGATCTGAATTTGAGGTAGCGTAGATGGTTAGAGTTCTTGAAGGACTGTGACTTCTCTATCACCTACCATCTCGGTAAGGCGAATGTGGTGGCAGATGCGCTCAGTAGGAGGTGATGTGACCCACAGTGAAACCGTGCAGGTTTGGGATGATTGATTGTATCGGTCAGCGCAGCAATGCAGCTGAAGGCCATACTTGCCAGCATGGGTTTTTTGGCTTGTACATAGCATGCAACCAACACCGGATGCCACATCAGATAGTAGTCAATGGCTAGTCAGTTGTTTGTGCACCACATCAGAGTGTCTAGGTTCATCGAATGGGAGCCTTGGGCACCACTTCAGCAGACCAGATTCATTGTTGGGAGCCTTGGGCACCACTTCAGCATATCAGATTCAATGAATGTGCACCTTGGTTAGCTGGGACCACTTGTGACAGTTAAAAAACAGTTATGGTTTAGACAGTCTGGTTTGTGGTTTTGTTCAACCTATAAATAAGGCCTCATGTCCATCGAATTGTATCTTATTGAAATCATTTTAATAGAATTGAACTTCAGTCTTTTGGAAGAGCGAAGTCTCTTTGGTGCCTTGTGTATTTGGTTCCCTCAATCAGGAAAATTTAGGATTGATGCTCAGCAATCATCCTTGGGCCAATTACAGTTAGTTTCAAGCTAACTGAGTTGGATTCAGCCTTGATCAAGCACTTCGTGCCTAGATCAGGTCTATCGCACATCCGGCGAATTGTGGATTCATTTAGAGCTTACATTGCAGCGAAGACGTCAAGATTGCAGTGCTAACCTTCATGCAAATGTGAGTACTTGACGCCTCTAGCTTTTTTAGAGATCTTCAAGTTCAGCACATACACTAATGCAACATACTTGCATGTGTTGTCTCTTAAGGAGGGCAATCGTTGATGACTGCCGCTCGGAAGAACTCACTCTGCTCACCGTAGAGGCCTTCCTAGTTTTGCTAAGGTGAAGGAAGGTTTTCTGGTTCAGAACGCCTCGCAGAGACGTCTTCTACCGAACTCATTATTTCTTTTGAGAAACGCACAGTCAGGGCCAACACAGGCCCAGGATCGACATCTAAGACCTTGCGCATACTGCTAGTGTGCAACTCTTTTGTGCAGTGCAGCACAGTGATCACGCACGTCTACCTCCACACGCTCGTGCAATTCTACGCAACGTCACTCAATGCATGCCTCATTCTTTGTGATGCGCACGTCGTTGCACAATAATGTGCCATATGCGTTGCACTATGCTTGATCACGCGTGCACCTCCTCCTGCGATGCACATCAATGCAACATAATGCACGCGACCTCAACCACGTGCACCACCTCCTGCGATGTGCACTCATGCCGCATACTGCGCCAGACTCTACGCCAAATCCTGCAGCACGTGCCTACTTTTGTGCAGCCTCTTGCTATGCGCCATTCACCGCACTGCATCCAGTGTGCGCATTACCAGGACTTGACTGTATTCTGCCACTGTCGCAGCAAGCACTCCTGCAGTCATATCACAGTGTATTGAGTTTGTGAACCTCCCTTAGTCTGCATTCTTTATGACCTGCCTGTGTGAGGTAGAGGATTATGTTAAGGCTGAGTGTGGCCTAATAGGCAGCAACCTCCCTTATAAAGAGCATGTGAGTAGTGTTCAACTCTACTTTATTTTGAGAGCTTGTATCCTAGCTATAGGCTAGACGAAACCCCTTCCAAACTTGTAATAGTGTAGTGACATAGTGAAGCACAATCACAAGCACACACTTCACAAGTGGCTCCACATACACGATCAAAGAAGAGAGAAGCGCTTAGAAAAATAGCTCAATAATAAGTCCAAACTTCTGCGCTAAAGGATTTTAGAGACCTCGATCAAGGTCTTCCTCCTTAAAAAATGGATCCTAAAACTATGGTCCCACTAGAGGGCATCAGGTACGGTGGCCAGCCTGATAGGACACAATTGGAACTTAGTCGAAGAATTTGTCAGATGGCAGCTGTTTATAGATGATTTTGGTCACATCCTTTGCGCTGAGATACAGGCATAGCCAGAAATCATAGATCGCATTGAGGAGCTTTAGCTTGCTGATCCAGATTTTGAGAAACTATGTGTGAGTGCCCAGAAGCCAGATGCACAATTTCGTCATGTGGAGAATGGTATAATCATGTTTAAAGACAGATGGTGGGTCCTGAAGGTACTGCAGGAGAATTTGATGACAGAAGCCCATTAGTCTCGATATTTGGTTCACCCTAGCTCCACTAAGATGTTCAAAGATCTTTAGAGGATATATTGGTAGAATGGGATGAAGCGAGACATCGTCAAATTTGTATCCTGGTGTCTCACCTGTCAGCAGGTGGAGCTCAAGCACCAGAGACCGGGTGAACTTCTATAGCCACTAGACATTCTAGAATGAAAATGGGATGATATTTTGATGGACTTTGTCGTGGGATTGCTGAGGACCCAACAATAGCACGATGCCATCTGGGTGATAGTGAACAGATTGACCAAGAGTGCCCACTTTATGCTGATCAGGATCAGTCAGAGCCTAGAGAGCTTAGCTGACCTTTATGTGGAGGAGACAGTTAGACTTCACGGGGTATCTCGATCGATAGTGTCAGATCAAGACCCCCATTTTACATCTCGATTCTGGCACCAATTGTAGAAGGCCATGGGTTCAACGTTGAAGTTCAGTAGAGTGTTCCATCCATAGACTGACGGACAGTTAGAGCATACAATACAGACACTCAAAGATATGTTAAGAGCGTGTGCGTTGGATTGGGATGGAGATTGGGACAAACATGTGAAGCATGCAGAGTTCTCGTATAACAATAGTTATCATGCCACTATCGGCATGGCCCCACATGAAACTTTGTATGGCAGACCGTACAAATCCCCCGTGTGCTGGGATGAGGTTGGAGCAAGAGCGATGGAGTCTTCAGAAGTCATCAAACACTACGTTGATCAAGTGTGTTTGATCCAGTAGAAGTTGGTCGCAACACAAAACAGACAGAAGAGCTATGTTGATCAACAACGTAGGAAGCTTAGCTTTAATGTTGGTGATCATGTATTCATACGGATCTCTCCTATGAAGAGGATCATCATATTCGGAAAGAAGGGAAAGTTGAGTCCTCAGTATGTGGGACCCTTTGAGATTCTAGAGCGTGTTGGGGAGACCACATACCGAGTGGCACTTCCTCCTCAGTTCTCGCAGATCCACAACGTCTTCCATATCTTGATGTTAAGAAAGTACGTGCCTAACCCCTCGCATGTGATTCACTATGAGGCGATTGAGGTACGTCCTGACCTGACAACAGAGGAGAGACCGGTGGAGATTGTGGACCACCAGAAGAGGGCATTGTGCAGTAGGACGATCCCATTCGTGAAAGTGCATTGGTAGCATTACGGGCTGGACGAGTGCACCTAGGAGCTCAAGGCAGACATGTGTCAACACTACCCACACTTATTCGGTGTGTTCAAATTTTGAGGACAAAATTCTTTTAAGGGTTAGGGATATAAAGTCATGCATTTTCATACTTAGTCAATTTAATTTTTTTGGAAAATTTGGTTAAGTATAGGGAAAATTGATGGATATCCCATATTAGGAAAGGGATAATGGAGTTTGGGCTTGGCCTAGATCCAATCGACAAAGTCGATATGAGCCAACAAAAAGGTACTAAGGAGTTTATTTTTTGACCTTTAAATTCAAGCAAAATTCAAGTTAAAATCAGGTAAATTTCAAAAATGGGATTTAAAATAGATGTCGTTGGATGTGCCTCAGAATCTTGAGTCTAACAATATTTTATTTGTCCCAATCCGAGCTACGATTGGCCCAAAAATCAATTTTCAAAGAAAAGGATCACCTCGACGTGCCAGGGTTCGGATATGGATTGGATTGGATCTGAATCCATGTGATCCAAATTAATATGGATCTAGACTTAGTCCAAGATCCATGTTAATTAGAAATTGACCCCAGTCCAGGATCCAACTGGATTTTTTAATAAAGACTTGGATCTCGAATTCAGATCTGGATTCAAATCTAGATCCAATGTTGATATAGCTTTAAATTCAAAATTTTAGGTTAAAAATAAAGTAAATGTAAAGTAGAAAGACTTTTAGAGGGATAAGGCAACCTCTGAAAGCTTCTGGATAATTATTTATTAATAAATAATTAATAAAACATTAAATTATCATTAAATAAATATCAATTCTAGATTTCAAAACTTACCTTTTGGCTAGAATCTACCTTGACCTTAAAGTAAGGAGAGAAAAAGGTAAGTCATGGTAAAAGAGTAGGGAAAAGATTTGAAGTTTGAAAATTTACCAAAAAAGAAGGAAGGTTAGAGTGAAAATGGGGAAAGTAGAAAAAGGTAGAGATAGAGTGTAAACTCTATCTCCAGACCCTAAAGAGAGAAACCCTTGAGGGCCTCTCATATTTTAAAGAAAATAGAGAGAGAGAGAGAGAGAGAGAGAGAGAGAGAGAGAGAGAGAGAGAGAGAGAGAGAGAGAGAGAGAAGAGGAAGAAGACCTCTTCCTCTCCATGAAAGCAAAGCATTTTTTGGTTCTCTCCAAATCTCGAAAAATGTATGAGGTTTCTCTTTCATTTCATCTAGGAAAAAAAAGCCCTAAATTCTATTTAGGTGATATTTTTTGAGAGGATAACAAATCTGATCTGTTTCTCATTGCTCAAATAAGAAAAAAAATGCATATGTATATTGATCTTGTTTATTCTAGATTTATGCTCTAATTTTTGTAAACTATTATGTGTGATTTTGGATTTTTGACCCATGTGCATATAGATACACGAAAGACATGCATTTGAGTCATAAACAGGAGAGTACACGTATGTGAACACATACACAAAGGTACTTGTACCTGGACAAATCTGTTCAGCGAATTGTCGACCCTATATGGACCGATTCGATCCATTCCAATCCTAGATAGATCGAAACAATTGGGGACTGATCAAAACCCCAATACATGCTGTCCATTTTGGATAGATCTGTCCACCGCGAAGGTGGACTGGATCTGGTAAGATCTAAAGAAATATTATATGCTGGAAAAAAAAACTCTGATTTTATTTGTGTGCTCTGTGGTTCGGGACAAATCGAACAGTCAGGACAGATGAGACAAACCTGTCCCAGTGTACCTATCGTCAAGTCCGAATAGATTTGTCCACTGTCGGAGTGGACAAATCTGGACATACTTGGGTGGTTGAGTTGTCTTTCTCGGACAGACAGGATGGACATGACAGATCTATCCCAGTACACCTGTCGATAGGTCTGGACGGATTTGTCCCCTGCAGGGGTGGACAGATCTGTATAGGTCTGTCATGAGAAAAAATTTCGACTCTAATCCCAAATCTCTTGTTTATACATATAAATTTGTAGGATAGGATAGTCCTTTGTCCAGTCCTAGACAACGGTCCAGTATAGGGCTGGACAACTATTCTTAAGAAAGAAGAAGATTTTGGGTATATATATAGGTTTACATGCATATGGATTTACATATATACATACATATATTAGTATATATATATACATATATATAGATGTGATAGCATGTGGCACTCCAGTAGATTGTCGGTCGGGGCCAGCTTGCTACCAGAAAAAAAAAAGGAGAATGTGTAATATGGACAGTCGGCTAGACAGGTAGCCACCCGTCAAGGTTGGCTACCAAGTCCAACCGATTCTGTTGGACAGGTGGCCACCTACCTAACTGTTCTATTCATAAATGCAGAATTTTACTTCACCCATAGTTACATTGCAGCATTTTCATCTAACTGCATGTTTTCATCTGAGTATAAGTTTACATATGAATGCAGCATTTTTACCTAACTGCATGTTTTCATCTGAGTATAAGTTTACATATGAATGCAACGTTTTTATCTAACTGCATGTTTTCATCTGAGTATAAGTTTACATATGAATGCAGCATTTTCACCTAACTGCATGTTTTCATGTGAATGCCAAGTTTACATATGAATGCAAAATTTCACTTAATTGTATGTTTTCATATGAATACAAGTTTACATATGAATGCAGAATTTCACTTAACCGTATGTTTTCGTCTGAATACAAAGTTTACTTGTGAATGCAGAAGTTCACTTGACTGCATAGTTCTTATGAATAAAATGTTTACATATGAATGTAGAATGGTACATGACATGCAGAATTTCACATAAGCGTGGAATTACATAGGAAGGAAAAATTATTTACATAGTTGCTCGTGTTATGCTTATGTTGAAATTTTAATGTATGATTGACCATTCGAAGCCTTTATCATATAGCAAAGACATGTAGAACTTGACAGTGGTATACTTTCTCATGTGCATATTGGTATGCGTGTTTGCATAGTGAGTTGAGATAACTCTTAGTGGTTGCATATGTGACATCCTGGTTATGATTTTTGTGCTTGAATACGTACAATGATCAAACGTGGATCATCAAAGGTTATAAGAGCCTTGAGTAGAGCTGCTTCTTACTAATTGTCTATATGCATAAAAAAAAAATATCCATTGACTTAATGGCTTATGATAAATTACATTGTTGTATAGGGAAGTAGACCATGGTACCGCGATGAGCTCTCGCATGTTGGCTTGCAAAACAAATGTTTAGTTTTTCATGCTGAATTGCAAAACAAAGAAATGAAATAATTCATAACCTTAAATGGAAAGATAAACATGAAAATTGTGTAATTAATGCTTTCTTGGATGTTTCTTCTTTTGTGTGAGAGTCCTGAACTACGATTTTGGAGAACCATGAGGATACAACAACTCTATGTGCGTTTGTGTCCCTAAACCCAACTAGGTGGTTCACATCCCAGCCACAGTTTTAAGGAGATTCTACTACTTTGCCTGGGGGTGGTGTGTAGAACATAGTTGTTGTTATTGGTATACCAAGAAAGTGGCATTAGTGGATGCTGATTTTTCTAATGTATCGATATTAGATGTTGAATTCTAATGTTCCGATAAAGGGTGTTGAATCCTGAAGTCGGTCGAGGGTCAAGTGGGAAAGCCAATATGAAAATACAACTGTGTGATAAATGACAACTGAAGATTCAACTTGAACTCAAGAATTTTGTACCCGTTTTGAGTATCTACGGGTTATGCTAATAAAAAAAAGAAACACAAAAAGATGTGCATTAATAGGGACATACATGTAAGAAGAGAATCATGATAATAACTTAATAAGTTATCCATGCATGTGCATTGAATCCATGCAATTTACTGTTTCACATTAGATTATGCATATATGTTGCTTTTTGGAATATGGTATGTCTTGTTTTATAACTGCTAATTTTTAGAATACATAAATGATGTACTGAAGCATGAAATAGTTGTATGTTTTCTTTAAAAATATTGCTTGAATCTAATTTAGGTTCTTTCTACTTATTTGAATTGATAAAAGAATTCATATGCAGGATTTCATATTTTGACACCCTATTTCTAGTGTTGTTTCACAGTCTCGGAGACCTAGTGATGAGACTTGCTACTTCGGAGAGATTACGGGGACTACACGACTGTTGGACAATGTTTTGTTTGGACAAAGGGCTTTACTTTTTGGGACACATTGTTTTTTTATTATTGTTATTCATGTTCTTAGCCTTTAGACCTTATGAAATTGTTTGAATAAAAATGCTTTGTTTTTAGAGATGGTAGTGCACGATCCTTTGTGGTTTTGGTGTAGTTACGACGGTAAAGGACCTCGTGTTTCTGGAAATATTCTGCAGCGTTTTAAAAAAAAAAATCGCCACTTTTAACGGGCATGAGTTGGCATTGTTACAATTACATGGCACCAGTCGGTTGGGCCGTACACTTTATAAGTGTTTGGCCCCAAACTCTGAATATACCCCCGTTCAAAATTTAGGCACTGTTGGTTATTTCTAGTGCAATGCTGTAATGGCACTGTTCTTAGGGACTATTTGCTGCTTATGATAATTTTCACTATTATATTGCTACATGGGGTTGCTGGTGATAACAACAATGCCCAGAGTGATGAACCATGATGATGATTATGAGCATGATGGTCGATGATATGTTATTGATGATGATGATGCACTTAAAGTTGATGGAGAATGATGATATGGAGTAATAAACATGGTGGTAAGATACCGGCTATAACTGACCCGATTCGATAGGACTTGAGTTGTGGAAACTGAGAGTACTGTTGATGGGAGTGACAGGCTTATGAAGTTTTTTATCAGTGGAGGTTTGCACTAGGGTCAGCTGGGTTCACACCCATCCTAATCATGGCCGATGAGAACTGGCTTTTCCCTTAGCATCAACCAAAGAAAAAAACACATTGCAACAAGATTAGGAGAAGTCTCTCACTAACGCCTTCTTTGTTTCTTTTAGGGGCCGCATGGACATGCCAGGCAGTGTTTGTCCAGGACCAGTAAGTCACACCCTTAGTGGTGTGACTCAGGTTCCACCATGCCCGGTTGAAAACAAACTGTTGGGCCTCTGTCCTGTCTGGGATGCGACAGCACCCGGTCTGTCCCCACTCGCGTGTGTCCCACGATTCAAACACACCCGCATGGGTGGAAAACGTCTCTCTCCAGCGAAAGACACTGAGTGGGGGAGTGGGAAGGGTGGGGCAGGGAGCGACAGTGCGTTCATAGGAAAGTTATTGAAACATGTGAAAGCCTGTGGGCCCTGCTGTTGCTTTCCTGCGGGGGTGGTTCATTTCAGCACCTGCAGGAAAGAGTATTTTCATACGAAAGGGGCCCATTTCGTATGAAAGGGAGCTGAACAAGCCCCTCATAAAGGTCCACATGCATAACAAAAGTACTGGAAACTGCAGATCAGAACATTCAATGACTAGAGCGAATGGAAAATGTTGCTTCAACCTGCTTAGCTATATCGTTTGAACATTTATGTTGAAGACAACATTTGGTAGGCCCCAATTTTGCAATAGATGCCATCAAAGTGGAAATATGTTTGCACACGAAAGAACATCTTAACAATGTTATACAAGGTTGATAAGGTTAGCTAACAAAATCAAACAAAGAAAATTGAATCATTACAAGAAAAATGTAGGGAAAAACCTTGTTCTAAATAGATGTGAAAAACTAATTGAGAACTCTTTAATAATAAAATAACATAGAAGGAAAGCTGATCAAGAATGCTTTAAAAAGGTCTTCTTTGCTTCATCACCTTTCTCTAACTCAACCAGCTCGAAGCAACTTCCCGGAAAAATTGTGTGGGCTACAGAGCACCTATGGTGTGAATGGAGCAAAAACCACCACTGCATTGTGTCCGCCGAAGCCAAATGAGTTTGAGATAGCTGCCATTAAGACCATTTTGTACAAAGATAAGTCAATGATGCTATACACAGCATGTGCACTCACAGCAGCACAGCCATGCACTCATGTATCTTTACTGTAAGAAACAGGACTCCCATGTTTTCCAATCCACATATAGATAACCAGACAGACAAAGAACTGACTTCATTTTCTCACATCACAAAACTCTTTTTAGTAAGAAAAACAAAGTTCTCTTGTTGTTGCCTCCTCAGTGCACATGTTGCCTGCTAATTTTTTAATTTCTCCTACAGCACTCATAATTTGAAATATTCAAGTATAATGTGGACCTGAATTTGTTTCACACAATGGACTTACACAAGGAAAAAAATGGGCATAATAGATAGTTGCACCAACAACTGGAGAGCCATTATGGCGTGTAACAATATTCATAAGTTCAACAAGCTTGTCTTGCATGGATAACATGCTATGAATCAAATGTAGCTTTTTTACTGTTTAGCCTTTTTAGGCATATGTTGCCTTTCATAAAGGCCCAGGAAGAAGCCAGCTCTCAAAGTTAATGCACAATGGAGTATTTGAAAAACAAAACCAATGGAATCTTTGATGTGAAGAAAGAGTGGTATACTGATGCCAAAGGGCCATTCTTAGCTCCCTGTATCTTTTTCCCTTTTTCTTTTAGAAATTCAAGGTCGCCTGGAAAAATCATGTTTCATACTCTAGAGGAAAACTGCTTTCAAATGCAGGGCTTTCCTAGTCAATCGAGAAAATGTTGCATGGGCATATTGTTGTAGCAAAGACATGCCCATGATATGCAGATGTAGGACTCAGAGCCAGAAGCTGACAAGTTTAACAAGCAAACAATTAGGAAATAAAGAAAGCATTAATTAATGCATACCAACATGGACGTCATGCTTCTTCTTAGTGTTGGGTACTGTATCAATTGTAACATCAGGTTCCAAGTTCTGCAAAATTCAAGTCAAGGAATATTAGAAGCAAATAAAGGTCAGAAAGAGATCTAGCACTAACCAAGAAAAAGAAAGTCAAGAAGCAATACATCTTGATTAAGAGTGGGGTGCAACCATCCAGTAGTGATAGCCTTGATGGTTGCTATGGCTTCTAATCCACCCGCAGCCCCAAGACCATGGCCAATCACAGACTGAAATAAAATACGTTAGTGGCATTGAACTTCAAAATATGACCAAGCAAAACTCTTCATTCTCATTCTCTCTTGTGGGTATAGTCAAATCATTATTTTCTATTATTAATACGTTTAAGGCACCATTAAATGCTATGTTCAGAAGTGGTGCCACCCTCTACGAGGCTTTGTAGAACTGCAGATAATATTTTGGGAAGTCCTGAATCCTGTTTCTATTTGTGGAAAACAGACTCGGGTCAAGATCATACTTTTGTTCCATTCATCTTTAGTTCAGAGGTATCCTTGAAAACCTTCTTGATGGCATTAACCTCTGCCAGATCTCCTGCAAGTGTTGAGGTTGCATGAGCATTTATGTAGTTCACCTGCATATTTCATGATGAAGAAAAGCCTTGCTTCACAATCTAAAGATTTTCATGAGAAACAAAAATGTAAAATTAACCATCAGTAGCAAATGATAGAGAAAGTGCTCTCTCTCTCTCTCTCACACACACACATCTATATATACATACACAGACATATATATATTGCTAGTATTTCAGGTAAAACGGTACAGGTAACTGAAGTTCATCTCAAACATGCAAGTGCAACCTAATAAGCCTCATATGGATGACTAACATTTCTCACCTCTTCTGGTGAAACTCCTGCATCTTCTAAACTCTTTATTATACAGGATGAAACGCCAAGTCCATCAGAACGAGGATCTGTCATGTGATGTGCATCACAAGTAATGGCACCACCAAGGTACTCTGCGATAATGTTTGCTCCTCTTTTTGTTGCATGCTCCAAGCTTTCCATTATCTTTTAAGAATTAAGATGATCCAAAAAGAAAGATAAGGAATTTTGAAGAAATTAAAAAGTAAGAATCGAGGATGTTCTGATAATGGCCAAACTACCTAGAAAGCGCCAACTATGCAAAGAAATGGCTTACCAGCACACCAGAACCTTCCCCCATGACAAAACCATCTCGGTCTTTATCCCATGGTCTCGAGGCTTTCTTCGGCTCATCATTTCTCTGAGAAAGTGCCCTGCATGCAATAAAACCACCAACACCAGTGGCCATAATTGCAGCCTCTGTCCCACCAGCAACCATGATATCTGCTTCACCTCTCCTAATATGGTTAGCAGCAGCATAAAAGCAGTAGTTTGCAGTTGCACATGCTGTAGAAATTGAGTAATTTGGTCCCATTAACCCTTGATCTATTGCTAA
The DNA here is from genome assembly GCF_984573655.1 of Nuphar pumila. Lineage (NCBI taxonomy): Eukaryota > Viridiplantae > Streptophyta > Magnoliopsida > Nymphaeales > Nymphaeaceae > Nuphar > Nuphar pumila. The sequence continues at coordinate 116,955,977 of NC_143251.1, read as the reverse complement.
AAGTGCAGAGCCCATGTTGGTGATTGTGTAGGGAATGAAGAATGGAGTAATTTTCTTGTAGCCCTTCAAAACAAGGTTTTCAACTCCACTGCTGAAGACAGTCAATCCGCCCATACCTGATCCCACCAATACTCCAATTCTAGTTTTGTCAAACTGCAAAAACAGACAATCTGTGTTTTACATATGTTGCAAAAAAGTATGATTTTTTCCTGTACATGACACAGGTGAAACATTCATGCTCCCCATATTTCATTTAGCTGATATGATGTTTAGACACTTCCAGACAGGTAGATTTAAGCAAACGCCACAGTAAAACACTTGATGAGAATCTTAGAGAAAAATACATAAACAGCTCCACAGAAAGGACTGAAGTTAACACCAGTATAAAGATTCTGAGCAGTTTATGCATAAAGTAATTTTAAGGCAATCACTTTCATTTTCAGCTTCTTTTTTACAGGTATATAGTAATTATTTTAAGGCAATCTCTTTCACTTTCAGCTTCTTTTTTTACATTAGATAAAAGGTCAGTTCATGTTTTGGTGGAATAGGAACCGTTACTAGGCTTCCCCAGTTCCCCATTCTAAACTACAAGACTGCTAAAAGAGTAAACCAACCAGCTGCAATTGATTAACTTCCAATGATGACTATTCACGTGTCTGCAGTAATAGCATCTAAACATAACTGAAGATCGCCATCGTGAGGATGTGTTTTAGTTTCTCCTTATTTACCAGGTCAAGATTCACAGTCAACTTACATTTTTTAGGTTTTCCGGTCCAAGGTCTGCATTTTCAAGAGCACTTTTACCAGCAACAAAACAGTACCTCCAACAGTCATCAAGTCGCCGATCATTCTTTCCATCAATATATCCTTCAGAGGAGAAGCCACGGATCTGGCCCGCAAACCGAACAGTGTATGAGGATGCATCAAATCTATCAATCAGGCTAATTCCACTTTCTCCTTCTAGGAGTTTATCATAAAATACATCAACATCATTTCCAAAGACAGAAACAAGGCCCATCCCTGTTATGACTATCCGATCCTTGGGGTCTTTCTCACGTTTGGGAGCTGTAACAGTTGGGGAAGCCATGGCTTTAACAGCCCTGGATTTTGGAGCTGATGACAAACCAAAACAACAATCAAGTGTTGGAAACAGAGGAAATGGTTGCCAAAATAAACTACAATTAACAGAATAATTGAAATGATCAGGGGGATACACAACGGTAAAAATCCTCAGCAATAGCATGGCTTAAACAAGATAGTGGTGAGAGCACCAAGAAATGAACAAATTCAAAGTGATGGGAATTATGAAAGTAAACACTAACAAGAAACATGATGGCAATAATCATAATTCATAAGCATTTATATGTTTATAAAACCTAATCTTGGTAACTATCGAAAATGAAACCATGCTGACTGGTGAAAGCACCAAGAATGAATAAACTTCAGAGAGGTAGTAATTATGGGAACAGTAACAGTAAGAAACATGGTGGCAGTGATCATAACCATACATATGTTTATTGAACCTGATCCTTTTAAGTGCTATGCATTCAATAAACTTTGAATCGATAGGAATTGTGGAAACAATGGTGATAAGAAACATGATGGTAATGATCATAAACATACATATGTTTATTAAACCTGATCTTTTTAAGCGTTATATATTCAAATAATTATAGATAAACATTTATTGTTTCGTGTGCCTTTAATCTTTATCTTAGTTATTGACAAACATTGATCCCCCTCCACATGTGTAAACCAAGGTTGCCAAACTAGGAAGCGAAAGCGGGAAACGATACGGGAAGCGGAAGCGAGGCATTTTAAAATTTATACGAAGCGGGAAACGAAGTTTTAATTTAAAAGTGAAATATGAATAAAAAATGAAGCAATATAGAATCAAACAAGAAACAAATAAAAACTAAAATAAAATTGATCATTCTTATATTTCATGATTTTTCTGTAAAAGAGTTAAATTTTTGTTAAAATCTAACAATGATGGTTACCAATTTAAAGAAAGTACATGGAAAGTGAGTGAAAGCGTGAGAAAAAATACATGAAAAAGAGGAAAAGAAACGTGAGAAAAGTATATAGTATGCATAGACCATGTGTATGAGAAGCATAGAAGAAGCGTGGGGGAATCAAGCTTCCCATGAAGTTTCGGAAGCGAGGAGTATCGCGCTTCCGAAGCGAGTTTCCGGGAAGCGAGCTTCCCACCTACCTAAGAAGCTTCCGGTAACTCTGGTGTAAACCTCATTAACTTTGCATATATGCCTCTCTTCCGCATATGAGCAGCATTGATCTTGCAGTTTTTCATTTGATCCATTTTCCTCCATTTGCCATTGTATCCTAAGTTGATGAAATTTTTTAATTTCAATACTACAATCTTAAATTGTGATATCTTCATAAGATTTCCTTGTTGTTGAGATAAAAAAAAAAACTAAATCTCTGAATAAGAAACTGATCAATAAACTTTTTCATTTTTCTAACTATTGAATCCCATTAATGTTCTTTTATTTAGGTACAGTTTTAAAATTTGCATATGTCAAATTTTAAACTTGACGCATCCCTTACTTGGATTTTGTCTAATCCTAATCAATTTTTTTATCTATCAAATCGACCATTCCTGAATCAAACCCACCCAATTTTCCTCCTATAATTTTTCTCCAATATTTTTTTTCATTGCTTGCATCCTGAATTTTTTCATTCAATTGCATTGTAAGAATACAGCTTTGCTCTCCACGTGCAGCTATATTCTGATCACAAAGACTTCCAATCAGACTTCCTTGACTGCTTGCTGCTTAGCTGAATTCATCAACTCTCTTGATATTATAAGTTACATCATGTAACAGAAAAGTTCACGAGCTCTCCCTTGATGGACCACCTTGCTTAATGTCACCCCTGACACCCATCTTCTTTCATGTCAAGCTTCTTGACATAAAAAAGTAAGTGAATACATAAAGGAAGAAAGCCCCACCCATAAAGACTTACATATGTAAGGCTTCACGAATTTCTTGACATGGAAGAAACAATTTATTCAACATAATCTATTATGATCTTTTGACATACATAAACTATGCTCCCAGACAAAGTAATGTAACTTTGTTGAAAAAAACAGTCATTAAACAACTTTAAAGATGTAGAATTATTTTCCAATGGGATGAAAAAATCTAGAAGAAGAAAGAGGGGGAAGTAATAGTGCCACCCTTATCCACCTTTGGGATGGAGACCTCATTGGAGATTAAGTAGTCCCAGTTGTCTAACTTCATTGAGCTGTTGCTATGAACAGAATGGAGCATCCCATAGATATTTTTGAAGATGGAAGTGCATATCTTTTTGGTATAAAAAACAATGAGTAGCCTAGGAAATGTTTAGTGTTGGAAAATAATCATAAAAGACTGCGAGATTGGACCTGTTGCCAAATGCAACTGTTTTTCCTGATAAACAAACTTGCAAAATTGTTAAATGTGAATGCCATTGCATTCACAAAAGAGTGCACATTGATGGTTGGATACAGGCTTGAACAACTACTTCCACACACTATTTCTTAGCTTAAAAAATAGCAAAAGAATGTCATTTAATTAAAGAATGAAATCAATGATTAGCTATGGCTCATACTATGTTAGAATACACAGTCTGATAGAGCAAGAACCTTGGGAATTATAAGAACAGTCTAATCTTTGGGATTTGTGTCCAGCCAGTTGGGAGCACAACCTAAGCCATATATTCATTTCTTAACCATGGATTCAAGGAGAGTTAGACAATTAGCCGAGACTCTCACAAACAACTCAAGGGCTTGGCTTGTGCAATGGTTCCTTTAACCTTGTCCACGGAGCTCAAAGTCAGTCTCAACTCTCAAGCTTGCTTAGTAATGAGTTCATACAGGCTTGGATCAGCTTGTGTGTGTGTGTGTGCATATGCATGCATGTGAGCACGTATATTGTACTCTTTTGTACAACCTTAGGATAACAGAAACAGGAAATTTTGTCCATATGGTAATACCACTTGTTTTTATATCTCAGAGGTCATGGTATTCTGATCCAACTCCACTCTATAACAAGAAGAAAGAACATAAAAACAAAAACAAGGTTTCCCAGAGCAACCAGGTTGATCTCTGGCTTTGCTAAAGCTCAGGCCAAGAATGATTCTGATGTAGCCGCATCAAAGTGAGCTTGAATAGTTCTCATTCAAGCTTGATCTGCTGTATAAACAGAAATCCTCCTATAGGAAGAATGCCTCTCAGATGTTGCAAAAGCTTGTCAGATAAACAAAAAGCCTTGCAAACGTTTTATTATCCATCCCACTAGTAAAAGCTCTCTAGGATTTAAATTGCTTCCCAGATTATCAGATGTTGCAAAATGAGATTTTATAACACCTGATTTTATCATATACTATTAGGAAGAATGCCTCTCAAAATGGAGGGGTACAAATAAAATAGGAAGTTAATAAGTGTTCTTAAAATGTAGAAAAAAAAAAACTTTACTGTCTAAACTTGTATTTAGCTAAGTCAAAATTGATGTAATTGTTTGAGTTTCCATAAAAAGGGCTTTTATGGTGAAAAGCTCAAAAGAATAAATGGAAGAATCCGATTATTTCTTATTTCCCCTTAAAATCTCCCTCTCTATCGTGTGTGCTACATCCTAAAATCACAATTGATGTCACTTATATAACTTTATTATACAAGTGAATTTTGCAGCAAACTGCCCCTGCATCAACTTTAGTATTTCTTAGATAAAACAGACTTTGATATTTATATAATTGTATGTCGAATAACCAACATATCTGAATTTAGATGCATGCTTTTCACAATGAAACAATTGGAAGCAACAAGCAAATATGATCTCAGATACTTAACATTTTACAGCAAATATGTAGACTCAGGGACACACTATCCTCAAAGAATCTACTCTAACAAAGGGATTGGATCTGGACCTGCAAACCAAACTCAAATTGCAGTAATTTTGGTCACTAACTAGAACTGAAAAGTACCCATCGTGATAGTTACTTGGTAACTGAAAAGGGGCAGCCACTGACATCCAAACAGTAAGCAGTCTGATGAGATAAATAGACCAAGTCATTCTTGCATAACTCAACTGCATATAACTTTAAAGATTTAGGGTACAACTCACTGTCCATGAGGGAACCCAAACATTTTAACTTCCGATGTTGGTATCCCCACAGAGATGAAGACTAACCATGCACTATGCCCTCAACAACTCCACATATATGTACTACAGAAGGTAAAATACGCCAGGCTTTAATCTTCAACAGTGCATTCAGCTTGAACTTCATTTTTCCAGTAGCATTTACAGACAAAATTGTATATCTTTTTCTTTCTTTTTCTTTTGGAAGAATATCTACAAATCTATATACCTTTCTCACAAACCCATGCCATTATCACTGTATATGTGATAATATAGTCCACAGTAATCCATTAGCGATATCATCAATTTCCTTTCTCAATCTAGGTAAGATTTGATTACTTCCTTGAGCTGCCAATTATTACAGTAATGTAGTGGAGTTCCAAGATAAATATGGAGCATCGTAACTAAAATGGGATGATGCACCATGATAATCAAAAGCTAACACTTGATCTTAGCGAAAAAGCTGAGAAGGTATAATCAAAAGCTAACACCATAAACATACATCAACAGTGGAGAATTATATATGCATAAACAGCATAAATATGCAACACTGAACTAGATAAAAGGAACATATGGGCAGTGAACAACTTCCTACCTTGAGAGAGATAGAGAGAGAAATAAAAAGCAGCAATCCTGAAAAATCTACAATATGTGCAACCAAAGACAATAGAAATTTAGCAGTTGAAACAGCAACAACAACTATTCTGAACTAGTGCAACTTGAAAAAGGAGGACCGGTTGTTGAGTGCAATCGTTGATTAGTGTTGATGAGCAGTTTGCACAGGATGGCAAAGTCAGGTGATTCCCACAGTAAGTTTTGTTAGTTTTTGTTTTTCCTTCCATAAATTATAACAGCATTTCTTAACACCATTATTATCATATTTTCTTCTGTGACTTTACATCAACCCTCACAAAGTTTCATTGTAAACTGTGACAAGAGTTAGACGTGGATACTTGTTAAGTTGTACATGTATATATAGCTATATATATATATAATGTATTTTCATACATATATATATATATATATTTTTGGTTCATATTGTACATATATACATATATATATATATATATATATATATATTCATACATATGTATATATTTTATTTATAAATGATGTAATAGGTAAATACCCATTAGGGGTATTTTGGTCATTTCACTTCTTGTAATAGGCTGTGCCCATTAGGGGCAAACTAGTACTTTATTTTATTCTTTTCTTTTTATCTTTTTCTAATTTTATAGGGACTATTTGGTCAAATACCAAATATAGTTGTTAGGTTTTTTTTTACTAATCAACATAAAGTTGAATAGTCAATAGAGCTGTTAGAACAGTCCAACAGCTCTATTGAGGTCTCCCTCTCTCTTGTATGTGTATAAATAGGGGCTTTTATCCCCTTTCACTTTCCAATGCTTCTCTTAAACATTTATGCTCAATAAAGATAAATAGTTTTATGTTTTGTGTTTTTTTATTTAGTTCTTTAATGTTTTATATGCACTTAGTACTTTTATTGTTGCCCTTTGTTGGTTATTGTATTGTCGCATAGTGGACTTGTGCTTGTGCACATTGTGATTGTGATCTTGTAAGCCTTTAGTGGCATTGGTTTGTGCTTGTGCACTTTTGTGATTGTGATGTTGTAAGCCCTTAGTGGCATTGTTTTTGCATTTTTCGCTATTTCTTTACAATACTTTGCATGATTGTGTTGAAGACAAATTCGTTTATTATTATTAACTTTCGAGGAGTTCATTCAAGAGTTGTTCAAAGTCAAACTGATGCTCAACAGAAAATAAGGACTTTGGTTTCCATTACGTCACAAGGACAAGTTATTTAAGCCCCTGTGTCAAGGTGACATGATATGACACATGGACATGCCACTTGATATGTCATAACAAGTTCCACATTATGTTATGTTATTTTAATTTGTAATAATAGTGTGAATAGTAAATACATTATTCTATGTTAAAACAGCAAAAATATATTTTTATCAATTAAAAAATGTGTCTTCCTGTCCTTGTTTCCAAAAAAAATTGCATATATTCATATCCATATAGAGTTATGCACGTGTCCATAGTGAGATTTACAACATTTGTGGACCACTCGGATAAATGCGGTAGGTTAATCTATATCATTATAGGCTTAGAACCTCAAAGTTCTTGGAATAATCTGAAAACAATTGTCTGGTCTCGAAGGGTCTCAAATTTTTCTTACCAGTAAAAAATGGGACATGTTGGTGCATGATGCCATATAATGCAGCCAGAAACTTCCCTGACAATAGCTACTATGTTGTAAGTTGAATACGTTGCATCCATGTTTCCCTAATTACAAAATGATGCAATAATCAATAATGTTGCAACAATTTCAACATGCAACTTTATCCACATGCACCAAATAATACCTGATTCAGGCTTCAGCAGTTCTGATGGAAGGAACATCAAGAACAACCCACAGCTCAAACACAAAACATCCACCTATAAGGCATCACGAGAAGGAACCAAGAAACAGCCTATTGGAGATGGTAAGACAGGATCTTGTTGTGGAGCAAATTTGACAAATATGTGTATGAAAAAGGATCATGGCATGTTGCAAACAACACATTCATGGCCTCATCAATGGGGTTCCAAGGAAACTACTCTCTACCATGTGGAGATTATGTGACCTTCATTAGTCAAGGAAGGCCCATAAAGAAGGCTAAACAAGGATGATCGCGATGGGACAATTGCAGTATCAATATGAAAGCAGGGGGGGGGAGAATTGTAGTGAATTCTAACTTGGGAAGGTGATACCCTGTCACCACTATTGGATGTACTCAACATCAAAATTGTTCATTCTTGGATGTTTAATGAGAGAAAAAAGCTGTACTTCATTTGAAGAACAATATCACTACCTTATCCCTCTGCCTTCATTCTTGCAAATCACTTGCCTCACCAATTCAGTGTGATTGTCCTCCACAATAAAATACCTTCCTTGCCCAGGCTTTACCATGGTTTCATTTTATATTAGAACCTCCAGTCCAGTTGGGCCCAAAGTACCTAGAACCTCTAAATTGAGCCCCTCTCATCCAACCCCTTGTCCTCTTTGTAACTGTTATAATATGGCATTTGTCCCCTGCCAGCACCTACTCATCCAACTCTTGAAATAAGTACCTTCTTGGACCGAAATTGGTGCCCTTCGCATGTGATTCTATTTGGAGCATTAGAGCCTCTGATGGAGATAGAACTAATAATTGATTCTACACTTTCTGAGGAACCACATAATACTCAAATCTGCTTCCAGGAAGCCAATGCATTCTATATAACATCTGTTGTAATATCTCACCAAGGTCTGTTCTTTGATTGCCCTGCCCAGCAAGTTTTTGTCCTATATTTTCCAAGCTGTTACCTAGTATCAGCTAATCCCTTGAAACATTCCTTGTGAGATGAAGTGCTTCAGATTCAATCTGTAATTTGTGAATTTCCATCCTTGACGACACTTCAAAAGAATGCCAATAGTTTTGTATTCACGAATTGCGCTTCCCCATTGAACGATTTGCTATACCACTCATGATCAGCTTAAATTGGGTACTGGGATTCATTGGTCAGGACTTCCAACTTTGATTTTTACATGTAGTGGCAGGACTCTCTGTTTTACTTTATTACTTTCTGCTGATGAAATCGAAATCACAAAACATGTTATTTGGGTTCCTTCGATGAGGGGAAAATAAACATAATTTATTTATTTTTCTTGAGAAAATCTTTGTGAAATATTGGCAATACAAACTTAAAAATATAGGAAAACATATAAAATACAAATATATATATATGATAAATTTAAAACATTTACTATCATGATAGATTGTGATATTTTAAAATTAGCTGAATTTTAAAAATTGTGTTCTGTTTGGTATTTTATCAACTTTTAAAAAATACTGTGATAAAATTCAGATACTTCTAAAAATTTTACCAATATTTGTGACTATGGATGAAATGAGTTTAGGAATGTTTGTGAACAAGTTTTTTATTCCCCATGGTCCTCTCAATATTTTGTGCTGTTTCCTTTTGTCGTCTATTTTGTTCCCTTTGTAATCTATAGTTTTCTTTTGGGGTGACTTTTTGTCACCCATTTTAATGAAAGCTTTTCAAAGATAAACAGAATAAAAGATTAGCCTTTTGCTTTTCATTTAAATGAGATTTTCCTTCAGTTTTTATTTCTCTTTTTCTGTGAAAAAGTAGACTATTTCATTCTTTCATCTTCAAGAAAAGAATGTTTACTTTTTTTTTCCTAAACTATTTCATTAAAATTTGGCGTTGGCAGGCTCCTGTGCATGATTTAGTAGACAAGCAAATTTTATCTCTCCCCAAAGTATAGCATATTATCAGCTTAAAAACAGTTTTCTTTCACCAAATACTTGTTCCATGCGAAAAGCATACAATCTGATGTGAAAAAAGAGGAAATGCAGAGCATGCAACATTAGTCATACATATTCAAAAGTAACAAATGGAAGTGCGAAGAGGTTAAAAAAGATAGACAAAATAAATCATGTGGAACTTTGTTGAATTTATAAAACAATAAATTGTCTCGTTCAAAAAATAAATCCAATAAATTGGAATTACGTGAGAAGTCAGAGATTCACGTTCTCCCGGGATCTTCTAAAACTAAAGTCGAATGCAGATGGCCTCGGAGATAACAATTATAAATATATAAGCATAAACTCATCTAAACCACCCAAACCAGGACGCTCTTCAAACAAAAACGAGCAAATCTTCTCTCTACAACGTCAACAACCAACATATCCAAATGAAAGAGAAGGATTTACTCTCCAAAGCAGTACTGTTAATTACTTTCCAAGAAAGCAAAGGTAGTACTTTCACTTGCTAGCATGCTGGGTGATCCGAATCAAAAGACAGATCCCGAGTCAGATTGATCCTAAAGATCTAAATTTTCATATTGATCTAGTGACATATATCCAAATGCAGATCTCGGACTAAAAAATGACGTGCTTCTGAAAGATGGTGCTTCAATTTTGGGATCCAAAATCAAAGAAAAAACCGAAATGATTCGCTTTTTGAAAGATGGTGCTTCAATTTTGGGATCACGCTAGGGACCACATATCCAAAATCAAAGAAAAAACAGAAATGATTCGCTTTCTCAAAGATGGTGTCTCGGATTTCCATTCCATCACCTCACAGAAGCACATCACTGTTTCTTACATGCTCAAAAGAGACCAGCCTTTCCTTGAGAATAGATCAGACACTAGAAGAGTCCATATCGTGAGTTTACAAAGAAAACATCGCAAGATGATAAAACAAAGCATTCAGGAGATGTATCAAAGAGTATAAATGAAAGAAAGCAAGCGCTCAACGCAGACCGACCTCTGAACCCAATGAACCCCGTTTGGTTCCTCGCGGTAAATGCCGGTCTCCTACTCGAGCAATCTCCTCGCCCGAGTCCCTCATAGAAAGAGAATGGAGATCCCTTCACTCCCAAAAAATCTGTGATTACTCCCATCAAAGCCACCATCCCTCTCTCACACACACACACAGAAGAGGACGTATAAGTGTTGAGAGAGGGGTTGCTAATGAAGACGAAAATGTGGCCTCTCTCTCTCTCTCTCTTTTCCACGGCACGAAAATGAGCTCTCTTCCACGGCACACAAGTGTTGAGAGTTGAGAGATGGGTTGCTAATGAAGGGGAAAATGTGGCGATAGTTCCGAAGAACACTCGGAGAGAGAGAGAGAGGTTTTGTTCAGAAAATCTGACTTTGCAGTCACTGATCGCGTTCATAACCACTTTCTCGACTACCACTTTCCTAACATTTTTCTCATTAAACTTTAAACATCAAAAACATGTTTAGAAATAGCCCATGCGGGCTGCGCACACTTGACCAGGGGATTTTAGAGGCTATGCTTCAAGAACGACTTGTTCATTCACAAGTCATTGTACAACTTAATTACTTTTAGGAGGCGTTTGATTTCTCAGTCGAAATTGTATAGAATTGACTTATTTAGACACTGTTGCTTAGCTTTGGTGTGGAAGACTCAAATGCATGTGAGGTGGTCATATTTAGGCTTGACATCTTTGAAAAACCTGCCTTAACTGAAAGGATTGTTAGATGACAAGGGCAACTCATGGAGTTTGATATCAAGCATGTCTCTCATAAGTCAACCAAGGAGCAAGTCATAGCAGACCATCTAGCCGACCTGATGAAAATATCTTAGCAATGGAGGAAGAAGGACAAAAGAATACCTGAGGGTTATATTTTAATAGATCTCCAAACATCAATGGGTCCGAGATCAAATTCATGATCATTACTCCATAAAAAGATAAGATTGTATATGCTCTCAAATTGGACTTTGAATATACCATTAATACAGCAGAATATGAAGTGTTGATCTATAGATTAAATACTTTGATGGTCAAAAAAGGTGCATGTCAAAGGTGACTCAATGTTGGTAATCACACAAGTAACTGGAGAATGAAAAACCAAGCAAAATAGGTTGATCCTAGGTCGTTTGGACAAGTCAAGCTTTTGTCCCAAGTGTTTTGCACTTCTTTTTTCTTTTTTTTTGAGTTTTTGTCTGAGGTGTATCCAACACCATGCTCTAGGTGGGGTTGTCAACGGGTATCCGACCCATCAAGGTTACCCACGTATCTATCGAAACCCAAATTTTCGTAGGGTTTGGACTGATAAAAAAAAATAGTTTTGGGACATGTGTTCACATTGAGATATGAGTTCAATACGAATTTGTTTACATGTGGTTTATATTAGATGATGTTTGTCTATTTTTTTATAAAACTGCGCACAGTATGTGGTTGGTTCCCTTTATTATTTTGTTGTGCATAATTTGGTTTATGTTGTGTATATCAGCATATGTACTATTGCTGTAAATTTGACATATGTTGAAACTGGGATTCACACATATTTGTGATTTAATCTGGATTTTTGTTTCATTATGTAAGTACGTTTTATGTATGCTGATTTTCCTTGTTTCACTATGTTAGATTATTTAGGTTGAATTTGATTTGAGCATGTTAATTTCAGTTTATTAAATCTGGACTTATGTATGTTAGTTTTAGTTTATTTAAATTTGGATTTAGTTTTCTAAAACCAAGCCTTATTTAAGCTTCGATAAATCTGGATCTTTGTATGTTAAATCTGGGTTAGGATTTAACTATATAAACCTTAGTTTTATTCAATTATAATTTAATTCATGACCCAAGTAAATGAACTTGAGTTTTCCTTTAAACGTGATTTGAGTCTGAATTTAATTAAAACAATCTGAGTTTTTATTAAACATGTAAATCTGGGATCTTATTAAACAAAATCTGAGTTTTGATTGATTGCTAAATCTGGCTTTAGATTAAATAAAATTTGAGTCTTATGTAACTGGTCAAATCTGATTTTATTTTTGTGGTAGATAAAATCTGGTTCTTTCTTCACCATTATGAAACTAACTCCTTGGTTGGTCTAAAAAAATAAGTGGGCTTAAATCTGAGATTTATTACTTTAATATGAAATTTTAAGTTAATGGTTTAAATCTGGAATATATTATTTAAAATCTGAATTTATGACCAAACTGTCAAAACCTTGGTTTGTCTAGGGATGTGAATATGTACTTCATTTGGGGATATCTGCTGCGAATATACATTTGTATATTTTATTTGTGATAATCAAATGTTAGTGTGAAATTGTAAAGAGGCGCATATTGTGTAATAACTATGATTGAGCCATTTGAGGGTCTTTTGAGGCGATGGGTTGTGCCCTATTAGTTATAAAAATTATGAAACACATTGGCATGTTGGTTTACGATGCTTACGATTTAAATTCACATGTGGCACAAATATTTCACTTATATAACTAATGGAGGTAAATGCTTAATCGAATAATGCATGTTGTTGTTGTGTGAAGAAACCCTAATAATTTAGGAAAAGTATAAAAAACTAAAGAATGTAATTATTTTTTTCTTCATTACTTACCCTTTGAAATGGTGGGATCCTTAGATGATGGTCATAGAGGGCCGTGAGGATACTGAACGACATATACATTGTTTATCCCAAGAACCCGATAGGTGGTTCGTGTTTTGTGTTCCTAACCATGATTGTAGAAAACTTTCACCACTTTGCTTGAGGGTGGGGTTGTCTGACTCAAGTGCAGTTATTGGTACCAAGAAAAGTAGCATTGAAGGGTGATGATGCCCTTGTCATCCCTACATTATGTGATGATTTATCATGTTCTGACTTAGAGTGATGATTTCTAATGTTGGTTGAGGGATATGTGTGGGACCCAGATAATAAAATATAAATTATGTATTTAAAATATAATTGGGGACTGCCTTGGACATCAAGATTTTAACCAGCTTTTAGTATTTGTAGGTGTTATGAAAGATGAAACTTAAATGTATTGCATTAAGTATGGACATGCATTAAAAAACTATGATTGATAATTAAATTAAAAAGCCACTCATAAAAGTTGCATTGCTTCGTGCATCAACATTGGTTTATGTAACATGTGATTTTTGGTTGGGTGAAATTAATTTGTGTATATTGCCAGTCTGTTTTAATTGAAATTTGTGCTTTAAAGCTTTCTTAAACTTATATTTGATTTGGTGTATGTTTTTCTTCTTATTGTTGGATTTTGAGCAGATCTTGCACGAGAACTTCGATTTTTACCCTATTTTTAAAAAACTTTTTTAGGTACTAAGGCTAAGTCTTAGTTGAGCAACGTGATGGTAGGACCAACTTGCTGAAGAAGATGACAATTTATGATTTGGTGGCCAAGATTATAACAGCTAGGAGTTGGCTGTTTTTGGAACTTATTGCATTTTAAATTGGGTTATTATATTGAATACATTCAGTTTAAATTTATGAATTGAATAAATTCATGTTTTGGAATGAATGTTGGTTTGGTGGATATGAAATCTGTAATGTGCCCCAGATCCATGGGTTGCCTTTCTGCAATGATTTAAAAACATGTGTTTGTTTAAAAAAAAATCACAAATTTTTTTGTGTTGATAAAAAATATACATTAAATTAAATGTAAATATGCCCCAAAGGGGTTTTGCATAGTGGGATGGGGCCTAGGCTGCTAGGCAGACTGTCTAGGTTCCAATCACACAAGCATCACCCCTTTTGCAAGCCAAAGTGCGACGACTCCCTAGAGGCAAGCCAAGAGAGTTTTACGTTGTCGAGACAATGATCGTAAGTTCGATAGGCGAAGCCAACACGACTAGGTCTTTGATCATATGGGCAATTTTTCTGTATAAATATAAAAATGTATAAATAACCTAGATCTTGGATCTATTTTAGTAAATAACTCTTCAAATGATTAATATCCTCCACTATATAAGAAATTAGGCTACACTCCTACAACGAATTAACTAGAGCACAAAAAAGTAATTAAGCAAAGGACAATGTTATTTTATACTAAGTAGTATTTAATGGCAAGGGATATTATTTCTTAGCATTTCACAAAGAATGAATTAAAAGCTTCATGACCTTAAATAATTAAAAATATAAAATATAAAATATAAAAAAAAAGAGAATTAGTATGCCAAAAGTGCATACTTGATAAACAATAAAAAAAAGTTTCCCCCATGTGCTTGCACTACTATTCTCTTTTTTGCATGGTTGTTTGTATAAAACTTATAGAAATGCCAATAATGTTTAGATTTTCATGTAAACATTTTTCCAAACTAAATTATAATGTAGACTTTTTTTATACTTAAAATTCAAGTAATTTAGTTTTTACCAATATTTCATTTTGTAAAACCTTAAAGAACAAAGCATTTATTACATATATCTATTGTTATTTATTTATCTTATAAATATATTATTTAATATTTGTTGTGATGATTTAAAACTTTAGATCTCAAAAGACATTGAGGTTCGTGCCTTGTTTATACTTCAATAATGGCTTATTATGCCTCGTGCCTTTAACTTTAAAAGCCTTGTACTTGACTAGGGGCAGCTAGCTCACTTTGGTATGAGTTGATAAGCCACCTCTAGTTAGCAAGTCAAAGCACAAGAAAAGCTTTTCTAGTGATTAAAAAGAGGGCATGTAGAATTTTATATCAAAGATATCAAAATATAGTGCAACCAATGTTGCATCTCTTAGTGACCTGAAAATCAGTGGTTTTTCTCTGGCATAAAAAGAAAAGTAAAAGTTTGGATTTATATCATTGAAGACATTATCATTCACATCTAATTAATTTTTTTCTTAAGCAAACTATAGTTGATTCACTCGAATTAAAAAAATTCTATCTTTTGCATAATTTAAATCCATATTTATAATAAAAATATGTAAAATAATAAAATTATGGAGTAAAGAGAGAGGAGCCAAAGTCCTTAATTTTTCTTTAATCACATAAAAATATATGGATGAACTACCTCTTTCTCTCTCATTCTTTCCTCCCTCTAGTGCATTACATTTCTAAAGGCACAAATATTTAGATGGAAAAAAAAGTAATAACACCATTCCAGCCAACACAACTCTTTTATGTGCAAAGAATATGACATTTGCCAGCCATTCATAAGTTTTGATGCACTTTTGAATAGACTAAAAAAATGAAGGCACTCAAATTGCAAGTCTGCTAGCATGACATCAATGGTTGGGTCTCTCTTTCGTATCCTCTTCTAGTATACATATGGTTTCAATCTTTTAGACCTCTAGCTTCCCTGCACTACACACACAAAAGGAATTTAATTCTGATTGAGAGCTAGAATTGGGGTAGGATTTGAGGGTTTGGGATAAAGTTGATCAAACTCCCTCATATGTGGTTGTACTCTGAAAGGTGTTGCGTGAGCATTTAGTGAGTTGAGGTATTAGTTTGGGCTTTCACTATTTTGCATGTGCACCTACAAATTGAGAGGATAAATTTGCTAACACTACAAGAAAAAACGTTATTTAGCAATGGAAATTTGCTACGAAAATAATTTGTCGCAACGTTGCGATGAATTAGCGAGAGAAAACTATCCGTCCCTAAAATTTAAATTAGTTGTGGAATTTACGACAGAAAAATTCTATCGCCAATGTTGTCACTAATTTGCGACAGATTGGCGACAGTCAAATTCCATCTCACACTCTGTCGCAACTTCGTGACGGATGAGGGGCACCATTTTTTCGTCGCTACTCTATCACAAATTTGCGACGGCGTTTGCGACAAACTTTTTCTATCGCTAAATAACCCGTAAAACCCTAATGTGAGCCCCTTTCTTTTCTCTTTCTATTTTATTTTGTCCCCGTTGCCTACCGCTCGTCCGTCGGTCGTCCGTTGCCCGCCGCCCTCTCCTTCACCTTCTCCTTCTTCCCTCACTTCATCTCTCACCGTTGTGTGCCACCGTAGATGACCCCCGAGCACCGACGCCGCCATGTGCCATGTGCCGCCACCGCCGACCCCCAAGCATTGATGCCACCATGTGCCGTGTGCTGACAACCCCCAAACAACCTGATTCGTTGACAGTGCCTCGTGGTGCAACAGGGTCCGGACACGACTTGGCTCTCACCCTTTCTAGCGTTGTGTGCCGCCGTCGCCGACCCCTGAGCATCGACGCCGCCGTGTGTCATGTGCCGCCATCGATGACCCCCAAGCACTGACGCTGCCATGTGCCATGTGTCAATGACCCGACGACCCCCAAACAACCTGATTCATTGACAGCACCTCGTGGGGTGATAGGGTCCGAACATGACTGGGCTCTCACCCTCTATGACACCCCCTTCAAGGGGACTTAGGTCCAGTCCGTCGGTGAAGACGCTTCTACAGACTACAATTCGGTAAGTGAAGCCTACTGATTCTCAAGTTGAGCTATTCCTGGTTCACTCGCCGTTACTAGGGGAATCCTTGTAAGTTTCTTTTCCCTCGCTTATTGATATGCTTAAACTCAGTAATCGCCTTTAGAGTTTCAGCAAACTTCTGACGCTTCATGCGAGCTGTGGCAATCCACCGCACATAGAGTGTATGGCTATGGTAATCCCCCACTTGCATCATCACATCGTGTCATGAGACAACATTTCAGTCGACGACACACCGATAAAAAAGGCACCGCAGGCCAATCCTCCGTTTGTATATTTGTACTTTACAGGTGCGTAGCTGAGCTAATTGCGCGATGCTTAGTGCTAAACATCGCATACGGCTAAAAATGCCATGCAAAAAGAAATAAGAAAAATGCAAAGGCAAAAACATGCAAATCAGGTAAATACATGTGGTAAGTGATGCATGCGTATCACAAGTTATTTAATTTCTTGGATGCAATAATTTTCTATTCACACACTCACTTAGTTGTAGATATCTAAGACTGCTTTGATGGAGTTCGAAGATCATGCTGAGCATGATTTGAATGTATAAAAATAGAAGTGCTCTTATTTTTGGAGTTCAGATTTTATGCTAGTCATGGTAGTAGTTAGCGGGACATTGAAGTGTGTTTGCTGCAGGTACATGTTTGATATTATTTTGATATGAATGATTTGAATGTGTTGCAATATTTGATGTGAGTGTATCCATGCTTATATGAAATTATTTTCAATTTGATTATGCCTTCCATGTAAAATTGTATCATGAAAACATGCTTCAAATGAATGTATCGTGTTGATAAATATGATTTCATCATTCTAAATATCCTTGTGATGACTATAAATATGATGTGATGGTTTTGCACATGAAAATATTAAGTTATCAATATTTGCATTATAATGCTTGTTAATAAATGACATCATATATATATGATTATGTGTGTGATATATATATCAGATCATTACATCCACCATCAATGCATGATAAATTAGGTATTTTCTTCATGATTCTCTTTTAACTAGTTAGGATAATATCCGTAACATCATATGACAAAATGGTTGCAAACCGTGAATGGATGTACCATAGGATAGTTGACAATGAGGTATCACTTGAATATATGGATAGTGTTGATAGTTTTATTGAATTTGCAACAACAAGTGTTAGTACAGTTGATCCTACTAGTCAGATTAAGTGCCTCTACACGATGTGTAAGAATAATCGATTTGTAGAACCTCATGGTGTTAGACATCACCTATGCAGAAAGAGTTTTGTGAGTGATTATCAGAATTAGATGCTTTATGGTGAAGAATTGTGTAACAATTTTGATGCACGGGTGGATGTAGTGCATGATAATCCATATATGAATTTGATATGTGATGTCGCAAGACCAGAACTAGGTTCTGCTATGGGTCCTAGTGATGTACCAACTTGGGTAGAGGAAGAAACAGCAAATGATGCAGCTAGTAGATTTTATGACTTAGAGATGTTGATGAGACACTTTGGAATGGTTGTGAGAGTCACACTATCTTGTCTGCAGTTCTTCAACTACTAAATTTGAAGTCAGAGTATAATTTGAGTCAGTCATGTTTTGACCGTCTATGCTCTATTGTGAAGAGTATGTTGCCCAAAGATGAGAAATTGCTACAAAATTTCTATTGTGCGAAGGTTATAGTCAACACTCTAGGTATGAGGTATCAAAAGATAGATGTTTGTCTAAATCACTGCATGTTGTATTTTAAAGATCAAGAAAATAACAGATCATGTCCATCATGTGGGCATCCTCGGTTCAAGCCAAAGACAAGAGGCAATGGTAGCACGAGGTCAAACGAAGTGTCATACAAGTTGCTTCACTACTTTCCTCTCACTCCTAGATTGCAACGATTGTATTTGTCTTTGAGAACAACTAAACACATGAGATGTCATGCAAATAAAGTTCGACATGATAAAGACAAGTTCATGCATCCTATTGACGCAGAAACTTTGAAGCACTTTGATTGTACTCATTAGACCTTCACAATGGAAGCAAGAAATGTTAGGCTCGGTTTATGTACAGATGGATTTAATACATTTGGGGGTAGATCAATTCCAAACTCGTGTTGGCCAATATTTGTCACCCTATACAACCTTTCTCCAAGCTTGTGTATGAAGCGTCAAAATCTTTTCTTGTCTCTATTGATCCCTAGTCCGACCTCTCCGGGCCAAAATCTTGATGTATATTTAAGGCATTGATTGATGAACTAAAAATACTATGGGGTGACAGTGTTCTCACGTACGATGTCCACAAAAAACAAAACTTCAATATGAAGGTTGTTGTTCTATAGACAATCAGTGACTTCCCTACATATGGTATGTTATCTGGTTGGAGCACACATGAGAAGTTGGCATATCCGTACTGCATGGAGGATACAAAATCTTTTAGATTGACGCATGGAAGGAAGTTGTGCCGGTCTGATTGTCACCGTCGATTTTTACCCAGCGACCATTCATTATGATGACAAACGAATGTGTTCCGAGCAGGCATAACTGAAATGGAAGGTCCATCTATACGGTTGTCTGGCTCAAAGATTTTAAGACAATTGCGATACTTTCCATATGGACTGACAGATGCCCGTAGTCCAACATCCTTCCTTGGATTTGTGAAGGATCACAATTGGACAAAGAAATCTATATTTGGAGAACTGCCATATTGGTTGACCTTATTGATACGACATAATTTGGATGTGATGCATGTAGAGAAAAATGTGTTTGATAATGTGTTAAATACGGTAATGAATGTCGAAGGATAATCCGAAGGCCCGTATGGATTTAAAAGTAATATGTAAAAGACCATATTTGGAACTCAAAGAGTACAATGACAAAGTACTGAAACCAAAGGCAATGTACGTGCTTGAACCAGATCAAGTAAGGCAGATATGTCAATGGTTGAGATAGTTGAGATTTTCAGATGGATACGTCTCTAACATTGCTCGGGCTGTGAAGATAGATGATGAACAATTAAATGGGTTAAAGAGCCGTGATTGTTATGTCATTATGCAATAATTGATTCCCTTAGCATTTCATGATATGTTAGACAAACCTATATATGAGGTATTATCCGTGTTAAGTAGAGTTTTTAGAATATTGTGCGCATCGAAAGTTGTAGTAACTGAGGTAAAGAATCTCGAGGATTCTATCGTCACTACTATTTGTCAGTTAGAGAAAATATTTCTGCAACATTTTTTGATGTTATGAAACATGTGATCATATATTTGCCATATGAACTTAGGGTTGGTGGTCTTGTGCAATATCGGTAGATGTACCCATTTGAAAGGTATATTTTTTTTTATATTTTTCTCTTCATTGCTATTGGAAATTTATTGTATTACGATATGTATATTGTTGACAAATCTATGTTTGACCTTAAAAAAAAGGTTCAGAATAAAGCAAGAGTGGAGGGTTCTATTTGTGAGGTGTACACTTTAGAAGAGATTTCAAATTTCTCATCTATGTACTTTGAACCTCATATTCCAACACGTTACACTTGCCCACCTCATAATGATGATGAAGAACAATTTAATGTGGCTGACAAACTATCGATATTTCAACCACTTGGACATGCCTTTTGTAAAACCCATGAATTTTAAAGAATTTTCAGTGAAATAAAAATGTGTTTATGTGAAATAATATGGTTTATGAAATATTCAATGCGATTTTGAGGCTTGCGGGCCAGTGGAGCGAACCCGGTAACGAATACTAGAAAGGGTATTTGGATCCGGATCTTGTCAAGATCCGATAATCCAACCCGGTTCACGGGGCCCAATGGAAAACCCGATGGTTTCGAAATGATAGCGTGAGATCCGAAACACATTTAAAGTAAGCGAGTGCAAGTTTAAAACCAACGGGTGAAAAGTCCACTTGAAAATGGAAGAAATCCATCAACAAGGAAAAACGTCCAAATATGACATAAAAAGAATTTTCTTGCAAAAGTAAACACCAAGTGGTGCTGTGGTGTAGTGGTAGGACACATGGTTGTGTAAAGCCATAACCCAAGTTCAAAACTCATGGAGCGCCCACGTAGAAGTGAAAAACATTATTTTTTTTATGAAATCCGGAATGAAACTAAAAGGGATTAAATACAATTTAATCAACACACATTGCAAGGAAAAGAAATGTAACACAAATGGTGGGGCTTGTTACCCCTTAGGTTGAAAACCCAAGTTCAAAACCTCTTGTGCATGGATTTTTCCTTTTTGGCACAAAAAGAGGATGTTGAAAAAAAAAAAAGGGAAAAATGTGGGGCTAAAGGCTCCTACATTTTTCCAACCCAAAGAGCAAGAGGTAACGTATTGGGAGGTAAAGATGCTCTTCCCAATGTTTTTCCACATTTTTAGGAAAACTCCCCACCATAAGAGGAGGAAGGGTACCACTAAAGAAAAAAAAGATGGGAAGTTGAAGATACATTTGCTAATGTGAGGGAGGGGCAAAGTTGGGACTTCCAAGCACCCACTAAAAAGGTGGGCTGGAAGTTGTTTTTGAAAACCAAAACTCCCCTACGTGGGGGGAGAAAGAATTAAAGGTGGAGGAAGAGAAAGAGTTTCAGATCTCTCTCTCTCTCTCTCTCTCTCTCTCTCTCTCTCTCTCTCTCTCTCTCTCTCTCTCTCTCTCTCTCCATTTTCGTGAGTTTGGACCTCCCTTGCTGGACGTGTAAAACTTCTATTGCTGTGCAAGTGGACCTCCATTAGCGACGGGGTGCGTGGCTTCAACGAAGACAAGGAAGTGTGGTGGTTGCCGTCGCGAAACTCCAAAGAGGTAAGGAGCATTATCTTTGTATGTAGGGTTCGGGTCCTATAGCAAAACCATGTTGCAGCACCATTGAAATCAAGTAAATAGCACCATCTACATGTGCGGGCGTTGGGGTTTCGGGGTCCATTCATGTATGGATTCCACCTTTCATTTTTTTTATGGTGTTACCAAACGTTCAGCCATTGGCTATGTCATGGTGGACTCAAGGCCACCATGATGTTTCTTCCAGCATACACATCGCCCAGTGCTGGATTGTGAACACCCCCTACAATGTACATGGTGGCAGTATGAGGTGTGTTCCACTTCATAAAAAAAAAATGAGATCGTTGGATTTTAAGTAGAGGTTTTTGCTTTGATGACCTTGTCAAAATGTTGCTACTAAATCTATCCTACCGTGCCATGGCCAGAACTAAGATAGGAAATGTGTAGTAACTAGAGATTTATTTGCTACTTGTGATTTCATGGTGGATTCTGAAATGGGGAAACGAAAACTGAGAAAAACTGGAAACCGTGTATTGTATGCCTAATTTGCTTATAAGGTGTTACAAATGCTTAACACAGTATCATTGCTTACTTTAGATTTTATATCAGACGTGAAGAACTCAAATAAAGCATACTTAGGTGTATGTCAACTGTGGTGTTGCACACCTTGATTAACAAGCAGTAGCATTTGAAAAGGGAAACTCATAACGACCTGTACGGTGATTTAATAGAAAAAAAAAACGATGAGGCTCTGCTGAGCCGACCCATCGCTGAGTACCTGTTTGCAAGGTCTATGCGGACATTATTGCCAACGGATCTTAATCCGATCTGGTGGGTTCGGTTGCTTCTTGGATTCAATATTGATTTATTTATTTATTTTCAGATTTAAAGCTAATGTGTGTGCTAGTTGGCATGATACCTGTTGTTAACTCATGTTATAACATAGGCCTACTCTTTCACGCATGTAGCTTCATGTGAATATAGGTCAATTCAAGCTGAAATATATTAATCCAGTGAATTGCATGATATTGGATGGTGTTCTCATGTTTGGTACCATGATTCCAGCGTCTGAAAAAAAAAGGGGACATATCCATTTGATGTTGAACATAATTCAAAAGACTGAACTAGTTCTTGTTTTGCTTAAACAAAAACACTTTGTAGGATGCAAAAAGAAATGGATGGGTTCATTGCTATGGATAAAATATATAGTTCAACGTCTGTATACCTTAATGCTTCTGTTGGTTTAAAATAAAGTAAATATGCAACCATGACTTAAGGTTAACAACATATAAAGTTACTTCTTATTTCTTATTCTGGAAAATTAATATTGGATGGTTAGTTAGCCATGAGTGTTCTACAGCATATTGCCAACACTGTAATTAAATAGTAGTAGCACACATATGAATAACAAGGTGACACACAACCGGTTGAAAGGGGGCTGAACAGCAACACGCACATGTTATTATAACATATTATGCTTCTTATAAAAAAAAAACAATAATAATAATAATTTTTGTTGGCACCCAACATTTGGTTGGTTTCTGTTGGTTGTGGGAGAGGCTCGGTTGGGGACCTGATTTGGTCCCAACCTGTGGCTAGGCCACTCCTGTCTAACCGGGTTGGGCCAGGGGTCTTGTGACGTTACCATCTTCAGTTGCGGACTGGAGGAGCTGGCATTGCGTACTACCTAGGAGTGACACTCGGCTGGAGCAAAACCGTAGGTTACCTCTCCTTGGTGACCGCAATGGTGCAAGCCTTTGAGCATTATTGGGGTGACCTTTCGGGGTCTGCCATAACTACGGGACCCGCTGGTGACAAAGCACCATTGACTCGGGTGCTAGCTGGATCCTACATACATAGGTGTGACAGACGGGACCAATGGGTCCCGTTTCTTGTCAGACAATTTGTGACAAGACGAGCACTACTATAACAGCTTGTTTCAATAAAAGTAACAGAAGGCTATGGTACCAAGGATTCGGGTAGTCGCCATGACGCGATGAGTTGCGATGACCATAACCAGAGAATACTCTAGAAAAGAATATATAAAACAAATAAATTATGCCACAAAGTTGGCTTAGTTCATGGAGTACAAAATGCCTACACCCTAGCTCATAACTTCAAAAAAAAAAAATGATGACTGTGAGCTCCGAGTCGAGCCATGTTCCGAGAAATGCTATCTTGATGGTGCTCATGGCACCCTGACAAAAAAAATAAATAAGTTCATACAATGTGTGTGAACCCCAAGGCGGGTTCGGGATTTTGAGAATCATCTTTGGTGCGATGACTCGCACAAGAAAATAATTGAGAAATCAAATATGAGATTTCTGAGGCTCTGGGTATACCTGAAAGAAGGTATATGTCACCAGACCCCTCGTAGTGCGATAGCTCGCACTTGGTTATAAAGAAAATGTAAAATGAAATATAAAACCTTTGAGACTCTGGGTATACCTGAAAGACGGTATATGTTACCGGATTCTCCAGGCTCTGGGTACACCTGAAAGATGGTGTATGTTACCGGACCCATGATCTACCTTGGAGAGGGTAGGTGGTATGAGCTTCATGGACGTTCGTGTTTTCGTGAGAGTTAGGCATCTCACCGTATGGTCTCAGTTCACTACAATGTCTATGCCTGTGCTTACCCACAGGGTAAGAGTAAGATAAACAGTAAATAATTTAAGTTGACTGAAAACTTATTTCTGAACAATTATGTACTTTTGATATGACTTTCGTAAAACTTATAGAATCTACAGCTTGTGCTAATGTGGATAAATGTATCTTTAGTTCAATCCTCTTTTGCACTGTATCATGAATTGAAAGCATAATCATTTTCTTAGAATGATATAAATTTCCATGCTAGTTATATCTGCAGTTGTTGCACATATTTGTACACAGGACACTGAGCACCACATATAGATATAATGCTTCTTACGCAGACAGGGGAGTCTGACCCTTCTGCATTAAAATTTTTCAGGTAACGCACAATTGGAGCATCGTGGAGTCGTATTTGGAAGTAGTCAAGAGATCTCAGTTTTTCAGTATTTCCTATTTGAACTCTGATTAGTAGATTTACATTTCTGTTAAGAGATGTAATTAATGACATTAATGCTTTAATTAATGAATGATATGCTTTTTATGGTACTTCTCTGTTTTACCCTGTAATGCACCCGACTTGTGTTTTTCGCACTTCCGCTATTTCAAAAAAAAAAATTTTACTCCAAAATTTTTACTATAAAAAGTTGGGTTGTTACACCTTTGGCAGTTGCCGGTCAAGATTCTTGGAAGATCAAGAGCAAGACGCAACACAAATCTATATCCTTTTTAATTGCTTAGCAATCGACTCCTACATCATGTAAGTATATTTAATATGTTACACTAAGTTCTTTACGTACGTACATGGTTCAATAACTCACTTATTTGTTAAGTGCAGATGATTTGATTTGGAGTTGCGAAGAGAACTTCCACATCTCACTGATTCAGAAGTACAAAAACAACATGAAAATAAGTTTGTGGCATGGTTAAAAGAGTTGGTAAGGACGATGACATACATTATTTCCGTGTAAACAACAATAAGTTACTTAATTGGTCGTGATCACAATAATTCTTTATGCTTGTAGGTCCGCCATGATGATGTTAATGACAAAGAAATATGTGATTTACAAAATGGTCTGACCAAAGTTATGCAATGTTATAACAGGTACATCGTAAATAGTTATTGATTTCATATAAAAGACTACGGTGTAAACAAGTCAACGATGAATAGTGGCATGTGTGTCAAGGGTAGCAGCTATGGTGAAAATAAACATGACTACTATGGTGTTATTGAAGAAATAATGGAGTTGACTTACTTAGGCATAAATAACAGAGTAACTTTATTCAAGTGTCATTGGTTTGATCCCACAACAACAAGAGTCAACAAAGCCTCAGACATTGTGGAGGTGAATCATAAATCGAGGTTTGGAACATATGAACCATTCATATTAGCTTCGCAAGCTCAACAAGTTTACTATACTTCATATCCGAATACAAGGAAGACAGATAGAAATTAATGGTGAGTAGTTTGTAAGATGAAGTCTAAACTATACCTCGAGTATGATCAGTTACAGGAAGACAAGATTGCTGAAGATGGTGATTATTAACAATCAAATGATATGTATGACTTCTCTTATGGTCACGATGTCACATATGATCTTCATGTCACATCTTCATTGTTCAATAATACACGTACGAAAGAATATGATCCAAATGACATACCAAGTGAATGGGCGCCCAATGAAGAAGAAGATGAAGAGGAGGAGGAAGAAGAAGAAGAAGAATATGAAAGTTAAACAAGTGATGAGGAAGCATACTCGAGCTAGTGAAATACATCTTATAATACATACCACTTCACTTTCTCATATGCTCTTATGTTTGTATTTTAGAGACCATGTTATTCATGGTTATAGTTAGCGGGATATTGGAGTGTGTTTGTTGCAGGTACATGTTTGACATTCTTTTGATATGAATGATTTGAATGTATTGAAATGTTTGATGTGACTACATGCATGCTTGCATGAAGTTATTTTTTATTTGATTATATATCCATGAAGATATAGAGTTGTGTAACTGATTCAAATAAAATTTTTATTTGTTAGAATATGGTTCGTGGAGGTTACAGTGGTCGAGCACCCAGTGGTAGCTAGTCTCAGCCTTCATCTTCATGGGTTGCTTCAATAGGTATATCATTTAACTAATTATATACTTGATTAGTTTAAATGTGCATTATGTGAATTTCTAACTCATTTTTCTATAGATGATGTTTCGCCTACACATGACCCACCTACACCAACTATTACACGTCATGAGACAACGTCGGATGCAGGGTCTTCTCAGTCTGACACACGATAACTCATTCAAATAGTGTATATCAATAGTCGACCCAAAGTATTTTATTTTCACTTATCCAATACTTATCTTATAAATAGTATATATCAATAGTTAATTGTTAATGTGCATTAATTCATATGCAATGCGAGGTTTAAGCGACAAAAAGTAATATGAGAAATTAGGCAGTCACTAGTTCAGCATCTTCTTGGACCGGTCGCTCAATAAAAAGAGTACCTAAAGGAGGTGTTGGACAGATTATGGTCCTCATTCATGGTATACAATCATTTATCGTAGCTAATGTGTTTCATATTTAAATTTTTTTTATAGTCATGTGTACTAACTTTCTGAAATTATTTGTAGGCTTTGAATCGCTTCACGACTGCGAATGAGAAGTAGGATGCGAGGCGAGTGTGGCAGAAGGTGGTTGTCAATCGATTTGCAGACATGCTGCACATTATGAAGACTGCAGCAATAAAAGCATCTGGTGGGATAGATGATCCATTGTAGTGGAAGGACCATGACCCTCCTACTATCAGGTCAGGTTATTGGGATGCAATGTGCGACAAGTGAGCAGGCCATTAATTTCGAAACCGCTCAGCAAAGGCTGCACAAAACCGAGTGAAGATGCCTGATGCCCATCTACACACAGGTGGATTTAAGACTTTTGGAAGCCACCTGAAGAAAATGGTAACTCATCAATATATATTCTCAAATTTATAAGTATTATTGCATACTTTTTAATTGATTTTTTTATTATTTAACTTTGCAGAAAGCAAAAAAAGGAGGCATTGTACCTTACAAGGATGTGTTTGTTGAAATACATAAACGTAAGAGCATGAGAGAGTTCGTATCAAAGAAGGCGAGAGCGACAACAATATGTATTTATTGTATTAATAAATATTATAATAAAAAAGTTACCATAAATATTGTAATTATTAATTATTAATCTATATTGTAATCATTACTTTGTAGGAGTCATACGAGCAGCAAATGATAGAGCAATATGGTGATGACTCTACTCATAATCCGCCTTTTGATTCTGCAATATGGGTGACTGCAACTGGTGAACCAAAAAATGGTCATGTGTTAGGGTTTGAGAGTAATATGAACACCACACCAGTAGTTGTCTCCTCTAGCCAGGGCTCTCAGAGTTCTCCCGCTAGCATCAACTCCCAACGTCCGATTGACCGTGCTAATTCTTGGGATAGTGTCTGCCAGCTTGTTAAGGACATAGTGCGCGACTATTTACATGAAGCCATTTTTGACGTTGTCTGTAATGAGTTGCGCAACTTTTTTCAGGACAGAGGAACTTCGTCTGCAGGTGCCTGTCAAGTATGAAAGTTTCATGTCATTTGTTTCATATCGTTAGATTTCAAGCTAGTATATGCATGATTTTATCACATATGAGCATGATTTCATCATTATGAAAGTTTTTTGATTGCCTTATAACACATATATGCATGATTGAATCACTATGAAAGTTTTTTGACAAACTTAGAACGCATATTAACATGATTTCAGCATTATGAAAGTTTTTGACTGCCATAGAATACATATATGCATGCTTGAATCACTATGAAAGTTTTTTGACAACCTTAGAACACATATATGCATGAATTCATCACTATGAAAGTTTTTTTACAACCTTAGAACACATATAAGCATGATTTCATCACTATGAAAGTTTTTTGACTGCCTTATAACACATATATACATGATTGATTCATTATAAAAGTTTTTTGACAACCTTAGAACACATATATGCATGATTGAATCACTATGAAAGTTTTTTGACAACCTTAGAACACATATATAAGCATGATTTCATCACTATGAAATTGTTTGACTGCCTTATAGCACATATATGTATGATTTCATCACTATGGGAGTTTTTTGACAACATTAGAACACATATAAGCATGATTTCATCACTATGAAAGTTTTTTTACTGCCTTATAATACATATATGCATGATTGAATCACTATGAAAGATTTTTGACAACCTTAGAACACATATATAAGCATGATTTCATCACTATGAAATTGTTTGACTGCCTTATAACACATATATGCATGATTTCATCACTATGAGAGTTTTTTGACAACATTAGAATACATATAAGCATGATTTCATCACTATGAAAGTTTTTTTACTGCCTTATAACACATATATGCATGTTGAATCACTATGAAAGTTTTTTGACAACCTTAGAACACATATATGCATGATTGAATCACTATAAGAGTTTTTTGACAACATTAGAACACATATAAGCATGATTTCATCACTATGAAAGTTTTTTGACTACCTTATAACACATATATGCATGATTGAATCACTATACAAGTTTTTTAACAACATTAAAACACATATAAACATGATTTCATCACTATGAAAGTTTTTTGACTGCCTTATAACACATATATGCATGATTGAATCACTATGAAAGTTTTTTGTCAACCTTAGAACACATATATAAGCATGATTTCATCACTATGAAATTGTTTGACTGACTTATAATACATATATGCAAGATTGAATCACTATGAAAGTTTTTTAACAACCTTAGAACACATATCTGCATGATTGAATCACTATAATTTTTTTTTACTGCCTTATAACACATATATGCATGATTGTGATACAAAACACATTTATTTGACAGCCTTATAAACCATATATGCATGCTTGAATCACTATGACATTTTTTTGACAACCTTAGAACACATATCTGCATGATTGAATCACTATGATTTTTTTTTGTCAGCCTTAGAACACATATCTGAATTCTGTTAATGTTCTTCACTTTATTGCTAGCTAGTCTATGTGTAATTCATTCATGTTACTTTGATTGCTTTAGATTAGGTGTATTGCATATAACTTATTTCATTATATTTTGTTTATCAATACTAACCTTTTGGTTCTCATGTAGGGTGCTGGAGATTGAAATTCCACTAGAGGGGGGGTGAATAGTGTAATTTGTAATAGATCGATAAATTAAAAATTAAATGCAATAAGACACAACACATAAAACACAGGATTTATACTGGTTCGGTCGAGTCACTGACCTACATCTAGTCCCCAAGCAAAACACTTGAGCCTTTCACTATAACATCCGAGTTACCGGATAAATAATACAACACCCTCTTCCTCAGAGGTCCTCTTCTCTCAACAAAGAAGGGGAACATACCCTCTTTCACAGAGGTCTTCTTCTCTCAACAGAGAAGCGTAACACACCCTCTTTCACAGAGGTCTTTTTTTCTTAACAGAGAAGGACAACACCCTCTTTCACAAATGTCTTCTTTTCTCAACAGAGAAGGACAACACCCTCTTTCACAGAGGTCTTCTTCTCTCAACAGAGAAGGGTCACACCCTCTTTCACAGAGGTCTACTTCTTTCAACAAAGAAGGAACATAGTGATTAACAGAAAGTTACAATACTTCCTATAGAAACTTCAGAATGATATGAATGCACGAATGAAGGATTCTCAGAATATTCTGTTATTTTCACTCAGAAGATACTCTTTGTCAAAGAGCTATTTTTGACTTTTTCTCTTTCTTTTCTCTTTCTTTTTCTAGGCTCTCTTTCAAATATTGAATATGAATTTTTCTCGTTGTAAGCTCATATGTCCTTGTATGAAATATTATTTTGTTAGTGTATATATAGCCTTCAAAAAAATAGTCGTTGCCTTTTGAAATGATTGTCCTTTTGGGATGTGAGATGTCAAGTCATTTCAAAAACACCTTTGTGTATTTTTCGAAAAAGTCTTCTTTCTATAAGTGTAGTATTTGGGGTACACTATTCGTTGTAGTATTTTACGTGTGATATATTTGTAAAAGGTCTATTCTCATAATAAATGATTTGTAGTACATTGAAAACCATCATGTAGTTTTGTCTTTATTCAAATTAATGATTTGTAGTACTTTAGTATTTTATTTAGAAATCGTCACTTCTTTACTTAAATGGGTGTAAGTACAATAAATGCTTTGAGTTCTTTATTTTGTAAATGGTCATATCTCAAAATACTTTATGATGTGCTATTTAATGTCTACAGAGAAAATGAAGACTTTAAGCAAGTCGACATTCTTGAGTGAGGTTAAGATAGTCATTTTTAAAAAGTTTTTTGAGGTGGTATTTAATGTTTTACAAAAAGAATGATGACTTTAAGTAAGTCGACATTCTTGAGATGTATAAAGTAACTAAAGTCTTTTCTAAATATATTATAATAATATTAGTTTTTTTTGTTTAGTTCAACTAACCGATTTTTATGTTTGTCTTTTCCTTACATACTTGAAATCATTACTTTTTATTTCTTTTCAAGTTGTCTTATACATGATAGAAGGTACAATTAATGCTTTTGAAATCATGAGCTATTATATCTTATCAAAATACCTTTTTTCATAAAAGTTTGTAAGAAGGTACAATGATTAGTTTTCAAAAAAGGTGCTTTTTGAAAATATCGTATGCTTTTATGAAACATAGCTTTTGTGAATGAGTAACTTGTATGATAAAGTATGTAATATGCAATATGCAATATGCATGCTTCTGAAGGTCCTGTTACATATGACTCTAAAGAAGAAAAAAATCTTCATCTTGAAGTAGCCGATCTCTTTAGATGATCTTTAAGAATGAATGGCTCATCAAGCTTTTTCTTGAGAGAGTATGATTGCACCAAGGTTGTACTTGAGCAGGAGGTCTCCATCCTTTTGGTTGAGATATCCTTGCATCAAATACTCGTTAAATACATGACAAATCATATTCAGTCATAATATAACATTATTCATGAAGACATATTATCATATCATATTAAATCAAATATGACAGTGTATCATATTGTGTGTCATCAAAATATAGTTTCTCAACATTCTCCCTCTTTTTGATGATGACAAAATATGCTCCCCCTGTCAAAAAGCCATTATGCATAGTAATAATAATATCATAAAAAGGCGTAAAAAATATAAAAAAAATGTCAGAGTATTTTTCTCCAATATTGGAGACAGGTTTTTCTCTTCCATTGTCATGGACAAAAAGGAGAGGATCAGAGTATAAAAGTTATTACAGATCAATGAATAAAAAGTTCATTCTGAGTCGGATGAGGGGTGAAACTTCTGAAGCAATGCATCTTTGCCGATTTTCAGGGATTCAAAGGCGTGATGCAGAGATGCTTGACTCTTCAGAAGGAGATCCTGGGTGTTCTGTACATCGACAATTGCTGAGAAGATGTCGAGTTCAGAAGTTGCTGCTGGATCTGCTTCTTGATAGCCTTCGTTGTCAGAGTTGAGTTGAGGGGACTCTTCCTCAGGGAGGGAGGAGTCATCAAATGTGCAGTTGGAGTAATAGACGACATCGATTTCAAGAGGTATTTGGAAGTATTGAAGAATAAGGGTGATGAAGTACCCGAAAGGAAGAGAGCGAAAAGAATGAAAGTTAATCATGTTATTAAAGATGACACTGCACCAGTTTATGGGAAAAGTACAGAAGATTGCATAGAGAAAGAGTGAGATTTCATTGGCAATAAATCCCTTAGAGGGCGACTTAGGGACTATGTTGGATGAAAGGATTTGTGACAACAACAGAGCATGAGGCTTCAAGTTGCTTATATGCCACGAAAAATGGGTTGAGCAAGTGGAGAGGAGGATTTTCTTAAACACAGTTCGGTCGATAGGAACTATGTTAGAGAGCTCAATGTCGTAGGAAGAGATATTTAGAATGCAGCCTAACTGAAAAATGTCGAAAGAGATGACTTTTCCATAAACCATGGAAGTGATAGTGGAGTGGTCGACTGAAAGATTTGTGTAGAAAACTTTGATGAGATGTGGATAAATGGTCATTGATTGGGGAGAGGCTAGAACATGAATAAATTCTGAAAGGGAAGTTTGTAGGTCGAATGATGGAAAAGCTTCAAGATGTACTAACTTGCCTGGTTGGATGGGCATGAAGTTAATGGAATGATATGTGTGAATGTGATCTGGAAATCTCAACTCCAATGCTTCAATCATGTTGATATCGGATGATCGAGAAGAGGAGGCCATTTCCAAAGGTTTTGAGAGAATGAAAGCTTTTGTGAAACAAAGGTGAGTACTTGGAGAGAGTAAAGGCTTGAAGAAAGATGGAGATTATCGAGTGAATTGGTGAGGGAGGAATCAATCTATTAAATAGAAAGAAGAAAATAATTATGATAAGAAGTGAGTGACATATGAATTTAGATTTTAGTTGAAAAGAGAGTGCATGAGTTGTAACTTAAAGCTCTTGTGAATGATAGATCAAATCATTATTTGAAAGATAGTGTTGATAGAATAATTTTAAACATTATTTTTCTACTTAAGGAAATTTTATAGTGTGAGAGTCTATCGAAGTTGTGATGTGTGACAAAACTTGAGTATGGAGTGTTTTATTGGAAGTAGTAAAAAAATGATGAATAAGATAGGATGAAAGAGTAAGCCTAAAGAGGAGTGTTCTTTGATAAGGATTCATAGATTTTGAAGATATCCACTGGATGTTGTGATGAGTAAAGGTAATTCGTGAAAGGAAGGTGTAAGAGCCATATCATGTGATATGAATAATGGCCTAATAAAACAAACAACTTTAAATAATCTTTTTACTTTATGAGAGAGTATTCTAAATTCGTAAAAGATGAATTTAGAAGAAGACAAAGGAAATACATGAGTGAAAAGTAATGATTTCTTATATAAGAAGTATTTTTATGGATGTGCGTGGAAGAAGTGAGAATAGACATAAAGAAAGGGTGATGCCATATACAAATTTTGAGTGAGATAAAAAAGGATAAAAAATGATGCTTGATAAGAGATGAGTGACATAAAGCAATGTCATGATTGACATGAATTGATGTTTGCTTAAAGGACATGGTTTGTAGAGAAACTCGATTGGAGGGAGTCCATAGTTTTTTAAAAAAGATTAATTAAAATATGTAAAGGAGTCAAAGTCACGGATGGAGACTCAATTCGTATGATAGAGAGAGAGAAAGAGGAAGGACAAGTTATGATACTAATAGTACTAATGGAAGGAACATATAATAGTAAAAAATGAAAGACAAGTTGTCGAGAAGGAGTCCTTTTTATGGAAAAAAATGTGAAAGAAGATAGGACAAAAAGTAGATTGTACTTGAGATATGATATAAAAGATAACATAAAGTATTAATTTAAATAGTAAAACTTTATGATGTACGTGAAATATGAAAGACCTCAACTTTGAAAAGGTGGTGAATGGAATGATGACAAAATAAAAAATAGTAAGAAAAGCAAACACTCGATTATGACACAATTTTGTAAAACAAGATTTCACATAAAGTGGTTTTATCGGTTTTACTTGTTATTCTTTGGTTAAGATAAATTTTGTCAAGTATAGATTATATTTTTAATATTTTGTAAAGGTGAACTCGAGTAGACTAATCTTTCTAAATTTTAATTAGTCATATGAATTGATTTTATAAATCACTTAATTTACATATCCCTAATTCTCTCCTAATTCTTATAAAGTCTTCATTTTTTAAAGGTTTAGTGAAAATGTCTGCTAATTATTTATTAGTGGGTATAAATTCCAATTTGATTATATTGTTTAGGACTTGTTCTCTTAGAAAGTGGTGTCTAATCTGAATGTGTTTAGTTCGAGAGTGTAAAATAGGGTTTTTTTGATAAATTTATAGCACTTGTGTTATCACATAAAATAGTTGTATTTTCGAATTTCAAACCAAAATCTTTCAAAGTTTGTTTCATCCAGATGACCTGTGTACATGCTAGGCTAGCAGCTATGTATTCAGCTTCAGTAGTTGATAATGATACACAGTTTTGTTTCTTACTGAACCATGAAACTAGTGAGTGCCCTAGCATATGACAAGTTCCGCTTGTGCTTTTTCTGTCAGATTTACTTCCAGCAAAGTCAACATCACTGTAAGAGATTAAATCAAATGTAGATGATTTTGAATAGAATAACCCAAAATCAACTGTGTCTTTCAAGTATCTCATTATTCTTTTTACAGCTTTAAGATGTGATTCTTTTGGATTTGACTGAAATCTAGCACACAAGCAAACATTGAACATGATATCTGGACGGCTAGCAGTTAAATAAAGTAGTGATCCTATCATACCTCTGTATAACTTTGTATCCACAACCTTACCATCTTCATCTCTGTTCAATATAGTTGTTGTGCTCATAGGAGTAGTTTTTGAAGCAGTTGAGTTCATGTTGAACCTCTTCAGAAGTTCATGAGCATATTTAGATTGGTTGATGAAGACTCCATCCTTGGTTTGCTTAATATGCAGTCCAAGAAAGTAGGTGAGTTCTCCCATCATACTCATTTCGAATTCCTTCTGCATGGACTTAGAAAAATCTTCACAGAGAGTGCTGTTAGTAGATCCAAAGATGATATCGTCCACATAAATTTGAACGATTAGAGTATGATTATTCACTATTTTCACAAATAGAGTAGAATCTGTTTTGTCCACAGAAAAACCAGTTTTTAATAAAAAGGTTTTAAGTCTGTCATACCAAGCACGAGGTGCTTGTTTTAATCCATATAAGGCACGTTTTAGTTTGAAAACATGATCTGGAAATTGTTCATTTTCAAAGCCTGAAGGTTGTTTTACATATATTTCTTCATTTATAAAACCATTTAGAAATGCACTTTTGACATCCATTTGATATAGTTTGAAATCCATATAGCTTGCAAATGCTAAAAACATTCTAATAGATTCAAGTCTAGCAACAGGAGCAAATGTTTCATCAAAATCAATACCTTCCTCCTGGTTGTATCCTTGAGCTACTAGTCTTGCCTTGTTTCTTACAACATTACTTGTTTCATTTAGCTTGTTTCTGAAGATCCATCTTGTTCCAATGATCTGATGATCTTTTGGTCTTGGTACAAGATCCCAAACATTGTTTCTTTGGAATTGATTCAGTTCTTCAGTCATGGCTAGCATTCAGAACTCATCGATGATGACTTCATCAATCTTCTTTGGTTCAAGTTGATAAATGAATGCCATGTTTGCAATCCATTCTAGCTGAGCTCTAGTTTGAACCCCCTTGATCAGGTCTTTCAAAATCTGCTTTTGAGGATGATCTCTGATTTCGACAAATGTTCTTTGAAGATCATCTTCATTGGGTTTAGCTGTGTTATCTAAGAATAAATCTGTACTTTCAATATCATCATCGTTAGTCTGCTTATGAACAGATTGATCAATAGATCCATAAAAACTGACATGCATAGATTCTTCAATAGTATTTGAACTCTTATTAAATACTCGGTATGCTTTACTATGACTTGAATATCCTAAGAATATGCCTTCAACATATTTAGCATCAAATTTATCAAGGTTATCTTTTGTGTTAGGGATAAAGCATTTACAACCAAAGACTTTAAAGTAGTCTATCCTTGGAGTTCTGTCATAAAATAATTCATAAGGAGTTTTATTTAATAAGAGCCTAATAAGAACTCTATTTGATATATAGCATGCAGTATTAATAGCTTCTGCCCAAAAGTAATTAGCAAGGTTATTATGTTGGAGCATAGTTCTAGCAGATTCCTGAAGGGTTCTATTCTTTCTTTCTACTACACCATTTTGAGGTGCAGCTCTAGGAAAGGCAAAGTTATGAGAAATACCATGCAAGTTACAAAAATTTACAAAAAGATCATTATCAAATTCTCCTCCATGGTCACTACGATTTTTTATAATAGAACAAGATTTTTCATTTTGTAATTTTTTACATAAAATTTCAAATTCACAAAACGTATCACTTTTGTTTTTCAAAAATATTACCCAAGTAAATCTTGAGTAATAATCTACAATGACAAAAGCATATTTATTATGATTAAGACTAGCTACTCTAGAAGGACCAAAAAGATCCAGGTGGAGAAGCTCTAAAGGTCTTTTACTTGAAACAATATTTTTTGATTTGAAAGATGATTTTGACAATTTTCCTAGTTGACATGCATCACAAAAATAGTCCTTTTTAAATGACATTTTAGGTAACCCACGTACTAAATTGTTTTTAACTAATTTAGACATATATTTTGAGTTGACATGACCCATTCTTATGTGCCATAAATGTTGAGTGTCATTATTAGCCATAAGGTAATGTTCAATAATATTTTACAGGTATAATTCATATATATTATTTTTTCTTATACCTTTTAAAATGATATTTTCATTGGTGTCTGCTATAAGGCATGCATCATGTTTAAAGCTAACATTATAACCTGTGTCACACATTTGACTTATACTTAAGAGGTTATGTTTTAAGCCTTTAACAAGGAGAACATCTTTGATAAAAGGTTTATCGATATTACCAATATTACCACTACCAATTATCAAACCTTTGTTGTTATCTCCAAAGGTGACAGTTCCTCCTTTTTTATGATGAAGAACAACAAAAAGATCTGGATGTCCTGTCATATATTTTTAACATCCATTGTCTAGTATTCATCTGTTCTTCTTCTTTGGAGTATGCAAAATATTAAGTAAAAGTTCTTTGTGGTACCCAATTGGGTCCCTTTTTGTTAGACTTAGGAACCCATATCCATTTTGATTTGGGTTTGTCTATAACTTTAGAGGAGTGCAAAGTATGAAAGTTGTAATGCTCCTGCTTAGGTTCAACAGAACCTTTGATGAAAACAGTCTTTTTACAAGAAGGTTTATTCATGTGAGAATAACCAATACCATTCTTGTAGAAAGAGAATTTTTGAGAGGATAGGAGTTTATCCAGGTTCTCTTTTCCTTTGGTAAACTTAAAAACCGTTTTCATAAGGTTTTCAGTTTTACTTTTTAATTCTGAAATTTCTACTTGAAGATTTTTAGTCTTGGAGCTAGTAGAGGAGATTTCAGAAGT
Organism: Nuphar pumila; assembly: GCF_984573655.1. Lineage (NCBI taxonomy): Eukaryota > Viridiplantae > Streptophyta > Magnoliopsida > Nymphaeales > Nymphaeaceae > Nuphar > Nuphar pumila. The sequence goes on along the minus strand of NC_143251.1, from coordinate 116,918,613 downwards.
AATCATAAAATTTTTCTTTTTCAACTCAGGAATTTTAATACTGAGTTTTTCATTTTTCTGCACAAACTCTAGATTTTCAGATTTCAGATTTTTATTTTTGAGAATCGTTTTTCTTGATTCTTCAAAAAGTTCTTGAAAAGCATTTTGAAGATCTTCGAAAGAAAATTCGAGAGATTCACTTACAGAGCTTTCTGCCATGAAGCACATGTTGGCGGTTTCAGCTTCATCATCACTTGACTCTTCACTTGTGGATGGTTCTGAATCATCCCAATGAGCATGCAGAGCTTTTTTCTTGAAGAACCTTTTCTTTGGTTCCTCGGTTTTGGATTTTCTTTTTAGAAGAGGACAACCACGTCTCATGTGACCTGGATTATTACACTAATAGCACATGGAATCTTCTTTAGAGTCTTTTCTTTCCTTGTGCTTATTTGAAAGCCGGTTCTTTCTCATGAAGCGCTGAAATTTTCTGGTGAGTAGCGCAATTTCATATTCTTTTTTTGAGTCCTCGTTTTCAGAAAGAGCTAGGAAGGCCAAAGTTTTCTTTGTAGGTTGTTCCTATTCCCTTCTTTCCTTCATATGGACTTCATAGGCCATAAGATTGCCTATTAAGTCATCCAGGGTAAGCTTGGATAAATCTTGAGATTCTTCAATTGCTGTAGTCTTTTTCTCCCAATCAGATGTGAGAGATCTCAAGATTTTCTTCACCTTGTCTGTCTGGGAATAAGTTTCTCCCAGAGATTTCAGGTCGTTGGTGATGTTGGTGAATCTTATAAACATCTATGTGATGAGTTCATCTTTGTTCATTTTGAACAACTCATATTTTTGAACTAGAGATAAGATTTTGGCTTCTTTCACTTTGTTGGTTCCTTCATGAATAACCTCCAGAGAATGCCAAATATCATGAGCAGATTCACAAATAGATATTCTGTTGAATTTATTTTGATCAATGGCACAATACAAAACATTCATAGCCTTTGTATTTAGATTGGCCATCTTCTTTTCTTCATAAGACCATAAGCTATAGTCTGAGGATGTAGATGTGTATGGATGTTCAACAATTTTCCATACAGCAAAATCTATGGACTTGAGAAATATAGTTATTTTGCATTTCCAGTATCCATAGTTGAAGCTGTTGAATAAAGGAGGACGAGATGCGTGTTGACCTTCAATATCACGAGCATAAGAGGTTGATGCCATAAGTATTGGAAGACTTGTTATGTCGAAACCAGCAAACCTGCTCTGATACCAAATGAAATTCCACTAGAGGGGGTGAATAGTGTAATTTATAATAGATCGATAAATTAAAAATTAAATGCAATAAGGCACAACACATAAAACACGGAATTTATACTGGTTCGGTCGAGTCACTGACCTACATCCAGTCCTCAAGCAAAACACTTGAGCCTTTCACTATAACATCCGAGTTACCGGATAAATAATACAACACCCTCTTCCTCAGAGGTCTTCTTCTCTCAACAGAGAAGGGGAACACACCCTCTTTCACAGAGGTCTTCTTCTCTCAACAGAGAAGTGTAACACACCCTCTTTCACAGAGGTCTTTTTTTCTCAACAGAGAAGGACAACACCCTCTTTCACAAAGGTCTTCTTTTCTCAACAGAGAAGGACAGCACCCTCTTTTACAGAGGTCTTCTTCTCTCAACAGAGAAGGGTCACACCCTCTTTCATAGAGGTCTACTTCTTTCAACAAAGAAGGAACATAGTGATTAACAGAAAGTTACAATACTTTCTATAGAAACTTCAGAATGATATGAATGCACGAATGAAGGATTCTTAGAATGTTCTGTTATTTTCACTCAGAAGATACTCTTTGTCAAAGAGCTATTCTTGACTTTTTCTCTTTCTTTTCTCTTTCTTTTTCTAGGCTCTTTTTCAAATATTGAATAGGAATTTTTCTCGTTGTAAGCTCATATGTCCTTGTATGAAATATTATTTTGTTAGTGTATATATATCCTTCAAAAAAATAGTCGTTGCCTTTTGAAATGATTGTCCTTTTGGGATGTGAGATGTCAAGTCATTTCAAAAACGCCTTTGTGTATTTTTCGAAAAAGCCTTCTTTTTATAAGTGTAGTGTTTGGGGTACACTATTCGTTGTAGTATTTTAGGTGTGATATATTTGTAAAAGGTCTATTCTCATAATAAATGATTTGTAGTACATTGAAAACCATCATGTAGTTTTGTCTTTATTCAAATTAATGATTTGTAGTACTTTAGTATTTTATTTAGAAATCATCACTTCTTTACTTAAATGGGTGTAAGTACAATAAATGCTTTGAGTTCTTTATTTTGTAAATGGTCATATCTCAAAATACTTTATGATGTGCTATTTAAGGTCTACAGAGAGAATGAAGACTTTAAGCAAGTCGACATTCTTGAGTGGGGTTAAGATAGTCATTTCTAAAAAGTTTTTTGAGGTGGTATTTAATGTTTTACAGAAAGAATGATGACTTTAAGTAAGTCGACATTCTTGAGTTGTATAAAGTAACTAAAGTCTTTTCTAAATATATTATAATAATATTAGTTTTCTTTGTTTAGTTCAACTAACCGATTTTTATGTTTGTCTTTTCCTTACATACTTGAAATCATTATTTTTTATTTTTTTTCAAGTTGTCTTATATATGATAGAAGGTACAACTAATGCTTTTGAAATCATGAGCTATTATATCTTATCAAAATACCTTTTTCATAAAAGTTTGTAAGAAGGTACAATGATTAGTTTTCAAAAAAGGTTCTTTTTGAAAATATCGTATGCTTTTATGAAACATAGCTTTTGTGAATGAGTAACTTGTATGATAAAGTATGTAATATGCAATTTGCAATATGCATGCTTCTGAAGGTCCTGTTACATATGACTCTAAAGAAGAAAAAAATCTTCATCTTGAAGTAGCCGATCTCTTTAGATGATCTTTAAGAATGAATGACCCATCAAGCTTTTTCTTCAGAGAGTATGATTGCACCAAGGTTGTACTTGAGCAGGAGGTCTCCATCCTTTTGGGTGAGATATCCTTGCATCAAATACTCGTTAAATATATGACAAATCATATTCAGTCATAATATAACATTATTCATGAAGACATATTATCATATCATATTAAATCAAATATGACAGTGTATCATATTGTGTGTCATCAAAATATAGTTTCTCAATAGAGATAATCAGCGTAGAGAAGCTGATGGAAGCATGGATGAAGGAGCAGATCGAGACAATGAAGAGAATGATGCTCAGAATTTTGGCGATGATTAGATTCATGTGTTGAATTTGTTACACCTTCTTGTTGTTTCAAACAAAACTCTGTATATGTTCACTTGTAAATAATTAGAACTTGGCGAGGATTATAGTGGATCGATAAAAAATTTCACCTTGTATCTTGTGTTAAATTTATTTCACTTGCTTTATATATGTATTTTTTATGTGTACTTTATTTTTTATACAGAGGATATATAAATTGTATAATGAGAAAAATTTTCTCGATATTTATATTTCAAACAATTTTTTTTTGTAACGGATTAGCGACGAATAATATCTGTCGCTAATTAGTATCGGCCTCCAATTCAGTAATGGATTAGGGATGGATATTTATCCATCACAAAATTGAATTGATCGATGTTTTGCGACATATTGTAATCCGTTACTACAATTGCGACATAATTAGCGATGGATGTGTATCTGTCGCAAAACCAAATCTCTATGGATTAACAACGGCCTCACGACAAATCATGGCATTCTCTAATCCATCGCAAATTAGCAATGAAAGTAGCGACAAATATGTTATGTCACTAATTAGCGACTAGGAATTTGCAATGAAAGTTATATGTCGCTAATCCTTCGCTAAATTGTTCAATGATGGATTTGCGATGAATTAGCGACGGATTGTGACCGTCGCTAATCCATAAATTTCTTGTAGTGTAATTTCATGTCTTCTGACCCTTTCATTTTTATAACTCCTATCCGTTTAAAACCTAGCTCCCATGTAGAGACTAATGGGTTGCCATGAGCCAGGATCATGTGCCATCACATTGCACACTTTGAGTGTGCCTTTGCACTTGGTTGCCCTCCATCTGCTTTTCCACCCCATAACTAACAATCTGTCGACCAAAGATGGAGGGCAACCAGGTGTAGAAGCACACTTAAAGTGTGCCATGTGATGGCACCTGATCCTAACTTGGTTGCCACTGGGGCAAAATAAAAAGTAAAAAGAAAAAGGAAAACTTATATAATGCATGAAAACAAGATGGTTGTTGAACAATCAAAATATGTTGAAAAATAGTTTACAAAATCCCACATGCAATTTTTTTTTTCAATTTAGTGTCCATAAAAACCGTGTTGACTATGTTGATGTTCATAGTGTAAAACTCTACAAGTACTCTTTGTCCACCAAGAATAGGTTCTCATTTGGCATCACCTTGTGGAAAAAGCCATGTACCAACGGTATCAAACTCTTTCCCTCCTTTAACTTGAAAGCCTTAAGTTGACCCACCTAAAATGTTGATATTTAATTACTTCTACCAAAAGTTAGCCAGCCTTTTTTTTTTATTTATAACCTGAAGAAACCACACTCAACACAAAGAACTAGTCACGTTGGCTCAACTTGCCATACCTACGGTCATCATGCCGGTGGCATAAAACTCCAAAGCTAGGACCACCTCTAACACCCCAAAAATTTAACACAAAAATATAGGCAAAATTCTTCTTATACAGTGAAAGAATCAACAAGGATTTTTTGTTAAACATTTTTGATGGGTTACAATTATTAAACACATACACTCAACCATTTATAAAAGAAATCAATTTAAATATTAAATGGTTTATCATAATAATCAGACCATTCACACATCTATCTAAATATTAGAATTTAAAACATTAAATAATGTTTAAATAAAGTGTGACAGATAGCCCCCATGATTTCAAAATTAGCGGTCTCACACAACACCCTTGCAACAACTTGCACCTGCTCCATCAGATCACCTATTATCTAAAAACAATTTATTTTAAAAGCATGAGACTCTGGAGGGTCTCAGTAAGATTCACGCAAGTAATGCAAATATACCATACACTAAGCTTGCATAAACATGCTTCACTCTCAACGAACAAAGCTTAGCATTAAATATTCCATTGAATCACTAAACAATAAAATTCAGAATAAAATTCAGGAATTCAAGTTACCAAGATAAATCACAATCACAATATCTTATCTTAGACATACACAACATCAAGATATTTTACAACCAAGAGATTTTATCTCATACAAACATCATATGAACATATGAATATGTATAGGATTGCATGAAAGTAAAATGAATAATTATTTTAATATTTCACTTGTTTACCAAATGTTCATCGAGTATAGATAGGTCACTACGAAACAGACTAGACCACTTGGGTGTTTATTATGCTCTGTATTTTAATTTCTCGAGTGTCTGACTGAATCGTCTCCTAGGAGCGGTCCCCGATCGAAAGAAAGCTCTCTTGGGGCATGGCTTTAAGCTATAATGGATCAATCACCAACTTTTGTAGAAGACTCCTAGACATACCGACCTAGGACAAATATGTGGTAGTCCTAGCTCCCCAATATCTCTAGATTGGAAACCATTGAGGATTGCCCCTTGAAGCAACAAAAAGGGTCCAAAGAATTTATATTGCTTACCCTGTCCAAGGTAGATATGAGACTATTATAGTTGAGCGCACCTTAGTAAGGTATACCTAAAATCCTGCTCAAGGGTTATCTTATTATTTTGGCCATGGATAAATAGAACTACCCTATAGGGATAGCACATTGCAGCAATAATTACTACATTATCCGGTCAGGATTCCGACAATGGGGCGTTCTTTCCGGTGAAGAGTCTCTGGTCACCCTCCCGTTTTCCAGCGGGTGAGGTCGGAAACCGATCTGATCCTGCCGGAGAGAGCAGACTCTGATGCCGGATCCAGCCTCAAGCGGTTAGCTTCCTCCGGTTTTCCGGCCGTGCCGAAGCTGAGGAAGTTCGGGAAGGAGGATCGTGAGGATATCGTGGTGGTTTTGGAGGAGGACGAGGGAGATCTGATGATCGGGAGGAGGAACGGTGGCCTCACCCAGATGGTGACGGAGGAGCCGTGGTTTTCTGGTAGTGGAAATGGGAAGGGAGGGAAGATCGGCGGCAGAAATGGAGGAGGAGGCGGTGGGAACGGGTCGTCTGGTGGCGGAGAAGCCGATCAGGGTAGGATCGGGGCATATTATAAGGAGATGTTGAAGGCGAACCCGAATAATCCTCTTTTGCTGAGGAATTATGGGAAATACTTGCACGAGGTGCTTAAATTTCTCTGTTTATAACCATTTGGGGCTTTTTGTCTAGTGTTTTGCAGAATTCTTTCTATTTATTGGTAATTGCTTGCGATCGTCCTCGCACGCAGAAGAGAAAGGACAGAATTGTTTTTTCATTTTAAAGAGCGTTCTTTTTCTGTTCTTTGGTCCCTGTAGAATAGCTTGAATCAAGTACTTTTTCTGTTCTTTGTTTCCTATAGAACCTTGACGTGCTTTTCCTAAACCCTCAATTCAACTCCCCAATATCTCTAAACCTGATACATCGAGTTGAGGCACCCGAACGTACCCTTAGAAATATTTAAAAAAGTTTCATCACATAAAAATTGAGATAAAAAAAAAAAGAAAAATGTTTAAAAGAGGCAATCTTCTTTGACATGTCACCATATTTTAAAAGAGGTGATAATTCTTTTGAAGATATCAGTTTTAAAGATGTATCAGTTTCATCACACTCTCTGATGATTGCGGCACCTCTGCCAAAATGGATGGGTCCATACCCGGATCCTACTAAAAGTTGTCTGTATCAGATTAAGATTTGAATTTGTTTGGATATTTTATAAGAAAAACCACATCCGGATCCCATAAATTAGACCAAGTGCACACCTACATTGAATAAATTGCGGATCTTGATCAGAACTAGAGTTAGGTATAAATTTTCATAAACCATACCCAGACCTCGTAATTGTCGGACCGACCTGAATAATTAGTCAGACCCTTCTTTTGTTACCAAAAAACCATGGACACCTCTGGATTAGGGGTGTCAATGGGTCGGGTTTGATTTGGTAAAACCAGACTTGGGCCCGATTTTCGGGTATGGTATCTGGTCTGGACCAGGGTCTAATCAGGTCCACTATAAGAGAAATCATACCCAAACCCCTCGGACCATGCGGAGTAAAATAATATTTTGTATCATTTTTACATTGAAAAATTGCGAGTCTTAACCGGAACTTGGGTCGGGCCTGGGTCTGGTATAAAATTTCACAAACTATACATGAATCCATGTATTTATCGGACCTTCAGGTCTGGACTCGAGTCTTATCATTTATCACCATAACCGGAACCTATAGGGTTTGATACGGGTCAGGTAAGCACGACCCATTGACACCCTACTCTGGATGCCATCTGACAAAACTACCCTTATCAATGAAACCCTAGCTTCTTGAGAAACAGCAAAACTACAAGATCGTCTTCTCTTCCAATCTCTGCGCGCTGAGAGAGAGAGAGAGAGAGAGAGAGAGAGAGAGAGAGAGAGAGAGAGAGAGAGAATGAAGATCGTCGCCGCCTACTTGCTCGCCGTATTGGGCGGAAACGTCAATCCTTCCACCGGTGATCTCAAGGCCATCCTTGGTTCTGGTACCTCTCTCTCTGCGTTGTTTTCTTTCTTTTCTGGATTCCCATTTTTTGTTCTTCTGTGATCGTTCTTGGTATCCAGATCTCTGAAAATAAGGGGTTTTGGTGTTCGTGGGTGATGGGTTTTCGTTAGTTGCGATTCTTAATTCTTTTCCTGTTATCGTGTTTTTTCGATACGCTGATTGCGTACGATCGGTATTCGATTTTTTGGGTGACTTGGAGGTTTTTTATGAGAGTCTGCGTCTTCAATGCGATTGGTTTCTCGGTCTGGGATTGTCATTTGGGAGCGTTTGTTGTTGTTATTGTTGTTGTTGTTGTTATTGTTGTTGTTGTTGTTGTTGTTGTTGTTGTTGTTTTTCTTTGATGTTTTTTATTTATTTCAGTATGTGTGCTATTTTTTCTTTGGTTCCTGATTTCCTGTTATTGTGACTCGCCGATAAGCTCTAGTTTTCGGTTTTTGTGGTGTAATGAGTTTATTGTTGCTAGGGTTTTAGTTTCTCAGAAGTTTTTGTTGATTCTGAAGGTCACTTATTTGGTTTCTTACGTGCGTACATGTTCGCTTTGATGTGTATTGTTTGGATACATGGATTGGTGATGTGATAGTGGTTTTTGCTGGTTTCTCAATCCGATTGACATGGAAGTTTGATAGATTTAGGGCTTGTGGCTATCTGTTGAAATTTGTTAATTTGAGTTTTCGGATGAAGGCGGTGTTGTTAAATGACATTTGGATGCACCCACTTATCCAGAATAACGTGGGAAAATTGCATTGTGCTCTAGAGTGCAAGTTTTTTAAATGGTCCTAATTTTCTGAATAACCCGGTGTACCCAAAATCCAAACAAACCTTGTATCTTTACTTTTTTACGTTTTTTCACTTTTCATGAAAGGGTGTCAGGGTTTGATTGCAGGGGACCTTGTGTTTGGAAATGTGATTTTATGACATTGAAACAGGTTTTTGGTGGTTGTGCTCGCAATTGCATGATTGTGACAAGTGTGCCTTGGATATATGTTGGAAGTTGGGATTATGTCTTTCAGGATTTTTTTTTCTGGGTGCTTGTATTAGTTTATGGCGATCAAATCTTATTGGAAATGGCTAATGTACACAGTTTGAGGGCACGTTTGGAAGAGAGAAAAACTCTCATAGGAAAAAAAAAGTTTTACCTATGAGGGTTTTTTATATGAGAAGTTTTCCAAAAGAAAGTTTTTCACTTGTTTGTATAGCATGAGAAAAACACAGTGACAAAATGTGAAAAAATTAGAGAGGAGAAGGGGGTCGTAGTGGTGGTGAGATGGATGGTGGTGGTGGTGAGATGGATGGTGATGGTGAGATGGGTGGTGGGAAGTGTAAAAATAAAATTTCTTTTGGTAGGAAACATTACTCCACCCTCCCCTATGGAGGAATGTTTCTTATCAAAAAGTGTACCTTTTAGAAACACTCTCAGTGAAGGGTCAGAAAATCCCTACAGATTTTCCATTTTGCATCACTTTTCCTACATCTTTATCACTTCCAAACGTGCCCTTATGATTGTCATTCTTGTGTTCAGGTCCTTCTATCCTCGCAATTTATGTGATAACTAGGTGGAGATTGACAGACACTTGCCTGTTTCAGAAATGATATTATCAATGTCGGTTGCTTTTATAAATATTCTGGAAACAATCTATCTCACTAATGAGCGCTTAAGGATCGACTTATCTTCATTAAAGATATTTTCTCAACCATGATGGGCTCTTTGAGCATGTGTTATTTGGTTCCTTAAATTTGATAACAATATGATTTATTTTTCTAGATAATAGTAACAGTAGTTATTCTCTTATAACTAGTTTTTGTTATTGTTATGAGAATAACTAGCTTAGAATAGCTGCCTGTCCATATGGTATCTATCTAGAACAAAATTGGATGATAAATGACATTGACGTTAAAATTTAACCATGTTAAGTCATAAACATATTTTCACATTTACAATTAGTTAACTTTTTTTGAAAAAAATAAAAATATTCTACTAAAAAATGATTTAGGTAAAATTCATAATTTTTTTCACAAAGGTTTTGGTTGTAGATCTTAAAGAAGGGTGTTTTCTTGGTAAATATGGGGAAAATCACAGCATTTTAAAACTCATAAAAATGACAAACAATAATAAACTAAGAAGCTTGATGAAAATGTAAAACAAAGTTTAAAAAATTTTAATATATAAAAAGAACAAAGAAATATATATACTTGAAATATATGAGATAGAGAAAAATAAGAAATTTTCAAAAAATATCACAATATTTTTGTGATATTATTGCAAGATTGTATCACAGGGGTAAAGTACCATGATATTTGCATGTTTTTATGGAATACTATGAGAAGCCATGTCACATGGGTACGAGTGTGGGTACAGGTACTTGTACGGAGGGTACAACATGACAATTTCAAAAAATGCGGGCAAAGGGACACAACTATGTATATATTATTAAATATTGCATAAGTACAAAATAAATTCAAAATAAACTGAATATAATCTAAATATATACGCCATATCTAAAATACTATGTCACAGGGACTCGGCCAACTGGGTGCCGCACCCACGTGCCACACCCGCGTCGACGCGGGTGTGCGAGTGGGTGCGGCACCCGGTGCAGTCAACCTGACCCTGGGTGCGGTCGATGCACCCAGGGTCATTTATGTCCAACTTTTGGACTATATATATATATTGCCGCACCTGCACCTGCACCCACACCCATGTGACATAGCTAAAATATATACTGAAAATATAAAGTTATAAACTGAAAATATAATTATAAATTATAAACTGAATACAAACTTGTATGTATGGAGGGTAAAATGGTGTGTCCAGTTGTCGATGCTTGTCGACACGGGGACACGTGTGTCAACACGGGTACAATGGGCAAAATGGAGGGTCCGTGTGAGATAGACGAGAAGACCTTAATCACACGGTCTTTTCGTAATATCGGTGATATTGGTGACTATGAGGCAAATGAATATATTTTTATGCAGTTGATTGGGTGCTATTCGAATTGGTTTGGCTACTCAACTTTGAAGCTGTCACATGGGTGCGGGTGTGGGGGTGCGGCACTTTAAAAAAACTTGGGTGCGGGGGTGCGGCAAATATATATATATATATATATATATATATATATATATATATATATATATATATATATAGTCCAAAAGTTGGACATAAATGATCCTGGGTGCATTGACTGCACCCAGGGTCAGGTTGACCACATCGGGTGCGGGTGCGGCACCTAGTTGAAGAGTCCCTGTGACATAGCTTTGAAGCATAAAACAGTAAAAAGACGTAACCCCACTGCTGCTTTTATACATTGTCTATTTGTAGTAGCAGTAATAGTAATGATAATGTCTATCACCATCACAGAGTATATAAAAGCAGGGGTTAGTCATGACTACAAAAAGTATTGTCTGTATAACTTTACAAAGTGATGACTCCTCAAACGGTATTTCATAGAATTCCAAATTTGTTTTTCCCTTATTGTTCCTTAAGAAACATTTGTAACTGATGCATGTAAAAAGTTTATGACCCTACTCAAATGGTACCTAGATTAATTTTCATTTGATCTTTTTGCTTTAGGTAAAATATTTTAAAAGGCATGTTCCTCTAATCATTTTCTTCTATGTTTGCCAAAGCTTGCTTAACCCCTTCCCAAATGGTATGATCTTATATGCACACTTTTTAACCATGGTAACCTATGTCATAGTAACCATGGTAACCTAACCATGGCAAATGGCCCGTTGCACCCGTGTCGACGCGATGCAATGCGGGTGCTGGTGTTGGTGTGCCACACTCGGTGCGGCAAACATGAGCGAGATAGAGAGCTGGGGTCCTTCGTCTTCTCCTCGTTTTCCTTCATACACCCCCCCCCCCCCCCCCCCCCACATACACAAGGAGAGAGACACGGTGGGGTTGGGTCCTCCCTGGCTATTCCATCTTCTTCGTCTTCTCCTCCTTGTTCTCTTTCGTGGAGAGAGAGAGAGTCACGAGGTACCCCTTTCCCCTTTTATAATAAAAGGGGGATAGGGAGTTACGTAATAGAAAGGGGATGGGGTTACGGGCTGCCCTTCCTCTTATATATATAAAGGGTAACCCCATCTCCATTTATTTTTAAAAATAAATAATATATATATACCCTCCCGCACCCAAGTTTTTTTAAAGTGCCGCATCACCGCACCCCCACCTTCGTGACATAGATGCTAACTAGAATCATGGTCACATCATGTATAGGAAATATTTTGAAGATATAATAATAATATTGCTGTAAATTCATAAAAAATAAAGGCAAAATATTATGATATTTTTAAAATATCAAAAACATATGTATTATGATATTATTGCGGTAATATCACAATATTATCACACTAATATCACCATATTATGAGTCACCTTTTACTTTTTACTTTTCTATATCTTAGCTACATTTTTCTTCTTTCTTTTGTATTTTCACTTATTTCTATTATTATATTTGTATTTTTCACTTATTTCTATTATTATATTTGTATTTTATTATTTAAGCATGTTATTTTCTTAGTTATTTTTACTGCTTTTATATTTTTTGAACTTTTTAGGAACATTGATTTTCTCGAGATTTATAAATTAAACCTATATTATCGCAAGAAATTGCCTTGCTGAGACATAGCAGAGATCAATATTTGTGACTATGACTAGATTCAAAATTCTCTCTTTGATGGATAAGTGAAAATTGTGCAAGATGATGCTTTGGTTTAATCTTTTTTGTTGTTTGCCTCTTTAAATCTAAGTGGTGTGAAAAATGTATTCCTTTGTTTTAATCATTTTTTGCATGGAAACATGTTTTGCTTTTAATTATAACAACAATCTTTAATATATAATTTATTATTAATGTGTAAAAATATGTCTCTCTAGTAAATTTTTATCTTAATAAGAATTTTAGTTTCACTCCACTTATCATTGTATTTGTGTACACGAACCCACTCAAATAAATAATGATGATGATGATATATTGCTATTACTACTATTACAGTATCACTGCTACTAGCGGTTGTTATCATTGTTGCTGTTTTCTTTGGAGAGTGTTCTGTACCTTGTTTCTATTTTTTGTGCCCTGAAGTGTGTTTGATTTCTACTTTGGTTTAGAAACTTTATGCCATACACATGCCTGGTGTAGTGGTAATCATCCATGTCAAGGTCGAAAGTATCCCTTGGTCAAAACCTGCAATCTATTTTTTCATCAGCTATGTTTCTAGCCTCCATTTCTGACAACAATATCAGGTTGAGGGTGAATAATCCTTGTGCAATAACGTCTTTGGAGCAGCAATTTGTATTTTATAACCCTTCTGGAGCGAGACTGTAGTATTGTGTGTGTTAGACTGGAAGGACATCGCCTCCTGGTATTGGCAAACCCATCTCTAAATTGTTGAGTTAACACCTGTGTTCATCTCCTTCGGTGAGGTAAAACATATTTTTGTAAATCAATGCAGACCTTGGCTAATTGAGTACTTGACAATGAGGATGCATACTACTGTTTGGTATACTTAAAACTTTTTTGGATCATTATCACATTGGCTTCCCTTGCTGTATTGGTACCATGCAAACAAGTTTGAGTCCGTTCTGATGAAATATAATGTACTGCACTTATGTGAACAACTTATGCATTGTTTTCTCCTTTTGATGTACTCATGCAGCACATCGAGTATGGGTGTTTCTCAATGTTATATTGAATCCTATTTACCTTTGTTTTTTTAAACTTTTGAACAGTGGGAGCTGAAGCCGAGGATGATAGAATTGATTTTCTATTGAGCGAAGTGAAAGGCAAAGACATAACCGAGCTCATAGCTTCTGGAAGGGAAAAGTTTGCCTCCGTCCCGTCAGGTGGTGGTGGTGTTGCTGTTGCAGTGGCTCCAAGCGCTGCTTGTGCTGCTGCTGCAGCACCTGCAGCAGCAGAGCCAAAGAAGGAAGAGAAGGTTGAGGAGAAAGAGGAATCCGATGAGGTAAGCTCTCTTAGGAACACAATGGGTGCAGCTCAAACATTCTAGTGGTAGTGCAACTCCATTTCTCTGCACTGCAATTTTGTTTTCCCTGATTTAACAGTGTTTTGGTGGTGAGAATTTTGCAGGATATGGGGTTCGGCTTGTTCGATTAAGCGTGTGGGTGAAATGTTCCGGAGGAAGAAGGCTTCTTATAACGATTTTGGTCTGATGCTGCTGAGTTTGAACATTGACTGAAGTGCTTTTTTGTTTTTTTGTCATCTCTTTTCGCTGTTCTTTAATTTTGCTTGGCCGTTTGAGGCGTTGATACCAGACTACAATTGGGGTACATAATTCTATAACTATTTTAGCATCAAAATAGCTGTGAACTGTTCAATGGTTTTTCTTGTGTATTAGGCGTGCCACAATCTCTCGTTTTGTTATTTCATGATAATTATTTTAAGAGTATGATTAATGATCTGATGTTCAGATTTGGATGCTCTGTATTTTCCTGCTTGTTTTTTTTTTTTGACAGAGAAAGCTGGGTTAGTCCGACTCCTACCTGTTTTTATTAAATCATGAGATCAAGAAAAAAAACACTTTACAAGGGGGAATCCAGCATGGATTCATATTGGTACAAGACCTGTCCACAGAGGTCCAGACGAAGCCATAACAGCCAGTGAAAAGGCAACATAGTTCTGTTCTTTTGGGATATGCTTAATAGAAATTCTGTTCAAGTTAACAAGGCATTCTAAGAGCCGCTCCAAGGATCCAGTGGCATGAACTCGCCCATCCAGACATTTGACAATTTCGTGCACCTGATTCCTCCAAGAAGATTGGATAATCAGACTTGAAGCTGACGTGCACTAGCTGCTCCTACCAGACAAGCTGAGCCCCGTTAGTGATCCCTGGATTTGCTCGCAATGTTCAACTTAATCCAGTTCATGGGTTAGGGAATCCCACGTCTTTAGCATCTTCATCCATCAACAATAGGATGGTTACTATCTTTGCAAATACGCATGACATGCTGCTCCCTGCTGCATTATTTCTGGATTTGAAATGTTAAAAGACTGATTTTAAAAAACAATCCTGTTTCTTATGGACCATGTTTTTCAGATTATAATCTGAAAAGCTGCAAGCCATGCCTGAAATAACAGTTTTGAAGGCATTCGGTGTGGCACCACCTAATAAAAGAATGTATGATGGAGCTATGCGGGATACACCATTGGCCAAACCTCTTCCAAACCTGAAGAACAGCTTGGCAAGATCCAAACAGGTGGTCTGAAGTCTCCTCCCCACAATTACACAGGCTACAGCAAGACGCCATGGATATGCCCATCTTTTTAATCAATTCCAAGTAAGAATCCTATCTTCTGTCACAAAAAGTAGAACAAGAGCTGCCCATGGGTAGTGTCCTGTCCCGGACACCCAAATATGACCCATAATCGGGTGGTGTTTCCTACCCAAAGACTGGAGGAGCCTCCAAACGTGATTGCACCCTTAAGATCGGGATCCTGGAACCCCGAATGAGGCAAGATGCCTTTTGTGGTCAGAATTTGCTGAATGTGATATGGCATATCAGCATCCCTTGCCTGGTTCGAACCAACGATGTCAGCTACCCGAAGAGGTTGAAGATACCGAATATGGCGAGTGATTGGCATTCTAATCTGTTCAATGAAATGGGAGGGAGAAGCCCAAAGGTCCAAACAAAAGGAAAAACTTCAGTCACTATGTTTAAGGCTGTGTTTGATTGGAGTTGAAAATCCATGAATGTTATTGCTATCAAAGATATGATATCCCTAACCAACAGGGCTCCACATGTCCAAATCCCAATGGTATAGTTGTATAACTGGTAGAAGTCTGCCTAACCTCAGCTTGCCTTTCAGAAAAAGAAGTGATATGCCATAAGCATCTACCAACTTCCTCTAAAGCTGCAAGAAAATTCAAAAATTACACAACTTGCATCAAAATCAAAGAGTTGTCACCATCTTCTTAATACAAGACAAAATCCAATGTTGTCTTTTACTCAGGAAGCTGCCTCTGACTGGAGACGGTCGTAACTTTATTTTATTTATTTATTTGTTTTTTAATAAATAAAGTGGCTTCCTTGGAGATTCGAGTCTATGCTGACAACTTCATGGCTTTATTGTTGCACCAAGCAATGGGAGAGCATATTAAGTCATGGATAATACATACATGCAAGACCACTTTTGAACATGACAGTGTCCAAATACTCCTTTGGCTAAAGGTCTCATACTTTTTAGTGAAGTTTTTTGTTGAAGCGAAACAAAAAGCCCAAGCTCATCTTGGTCATGTTCCAAAGTGGTCACAAACCTATTTATTGTTCATTAATATTCAATTTCCACAACACATCCCATTGTTCCTGTCTCCAGAAAAGTGCCCCCACCACCCCCTCATTTCCGGTGGATTGAATAAACTAAAGAATCGATTATATACAAATGACCTGACCTTGCAAACTATTAAGTTTTTTTGGGTTTTTATTTTTTGCAAATTAGTCCATGCCTTATAACCTATTTACAAAATAATTCCGGACTTATGCCCTTTTTGCAAATCAGTCCTTTCCTGTCTCATTCTTATTACAAACTGATGATCCTTGATACTTCTGTGAAGAGCTGCTAGTTTGACCATAGTCAAACACTGACCATGATTAACTAGTCACCAAAATGCCTTTCATCAAATAGTTGCCAGTATATTAATTTTTGCAATTTTGATCCTACCTAATTCATATTTTGCAAATTGGTCCTCCCATAAGAGCAGGACCTTCAATTTGTCAGACCTTTGATTGTTTTCTTAGGGGAAGCTAACAGTGACTGATTTGTAAGGGTTAATGAAAAAGGCAGGTACCGAATTGCAAAATGGCATAAAACATGGACTATTTTGTAAATCAGATATTTGCAAAAAATTCCTTTTTTTTTTTTAATATGAGGAGTTGTGATTAGGGCTGTGAAACAAGCCCAGCAGCTCGTCTACTGAACTCATTCATGTTTTGATTGAAGTAGTTTCATGTAATTGACAAACCGAGCCACGAGCAGCTCGTTAACAAAAAATGAGCCTAAACAAATTGTGACATGTAAAAGAGTGGTTTGCAATTCAAACTCCCATTGTTAACAAGCCAGCTCGTGGCTTAGCTCATCTAACTCAAGCTCGGCTCGTCTAGTTACAAACATGAGCCGAGCCGAGCCCGAACTGAATTAAATGATAACGAACCAAACTTGAACAAGAGGGTCTTTATTCGTTCAACTCGTTTACCATGTTATCTTTCCTGCAATAGAACTGAAAAAATTAAGTCCAAAATTGTCTTGGTATTCCACACCAACTAATATTTGGAAGCCAAAAGAATTGGGAATTGAGGGTGCTTTTGGGGCATGGGACAATTTTGCTGAGAGCTTGGGCGTGGAAGCCAAGAATGTCGTTCTCCTAGATGATAATGCATCAAGATGCAACCAACAATCATGTTTTGTGGGGCCATAAGCAAGTCAAGTCTAAGTTCAGATCCAAACTCAAGTAGGTTCTAACCTGGTCCAGCCAAATCAAATTTTGTGGTTTTGGACACATATCCGGGTCTAAAATGGTCGAATATTACATACAAAATTTTGCAGGTAGGTGACACTATATGTGTGTGTGTGTGTGTGTTAAATGAAGGACCCAATATCTCCAAGAAAAATCCAAATAAAGATCTAAAAACAAGAAGAAAGATCTAGAGACGCAGCAAATGAAGGTATAAATAAAAAAGTCCAAAACATCATCACCTCCACAATTCTTTCTTTTATTCATGATGGATTGAATTGTAATTAATGAGAAAACAAGCTTACTAATATAGGTGAAAGGTTGGAAAAACAAAAAGGAAGCTATAAAGTCCAAAACATCATCATCTCCACAATTCTTTTATTCATGATGGATTGAATTGTAATTAATGAGAAAACCAGCTTACTAATATAGGTGAAAGGTTGAAAAAACAAAAAGGAAGCTATAATGTGAATTGTATTGGAAAGTTGTTGAAGAGTAAAAACCTACCTTTCAAAGACGTGTGAGAGAGCGCAGGATATTGTAGAGACAGGCAATTCTTTGCCGAACTCTTTATTTTGGTGTCAGATCTTGTCGTCCATAACTTCATCATCGATTTTCAACCTCACTTTATTGTCTTCCTAACATCCATAATTTTTCAGTAAACTTCTCAACGGAGTATTTTTATATAATTTTATTGTATTGACCTGAAATACGAAACAAAAAGATTTCAAGAAGCCATATCACACTCGTTCTATAAAATAAAAGAATTCTGCAAAGAAAATCCGTTTCATCTCGTCGAGAAGAAGAGAATGGCGTACTCACTTTTTTTTTATGAAAAATATTGACCACCCTAAAAAAGTAGGAGCCTGACATAAATATCTCACAAAATATCTTGTGGGCCTCACATAAATATCTAACAAAAATATAGTGTAGGCATCACATAAATATCTTATGCAAATATCTAAGTGGGCTTCATAAAAGACATATTTGTCCTTATTAAAAAATGATAGGAAGAAATCGAAAATAAGGGCATACTTATCCCTTGGGATGGGATCCACACCCAACCATTATAAATAAGACCCCCTCCCCTTTTTAGAAAATCACCACACCCTCTCTCTCCTCTCTCTTCTCTTTAGAAAATGATTCTCTCTCTAGAAAAGAACCTTCTCTTTAGATTGTTACTCTCTCTAGAAAAAAACTCTCTTTAGATTTTTCTACATTTTTTCGCACCGATGAGTTCTACACGAGATACTCTTTATTATGATCATACCAGACGTAAGGACGTGTTGACCATGACCTAAGAGCGCATATATGCTTATGCTAAGCCACCTATATCAGATTTTTGGTAGGTTTGCATGCTGCTCTCTAATTTGAAATCATAAGCATAAGAAATATGTACGGAAGAAATCATAAATTTTTTCTTACCGTACATATTTCTAAAATGATATTGCGTCATATTTCTTGGTTCACACATTCTAGGCCACCATAAGGTTGCTTCTATGTTTACGTGTGTATCTTTGAGACTATTTCTCGATATTTATGATGAATTATGTGTCATAGGGTTCTAATCTATGGTTCACGCCTTCTAGGCCACTGCAACTTTGCTTCGGTCTTTACGCGCGTATCATTGCAACCATATATATATATATATATATATATACACACACACACGTTCTTTTCTGCAAGTTACTTATAACAACATAAATGTCGTCGTTATAAAGTTTGTTAGTATACTATATAATGGCGATATATAAGGTCATAGTTATTTAGCAAAACCTTATAACGATGACATTTATACATCGTCATTATTCATCTTTAATGACAACATTATCAATCTTTAAATATTGTTGTTAAAGTGTTTTTAATGGCAATATTTAATGGCCAAATAATATCATCGTTAGTGATGTATCTTTAACAAGATATATAAAACTGTTGTTATAGTATGTTTATAACAACGACATGTGGGCCATTATTGATCAATCATGACAACTTTTATTATCGCCGTTAAAGCATCATCGTTATTGACTCTCATCGTCGTAGTGGCCATATAATGTCGCAGTTATACATCTAATGACGATAGCTAAGGTCACTGGTATAAGTATGTTTATAACTGCAACATAGTTAACAACCATACAATGTCATCGTTATAAATATACCTATAATAATGATATCTTAAGGCACTGTTATTGTCACAGACTTACTTTTTCTAATAAGCTAGTGTGGCACGACGGTCCTTCCTTATCGCCATAAGCCTTTCTGCTCTGTCACGAGCATAGAATGCTTCGCAAATCCGCGATACACCAAGCTGCCCAAGTTGGTCAGCCTAACGGCCAAAGGCTGCGTACCAACACCTTTCCATGTGCTGAATCATTTTCATTGGCACTACGCACCACCCCGTGCGTAGCTGCCTAGAGAAAGCTGATCAAGTATATTTCCAAATGCGCATTTCATGTAGTCCATACCGCTTAGTGCATAGCCATCCCATACCAGCTATCACTTTCGAGAGAGGCACAAACTTTGCCTTAGCCTTGTGTGTCATGGAGCGTATTGTGACTCCATGAGCATGACACAACACAACCTTACCACTGAAAGAACAAGATTTTGTGACCCTCAGTTCGAAGACTAGTTGATGATTGAACACCATAGCAAAAAGTACCACCTAGACTCTTTTGTCAGTGCCTAAACATTCACTCGCCTAGCTCCGAGTCACCATACTCGGTTGGAACCACCTAAGGTGATTCTTGAGAGGATTAGTCCTAACCCACACACACCCTCATGCGTCCAACCGCTACACGTGGGACTCTCTTGCAAGCCGAGAGATCCTTAACCAAATCCTCAAAGAAAACATCCTCTGATCCGCTGGCACTACTTAACTAAACAATGCTCCACGTCTGTGCCACCACACAATGATGCACTAACGACGATACCGATGCTTATCGCATGTCGTGCTACCACCGTACGCCACTGATCAAGCGAACACATACCGCATATTCCTACACTCGATGCATTTTTCACTCAGTACAGCTCTTCACTACACATGTCCTATTCTGAAAGATCAACCCAGAACATTCCCCCCCACCAAAAACCATTGTCATCCTCGACAATGCTGTTGTAGGTAAGAACACAATCTTCACTGATATGCCAATTTCCTTTTGTACTTATCTTTGGTTTACTCTTCTTCTTCAGCCTACTCAACTTGTTCTGGTTTACATCTACCATTGTCATAACCTGTAACACGCCAAGTCCCATACCTTTAACGCATCTCCGATCACTTAGACAATGATCTTCTGCTTTATTAACATTGAGCATTTTTTGCTCGTGAGACCCCAGTGTAGTCCCATAGACAAGCAGGTCATCCTCACCCGCACGACAAACTTGTCGTCTTCATGATCATGGTTGGGGTGCCTTCCAACCCCAGCAAGAGTAATTCCAAGCCCTTCGTGGTCCTCGCAGAGAAAGACGACCACCAATGTGTGTTGTAGGGATATCAACTCCCTTAAGCACCAACTTGCAGTTTTCCAATGGTTCAAACTAGTTCTCAAGCGGGAAATGTCTTCCTACATATCACTCTAAAGTGGTCCTTCAAAGTGTCTTCCTGGGCACTCGTCCTCACAGGAGCACTTTGTTCCAATGCTGCAACACCCCTCCTGAAGCCAACACACTGTAACTCTCTTTTAGAGTCAGTAAAATGTTCTCATAGGAACCAACGAGCTACAAATAACGTTTTCTGCACACACAATCCATTGAGGATCTGCTAACTCAAGGGACCAAAATAATGAGCCTTCTGCTCAACGTGGGCACTCCGCTAACCCACAATCTTGAGAGAGAATCTAGAAGTTTAATTGAGTCTCTCATACCCAAATATGCAAATCTATCTAGCTGAATCCAACGTGCATTTTCTACATGCACAAGGCAAATGTCACACTCCACCTGTGAGCTTAACGCACAACTGGTAGGAACCTTCAGCTTCTCTACGTTCTCTTAGCCAACTGAACATCAACCTTACACTTCTGCTTGTCATCGACAAGATGTTCCATACCATTCTGCCAAAATCTTGCTTCTGTGCTCAGTCAACCACACTTCAGTTGCAAAAATTTGCATAACCAAGATAAACCATCATTGTCCTCTTCAGTGTCACACACACAATAAACAATAAGATTTCCCTAAATCTTTCTTCTCTGATGCCAATTTGTCATGTGCTTACTTTTTTTAATAATCTAATGCAGCACGACGGTCCTTCCTTACCGCCAAAAGCCTTTCTATCGCTCTGTCACGACCATAGAACACTTCACAAACCCGCGACGTGCCAAGCTGGCCAGCCTAACGACCAAAGGCCGCGTACCAACACTTTTTCATGTACTGAACCATTTTCATTGGCCCTGCACACCACTCCGTATACAACTGCCTAGGAGAAGTTGATCAAGCACATTTTCAAATGCGCATTTCATATAGTTCATGCCGCTTAGTGCATAGTCATCCCATACTAGTTATCACTTTCGAGAGAGGCACAAACTTTGCCTTAGCCTTGCGTGCCATGGAGCATATTACGACTCTATGCGCATGACATAATAAAACCTCGTCATCAAAAGAACAAGACCTTGCGGTCCCCAGTTCGAAGACCGGTTGATGATTGAACACCATAGCGAAGAGCACCACCCAGATTTTTTTATCGGCGCCTAGGCATTTACTCGCCTAGCTTCGAGTCACCATACTCGGTTGGAACCACCTAAGGTAATTCTTGGGAGAAATAGCCCTAATCTACACGCACCCCCATACATCCAACTTCTACGCATGAGACTCTTGCAAGCCAAGAGGTCTTTAACCAAATCTCCAAAGGAAACATCCTCTGATCCACTGGCACTGCTTAATCAAACAGTGCTCCACGTCCGTGCCACCACACAACGTTGCACTAACAACAATACTGATGCCTATCACGTATCATGCTATCATCGCATGTCACCGATCAAGTGAATGCATACTGCACAATCCTACACTCGATGCATTTTCCACTTAGTAGAACTCTGCACTGCACATGTCTTATTTTGAAAGATCGGCCCGAGATAGTTATAGACATATTCATAATGACGACATTTGTTCGAGGCCAAGGCATTCACGAGGATATGTAAAATCGCCATTATTGCTTAATCAATAGCAATGACTTTTTATGTAACTGTTAAAGAGTCACTGCTATTGACCCTCATCCTTGTAGCATACCATAAAAAAAAGTTAAAAGTTCAGAATTAACAAACTCACCACCAAATTTGCTATGACATAATTTTATATTTTTGTCATGATGTTTTTCAATAATATTTTTGAAAAGTTTGAAACATAAGAAAGTGTTTGTTTTTTTTTATCAAAGGAAACAACCATGAAAATCTAGAAAAATAGTCATCCACGAGAAGAAATGACTGATATCACCTCCGATGGTGATTGAGCAGCAATACTAGAACTCTCAAAAAGGCAACTGATGCATTTTACTAACTATGCAACTAGATTAGAAATCAAGTATATGTCTATCATCAACCATGTTTAATTTATTTTTTCAACCAATCAAGAACTTTATGTCCCGAACGTCCTAACCGGCAATGTCATGCATCCAAACTCACTTTAGGCTGACTGAACGCCATGTTTATACGTCATTTTCTTAAACAAAAAACTTGCTATGTGCATTCGGCCAGCGATACAACCCATTTTCACACTACAAGAAAAATGTAGATTAGCGACGGACTCTATCCGTCGCTAATCCATCACAAACTCCGTCGCTAACGTGTTTAGCGATGAATTATCGACGAATAGAGTTCGCCACAAAATCCTAATCGCTAAATTATGACCGACTTTATCTGTCGCCAATCCGTTGCTAATTAGAGACAGATTAGCGATGACTTATGTTCATCGCTAATCCGTCGCTAATTAGCGACGACTTATATCCGGATATAAACCATCACTAACTTTTGGTCGGCAAGTTAGTGATGGATTAAAGGCCGTCGCAAAACATTGCCTAATTGAAATTGGCAATGACTTAGAGACGGACATAATCCGTAGCAAAATATAAAAATAAAATAAAAAAAAGAGCCCTGAGGCGTGCGTCTCATACGCCTTGAGGCGCACGCCTCGAGCCGAGGCGCGCCTCAAGCTCTTTAGGTGAACAAAGAGCTACTTACCACAATTGATCAAACAAAAAATATAAAACGATGCATAAAAAATGATACCATTCATAAAAATGCCAGTAGAGCAAAATGAGCACTTAATGACTGCTTGAAGGCTAGGTTTCAAACCTTCGCATCTGTATCCATCTGTGTGGGCTTGTCATCAGACTCTGGAACACCATTTTCAACACCAGAACCAGATGCATTATTGCAAGCTTTGGCATCCTGCATATTTATATCGCTATCGCCATTGGCCACAGGAGCAACATTACTTGGAACATCATCTGTCTCCATTTTAGTGGGTTCCTTTGTTTCCTTTGGAGGCTCTTTGACATATGATACTGGCACCTCCACTTCTTCCTCTTCCAACAACTGCCATAGCAGTTTTAATTATGTTAGAACGATAATTAGTAGCAAATATTATCACATCACAGTCCCGAAAATAGAAAACCCAAAAGGTCTAAAAAATCAAGAAAAAAAACTAATATAAAACAAAATAATGAAAATACAGTAACACACAATTGCATACAGTTAACTATCCCAATAGTCCACTTGGTCAAAGTGCAAATAGAACATCTATAGATTCAAGAAATCAAACAATTTAGCAGCCTATACAAAAATATAATTAAACAGCAAAGGTGTTCCGAAGGCATAAGAATGACATTTGGGAACCAAGAAGAGATAATTATGTTAGCTGCACTGCAGAAAAATGCAATGATTCTTATTGCTCAATTTTAATCTTCTGTTTTAACATGTCATTTCAAGAACTAAGAAGACCAAACGGTGAGAGGACTCCAGAGTTAAAATCCTTAACACAAATAGAAGTCGGGACTCACATGCAATATTGTTAACTAAAAAAGCACCTTTCTTGCCCAAATTTCAAGTCGTAAATTGCCTACATTAACAATTGGTGTTGATTTATATGAGTTATTACATGTGTTAGCTACTCAGTGTGCTGAAAAGAGCCAAAAAAGCAAATACGATGCTCTGTCCTTAGAAAACAAGAATAAGATATTCTATCGTGCATTCTCACACAGAGAGTTCATTCTGTCATCCAGATCAACGGATGCTGGTTTCAAATTCTTTTGCTTTTCAAGCATAAACGAGAATAAAAATGATACAAAATAAGATGACACACCGCAGAAAGCATCAGGAAGATCGTCGATCAATTGGGGCTTCCACTTCTCCATAATCTTTCTGAGTATAACCATAGGGTCTTCAACAAGCTCTTCAGTCCTTTTCCCCTTTCTATGATCCATAATGGTCACAAAGTTCTCCTTTGCAACAATCTCCAACGTCGGTTGCGCCCCAAGAACACTGTACCTCCCCTACCAGAAGAACAATCGAGACCACAATGAGCCCCACATGATTCTAACAACACAACTAACAAACGGGTCTGTCAATTGAGACGTGAAGAAGATCAACGACAGTTTAACCGAAGGCTTACGAGATTCGTTCCCTTGTAGTCTTGTTCGACGGTTTCGAAGAGGAAGCTAGGAGCCTCCCGATCGTCTTCCTTCACTAAACAATGGCAGGCGAGGACCAGATTGAGATGATCGGAGAATGTGCATATGTAGAGCGGCAGAACGTTCCCATTTTTCGATGGCTCGACGAATCTCAACGCATCGTCTGAATCTGTTCCTGTCATGTAATAACCTCAATTTTTGTAATTTATTTATTTAAATTTATTTGAAAATAACGAGTACTTTTCTAAATTTGGGCCTCGGATCCGTTACCGGATCCAGAAAAGAATGCATAAATAACCCATGGGGTATTAAAACTATACTTATAATAGTTAAATAAATAATTAATAGTATACAAAAAAAAAGGAAAAGAAAAACCAAGCATTTAAGGTTGGATCCGTGTTTGGATCCAAATGGATCCAACATGTGGATCTGAGATCCATATAGTGGTCTTTATATCCATATCTATAATAATAATAATAATAATAATAGGAATATATATAAATAAAATTTAAATTTTTATTTAATTATCCGAGGATCCACAGTTGGATCCATTCGGATCCAACTGATGGATCCACATAGTTGGGGGTCGGGTTACGGGCCTCGGGTCCGGACCCGAGTCGCGCCCCTGTAAGTTTTTAAAAGGCAAGGGGCAACCCGATAAGGGTTGCCCGATAAAACCCTAAAATCAGGAAAGAGGGGGGGGTTACGCAGGCGTAACCGAAACCCCACCCATCTCGGCAAGAAGGGAGGGGTTCGGCGATAAATGGGAGGTGGAAGAGGGGGTCTCACCCTCTTCCCTTGTCTCCCTCGTTTGTCCCTTCCCTCGTCTCTCTCTCTCTCGTGTAGACGTGCAACGGAAGGCTGGAAGTCGCCGGAAGGCAGCAGCCACCGCAGGCTACGGCAGCCCTTCTGTTGTCTTTTCCCTTGCGTGCAACCACCACGACACCGGAGCAGTCGAGGCCGGCGGAGTAGCTCTTCCTCGCACGGCAGCAACCCCAAACGTTGGATTTTAAAAGGTACGGGCTCTCTCTTTTGAAATCGGGTGAGAAAGGGGGTATAAACTGGATTCCATGTAATTTTTTTGGGAAATCTCATCTTGAAATCCCTGTTTTTTTTTAGCTTTCGGTGGGTCGCATCACATGGGATTAAATTGCGAGTTTTTTTTCACAATGCTTCTTGAGAAGGATTTAGTTTCAGCAAGCTAAGGGAATTGCAGCTCGTATGGGTTTAGGGTTTCAGGATGGCTTTTTTTGAACCTATTAAGAACCTGATTCCTGAATTTAAAACCGAGTTTAAGTTTGATCGGTGGTTTAATATGAGTTGGGTATGATTTGTCTTAGTTGGGAGTTTCGGATTTTAGGGTAGGACATGGATACATTAATTTTCTTGCTCTATGAAGTCCAAGTTCGCGGTTTAAACCTGTTTCCAGCTTAAGGGTATTCAGATTTTTTTTATTCAGCATATTTCAATACATTCTTTTTTGAAATTCTGTTCAGACCATATAGTTCAATGGAAGCCTAAGATTTTATTTTGCTAAATGTTGGTGATTATACTTGTATCTAACCCGATTGGTTACTTGTGTGCATGTATTAGCTGCCTACTCTTTTTTTTTTGTATTCAGACTATTTGATGAAAGGGTATTCGTTTCTTGCATAGGGTTGATAACATAGTTCAGATGCAATCCCACAACTTAGAGTTCAATCAAGACATTGATAGAACAGTCAAACTTACATAATTACGTTTTTGTTTAGGGGGCTCATGCTATTTTGTTCTCATACGAAAAGAGATCTGTTTCCATACCTTTTGTTGTATATCATATCTGATCCCAGGGCATTTCAGGGATGTCTGGTTGATATGGGGCATGATTGTAGAGGTTGACAAAGACATGGGACCCAGTAACAAAAGAAGAATTCAAGCCAACTAGGTTTCTGAGTTACACGAGCATAAAGTATTGCTTAAATTAGCTGTCGTAAGTTAGTCTGGCAGTGCTAATAAAATGTATTTTTCCTATTTGCCGTTGTTGGCAAGATCCTATCTGATTTCTTGAAATCCGATTCCATGAAAACAAACTAACACATTGTGTCTCATGTACATCATGTGGATTAGACATCTACTTTTTGCATTCAGAACCCAATTTACCAATTGAGGCAACCTTCTACATGTTAAGTTGCACTTTAATGTAAGTTTGCAAAAAAAAAAGAAAAAAAAAGGAGGCAGTTCCATTGGTGCCTTCCTGATCTCCCTCCTCTAGGTATCTTCGTATATGCCTGAACGGGTTTTCGGGCCCTCTTTGAAGAAAGGGCTGACTGCCAGGCCTTGGCAGTCTCCTGCGCGGGCTCTGGTAGAGTCTGTGCAGTGACTGTCAGGCCTAGCAGCTACCTGACAGCCGTGTTGGACCCCCAAGCAGGGTCTGTACAAGTTGAAATATCCAGGCTTTGTTTTTTTATATGCTTACAGGATCAGTTCAGATTTCCTTAACTTGTATCTAGTTGCTTTCCAGGTACAATTGTTGGGCTTGATTGAGCCGAATAAAAGGTTTCTTCAAGCATGTTGAATTCTGGAATGCTCTCTATTGATAATGGAGTCAATTGTACCCATGTGAAAGAATGAGTTATTCATGTGCATATGCTTAGATGATCATGCTTTAGTGAAAGTGTCGATTTCACGATTGTTCATACACGCACACTGAAATTTATGAGTTTTGCATGATCGTTCACATGTTATAATTGGAATGATGCATTTGACAGGAATTGTGCAATGAATGAAAGTATGCATTGCATGTTGGTGTGGGAACTCGTGCTCATGCATTTAAATATTATTGATTTTGTCATAGATGAATGTACATTGAAAAACGTGTGAAAAGAATGCATAATGGCATGCTCTTTATGATTTTTCTTGCTTGTGAATGCAGTGATGATCAAATTGGATCATCAGGGGCTGGGTGAGCCTCGAGAACCAGTCGTTCTCTGATTTAGTTATTTTGATGCATTACAACAAATCAAATGTGATATTAATGTTTTACCGCACTGTTCTATGTTGTCATGGGCGGTGGTCCCGTGAAAAGCTTAGCATGCTGATGTGCACACTTATGTTATTAATTCTGCATGTAAATTTGCAAATGTAAAAGAAATGAATTAATAACCAGATAAAAAAAAGTAAAGAATAGTGTAATTCACTTTCTCCTTGATGTCCCTGCTTTAGCATGGGAATCTTGGATATTGCGGTTTGGGGAAAACCGTGAGGATACAAAAACTCCGTGTGCGTTTTGTTACCCCTGAACCCGATATTGAGGTTCTTCTCCTGGCAACGGTTTTAGGGAGAGTCCGCCACTTTACCCGGGAGTGGTGTGTTAGTCACAGTTGTGAGTTTGTTTGGTATACCAAGAAAGTGGCGCCAGTGGATGTTGTTTTCCCTGGTGTCTCCGACTTTAGATGCTGTTTTCCAAGGTTCCGATGGATGGTGTTGTTTCCTGATATCGATCGAGGGCTAAGTTTGGAACCTGGTAATAAGATACAAATTGTGTGTGAAGCTACCCCGGGAACCCTACTTGACCTCGGGGATTATACCCGTTTGGTGTATCCGCGGGCCACTGTAATTAAAAAGAGGAACTTAAGGATTGTGTGCATTTAATAGGACATGCATATGGAAAGAAGAAAACTTAAATAGAAGATAATAAATGGTTCATGCATTGCACATAAATCATGCATATTCTTGCTATGCATTAGTTCAAGCATGTTTACATGTTCACTTGGTTGTTTATGTTGATCATTGAGCTCTTTTGCATTTAATTACCTTATTGATTAAGTTGTGATCAATGTTACATATTTCGTGTTCCCTCCTGTTAAATGTTTAATTATGCATGAATGGTTAATTGACTTAGTAATTGATTATAATCGTATTCCTCAAAATATTACATGGATCTTATTTATGCTCTTTTTCTTATTTGATTCATTAGGGAAACCTGTACGCAGAATTCTTCAGATTTCTGACCCTCTTATTTTATTGGTTTTTCCCAGGCACAGGTGATCAGTAAAGTCGACTCGCTTCTGAGGGATACGAGGGTCACAATTGTTTCAGACGGATTCACTTACGGACAGAGTGGCTCTACTGTTATTTTCTTTTAGTTCTTCTGATTTTCTGCAATTTGATATTTCACTTTTGACATGGAACATATTACTCTTATTGATTCATTAATAAAAGAATTCAGTGGATTGGTTATGATTGATAAATGTAAGTTGCTTTGTGGTGTGTGGTTATCCAACTGAAATTGGAACTGTAGGGACCCCAGGTCTCTGAGAAGTTTTCCGCGACTCTTATAAAAAAAAAATATTCCGCATTTTTCAAAGGTAGGAGTTGGGGTCGTTACAGGTCACAACCTACCAAAAATCACAAAAAAGAAAGGAAACGAAAACCAGAAGCCCCAATTCCCCAACAGAAGAAAGAAAGAGAGAGAAAGCTAAAAGGATGGATTCAAGCAAAGCCATACCAACAGAGACGGTCGAAACAAACATGCATTTCACCAGAGGGCGAGTACAGAGCTGCATAGGGATCCTCCTACTGCTGCCGCCATCGCCGAAACCCCCACGCTTCTTTAAACCCCCCATGTTGGGTCAACCCCGCCATGTAGTCCTCCTCGTCGCTCTCCGAGCTCACCACCAACTCGAGGATGCTGTCGAGGAGCAACTTGGCGAGGATGCTGCCCAGCTGGGTGCTGCAGCCGGCGGAGGGGTCCTTGTCGTCGCCAAAGATGACGCAGACGACGATGGAGTTGACCTGGGGAGGAGGGAAGCGAAGCGCCCTAAGCCACTCTATAACGAGAGAGGGAGGGAGAATTTAGCGCCCTAATTTGATAGTTTTAATAAAAAATTAGCGACAAAATTAGCAAGAAAAACTTTTCATCGCAAAATCCATCGCTAAGTAGCGTCAGATTTCGCGACGGAATATTTCTGCCACTTATTCGTCGCTAAGTTGCGACGGATCTTGAAACGATAATTTCTTTTTTGCCAATCCGTCGCTAATTCACGACGGATTGGCGACAAAAGTTTTTTCGTCGCTAATTATGCAAATATTTCGAAGGTTAGCGACAGATAGTTTTCTCTCGCTAATCCGTCATAAATTTGCGATGAAAAAAATCTGTGCAAATTTCCATCGCTAATTAGGGTTTTTCTTGTAGTGTCATTCCCTCCTCTTTGAACCAAGTTCCCACTGTGCAAATCCTTGACAAGAAACTTATCATAATAGAATTTAAAGCAACACTTTTTCTATCTCTAGCAAACTTAATGATGGACAATAGGTTTTTCTTTATATCAGTAAAACATCCTTGAAGTGAATTAGTTTTTCCATTGGCAAGAGATACATTCGCAACTCTAGTTATAGGCAAATCCGATCAACTATCAACCAGGATGGATTCACCTCCACTATACTAGGCCTTGTTGTCAGATGGTGGGTGACACGTGGTCAACTCAAAGTAAATATGGTCAGATCCAAAATTGATTAGATCCAGGTCCATTTTGTCACGGATCAACAATTCCCAAATTGAAAATATGTTCTATGAGAATCATAGGGATATTTTCTTAAATTAATTGTCACCATAGGGATAAGATCCAATCACACAGGCAGGCCTCTTCCACATATGGCCTAGTGGAGGCTGGATCTGAACCCGGACCCACCTCTCTCTCTCTCTCCCATACACACACACGTCTATATCTATACACCCACAGGCCCGATCAGTTCTCACCTTCTCTGTGTTTTTTTTTTCTGTGTGTGTGTGAGCAATGGAGAAGCAACATCTCTCACTACACACAATCCAAACACTACCACAGCTCTGGTTCAACCGTTTCCATGCTGTAGTTTATACATGTGCACTCTTTATCCTCTTCTACAACAGGCTCCTCTCTCTCATCCAAGCCCCAACCATACTCTCCTTCACCTCCTTACTCACCATCACCCTTGCAGACCTTGTGCTCTCCTTGATGTGGATCCTCTGCCAAGCCTTCCGTTGGACCCCGGTGCGGCGCCGTGCCTTCCCGGAGAACCTCATGGCCAAGCTCCCTGAAGCCGAGCTGCCAGCTCTTGACGTCTTTATATGCACTGCTGATCCCTACAAGGAGCCCCCGATCGACGTCGCAAACACGGCATTATCGGTCATGGCGTTTGATTATCCTGCCGACAAGATCTCGGTGTATGTCTCCGACGACGGCGGGTCCAAGCTCACCCTCTTTGCTTTCATGGAGGCTGCTAGGTTTGCCAAGCGATGGATACCCTTCTGCAAGGAGCATAGGATAAAGGAAAGGAACCCACAAGCTTATTTCACTAGTGCAAGTAACAACGGGCATACACTCAAGGGATGGAGGGACTTGAAGGTAAATTCTGTGTTTGTTTGTGCATCATATGCTTGTCAGCACAATTGGCAATAGTTAGTGGTTGAGCCATTTGGTACACACACCCTCTTGTAGTCGACACTTGGCTTACTTGATAAAATTCATTTGGTAAATTGCCAACACTAACCTATACTTATCATGCTATATTCCATCACCACACACTCTCTCTCTCTCTCTCTCTATATATATATATATATATATATATATATATATATGGGTCCATGTTAAATTATGTGCTAAATGGGTTTTTGGAGCTTTTTATTTTATTTTTAAATTCTGACCATACAGATGTGATCTATGTACTTGATTTTATAAGAATTAGCTCTTAAAACATTTGATTTCAACACATGGGTGGGTTTTTATAAAGTTCGAAAAATCAATGGTCCAAAATATTTGCAAATTTTTGAGACTCTAAACATCATTTTTTCATAAAAAAACACATCAGGTATGGATTTT
Source organism: Nuphar pumila (assembly GCF_984573655.1). Taxonomy (NCBI): domain Eukaryota; kingdom Viridiplantae; phylum Streptophyta; class Magnoliopsida; order Nymphaeales; family Nymphaeaceae; genus Nuphar; species Nuphar pumila. The sequence continues at coordinate 116,887,013 of NC_143251.1, read as the reverse complement.
TAGTAAATCGACCGTGCCCAACACATTTATGGAGCCGAAACTACATAAAAAGCACCGAAGAAGCCCGAAAAACTCATTTAGCACGTGGTTTAGCACCAAATGGGTTTAGCACGGACCATTTTCCTATATATATATATATATACCACTAGAATACTATAATAATATGAACTAGACATTTTAGATGACTTATTTTTTGCAAATCTGAACTTATAAATGTTTTCAAATTGTTCCATTTGCTAGGAATCCACTGTTGGATCATGCTTTTCTGATTCAAAAATGATTTTTGGATGCTTGAATATTTATGAAAAAATTCAATTCAATTGATTTTCAAGCCTTAAAAATCATATTTATATATCGCAATAGGATCATTCAAGAGCTGGTTCCTTTAAACCAAGAATATAGATCACATTAGTTAGAGTTAGCACGTGTGGTGCGATCTCTTGTTAATTATTTATTTATTTAATTCTTCCTAAGCAACTATATAATCCCAAAGTTGATTGTTTTTTAATTAATCATTAATGAAGGCCATGTATGAGGAGATGAAAGAGAGGGTAGAAAGTGCACTAGAAAGAGGGGATGTGTCCGATGATCAAGTTACCAATGAAGAAGATCACAATGCTTTTAACAAGTGGACGGCCGGATTTACTCGCAAGGATCATCCTACCTTCATTGAGGTTTTCTCTTTCTCTGCATGTGTATGTGTGCACGTGTGAACACCTTTTTTTTTTTTTGAAAATGGGAATAAATAAACTTCTTTTTTGACGTCCCTAGTATGGGTTGAGGGCAGTTCTTGTGTTTTCTCCACGAGGACTCTCTCCCCTACTCACAAGGAAATGTTTTCCTTAGTTTTGACTTGCAGCTAAATACATGGGGATTCGGATCTGGATCGGATTCAAAATAAGCAAAAATTAAGGAGCACTTTAACTAAAAAATATATCTACACCTTAATCAAGCACCTTTGTATTATACATATATTGCAACATTATGTTACTTCGGTCAAAGGTGTTTCATAGTAACCAGGGTAAATATATATCCCTAGATTCCATAATATGGATCAAAGAATTGTCCCAATCTTATTAATACAAGACAAAATCAAGGGGCCACATCCAATGTGGTGTTCTCCTTAATTCAATGTGGTCTTTTCTTTTTCTTTTACTGTTTCCTTAATAAATAAGTGACTGACTTGGAGATTCAAATCTATGCTGACAACCTCACCACTTTACTGTTGCACTAAACAATCTAAGAGCCGATTAAGTCATAATGTATACAACCGATCCATGCTTATATTTAGGGGTGGCAAAACCTGACACGACCAGCCAACCCGCCTCTTAGGCCGGTTCGGGTTTGGAAAAAATGAACCCGTTTAATAAACGGGTCGACACACCTAACCCGTTTATTAAACGGGTCGGGTTCTTGTTAGGGGTATGCCAACCCGCCTGACCCGTTTAATAAACAGGTTAGGCGGTTGGGTCGACCCGCCAACCCGCCAACCCGACCCGCTGACCCGCCAACTAGTCTGCCAACCCGTCAACCTGACCCATCAACCCGACCCGCCAACCTGCTTACCTGCCAACCCGATCCGTCAACCCGCGAACCTGACCCGCGAACCTGAAAACCCGTTTACCCGACCCAACCTATTTATTAAATGGGTTGGCGGGTCGTGTCGGGTTACCCGTTTATTAAATGGGTCGGTTCGTGTTTGCCACAGCCGACCCGTTTAATAAACGGGTCGGGTTTGGTTGAGGTATGCTGACACGCCAACCCGCCAACCCGACCCAATTGCCACCCCTACTTATATTCAATGCATATCTCACTTAGAAATTGTACATCTGTGCCAATGGGCCCCACACACCTTCATTAATTTTATGTTTGGGAGCTGGTGTTGGGAGAGGAGATGAGAGTGAAGATGAAAATGAGAGTTGAGGATGAACTTGTTAACATCCTTGAGAGGATCTAGTTGAAAATGGCCCATCTCCACTCATATCACAATTGTCAGTATCGGTGGGTATCGGTCTGAATCGGATCGTATCACCAGAAAATCGATACCATACTAACCTGAATCGGCTATTTTTTAATAAATATAAAATAGTTTAAAATTATTTTTAATATTATTTTAATGGCTTTAACATGTGTTATGTTGTGATTGACACATTATATTTTTTAATTAAAGTTTGGCTAATTTAGAAACAATTCACTTGAGAATAGGTATCGGTGGATTCACCTGAATCGGTATAAATTATGGGAACTTGTGATTGTTATGTTCGGGCAATGGAACAAAAATGATAAAAAAATTATAATCCAAAATTGTCTTGGTATTCCACACTGAAGTCATAGAAATGAGAACCCTAGGAAAATAATAGAGGGAATTTGGATGAGAGCTTGACCGTGAAAGTAAAACATGTCGTTACAGCTAGTGCACGTCTCCTTGTGTTGGGACGTTGCAAGTTCAAATCCCAATGCTATCATTGTATAACTGGTAGGGTCTGCCTAACCCCAACTTGCCTTTAAAAAAATGTCCTTTGAATTATGTCGCTTGCTAGCACAACCACCAATCCCATGAATTTGGGATGGCCACGTGATATGGAGCATTGACCCCTATAATCAAACAAAAGTAGACATTTTGTGTGGCCATAACAAGTCAAGAGTCCAGATCCAACCTCAAGTAGGTTCTAACTTGGTCCAGCATGATCAAAATTTATGGTGCTGGACATGAATCATGGTCTAACATCTATATATATATATATATATAGGTACATGTTAAATGAAATATAGTAAAATAAACATGCTAAATAGGTTTTTTATGTTTTTTTTATTTTATTTTTAAATTATGACCACACAAATATGATCTATGTACTTGATTTTATAGGGACTAGTTGTTGAGGTGTTTGATGACACATTGGTGAGTTTTTATAATGTTAGAAAAATCCACTGTATAAGATCTTTATAAATTTTTGAGCCTCCAAATATCATTTTTTTCATAAAAATAGATGATTCAGGTGTGAATTTCTCGTAAATCGATCATGCCAAACATATTTATGTGGTCAAAACTGTAAAAAAAAACACTGAAAAAAAAAACCATTTATCACGTAGCTATTTCTTTCTCTCTCTATATATATAATTAAATATCCAACCCAGAATCGCAATGGCCCAATTGCAAGAGAAACTGAGCTGTCATGAATGAATAAATTTGTTATTTTTTTATTTTTTTCCTTAGCACAACTGGGCCATATTTATATATATATATATCATTGAAATTCTTTTTCCTTAGGATATCTCACAGGTCTATTAAATTTTCTTGGACAGGTGTTGATAGGGACAGATAAAGATATGGATGCTATGGGGGCATGTCATGCCCAACCTGGTCTACGTGTCAAGACAAAAGAGCTTGACTTGCCATCACCACTTCAAGGCTGGAGCCCTCAATGCATTGGTAAGTACAAAAGTATGATGATGATGATGATGTTACTGGTGATTATGTTCATGATGTCAGTGAATGATGCTACTATTGATGATATACGTCCAGGCACATGGTCATGGTGGGTTGGGGGAAGCAGATTCACCGTTGTTAGCTTAACACTTATATAGTGTCTGCCGTCTCTTTAGATCCCCCTTTAGAATTAAGGCGTTTGTGTTGAAGGGTAACACTTTCCGTGCATAAAAAATCACAAAAAAGTGTTACAGTTGGAACAAAGTCCAACCACCCTCCGTCGGACTTTGTTTTCACTGGGAATGCAGCGTAGAAAGCAGGCTGAGGCGAGCAATTCTCTGCGGAAAGGGAATTCACTTGTTTGCATGCACCACAAATCCACGATATGGGCCTCACAGGAAAAGTCCACTTTTCCATGGTAAAAAGATGTTTTCCGTGACAGACAAACGGGCTCTTAGGTATTAATCATGGGCTCTAGTAATTTTGAGTACCTAAAGTCTCATGAGACCAATAGTAATTTTAAGTACCTAAAGTCTCATGAGACCAATAATGACACCGGGCAGTGTTACCATCTCATGACAAAGACAGCTGAAAAAACCTTAGAATGACGAACAATGAGGCGCCTGACAGTATTACTATCAGGGGCACCTTGAATGCCGTTCATCTCAAGATAAACGTCACTGAAAAGACCATGAAAGATGCTCATCCCTTAGATGGCCTCACTTTATTGTTTTTTAATGTCGTCCCTAGTGTGGATGGATGACACTGGAAGGATTTAAAATGGACGGCTCAAAATGAGTTGTTTGAAGATGGCTTTTGAGTGAACCACTAGTTGGGATCCAGGACTTGTTTAACTGATTGCTTATGTGACAGAAACCAATAATATGACAGCTGTGTCAGTGGGATGGGGCCTGCATTTTATTGTTGTTGGTCCACTGTTACCATCCATGGTGAAGCAGGTTATATGTTCCCCCCCCCCGAACAGGGGAGTTAGCTACATCTCATCTTCGGGGTCCCAAAGAGCACCACGTATGTAAGCATGCGCGTCTCATATCCCCATGTTTGTCAGCATTAATTAGCGTTGGAGTTTGATGCGATTGCAAAGACTTAAGTACCCTCTTATCCATTGGTGCAAAAAAAAATGACGATTCTTGAAAAGGAGTGGTTGTAAAGACTTAAGTGCCCCGAAGATGATTATTTAAGACCCAGTCTCTGCACTGCAGGATTATCCGAGAAAGAAATCTCCCCTGGAGGAGGCCATGAACATCAACCTTCTCTCTCTCTTCTCTTTCTGCTTCTGTGCACATCCAGCAGAAGATCATACATTGCTCCATCAAGCACCGACTGACCTGCACATTGATTGTTGTGGAGCCTGATTCAGAGTTTTTACCCTTACAAGAGGAGGGTTTGAGGGCTCCTTCCAACGTGGGTAGCATCATTCAACTAAATGAGTTGTAGATCCTGATTCAGAGTTTTTATCCTTACAGGAGAGGGGTCTGGGAGCTCCTCCCAACGTGGGTAGCATCATTCAACTTGAAGAGTTGTAGAGTCTGATTCAAAGTTTTTACCCTTACAGAAAGGGGGGTCTGAGGGCTCCTCCCAGCGTGGGTAGCATCATTCAACTTGAAGAGTTGTGGAATCTGATTCAGAGTTTTTACCCTTACAGAAGGGGGCTCTGAGGGCTCCTCCCAGCGTGGGTAGCATCATTCAACTTGATGAGTTGTGGAGTCTGATTCAGAGTTTTTTCCCTTATAGGAGGAGGGTTTGAGGGCTCCTCCCAGCGTGGATAGCATCGTTCAACTTGATTCATTGTGGAGATTGATTTAAAGTTTTTGCCCTTATAGGAGGAGGGTTTGGGGGCTCCTCCCAGCGTGGGTAGCATCGTTCAACTTGATTCGTTGTGGAACCTGATTTAGAGTTTTTGCCCTTACAGGAGGGGGGTCCGGGGGCTCCCCCGGCATGGGTCCCGGGTGTCATGGTCAAAAAATGCACAGGGTATCGTGGTGAGAAAGACATATTTTTGTTCCAAGCAAGGTTGAAAGAAATCAATGGAAAATCCAGCAAGGAGCATGCCAGAATCAAGATGTGGATGTCAAACGAGAATGGTGTTGTGCAACTCAAATAACACAGAATAATAGAGGTCTGGTTTTTAGTTAAATAGGGGAATGAAATAACAATATAAATCACTGAAAATTTACAGAAATAAACTAGACTCAATAACGAAGACCCCACTTTTTATGGATTTGGAATATGACCTCCGGTTAGGGAGATATGACCGTGACAAGTTGATCCTAATTCGGCTAACGATTTACAGCGATTTGCTTACTAAATAATACTACAAATCGCTATAATGATTTATGGAAGACACTGCAAATCGCTATAGTGAGATTCAAAAACACTATAAATCGCTATAGCGATTTGCAGAAAACACTACAAATCGCTATAGTGAGATTCAAAAACACTATAAATCGCTATAGCGATTTGCAGAAAACACTACAAATCGCTATAGTGAGATCCAAAAACACTATAAATCGCTATAGCGATTTACAAAAAATACTACAAATCGCTATAGTGAGATCCAAAAACACTATAAATCGCTATAGCGATTTGCGGGCTCGTTAGAGACCAAAAAATACTACAAATTGCTGTAGGAAAGCCCGATAACACTACAAATCGCTGTTGCAAGGCCCCAAAAAAATTTGGTCCGGAGGGCGCTGCCGGGGGGAGCCCCCCTCCTGTAAGGGCAAAAACTCTAAATCAGGCTCCACAACTCATCAAGTTGAATGATGTTACCCACGCTGGGAGGAGCCCCCAAACCCTTCTCCTGTAAGGGCAAAACTCTGAATCAGGCTCTACAACGAATCAAGTTGAACGATGCTATCCACGTTGGGAGGAGCCCCCAAACCCTCCTCCTATAAGGGCAAAAACTATGAATCAAGCTCTACAGCTCATCAAGTTGAACGTTGCTATAGTCAGTGTGCAAGTCAGTCGGTGTTTGATGGAGCAATATAAGATCGTCTGTTGGATATGCACAGAAGTAGAGAGAGAAGGGAGAGAGAGTGAGAGGGTTGATGTTCATGGCCTTCTCTAGGGAGAACTCTTTGCCTCCCTTGATTTCTTCTCTAGAGAGAGAGGGGGTTTTACAGTGTTTTACGGAGAAAGAAGAAGAAGAATTTGAAGAGTCAACATCATCCTCGACTTTCTGGATGGAGGACATGTTTGTCCTTTTTTTGAACTGTTTGTTTTTTCTTTTTTGAATGAAAGGCATTTTTGTCATTTTCTCAAACCATCACTTTATGAGAAGAATAGCAAGAAAGGGTACTGAAGTCTTTGCAACCACACCAGATTCCAATGCTTAGTGATGTCAACATACACGGGAATACGAGCCTCATGTTCTTGTATACGTGGTGCTCATTCAAAGTCCCGAACACAGACGTGGGATTCAGTGAATCATCCAGGGGGAACATACACCACCCTCTCCCATCAAGGGTACTGATTCTGATTCCCATATAAATGAGAAAACAACTCATTGGCCCAACCTACATTAGAGTCTGTACCCAGAGGCGTGGTCTTGTGTCCTAATTGGACAAAATACAATTATTCTGCTCAGAACACTGGATTTGCTTTGCTATATCCAAGGATTCCTGTCTCACTAGTTCCTGTATATTACATAGTCGATCACAAATGTTGTCCAAGGCCAGCTTCTCAAGGAATAGAAAGGGATGAGGTTTTGAAAATACCTCACTATTCACAATATTTACTAGCTGTGAAAATCCTGATAATTTCACAAGATTTTCTGGAGCTCACATATTCTCAATACATGGCAATATTATTCGACATTATCATGATTTCGTTAGTTTTTTATACTTATGTTGTTTCCCTCTAATTATTCTTCTTATAACTTTAACTACAAGTGTACCAAGATTTTAAAAAAAAATCTTGATGCATTTATAGTTAAAAACATAAGAAAGCAATTGGATATGTTTTATATGTTTTAAAACAAACTAAACCATTTCAATATATCATGAGATTTTCCTTGCTGAGAAAACTCGAGAATGAGTTCTGTAACCGATACATTATGGGGAGGCTGGCCCAAGTTTTCTTTTCATGAATAAAAAAAAACAACAACTACGCTAGTTAATCAGGGACCAGACTGTGAAGGGTGGAGAAAACTTTCATAGGTAAATTTTCTCACCCTAAAAATGGCATGCCTTTTTTGGTCATCTTGCCCAGAGAAAATGAATCGCATGTTTGCAACACTGTGAAGCGCTTTCTCCATGAGAAAATATGTCTTACTTCTTCATGTGAGAAATCATTTCACAGGTTCGCCAAACGTGCCCTAAGACTTAGTGATACGCATTATGTTCATAGCTTATCCACAAACTAAGTAGCATATTTTACACTTGTGACTACAAAGCATTGACATAACTGTTCCTGTATTGTGAAGCTAAGAGTATCATCTGTGATGAGCAATGCTCCCATACTTCTGAACCTGGATTGCGACATGTACTCGAACGATCCGGTCGCACCCTGCCGAGCTCTATGTTTCTTGCTCGATCCAGCTCTACGCACTGATCTCGCGTTCGTGCAGTTCCCCCAGATCTACCCTGGCATCAACAAGAATGACATCTATGGCAATGAGTATAAGCGCCTGTTTCAGATCAATCCTTTGGGTATGGATGGATCACAAGGCCCAAATTACCTCGGCACCGGGTGTTTTTTCCAGCGCAGAGCTTTCGCCGGCAACCCTTCATCACCACCACATCCGGAAGTCATACTGGAAAACTCTTCCTGCAAGAATGAAGGTAGACAGCCAATTTGGTCAGAGGTAACCATGGAAGAAGCTCATCATGTTGCAGGGTGCAATTACGAGCAAGGAACTGAATGGGGTTCCACTGTAAGTATATGTATGCCCTGAACATATTAGGCCCCATTTTTCGTTCTGCCCCATAGTTTTGAAGTGTTTCATGATAGATCTGAACCATTAGATGTGTTTAGCTTGTTCGATTTAGTGGGAATCGACTCTTAGATCATGTTTTTTGGACGAAAAAATATAATTTTATGAGCCGAGAAAAACTGATACCTTCATAGACATTGATTTTAGATCACCAAAAAAGCCTGTATGCAGGTCTCCAAAAGCCAGTTCCCACTAAACAAAACCTATAAATTACATCTATGGTGTTAGATGTGAGAAAAAAACCCAAAAAAGATATTTTTTGAGGGGGCAGAATGGAGCAGAACGAGAAGGTGGGCTGGAGGAGCGCATTGCCCACATATAGAACTCAACATATTAGGCCCCATTTCTCATTCTGTCCCATAGGTTTTAAGTGTTTTATGATAGATATGAACCCGTTAGATGTGTTTATCATGCTTTATTTAGTGGGAATCGACTCTTGGATCATATTTTTTTGATGAAAAAATATATATTTATGAGCTGGAAAAAACTGATACCTTCGTAGCCATTGATTTTGGATCATTAGAAAAACCTGTATACAGGTCAGATTCCGGTGATCCAAAAGTCTATTCCCACTAAACAAAACCTGTAGATCACATCTATGGTGTTAGAATTGAGAAAAAAGTTACTTAAAACTACGATTTTTGAAGGGGTCCTAACGAGACCTAACTAAAAAGAGAGCCTAAGAAACACATTAATTACTCTCTCTCTCTCTCTCTCTATATATATATATATATATATATATATCAGGGTAATACATGCATGCTCCATGACACATGCTAAATGGGTTTCAGGTTATTTTTAATTTTTTACGGCACGGATGTGATCTATGTATTTGATTTTATATGGATAAGCTCTTGGAGTTTTCTATTCTAACACATGGGTGGGGTTTTATAAGGTTCAAAAAATCAACATTGCACGATCATTGTAAAATTTCTAGGCTCCACTTATCATTTTCTTCATTGAAAGCACATGTACTGGGTGTGGAATCCTAGTAAATCGACCATAAAAATATGGTTTTACCGAGTATGGCCCTGTCTGGTTCATGTTATCGGGTTCATGTATGGTTTCTCTTATGGTTACTTCGATTAAACTCGAGTTTGGACCCGATCGAGGCTAGGGTTTGAACCAAACCTGACCCATTTACACCCCTAAGCATATTTCATTTAGCACAAAGGTATTACCCATATCCACACACACATACACTCATATAGTAATGATGATAGAAGCTTTAGATTTTCAAATTTCTTGATTTTTTTTGTTGATCAGACCCTATAGATATGATCTATAAGCATTATTTAGTATAAGATAAGTTTTGGATATGTGATTAATGTATACATGTAGTTTTTTAAGACATTTAAAAATCAATGGCTCACAATGTATCAAAATTGTATGACTTAAAAATCCTATTTTTATGTCCAAAAAACATGATCCAAAGTATGATTCCTGTCAAATAAACTATGTTGAGTACATTGAGAAGATACAACCACAACTATGACATTTTAGTTCGTGTGAGTAGGTGCTCCGGGAGAACCATAGCATATATATATATATATATATATATATATATATATATATATATATATATATATATAGGGTTTCAAAAATCAATAGCTTACAATATCTTGAACCCTCAAAAAATTATGTTTTTAAATCGAGAAAATATAGTCTAAGGGTCCATTCTTACCATGCTGAATACATCTTTGAGATTAGATTTGCTCAAAATAACATCCTCCTATGAGTTCCAACTAGGATTTTCTTACCCACGAGACTAGCAAATATTTTTCCCTTCCGCCCCTCTCCTTACGCACACACACCCACACACGTGAGTGCGCACACACACACACACACACATATATATATATATAGGGGTGCACAAAGAGCCGAGCTAGCTTGAGCTCGGCTCGAACTCACCTGGGTAAGTAAAGGAGCCAGAGCTTGATCAAACTTTGAAACTCGATAAAGCTCGGTTAATGCAGTCATATAATGACTAATTTTAACATATATAATTTGTTTATTAAAAAGTGCAAAAGGTCGTTTCACCCAAGTGGTGAGGGCATCATGCATTCGTGCGTGAGGAGCAGGGGTCAATTTCGGCCATTTACACATGTTTGAAAACTGTTTTTTTAAAACAAGTCAACTCAGCTTTAGCCGAGCCAAGTTTGTACATTAGGTTTTCAGGCTCAAGCTCGAGCCGAGCTTGAACACAAATTTTTTTGAACGAGCTGCGCTTTTTGAGCCTAAGCTTGGCTCGTGTGCACCCCTACTCATAAGTGAACACTATAGATACCGGCTACCTATTCTCTTTGTGTGTAACTTCTACCTATAGATATGTTTGCATTAATTTTAGGCATGAGAAATGAGTTAGATATGAGGTGTGTCATGCTTGACCCGGCTTTGTATTTAAGTTCTGGAGAGTGGTCTGGTTCCAAATCCAGAGATGACTCGGATCTCACCAACGAAACTTGAATCTTTGATTATCTGATTCATTGTGATACTCAACCATTCAAAACTATTGATTTTCACGTGGAAATGATAAAGTGTTTGGATTAGACCCGATTTCTCACAAGGTTCAACCAGGTTTGATTACCTGCCTGACCTGGATCTCACTGGATTGGTTATGTTCACACTTAGGGTTGAACATCTGGCTGGGTATCCCATGGGCACTATCACTTACCCAGCCCAAGATATATAGACTGTTTTTTTTTTATTTATTTACACCCAGAAACCACCCCAGTATCATAGACCTATAGCAGCACTGGCTCTGCCTGCCATACTTACCATCACTATCCTGCCAGCATAAAACTCCATGCATTTATTATTGGTACTAGATTTTGGACATTCCTTGGGATGAACGGTTATTTGTTTACTTTCTAACAAGTTTTTATGCTTAATTACAGATTGGATTTAGGTATGGGTCCTTGGTTGAGGATTTTTACACAGGCTATGACCTGCACTGTGAGGGATGGCGGTCAGTGTTTTGCAATCCACCAGAGCCATCTTTTGTGGCCGACTTCCCCATCTCCTTGAATGACATGATGGGACAGTGCAAGAGGTGGAGCGTGGGGCTGCTGGAAGTGTCCTTCTCCTGCTTCAAGTGCCCTCTTACCTATGGCACCCGAAGGGCCTCTCTAATCAATGCCCTGTCCTACGCACACTATGCCTTCTGGCCACTGTGGTCCATACCCGTTATCATCTACGCCCTCCTCCCACAGTTTGCTCTCCTTGTTGGTCTACCACTCTTTCCTAAGGTCTCTCTCTCTCTCTCTCTCTCTCTCTCTCTCTCTCTCTCTCTATATATATATATATATATATATATATATATATATATATATATATATATATATATATATATATATATATATATATATATATGGTAGAAACCATGGTTGTAGGTTGCATTTTTTCAATCAAACCTCATGGGTGTCAACGGGTCATATTTACCAGGAACAAACCCTATAGGGTCCGGGTATGATGATAAATAAGAAGACCCGATTAAGACTTGGGTTGGGGCCCGAAGGTCAGATTAATACGTGGATCCGGGTATAGTTTGCGAAATTTTATACCAGACCCGGGCCTGACCTGAGTTTAGATTAAGATCAGCAAGTTTTTCAATGTAAAAATGATAAAAAATAAGGTTTGGGTCTGGTTCATGTAGTTCTTATCGGGTCTGGGTATGGTTTATTTTATAACGGACCTGATTAGACCCGGGTTTGGACCTGATACCATACCCAAAAATCAGATCCAGGTATATGGTTCTACCCTGGTCCGAACCGAACCCGACCCGTTGACACCCCTACTTAGAGCCGTACCTGTGTTTTATGGGGCCTGAGGCGGAGGGAAAAAATGGGCCCCCTATTAATAGTAGGAGTTCGGGGGCAGCGCCTCCGATTTTTTTTTAAAGAATCAAAATAACAATAAAATTTGCATTCACATTAAATAAATATAATATTTCAAATATTTATATTATATTAAATAAAATAGGGGAGCTCGGGCGTTAAAAATGGGCCCCTAAAATTTTTTTGGGCCCAGGGGCCCAAGCCTCATTGGCCTCTTTACAGGTCCGGCTCTGCCCCCTACTCATAGGCTATGTTTGGGAGCCTTACAAAGGGATGGAAACAAGATTTCAGTCTGTTGCAAAAATATCATTTTTTGCCAATGTGTGATATTGAGAGATGGAGTTGCCAAAAACATCTTCTCGTGAAAGGTGTTGAAATGTGGTGTTAGCTTGCCAGCACCAGTCCCAAAGACATCCTTTCAGCAATGCCTCTGATCCCAAACAGTAAGAATATAGGAACATGGTGGAAACCACAACACAATGGCTAACTCAAGGCTTGCAAACATAGCCATAGATATATTTTAGCATAATTTGTTTGATAGGAATCATGGGCTAAATACATGGGGATTCAAATCGAAATAGGATTTGGAACAGCCAAAAATTGCAAAACCTTCATCCTGGATCCCACCCATTTACATCCCTAAGGTTTTACATCCAAGGGGGCGATTGACAAAGGAACGATTGAGACCATGAATCCTTCCCTACTGCCCTACATGGGTGGTTCCTTCATTATCAAAGAAAAATGAGAAACCTGGATCATTTCATGAACTGGACACTCTTTTCAAGACATTATTATTCACTAATTAAGTGGGATAGTTGAGAACTATTCAGCAATATCACCTTGATAGTAAAAGCAGCTTTTTGCATAACTAGCAAATGAAAATTGACACCATGTTTTTTCTTGTAGGCATCTGATCCATGGATCTATCTCTACACTTACCTCTTCCTCGGCTCCTATGGTCAAGACATGATTGATTACATCATGGAGGGAGGTACACTTGCAAGGTGGTGGAGTGATCAAAGGATGTGGATGATCAAAGGGGTCTCCTGCTTCCCCTTTGGCCTCCTTGAGTACTTGTTGCAACATATGGGCATCTCTATGTCTGTCTTCAACATAACCAGCAAGGTTGCAGATGATCAAGTCGCGAAGCGATACAAACAAGGCGTGTTTGAATTCGGAGACACTTCGCCGATGTTCTTCACCATTTCTGCAGCTGCAGTAATCAGCTTGGTCACACTGATAGTTGGTGCAGTTAGAGCAGTGATTCAAGGGGCTGTGGAGGATATGTTTGTTCAGTTGTTCATCTCTGGCTTTGTTGTGGTGAACTCTTGGCCCATATATGAGGCCTTGGTGGTTAGGAAGGACAGAGGAAGGATGCCGAAGAAGATCACCATGTTGGCCGGGTTGGCTGGCTGTGCTTTCTATTTAATGGCTGAGTTTGCTAGGAGAAACCAGTGTACCTGAAAACTTCTGATGGTAAATCAGATCCACAATTAAAGCCCTTTCAGTTTGTAATCCTAAATCTTACAAATAATTTAAGGTGTGATATATAAACATTATATATTAGAATATAACAGTTAACATGGTTATTTTACACGAGCAAGCTTGTGTTAGGCTCGTCTCATTCTTTCATGAGCCAAGCTCGAGCTGGGCTCGAGTAAACACGAACATGAGTCGAGTCACAAGCTCTACCAATTGGTAAATGAGCCAAGCCTGAACATGCCCTATTCGGTTCTTTTTGGCTCATTTTTTTTTTCATGAGGAACCAAAAAACCAGCTCAGGGATCAGAAACCTAATCGTGCTGGCTATGCTTGTTGTACTTCCGGTGGGCTTCCCGGTGATGTAAACCGGTGGCGGACTCCTTGCTCTCAGAGAGTTGCCTGGTTTGGGCACAAGCAAGGGACATAATGCCCTTACCCCTTCTTATTTGCAAAGAGCTGATGCTCATGAGTCTAGTGGCCAAGCCCCCCCTCCACTACACCAAACCCTTTGGGGGTTTTTGTTGGGCTCATTTACCAGCCCTACTTGGGGTTGCAAACATGGTTTCATTTTTAGATTCAGATCCGATTTGAGTTGAGATATAAACCTCTGGATCTGCTTTTTGTTTTTTGGTTTTTTCTGAATAACCAGGAAAAAACACCTCAAGCTTGTTACTGTTAATACCCCAGGTCCCCCCCCTGGGCCCCTCCCCATCATAGAATACACCTATCTTCAGCCTTGCTGCAAGGGACGTGCATTTGTGGGTTTTGAACTCCTGACCTCTTTTCAACTTGGAGATGTTTTCCGAGCCTAGCCATCGTGGGCAACTTTGGATCTACTGAAGATGGGTAAAATATTAAAATCCATTGATTTTCGGGGGAGGAAGAGAGATAAGACCTGCCAGATTAGATTTGATTCCAACCTGAATCCGACCAAATTTTCTTAATCGATATTAGCCCAGATTTAGATATACCCAAGTAACCCAACCATATTTGTTCCGGACCCGACCCGACCCATATTCGGCAACTAGATTATCGGATCCGGGTCTAAGTTCCGACCCGTTTTTATTCCCGTAATCCGGTGCATTAACCTGGCCCTCCTTCGCCCGCCATCTCGGGGTAACCTCTCTCTCTCTCTCTCTCTTCCTTCGTGGTGGTGGATTAGGGTTTCCCTCTGATGTAGAGGATTAGGGTTTCCGGGGGGAGAGAGACGATCGGATCCACCCGATGTTCGGCCTCTGCGTGAGATCAGGCCTCCCGCTGCCGTCGATCCCTCTCTCCCCTCATTCCCGCGCTCGCCTGTCCCGACCGCCCAGCCAAACCCTAACCCTCGCCTGTTCGCCTCCCAATCCGTGCTTCCCCAGAAGGGTTCCCCATTCCCGAGCTCCTAATCAGGTGAAATTTTTGCGTGAAACGATCGATTTCGTTGTTTTTTCGTTTTTCTCTCTCTGCTATTGATTTCGGTTCGGCTCGGCAATTCGATCGATTTCGTTGCTTGTACGGATCGAATTCTCGGTTTCGGCTCGATTCGCGCCGAGCCTTCGTTTTCGTCCCCCTTCTTGTTTTTCTATTTCGTTGAATTTGGTGAAAGTTTCTCATTATATTTTACTTGAAATCACATAGTTTCGTTCATTGGATTGAAGATTGTTCGAATTTGTGCTGATATATGGTCGATTCGTTCTTGGAAACTCTTTAGTTTTATTCATATGATTGAGATCTGTTGGAATTTTCACTACTTTAAGTAGAAAATAGCTGTTGGTGGATGTGATTTTAAGAGAGGGTGAGATGAGATGAGACACTTTTTCTCTTCTTTTTTTATAATAGGTATGACGCTAGACCACTCATTCTTTGAATGGTTTTGCTGAGCGCTTGGTCTAGAATAAGAAATTTTCTTATGGGACTGACTTTAGTGTTACTGATGAAAATAAAGAGGTAAAATCCAAATTGATGACTTGAGGGAAGGTGTGCCATGCTTTTCTAGAAGTTTCATAGAACAAAGAAGAGGCTAAAAAGGAGGTTCAATTGTCCATGAAACGCTACATTTGACAGCCAAGGTTTCTTCAACTAATGGTGGAGGACCTACCGTCGAGCTGTTGTCTTGAAGTGTTCTATAACACTGAAAATCGACTATGGGTGCACCATCATCTGTATGGTTGAGAGGCCAGTGGCAATGGTGTGGTGTGTTCCAAGTCTCAGCTAGATGAAACCATTGATGAATACTCTATTAGCTAAGGCACAACTCCATCATTGTGGTGGATAAGAAGTTTCAGTTGACAGATGCAGCTAGTCATATTTCTACATCTAATATTCAGTTCAATTTCTTGATTTTTGTATCCAGTCTTAAAGGACCACATGTGTCTCATGGTTATCTATATCTGTAGGGAGCTATTGTATCTTGCATTAAGCTGTTAGATTAACTTTCTCATTTTTTTTCCAACGACAATTGGCAGTTCAAGATCCCTAGCTTAATGCTTGCTAAATTACTAATGCATAACATTACTAGTTAAGAATCACTCTGTGTGGTGTAGGACATACTTCAATAGAATCCTACATAACGCTTTGGGTTGTGTATGCATGAAAATTTTTTGCAGGATGAGATCTATATGGGTCGAGAAACTTCCAATTGGAACAGCATAATACTGAAACCTGGTGAATCAGAATGTATTTTGAATCTTCATGAGCTTTAAAGTTTCTTATTTAGTTTTGCATCCGGAGTGTTAGATACATGTGAAGGAGAGTTCTTATATGAGAGAAGAAAAGGAAGTCTCTTTTTCATGATACCCAATCGGAAACTCCCTAGGACTTCGGATTGAAAGTTATAATTTATGCAGATAATAGTTTTTTTTTCGAATAAGTGTGTTTTTTTAACTATTTCATGGGGATTAGAAGGAAGTGAATTCATGTCTATGGGTATGTTTGCTTGAGTGAATGATTTTTTTTTTCACATGCCCTATTTTCTTACCTCATTTCAAACATGAGAAACTTGGGCTGTGAATGATAGCACACATCCACTGTAGGGGTTTATGGGTCTTACCAGTCTTAAATTGGGTTTTTGGTTTTTGGTTTGGGTTGTTGGGTATGAGCATAGGTCCTTTGATTGTGTTTGGGTTCATTTTTAATTTGGGTTTGGTTGAATCAAGTCTGGATCCATCTAGATCCGTAAAGGTTGCTTGGAGTCCAAGTTAGAGTTAGGGTTAGCTAGATTAACTTGTATTCGTGTTAGGGAATTGGTTGATGAGAGGTTTGATGAAGGAAATTGAGGGTATTTTGGGGGCTTCCTTGCTCCTGGATGTATGAGGTAAGTTTCTTGGAATGATTCTTTTGAAAATTGTGATGGTCTTGCTTGCACATTGGTGGAATCTTTCACTACCTTGTTTCCACAGTTGTCTTTTTGGATTTCCTATATTTGGCTGATCTTCTTTTCTCCATTGCTTATGTGTTTTTAGTGATTGTTATGTAATAGGACTATTGCAATATTTGGTATTAAGCAGGAAATAGTTATGAGTATATTGTGACTAGTTCCTTAGTGGACAAATGATGTATTTTCCTATATAATTTGACTAAGCTTGGGATATTTGTATGTTTTTGTTGATTTTTTCAGATTGACATTGTTAAATGTTACGTGCTGTAGTGAATTAAAAAATATGTCAGCTTTTTCCTCATGCGAGTGTCCATGGATGGTGCATTTTATGGCTTTTTCATCATAATTTCTTGATCTTCTCCATTGTATGGACAAATTTTCAACTATCTGGAAGGGTGATTATTTGATATCTCTTGAATTGGTTTATCACAAGTTAGGGATGATTTAATGAATCTGCATCTGTGTTTGGTGGTAATTAAACTGATTTAGCTGCTGCTTTGATGCTCTTTCTTTTGGCCTTGTCAGTTCCTCTAAAGGCATTCTCCATATGGAGCAAAATCATGATGTAGAATATAACTTTTCATTTTGCAGCTATAGGTCTCTTATTACTGTCATATAGGGCTGACAATGGGTCGGGTCTTAGATGGGTACCCGCCCGACCTGGATCCCACATGGTAGGGTTTGGTCAGAAGTACTAAAACCCAAATAGAAATGTGTGTGGGTATGGGGCTAAATTCCCAAACCCGACCAGGTATGGGTCCGGATCTAGGAGTTACATTAATAATTGTCTTGGATATCTGACCTTGTAAAAGAACGAACGAATCGGGTACACGATCCAGGCATCTGATGTCCTTGTTTTGCGAAACAATTTTAGAAAAGATATTTTGATATGAAAACAACGTGAAAGCCAGACACCAAAAATAAAATCGGCTCACACGAGTGGTGGAGTCCGGGTCGATCTCAGGGAACGGGGGATACTTCGTATTCAAACATGCAATTAAACTACGTTTTATTGCCAAAAATAGAAAAATATGAGAAAATAAACTACTTAACTATTACATAAATGTTACCCTGCACAAAGGGTTTAAAATGGTTTTATTATAAACCCAAAATTAAATGAAAATTAAATTCCTAATTCTAAAAGAAAAGCAAAAATGTCTTCTGCACTCGCGCCTTGTGTCACGTATCGGATGCGCGCCACCACGTGTCTCACTCGCTTGCCTTCACTCCGTGCTATCCTGCAAAACACGAACACACAAGCAACAAAAGACGAAAAACTAACACTATGCTAAAAATGTAAAATAAACAAAAATGTGCGAAATGAAAGATATGCAAAACGTGAAAAGAAAAGATGCCTAAAATGCATAAAATGCGATGCCTAAAATAAAAATACCTAAAATGCAATGTCGTGAAGTGAAAATCGAGTGCAACTGTGGAGTGCCGTGAAATGCTAATGAAGGCTCAGCCGGAAATGTTGTGAAGGCTCAGCCGCAAATGCCATGCAGGCTCAACCGGAAATGCTGTGAAGGCTCGGCCGGAAATGCCGTGAAGTTCACAGGAACAAGGCTCAGCCGTGAAGTGCTAATGAAGGCTCAACCGTGAATGTCGTGAAGGCTCAACTGGAAATGTTGCGAAGTCTTAGCCAGAAATGCCATGAAGGCTCAGCCGGAAATGTCGTGAAGGCTCAATCGGAAATGCTGTGAAGGCTCAACCGGAAATGCCGTGAAGTTCACAGGAACATGGCTCAGTTGTGAAGTGCGATTGAAGGCTCAGCCGAAAATGCCGTGAAGGCTCAACCGGAAATGTCGTGAAGGCTCAGCCGTAAATGCAATGAAGGCTCAACCGGAAATGCTGTGAAGGCTCAGCCGAAAATGTCGTGAAGGCTCACAGGAACAAGGCTCAGTCGTGAAGTGCCGTGAAATGTTGCCGGTGATGAAGGAAGTTAGGCGTAAATCAACGAAAATCAGGTGTCGTGAATAGGGAATTCACGGTAACTGCTCCACTGTGAAATCAAAGGATTTCACGGTGGAAATCCGACAGCAACAAATAATTTTAGAACAGCAGGTTAAATATGCTTTCACGGCCAGATGAATCCGGCAGAGCAGAGGAGAATCCAACAATTGGAATCACTGGTGAGCAGAGCTATGCAATGTTGATGTTGTGCAATGGAGAATGTCTATCCTACCGAGAATGGGAAGAATGAATGCTAGTGTGTGCGGATGAAGAACAACTAAAAAAAACAAATAATACATGAAATGAGATGGGATAAGAGAAGAAGGAGAGAGAGGAGGAGGGAAGAAGGAGAGAAAGAGGAAAAGAGGGAGGATTACTTACTACGAATTTGGTTGAGAGAAGAGTTGGCCTCCTCCTTGCGCCGCCGCCGGACTGAGCTTCTTCACCATAGAGGAAGGAAAAGAGAAGGTAAAGAAGAGCGAAAGAGAAGGGGAAGAAGAAGGGAAGAAGAGAAGGAAGAAAGGAAAAGGAGTGTCGGCTGCATGGGAAAAGACCCCCCTCTTGGCCCTATACGTGAGATTATAAAGGGTATTTTTACAAGATTTCAAAAACCCCTTATTTATTTAAAGAAATTCCAAACAGAGACTTGCCAAGAGAAATACTTTCTCTAAAATACTAAATCCTAACCTCTTCAATCAAAACTAAAGCTTTAACTATTTCTACCAATTTTTTTTCTCTTTATTTCTCTACTTAATTTACTAAAATAATTGCAAGTGACAAAGTTTTCAAAATAAATCGCAAAATAAACTTGCTATTCATGCATTTTCTGAGTTTTATCTTTTTCGCACATTTTCTCAAAACTAACGACAAATGTGGGATTTTAATGCAATTTCTTACTAAATCATGCATGATTTAATATGAATTAAACGCTAAAATGTATGCATGATCAAATACCCTCGTGCTTATTGTTTGCTAGTCCTCGAGCAAACTGGAAAATTGCAAGAATCAACAACTATTCATACTAACTCACTTTCGTAGGAATCACGGTTGCATTTAACACATGCAATAAGTCCTTTCAACCCCTGAGTTACCCCAATGAACGAGTAAGGTCTCGTGAGAGTTTGCAGTGATGCTACCCACAAACATCTCTGTCATGTATGCATAAAAGTACTCAACTTCACGAGTAGTAGGTAATTAAAGAGTGTGTTTTCGCAAATATTTTTTATCATTATATAATCAAAACATAATTAGGGTCTTTTATATACTACCACAAAATAAAACATTTCTTTCACTTTTCTAAATATCATCATTATTTATGTTTTATTCTCAGAAAATCAAATAAGCACATGTTATTATTTACTTATCCTCACTCATATGTTTTCTGTATAGTTTTTTCTCAATCTTGCTTCTAAGCATTGAACTTTTTCTTTTATGCTATTTTCTTTTTCTTGATTTTCAACTTTTTACACTTTTTCTTTTTGCGCACTATTTTATTTTATGGCTTGCGTATGGTCTGCTTTTATGTCCTGTGCAATGCCAATATCTTTTATGCTTTCTATAAGGTCTGTGTAACGAGCTTTCTTGTTCAAACAATATAGGCAAAAGATATTGACTATGACATAAAGGTGATTTTCTTCATTCTCCTTTTCGACATGAGACTCAACACTTCAACTTGTGTATGCTCTCAATTAGTGGGGATAACGAAGACTTTCACTCTCCTTTTCGATATGAAACTCAAACGCTTCAACTTGCGTCTGAGCCCAACTACTAAGGATTGCGAAACACGTCCAAACAACCTAACGCATGTTCTTTTACACTTTTGAGCTCATTTTTGCGATTTTGTTCATTTGCTTAGTTTTTTCAAAAATAACACTGTAATATTCATATTTGTGATTAAAAATAAACTCTAACATGCATCTATCGTCATTTATTTGAAATCCACATAAACAACCATAATTTCTAGATCCATGTCAGAGAAAAAAAATCGTGGGGCTTAAAAATCCTCTAAAAACATTAGATTTTTGCACAACATTCATATAAGTTCAAACTTTTTCTTTAAAAACCTACTTTCCTTGAATGATGTGTAATAATATGCAAGTACGTAGACAAAAATATCAGGGTGTGCAACTACACCCTCCCCCGTGCTTGAATGACATTGTCCCAGTGGCACTCTCCCATGCTTGAACGAGACTAAGTGAATGATCATGAGGTGAAGATAGGAAGGGGAATAGGAGGAGAAATTTACCTTATATAACATATGAATGCATGCCTACACTTACCCAAAATTGTATACATGATCTAATCATGAAAGCAAATCTAAACTAGACAAGATACTATTCTATGAATATTTACAAAATCCTATGAATAATACGACATACAAACCTGTGTGCGCCCTACGCGTCCACGAGGTCGACATCCTCGATGTCTTACCTTATCACAGTATCTGAAATATAGGGCTTCAGTCGTTGCCCATTGACCTTGAAATTGCTGCCCGCGCGAGGGTCCAAAAGATCTATCGCTCCATATGGGAAAACTCTATGAACAATAAACGATCCATCTCATCTAGACTTTAATTTTCCTGGAAAAAGATGGAGCCACGAATGATAAAGCCACACTTTTTTACCAATTTCGAACTGCTTTCTCACAATGTGTTGATCATGGAACTGCTTGGTTCGAGCCTTGTAAATCTTGGCACTCTTGTAAGCCTCATTGCGCATCTCCTCAAGCTCACTTAACTGTAATTTTCTCTCAGCGCAAACTTAAGCCATATCAAAATTAAACTTTTTGATAGCCCAATATGCCCTATGCTCCAACTCAACAGGGAGATGACATGGTTTCCCAAAGACCAATCAGTATGGGAACATGCCAATCGTAGTCTTGAAAGTAGTCCTATAAGCCCATAGGGCATCATCAAGGCGCTGGGACCGGTCCTTGCGGTTTGATCAGACTGTCTTTTTAAGAATCCGTTTGATCTCCCTGTTGGAGTCCTCGACCTGGCCATTAGTCTGTGGGCGGTAAGGTGTGGCAATCCGGTGATGAATAGAGTATTTCTTAAGTAAGGAAGCTACTTGCACATTGCGGAAATGCGTACCACCATCACTAATGATCGCTCTCAGGACTCTGAACCGACTAAAAATATTGTGCTTGATGAATCAAAGTACCTCTTTATGATCATTGGTTCGGGTGACCACAACCTCGACCCATTTGGAGACATAATCAACCACCACTAAAATATAGACAAATCTGAACGATGGCAAGAAAGGACTCATAAAATCAATACCTCAAACATAAAAAATCTCAATAATCAGGATAGGAAGGAGAGGCATCATGCCACGCTTGGTGATGCGACCTGTCTGCTGACAACGCAAACACCTCCTACAGAACTCGTGAGCATCTCTATGAAGTGTCAGCTACCAAAATCCCGATTGGAGGACCTTTGTGGTGGTCTTTCGGCTGAAAAAATGGCCTCCAAAAGCCAATGAATGACAAAAAGATAGAATGGAGTCATACTCCTCCTCGAGAACACATCTTCTAATCATTTGATCCGAGCATAATCGAAACAACTCTGGCTCCTCCCAGAAGTAGTGTTTCACTTGCGCGAAAAATTAATCTCTCTTATTACAGTTTCAATGCGCAGGATACTCTCCAGTCACCAAAAAGTTGATGATATCCGCGAACCAGGGTAGATGCTTGATATAAAAGAGTTGCTCATCCGGGAATGAATCCGCAATCTGTCCCTAATCAGTGGATGTCTCCACTGTCAGTCTGGACAAAAGATCTGTTACAAGGTTCTCACATCCGCTCTTATCTTTAATCTCGAGATCAAATTCTTGCAATAGAAAAATCCACTGAATGAGACGCTGTTTGGCATCCTTTTTACTCATCAAATATCGCAATGCAGCATGATTTGAGTAAATGATGACCTTGGAGCCTAACAAATAAGAACGAAACTTCTCAAGCACAAAAACTACAGCTAACAATTCCTTCTCTGTAGTGGTATAATGCAACTGCGCATCAGAGAGGGTCCTACTAGCGTAGTGAATAACATGAGATCGTCGTTCTATCTTCTATCCAAGAATAGCTCCAACTACGTAATCAGAAGTGTTACACATAATTTCAAAAGGCACTGACTACTCAGGAGATTGGAGAATCAAAACTGTGGTCAAGGCCTCCTTCAGGGCCATAAACGCCTTCAAACAGGCATCATAAAAAACAAACGGCTGGTCTTTCAACAGCAAGTTACACAACAGTCGAGAAATCTGACTAAAATTCTTGATGAACCGTCGATAGAAACTTGCATGCCCTAAAAATGATCGCACTTGCCGCACAGAGGTCGGTGGAGATAATCTAGCAATGGTCTCCACTTTGGCCTTATCGACTTCAATCACTTTCTTGGACACAATATGTTCAAGAACAATCCCCTGTTATACCATGAAATGACTCTTCTCCCAACTGAGTACAAGATTTGTCTCCCTACAATGTTGAAGTACACGAGATAGCTTCTAGAGACAATCATCAAAGGAAGAGCCATAGACCAAAAAAACGTTTATGAAAATCTCAAGGACGTCATCCATCATGTGAGAAAAAATTGTCATCATACACCTCTGAAAAGTTGTCGGGCATTGCAGAGCCCAAACAACATTCTTCTATAAGCAAATGTGCTGTAGGGACAGGTGAATGTCGTTTTTTCTTGGTCTTCGGGATGCACGACCACTTGATTTATCCATCCAAAAAGCAGAAATACTGCTGGCCTGCGAGTCTCTCTAAAATCTGGTCGATGAACGACAACGAGAAGTGATCCTTCTAAGTTGCACTGTTTAACTTCCTATAATCTATACATACTCGACATCCCGTAGTAGTCCTCATTGGAATGCTTTCTCCTTTTTCATTCTTTTCCACGGTGATCCTTGACTTCTTGGGAACAACCTGGGTAGGGCTCACCCACTGAGTGTCAGAGATAGGATAAATGATTCCGGCGTCCAACCATTTAACTACTTCCTTCTTCACTACTTCCTTCATGTGGGGATTTAGCCTCCTTTGCGCTTCTCTTGAGGGTTTAGCCCCCTCCTCCATGATAATCCTATGGATGCAAAAGGAATGATCTATCCCCTTCAGATTTGCCACCGACCATCGCCTCTTTATGCTCATGTAAGACCTGTAATAGCTGACACTCCTGCATATTGGTCAGGTCTGCGGAAATGATGACTGAGAGAGTTCGGTCCTTGCCTAGAAGGGCATACTTGAGTAAGGTCGGTAAGGGCTTCAACTCCAGCTCTTGGGGACTCTCTATGGATGGTCGGGCAGGCTTTTCCGTCAAATCGGGAAGTGGCTCAAAGTGCCAGGTCCAACTCAAATCACCTGTCTGACTCTCAATCAATCTTAGGTGATCCTCTTCGAGTGATTCATCCTCCTCCTCCTAAGGTGGATCACTCAATAACCAAGCATGCTCTACTTCTTCGAGGTCCTAAATGAAATCCATCTCGAAAAAAGCCTCCTCTCTGGTAGGCTCCATAGCCGCATGAAAAATGTTTAGCCTCATCTTCCTGTTGCCAAATGAAACATCCATCGCACCAGTGCGGCAGTTAATGCACGCATTGGCTGTGGCCAGGAAGGGGCATCCAAGAATAATGGGGGTCTGTCGCATGCTCTCTACTCCCTTCGTATCCAAAATAATGAAGTCGAAAGGAAAGTAACAATCCTTCACCTTGACTAGAACGTCTTCAAGAACCCCCCGTGGGACCTTGATTGATCTATCTGCGAGCTGCAAAGTCATAGGTCTTGGCTTCATCTCCTTTAATTCAAATTTGTCATAAAAGAAACCTGGCAAGATGTTGACACTTGCCCCATGGTCGAGCAATGCACACTCAACAGTGATGTTTCCTATGACATATGAAATGATCGGAGTCCTTGGGTTCTTGAGCTTTGGTGGGTTTTAGTGCTGTAACACCACACTTACCTGCTCGGTCAAATATATCTTCTTTGGAATATGGGACCTCAACTTTCTTTTCTATGTATAAAGCTCTTTGAGGAACTTTGCGTATGCAGGGACTTGCTGGATAACATCAAGTGCTTAAATATCTCAAGCATCTCTTGCATGTTCACTCCCGACTTGCCTAATGACCTCGGTCTCTCTAGCGCATCAGGAAAAGGGGATTTAGGAACGTAGGCTTTCGAAGGCTCAGATGGTAGAGCTCTCTCGCTTTCTTGAGGTGAGGTAATAGAGGCAGGCTGCTTCTCACTTATCTTCTCTCTTTCTTCTGCAGCCTCCCTCACTTGGTACTGCTTCCCACTCCTAAGGGTGATCATCGCTTGAGCCTGCTCTTGATGGGCCAGCTCCTTGCTCCTAGGATTCACCACTGGCCGACTAGGTAATGCTCCTTCACTTCGCCTGTTAAGCGCCTTGGCGAGTTGTCCCATTTGTGTCTCAAGTTTTGCAACAGAGTGAGTATGAGAGCTCAAATTCGCCTTAATATCCGATAAGGCTTGCAACATCTTATCCTCAAAGGATTGGCTAGTCGAAGGTTCCTAGGATTGGGGCTGACTATAGGCAGGTTGGGCTAGGGGGTAACTAGGTCTCTGAAATCCAAGCGCATAACTGCCTTGCCTGAGTTGGTTTTGGGAAGGGTTGGGGGGGGGGGTTTGTGGGTTTCGCCATGAGAAGTTGTGATGGTTTCGCCAGCCTGGGTTATATGTGTTGGTATGTGGATTGAGTGCAGGCCTAACGAAATTCTGCACCATCTGAGCTTGCTCTTTGACAAACTCAGGGTACTGTGGCGCGACTGGGCATTCAACAACATGGTGTGCAGGGCTAGCACACAACGCACACACCTGCATGGCAGGAGAAGGACCCCACAGAAGCTGATCCAAATTCTGGGACAACTGGTCGACCTTGTTACTCAACTCAAGGTGCATCCCTATCTCGAAAATACCTGCTTTCTTTGCGTCATCCTGTGCAGGTGCGGCCCTATCAAAACGTGAAGCAACAACATGGTGCATGGAATTTTCGCTTAAGGTCTCAAAGAGGGTCCATGCTTCGTCTTCACTTTTGAGCATAAAAGTGCCCCCATAGGCAGCGCCAACCATTTGACGATTCTTCTCAATAAGACTGTTATAAAAATATTGCACCAGTTGCCAGCGAGGCACCTGATGGTGTGGACACTTACGGAGAAGATCTTTCATCCTCTCCCAAGTTTTATGAAACATTTCTCCCTCGATTTGCGAAAAACTGGTGATGGCTTTCCAATACTAGTTCGTCTTACCAATTGGGAAATATTTCTTTAGGAATTCCCTTTGCATATTTTCCCAAGTAGTAATTTGAACCGTATCTAGGGCCTTTAACCCGTGCTTGGCTTTATCCTTGACGGAAAATGGAAATAACGTCAACCTCATCATGTCATATCCAAAGTTATTGATCCACACTGTAGAGCTGATCTCAAGGAATTCGTCGAGATGACGGTATGGGTCTTCATTGCTAAGGCCATAAAAGGATGGTAGCATCTGAATGACACTGACCTTTATTTCGAAATGATTCGCGCTCCTACATCAGGTCTCGTGATGCAGGAGACGGGAGTGTAAGTGTTTGGCATGAAGTGCTTCCTAAGAGGACGGATCATCTGCTGATCGTCGGCCATGGCAGTGGATCGATGGGCTCTCCTAATGAGGGACTCAGGGCCTTCGATTGGCTCAACAAGCTCGGGGTCAAGCGAGCGGAGCTTTTGCATGCACTAAGAGATAGACTGGTGCAACAAACATCCTAAACTTGGGTTTTCTGCCTAACTAATGCGCTAAGCGGCCAAACCACACAAACCACAAAACCGGTAAAACAAAAAGCAATACTGAAAAACTAGAAATAAATAAAACACCACACACTTGCACTCAGCAGGGAATTTGCGAAAAGCAAACTAAGAGCACAATATCAATCGTGCACAATCACCTCTAAGGGTATCCTAATAGGTGGGTTGTGCAGGAAAAGTAAATTGGTTTTTACGGTGTGCAAACACGTGGTTCTAACCCTAATTGCGAAAAACAAACTAAGCAATCCTAATTAATCAACAGGAATGAAAACTAAACAGTCCTAATTCACGAACAGAAGTAAACTAGTAACCTAATTAAACGTGAACAATCAAATGCAATAAAGTGAATACTTGTATCTCGCCGTTCTCTGGCAACGGCGCCAAAATTTGATGTGGTTTTGTTTTGTTTAAAACAATTTTGAAAAGATTTTTAATTTGGAAATTTGTGAAAGCCAGACACCAAAAATAAAACCGGCTCGCACGAGTGGTGGAGTCTGGGTCGATATCAGGGAACGGGGGATACTTTGTATTCAAACACGCAATTAAACTACACTTTATTGCCAAAAATAGAAAAATACGAGAAAATAAACTACTTAACTACTATATAAATGTTACCCTGCGCAGAGGGTTTAAAATGGTTTTATTACAAGCCCAAAATTAAATTCATAATTCTACAATAAAAGCAAAAATATCTTGTGCGCTCGCGCCTCGTGTCACGTATCGAATGTGCGCCACCACGTGTCTCGCTCGCTTGCCTTCACTCTGCGCTATTCTGCAAAACACGAACACACAAGGAACGAAAGACGAAAAACTAACACTATGCTAAAAATGTAAAATCTGCAAAAATGTGCGAAACGAAAGATATGCAAAACGTGAAAAGCAAAAATGCCTAAAATGCGATGCCTAAAATAAAAATACCTAAAATGCAATGCCGTGAAGTGAAAATCGAGTGCAGCCGTGGAGTGCCGTGAAATGCTAATGAAGGCTCGGCCGAAAATGTTGTGAAGGCTCAGCTAGAAATGCCGTGAAGGCTCAGCCAAAAATGCTGTAAAGGCTCAGCCGGAAATGTCATGAAGTTCACAAAAACAAGGCTCAGTCGTGAAGTGCTAATGAAGGCTCAACTGTGAATGTCGTGAAGGCTCAGCCGAAAATGCCGTGAAGGCTCAGCCGAAAATGCTGTGAAGGCTCAGCCAGAAATGCCATGAAGTTCACAGGAACAGGGCTCAACCGTGAAGTGTCGTGAAGGCTCTGTCGGAAATGCCATGAAAGCTCAACCGAAAATGCTGTGGTGGCTCAGCCGGAAATGCCGTGAAATTCACAGAAACAAGGCTTAACCGGAAATGCCGTGAAGGCTCAGTTGTAAATGCAATGAAGGCTCAACCGGAAATGCCGTGAAGGCTCATGGGAACAAGGCTCAGCCGTGAAGTGCCGTGAAATGTTGTCGGTGATGAAGGAAGTTTAGGTGTGAATCAACGAAAATCAAGTGCCATGAATAGGGAATTCACGGTAACTGCTCCACCGTGAAATCAAAGGATTTTCATGGTGGAAATCCGGCAGCAGCAGATAATTTCAGAACAGCAGGTTAAATCTGCTTTCACGGCCAGATGAATCCGGCAGAGCAGAGGAGAATCCGACAATTGGAATCACCGGTGAGCAAAGCTATGCAATGTTGATGCTGTGCAATGGAGAATGCCTATTCTACTGAGAATGGGAATACCGAATGCTAGTGTGTACAGATGAAAAACAACTAAAAAAAACAACAAACAATACGTGAAATGAGATGGGATAAGAGAATAAGAAGAGAGAGCGGAGGGAAGGAGAGAAAGAGGAAAAGAGGGAGGATTACTTACTACGGATTTGGTTGAGAGAAGAGTTGGTCTCCTCCTTGCGCCACCGCCGGACTGAGCTTCTTCATCGTAGAGGAAGGAAAAGAGAAGGTGAAGAAAAGAGAAAGAGAAGGGAAAGAAGAAGGGAAGAAGAGAAGGAAGAAAGGAAAAGAAGGGGTGTCGGCTGCATGGGAAAAGACCCCCCTCTTGGCCCTCTACGTGAGATTATAAAGGGTATTTTTAGGGTATTTTTACAAGATTTCAAAAACCCCTTATTTATTTAAAGAAATTCCAAACAGAGACTTGCCAAGAGAAATACTTTCTCTAAAATACTAAATCCTAACCTCTTTGTTCAAAACTAAAGTTTTAACTATTTCTACCATTTTTTTTTCTCTTTATTTCTCTACTTAATTTACTAAAATAATTGCAAGTGACAAAGTTCAAAATAAATCGCAAAATAAACTTGCTATTCATGCGTTTTCTGAGTTTTATCTTTTTCGCACATTTTCTCGAAACTAACGACAAACATTGGATTTTAATGCAATTTTCTACTAGATCATGCATGGTTTAATATGAATTAAACGCTAAAATGTATGCATGATCAGCATCCATACAAAGTATGTATGTCCACATTCTAAAAATAAAGGTTGCTGTGGAATTCGATCCCGACTCCACTACTTGAAAAGAAAAAACGTACAACCATTACACAAACACCTATGTAACACAAACTCTTCTAATAGGGCACCACACCCGCACCCATGCAGGTGCGACACTTGGACACAACTTCCTTTGTGTCAGGTGAAGTCAACTATACTAAGGTCCATTTCTGTCCAAAAGTAGATTCAATTAACCATAACCAAGTCCAGTTTCATCTATATATATACCCTCCCTGCACCCCGCACCCAAGCCTTTTTAAAGTGCCGCATCGCCGCATCCGAACCCGTATCCACAGCTATGTGACATAGACAAACACCTTGTTGTTGACACTATACTGAAAACTAATAAATGTATGCGCTTAACGAAGATACGACCCAACCCTACCTGGCTGCATTGTAATCCGTGTTTTGAGTATTTATCTGGTCAGGTATGGAAATTTACATCTCTGATTTATGATAACTACCCAAACCTGAACCCGATCACGATTAATATAGGCAGATACTGGTTGACCCCGACCCAACCCGGATCTGACCGGTTGACAGCCCTACTGTGTTATACACTGGGAAACTAGGATCTGTTTTCAATTTAATTTTTTGAAGGCCATGCTTTTATTTGTTTATTTATTTATTGAAGGTAAGACCATGCTTTTATTTGTGTTTTTGCTCCTCCTTTATGCGGCATAGTCAGAAGATGTACTCATCCTTGAGCAACCTGGACTAACATTTGCTTTTCCTCTTAACTGGTATGCTCTTCCTTTGTAGGTCTGGCAAATATCATGTTGTACCCATCACAGATCATCTTTTGACATCAACAATGCAGAATCTATAGAAAATGAGTCAGAGAAATTAGAAGATAATCTTGAGTTTAATGAATCATTGTTAGAGAAGAATCAGTCAGCACACATTCTTCAAAAGGTTTGTTCTCATCCTGTTGCCCTTTATCTTGAGAATATCAATATATTATTATTCCATTTTAGCTGACTTGATGTTTGTGGATTTGATTGAGGGATGTCTGTTAAATGTGTATCTATCCTTTCTCTTGAAGGTTACTTCATTTATGATCTCATGTAAAATTCTTCGAGATAACCAATGAGGCCCAATTCATCGATGATCAATCAAACAAAGTAGATGTTTCATGTTAATTGAAAATAGTGGTTTTGAATGGTTTCCTTGTCAAATTACACTGAAGCAGTGAAGTTTAATATGAAATGGGTGTGTTACTTCAGAAGTGCTGTTGTTTGGATCACTGACCTGAGATTTCAGAGTTTGGTTGGTTGTTGATACTTTGCTTTATTTTTTGTCCAGCATTGAATTTAAGACTTATTGAACCTCTGTTCCCTTCCAGTTTGTTAATGCTGTCTCCAGAATCCTGCATGTTGAACCTTGGACAGTACCTTGGACAGCAGAAACATTACTCCAGGTCAGATTTCCTAGTCAAAACTTTCCATATTTTCTGTTCCAAGCTTACAAT
This sequence comes from Nuphar pumila, assembly GCF_984573655.1. Taxonomy (NCBI): domain Eukaryota; kingdom Viridiplantae; phylum Streptophyta; class Magnoliopsida; order Nymphaeales; family Nymphaeaceae; genus Nuphar; species Nuphar pumila. The sequence goes on along the minus strand of NC_143251.1, from coordinate 116,856,254 downwards.
GGCTGACACAAACACAAACTTTTCTCAAGAATGCTTTTAACTGAAAAAATATATAATCAGGTTATGCTCTTGTGGATTGCTTCTTTCTGGTTTGTTGGTTCTTGGACAATTCCCTTCATTGCTCACGCTGCTGGGATCAGTAAAGAGGCACTAACTTACAGAGGCCAGGCTTGGTACAGCCTCTTAACTGACATAGCTGAGGGGTTTGCCGGAATCGCTGTCCTCCATGGTTGCCTTTCTCGATACCAGCCACTTCCACCCAACTGGTTCCATTTCAGCCTTAAGGGCAAATGGAAATTGGACGTTGCCTTGGGCTGCCTCATGTTTCCACTGGTCAATCGCTTGGCTCAGATCAACCTTGATCTCTTGCCATTCCCTTCACCAATGACATCCAATGTAGAACAGTCGATAATGGTGCGCGATCCTGTGGCTATGTCTCTTTACGTGATTGTGGTGTCGGTTTGTGCACCAATTTGGGAGGAGATTATGTTCCGGGGCTTCCTTTTGCCTTCACTTACTCGCTACATGCCTGTGTGGTGTGCGATAGCGGCCAGTGCTGTAATATTTGCTCTTGCCCATTTCAACATTCAGCGAATTTTGCCTCTTGTATTTCTAGGCTTGGTCATGGGTGTTGTTTTCACTCGCTCGAGAAATCTTTTGGCATCCATGGTCTTGCATAGTTTGTGGAACGGTTTTGTATTTTTGGATCTAATGAAATAATATCATAAGTTATTTTTTTCTGAGATTTATTCTTGTATCTTGGATTTTCATGTGGAAAATCTCATTTTTCTACATTGCAATGGAAGATGTGTGTGTGTGTGTGTGTGTGTGATATGTGCGCCAGCTTGATAGTTGAGAGTGTTTGACCTCTATCTGGTCCACGTTACTGTTCAAACACTAGCACCTAACTATAAGGTGGTTTTACGCCAATTTATAAAACTCTCAAATAGCTAAAGTATTATAACTAGTTTCACCCAACTGTTAGGTGACTTTTGGCTAGTTCCAAAATTTTGTTTCTGGAAAATGAGAAGTTTGTTCTGTTATTTTGAGTTTTGTCTATCTTTTGTACATTCTAAAGTGCAGGTGTTTGTCAAGTCCACGATAGTGATTCATTTTCTCAAACTCAATTGGGCACTTAATTTTCATAAGCGAGGAAACTTTGTATAGCAATGGAACATATTAAAAAAATGCATAATATGGTTTAGCAGCCTGTTTGTTTTAGAGGTTCCTGGTGGAAAATGCTGAGCTAGCGGGAAAGTCCAGACCTTTCCCACCGTTGATGAAATAAACAGAAAGAGAAAAGCCTATTCGGGCAATGGAGGAAAAGCTTTTCTCACCCACTCTCCCATTTCATGTGACCTTCCAGTCACACCTCCCCTCCCTTGTGCACCACCTTCTTCATCATTCGTCTTTCCTTTGAAAGGGCGTTCTCATTCCTTAGGGCCTGTTTGTTTCATGTAATTGTTATGAGAAATTGCTGAGCTGACATCCTTTTTCCCACCATTCCCATCGTGAGTGACAAAAATTAAATCATCGTATTGGAAAGTGTCATGTTAGCACAAGTAGGCCCCAACTGATTTTCATGTGCAAGTTCTTTCATACCTCTCTGTGAAAACATTCTTACAGTTTTTTTGGAAAATCTGTACCCATTCTCATGAACATGCAAAAAGTGAGACCTTAGGGGTTGTTTGATGGCTTGTCCAAGATTAGACTGAACGAAAGAACAAAAAAGACAGAACACATATTTTGTTTGTTCTTTAACAATTGTACTCAATCCAACGTTTGGTGGCTTGTTCACATAAGTTGCATTCTATATGTCCAATGTTCTGAACCTTGAAGACTAATTAAATCCAAATCCAATTCACCAGACCCGATCTAGGATGTGATCTGTTGTAGATCCAATCGTGCAGGACTATCCGAGTCCAATTGGATCTTTGAGTGAAATCTATTTTGATTATTGTATTCCAATTTATGAGATTTTTGCATTTACCTTCTCAGAAATTATATTTTGTAGTGTCGATTTCATATTGTTAAAGTAAGGAATCATGTTAGATATTTTATTTATTTAGTTTTTTTTAGGTATCGGATTCTACGGATCCGAACAGTTCTAGTGCCACGTGAAATCTTTTTTGTGGTACTAGAGAGTGTATGGGGTTTAAGGATAGTTTTTATTTTATTTTTTTCTGCATTTTAATTTTTAATGCATTTTTACCTACGGGTCCGGAGCTTTAAACATTTTTTGGATCTTGCCCAAGATCGAAACTACTATTGAACCCCCCATGGGTGAAGCCACCTAGTGTGGACAGCCATGTCTATTGATTTGAATTCTATTTGACTCAAAGTCAAATAGGGCTGTTGGAAGGGCTTTAATATCTTCTGTGCTATTTTTGGCTTAGTCAAGCCTTAAAAGAGCCATTGATTGGGGAAAGAGATTTCTCTCTTTAATGAGACCCCTTTCCCATATGTGTTAAAGATGAAAGGTTGACCATGGTGGAGAGGGCTTGCTTTTAATTCTAGAAAAATCGTCATTTTGAAAGAAGGTGGTTCTTGCTGTGTGTTTTTGTCACTTTCAGCATTTTAGACAATATTTGGGTTGTATCTCTTAAGATACAAGATCGATTGATGTGACTTTTGGCTCGTTGGAAAGTCAAGACACCAAACTACAACTTTGGTGTTGAACATTTGATCGAAATTCAGGCCTAAGAGTGGTTAAAATTCTTGGTTGTTCTTGTTGTGTGAGGAAGAGAGAGAGACTTGTTTCTAAGGTGTGAGGATTCATTTGGGAAAGAAAGGCTTGTGCATCGGTTTGAGGTTCTCACCGGTGAACATCCGTTGGTTGATCTTTCATTGGTGCTTTCGTTTGCCTTGGTGAAGGCTGGTGAACATCATCTTCATCGAGCTTGTTGCTACAAACTCGATAACATCTTTCAACTTGTTGTCTTTGGTTATTTCGTGTATTGCATAGTTGCTGGTCTTCGTATGATAGATTGCTTATTAAGGTTTATGAGATTATTTCTCAGAATATTAGTGAAATTGTTCTTGTAATTATTTTATTCTAAATCTCATTTTTGGCTGATGTATGTTTGTGTTTTGATTGAATCTCATTTTTGCGAAAGAAACTCATTTCTGTACTTGGGCCTGTCTGACATAGTTCTAGTGTTCAGGCCGTATCTCCATGGATACTTGGCCAAATCGTGTGATCTTTGGCTTGTTGAAAAGCTAAGATCTTACCCTACAACTTTGTTGTTTATGGTTTCTTGTGAATCATCCTTATTTTCCCATGATAATTACTAGCAAATCCATGTCAGTTGAAAAAGATTTAAGTCCTATCCTGAGTAACATAGCCCTGCTATTGTTCCATATTTTCAGTGTATCTTTTTTATTACTGATTGAAAAATTATAAATCATACTTTGTTGAAAATATAACATCATAAGTTGCATCTTTCATGTTTATGATTTTTCCTGAATCACAACTGTTGTTAGCCTAAAATACTCGACAATCTCTGCTTGTCAATAGCTATTTATAAATTGACCTGTTTGTTCTTTGCTTGAAAGCCTGCCGTATTGGTTATGTATCTTCGTCTTGCATGCTTAGTTTTTCAAATCAAAACCTGATCTGAAAAGATAGTTGTTTTCTTGAGAATATTCATGTATTGAGTTTTTGTTGATTCAATCGTTTGATATATCGAAAAGTTGTTTGTTTGTTGCATGTTTATTTTCCTGTTCTGCAATTCGAAACCATTAGGACAAAAAATACACCAACTTCAAATAGACGTAGAAATCGGTTTACTATATCAAAATTTACAAATTTTAGTTCTCTGGAAAATAGACAGACTAAACTACAAATTTTTTGTTCGGAGTTTTCCCAAACTTTTTTGTCTAAGGGATCCAAAACCCTCTCGAAGACGACTGACTGTTTTCCAGTCAGCCTGTGGATGACCAGTCCGACTGGTCCAGAGATACGTTCATAAATCGGATAATCCATATCCAATTTATATGATTTTACCTTTGATGGAAACGTGTGTCTGTCGCGCATATTTCTTGTGTTTATCATTTATGACGAAACAGAAGTCTGCTATCTCAAATCACTCTTTGAATGAGTCTTGTTTAGACTCAACTATCATCCTTTTAGCTTCAGTGCGTGGAGATCCACTTGGATCTCAGATTATGGATCGACTCCAGTGTTGACTCTGCCATCATTTTTTGTATCAAAGCTTCCGCTGTCGTGAATCGTCTCATACGTCGATTTTACATATTTTGGTATCAAAGCTTCCACTGTCGTGAATTGACTCATAGGTCAATTTTACACCACTTTTTTTCATTCACAAAATTAGGATAGTTTCACATCACATATTTTCAAAAATTACATCATAATTCCAAAAGGTTTCCCAGAAGGAGGTCCAAGAATCCATCTGTCAAGGTCCACAAGCCTCTAATGTCTGTTGCGCTCTATTCCACCTTTGCTTTATTCCTTGAAAAATAGAACAAGTATGAGGGTGAGACACAACATGTTTCTGTATGGTCCCACCACTCATACAATGATTGGGTAAGTATAATCCAAATCAAAAGTTCATTTTAAAAAATCTTAAGTTCTCAAATACAAAGAATAAACCTTTCTCATAGGTGTCGACCTTTAGCTAACTCACAACCAAGAGCATAATTTAAAGGAGTTGATCCTGCCCCCCCCCCCGCCTCCCACTCTGGAGTTGACTCATAGACCATAGAGAATATACACAAGGAAAGAACTCAAGAGGAATCAACCTTGCTGAACGAAGGGTCGACCCTCAGCTGAAGCTAATTTATCTTAAAAGTGCAAGGATGAGTCAAACCTTAAAACAAGACATAACATAGAACAAGAGATGAGTCGACCCTCAGTCTAATAGGACCATAAGTGAAACACAAAAGAGTTGACTCAACAAACTCAGGGGTCAACTCTTTAACTAATCTGAACTACAAACTAAACAAGGAGGAGTCAACCTGCTCAACTCAGGGGTCGACCCTTGGAACAAAAAAATAACATTTCAACCAAAGAGGAGTCGACCCTCGGCCCTACTGAACCCCTATCTGAAATAGCGAAGGGTTGACTCACCAACTTAGGGGTTGACCCTCTTCTCAACTGAGCCACAACTGACACCTAGAGGAGTCAACACAGCCAACTTAGGGGTTGACCCTCAGTGCAACTAAACCATAAATTAAAACAAATGGGGTTCGACCCTCCCAAATCAGGGGTCAACCCTCAAACTGAAACGACAGGAGTCGACCCTCTCAACTCAAGGGTTGACCCTTTTTTTTCAAGGCACCTACATATGGACTTGTGTCATGACTACTTACACATGCATGAATATTTTTTTAAGTGTTTTCATTTAGTTGCTATGTACATGTCATGCTCTATGCACATTTATTATTTCAATCCTACTTAACCAAAGGGGCACCACTCCTCTGGCCCACTTGGTCACCTACGACCCGCTAGGGGTTTATTCATCCATTTGATTATATATTTTAACCATGAAAGATACCCCGACACTTGCACTAGAGTGAGGAGCACGCTACTTCACTCTCATGAGGTAGTGTCGTGCACTACGAAAGGCGTACTTCAGCAACTCCACATTCACCTCGAGTATCAGAGTCTAGTGTCCCCTAAGCCCCATAGTGGGGGACAGATCCCTTAAATCCAAATGACAGAAGTTTTGTTCCAAAAAATTTTCCACGAGGTTGGTGGTCATGCTCATCCACCTTTGACAAGCTTGCTCCAACCACATATTTTGGTGAGCCAAACCAATCCTTTAGTATAACTTGTTCTTAATTATTAATTGTTTTTACATCATGGCATACCCTCTTGGTAACTCGAGTCAATGCCCACACAAGCCACACTCAAAACTGACATCATTCTTATGTCATGCATTTATCTATGTATTGCCCATCATTGCAATACATAACCAGGATGTCATGCTCACACAAACACCATAATTTCATATTTTCATACTTGTAAATACAAACCATACACAAGTAAAACCATGCACACACAAGCCAACCGGGGGGGGGGGGGGGGGAATATATCACGTGAACCTCAGGAGGTCTGTTGTGTAAAGGGTAAAATAGTCTTTTTAAAGCTAAACATTTGTAGTTTTGAACATTGGTTGAATCTTAAAAAAATATAGTTTTTTGGAAAACATATCATTTTTATCGTACAATACAATAATTTTTTGAAATAAAATTATAAGCAATAGGATTTGAACTCCAAACTTATTGCTTAGAAGCCAAACACTTCAACCGTCTACACTCAATGATATAAAGTGTATGTAGAATATATAGAAAATGATCGTTCTGTAATCATAAAATGGCACGATTTCAAAAATGCCTCACAATTTTCTGAAATCCTCCCCATGCCCAAAATCTTGATTTCTATCTTTTTAGAACATTTTTACCTTTTGTTAACCATATTATGCGAATATGTTCTGAAACTCTTGACATTTACACAACATATTTATTTGAATGTCAGAAGGTTAACATATTTATGTGAACGCTAGGAGGTTCACAATATATTTATGCAAACAAATGGAGGTTCGAATGCAAACATCAGAAGGTTCGAATGTGAACGTCAAGAGGTTCACAACATATTTGTGTGAATGTTAGAAGGTTCACATGCAAACGTTAAGAGGTTCACAACATATTTGTGTGAACGTCAGGAGGTTCACAACATATTTGTATGAATGTCAGGAGGTTTACATGCAAACGTCAAGAGGTTCATATGCGAATGCCAGAATGTTTGCAATATATTTGTATCGACCCCAACTCATACCCCTTAAAAATGCAGTTTTTTTTATAGGCAAACCATTGCAGAAACATTTCCAGAGACCTAGGGCCTTTACAGTTTCACTCTCCATTGGATAACCAACCAACTACAAGAGATTTTATATTTATCATTTATACCATAGTAAACCAAAATTTTATTAATTAAATAAGAATTAGTAATCTCGAGACAATTGCATAAAAAAAATCAGAATGCAATAACAAGTAAATGTAAAGGAAACGAAAGAAAAGTAGAGCCACAATGTCCATCTGTAACATTGTCTAGTAAACGTGTAACACTCATAGCTCTCCCCAAAGCGAGTCACTTCATTGATCTCGTGCGGTTGCAAAAAACCACAGAAGTAGGGGTGTCAGAACCAAAATCTTGAGTACGAGTATCTCTAATGAAACAAATGAGCATAAGAAATACAAATAGGGATTCATGCAATAATTTAGAGGTATGCAATTATCATAAATTTATAATTCAATTAAGCATTCATGCAATAGAAAATAATTATTAAGCATGAATGAACATTTAATAAGTAACAAGGATCACAATTTAAGCAATACAATCATTTAACATGCATTAAAGAACAACATTATGCATACACCAATATTTAACAATTAAGGGAATAGGTAAACATGCATGATCTAATATATAGCAGGAATATGCATGACTTCAGTGCAATGAATGAGTAAATTATTATTTCTTATTAGATTTTTCTTTTTGTATGTATGTCCCTATTAAATGCACATAGTTTAAGTTCTTTTTAATTATCGTTGCCTGTAGATACACCAAACGGGTAAAATCTTTGAGGTCAAGTTAGGTTCTTAGGGTAGCTTAGCACATAATTTGTATTTTATTATTGGGTTTCAAACTTATCCCTCGACCGATATAAGGAAACAACATCATCCATCAGAACATTAAAAATCATCATCTAATGTCGGAGACACCAGAGACCACCCATCCACAAGTGTCACTTTTCTTGGTATACGAAAATAACAGTTGTGTCTATACATCACTCCTAGGCAAATTGACAGACTCTCCATAAAACCATGGCTAGGAGAAAGAACCTCAATATCAGGTTTAGGGATAAATCAAATAATATACATGGAGTTTTTGTATCCTTGTGGTCCCCTAAAACTGAAACTCCAAGATCTTGTACTCCCAACAAGACATCTTAAAAAGTATATTACACTATTCTTTTATTTTTATTAGATTATTATTATCCCATTTTTTTAATTTGAAATTCAGCTTGCAAAGAAATGCAACAACTCGCATCTACCCCTACGAGAGTCATCACAGGACTCTTGCCCGTGAAAACATATAGAACAGTGCAATGCAGTGTAAAATATTAATGTGATTTTTGTGATGTATTTAAAATAAATAAATGAGCAAACCACAACTCGAGGCCCACCCGACCCACGATGATTCATTTCGATCATCGATGCATCATATGCAAAAACCATAACATGTCATATAGGAAATAAACCACATGCTTTATAAATGCACATTCATATATGCAAATTTAACCTGTGCATGAGTTACCACCTTCATGTGTATGTGCTCAGTATTCATGTGCATGTACCTTTATGTGACCATTCTACAAACATGCTTCCATTCATGAATCATATTAAGTTGGACAAGTGAACATTTGTGCATTTATGTACATACAAAACACACATAAATCTTATCTATGCCCATGCCCTTGAAGAAAACTTTATCATAGTATGATGCTTAATCATGTCACATCAAACATATAAAGAATTTCAATCTTAATAGTTAATGAAATCAAAGTACATGTATATAACATATTCTTGAAATTTAACATGCATAGAGATCAAAATTTCAGATTTCACAAGCAAGTGCTAAAAGTGCGTGTTCTTGATGCAGGCCTATCAGGCCAAGCTGACCCCGTCGACAGGGGTTCAAACCCCACCTAGCTGAACCCAATCAGCTGGTTGTAGCAGGACACACCCCCTGCTACACAAGCTCTCCCTTTGTTTTTTGAATGACAGTGTGCAGCCCCAGCCGACCCCCTCTGAGCTCCACAGGCACAAGTCAGTAATGGAAAATTTCACTCAAACACAACCCATATTTACTGCTGCAAAACTGCAAAGTTTAGAAAGCATTTGAGCCAGGTAACATGTGGCACCTCTCCAGAAAGCATATTGTACAGAAATGAAATTTAGTTAGACAGATTTCTTTCTTGACCGCAGTTAGTCTTGTAGGAGAATAGAAGGGTTGACCATACCCAATAAGCAATCAGACGTCTTCAATGATTTTAGGATCACAACATACTGATGTGGCCATAGTTTTTCAGATCCACAAGATTTTTAGAAAGCTCCCATGCAACAAAATTGTAAGTTAGATTATGATAGACACACAAGAACACACATACATATGTAAGTTTGTCAGTGTAAGAGAGATGATACTGTATCATTTAACTCCCACACACACACACACACACAAAATACAAATATAAATATAATTTTGTTTTTCTTGTTTTTTTTAATAGGGAAAATGCTTAGCTGACCTATTATGTTAGAAACTAGTCACAACCCGAATTTGATGTCAGTGGGAAAGTGTGACTTTTTTTTCTCCAAAATCTCCTTTCCCTTGTTACTGCACAAAACAACCCCAAGCTTTGCAGACATGGCAGCACGGTAATATTATATTCCTAAGTTCTACATATAATCCCTACCCACCATGATCACACCACTTTGTGCATGCATACACGCAACAACATAAACCAAATTTATATTAGTTTATTTCCAGTAATAGGATCCAGTATTGAAAACACACCATGGATAAATAGGAATATTATTGATCTGTTAATATATATCGAACAAATAGCAATAAGGATTCCACGTACTATAATAAAATGCTATACCGTTGTTCTTGATCATGTTGGTTATATCAATTCACGTTTAACGAAGTTGTGAACCTTGTATTTAAGAAAACAAAAATATCGTAGGATGAGTGTACTTAACTACTAGCAACAAGAAACCATGGGCTAAAACCAAACTGTCTAATACATTACATATGATGATCTAGTGCCTAAGAAAAATTCCACAACAGCACACCCATAACCAGTAACCTGTAAATGACAAAAGCATTCAACAAGTCATCTAGGAGATCACTCATTTTATCCCGATAGGTAGATTGTGACTACCATGAATATAGCAACAGTCAACTAAAGCCAGGGAATATAAAGACTTAATTAGCATGAAGCTCCAAAAATAAAATAATGCACAAAAAATTTATGTGAGTAAGGACCGAACGAATCACAAGTATCCATGGAAATCGATATCCCTCAAAAGAAGCCTCTAAATACACACATCTACTACCAATAGAATTTTTGTTTTAGTATATATAGAATTTTTATTGCATGAAAGAATGAACATAATCAAGAGTATAACCATGGAAGAAGATCCATGCATCATCCTCCATGTGTTTTTGCAAAAACATAGCTATAAACACTTTTTTTCATGGATTTCTATCAAATTATTGCATGAAAATCCAATCTATAGCTTCTTTACCAACTGTTTCAACCACTCCACAAACTTAGTTTCACGTTCTTTTTGTACTTCTGCATCAGTGAGATATGAAACTTCTCTTTGCAACTCTATATCAAATTGTCTGCAAAGCACAAATACTTATATTACCGAGCCATATATCCACGTATAGAACATAAAAAGATTTATAATTATGTTGCATCTACATATACTTACTCAATGTATGGGTCGATCACTGAGCAATTAAAAAGAATATAGATGTGTGTTGCGTCTTGCTCTCGATCTGTCAAGAGCCTTGATCGACAACTACCAAATACATGCCCAAGTGGTTGAAATATCGACAGCGTGTCAGCTACAGTTACTTGTTCTCTATCATCGTTACGGGCCGGGCATGTGTAACGTGTTGGAATATGAGGTTCGAAGTACATAGATGAGAAATTTGAAATCTCTTCTAAAGTGTACGCCTCACAAATAGAACCTTCTACTCTTGCTTTATTGCAAACCTTTTTTTTGAGGTCGAACATGCATATGGCAAAAATATACATTTCAAATTTTAAATATATGTCATTAAAAAGACAAATATAAAAAAACATATACCTTTCAAATGGGTACATCCATCGATATTGCACAGGGCCACCAACCCTTAGTTCATATGGCAAATGTATGATCAAATGTTCCATAACATCGAAAAATGCTGGCGGAAATATCTTTTCTAGCAGACAAACAATGGTGATGACAGAGTCCTCGAGATTCTTTACATCTGATACTACGACCTCCGATGCGCACAATGTTCTGAAAAATCCGCTCAACTCAGACAATACCCCCCATATAGGTTTGTCTAACATATCATGGAATGCTAGGGGTATCAATTGTTGCATAAAGATATGACAATCATGGCTCTTCAACCCATACAACTGTCCATCGTCAATCTTCACAGCCCGAGCAATGTTAGAGACATTTATCTGAAAATCTCAATTGTCTCCACCATTGACATACATGTTTTATTTGATTAGGTCCGAGCACGTACTTTGCCTTTGGTTTCAGTACTTTGCCATTATACTCTTTGAGTTCCAATTATGGTCTTTTACATATTAATTTTAAATCCATACGGGCATTCGGATTATCCTTCATTTTTACTTTAACATTCATTACTATATTTAACACATTATCAAACACATTTTTCTCCACATGCATCACATCCAAATTATGTCGTATCAATAGGGTCGACCAATACGATAGTTTCTCAAAAATAGATTTCTTCGTCCAATTGTGATCCTTCCTAAATCCACGAAAGGGTGTAGGACTGCGGGCATTTGTTAATACATCTGGAAAGTATCGCAATCTTCTTAGAATCTCTATGTTAGACAATCTTGAGGATGGACCTTCTGTTTCAGTTGTGCCTGCTTTAAACGCATTCTTTTATCGTCGGAACGGATGGTCGCTAGGTAGAAATCGACGATGGCACTCAAACCTGCAAGGCTTCCTTCCATGCCTCAATTTAAAAGCTTTAGAATCCTCCATGCAGTATGGACATGCCAACCTCCCATGTGTGCTACAACCAGATAGCATACCATATGCAGGGAAGTCACTGATTGTCCATAGAACAACAACCTTCATGTTGATTTTTTTTTTTTGGGCAACATACGTGGTAACACCATCATCCCACAATACTTTTAGTTCATCAATCAATGACCTTGAATATACATCAAGATTTTGGCGAGGTGAGGTTGGACCAGGGATCAACAGAGACAAGAAAAGATTTAGACGTTTCATACACAAGCTTGGTGGAAGGTTGTATGGAGTTACAAATACTGGCCAGCATGAGTATGAAGTTGATCTACCCCTAAATGGATTAAATCCATTTGTACATAGACCGAGTCTAACATTTCGCACTTCCAAAGAGAGAAAACTCATACCTTGAATAAAAAAGTGAGGAAAAATAGAGGTGAATGTTGAAAAATGTCGGTGGAGGGGAGCAACTCTCCTCCTCTCCTTCCTTCTTCCTCTCTTTTCTTTCCTTCTCTCTTTCTTTCTTTGTCTTTCTCTTTCCTTCTTTTTTTTTGACTTTATATAGACAAGAGGGAGGGCGAGGCCCTCCCTTTTTCCAGCCCGGAGAGGGAAAGTTTCCTCATAAGAGGACTCTCTCTCACCTCCCTTTCCAAGAATTTTCAAAACTCTATTTTTTTTACTTTTTCAAAGTTTTCAAATTTTTTTAAAGTCCCTTTTTAAAACCTCTCAAGACTTTTTAGACATGAGTAAGGACTCTATTAAGAAGTCATTCTCAACCCTAAAATACAATTTCAAAAGCAATAAAAATTAATTAATTAATTATTTATTAAATATTAATTAATTAATCATTATTTAAAAGCTTTCAAAATAAACAAATTAACCTAAGAGACTTTTTAACCTGATTTAACTTCAAATTAAAGCTTTTAGATCAATTTAAAGCTCAAAAATCGTTGGGCATGGATTTGGATATGAATTCAGATCCAAAATCCAAATCTATCTCTAAAAATTCATATGGATTTTGGACTGAACCAAATCTAGATTAATATGGGTCTTGGATAGAGTTCAAATCCATATTAATTCGGACCAAACCCATTAGATTCAGTCTGATCCAAATTCAGATCCAAACCGACAAACTATTCTTTTTTTAGAAAAATAAAATTTTTGGGTCAACCGAAACTCGATTTTAAACAAAGTAACATATTGTTGCGCTCAAAATTTTGAGACGCATCCAACGACATATTACACTAATATCAAATTCTGAATTTTGTCCAAAAATAATCTAAATTTTGCTTGAATTTAAAAGTAAAAAATGAAATTCTTTATCTCGCTTTGATTGGCTCATTACGACCTTATCGATGGGACCTGAGCCAAGCCCAGACTCAAAGACATCAGTCTAAAAACCGAGCCCCAAACGATTTTTCTTCCAAACTTAGCCAAATTTTTAAAAATCTTTAAATTTAACTAAATGTGAAAATACGCGATATTACAATATTTGTTCTAACGTGAGGAGGTTTACACTATATTTATATGAATGTCAGGAGGTTCGCATGTGAACATCAGGCGGTTCACAATATATTTGTGCAAACGTCAATAGATTCACAATATATTTGTGTAAACGTCAAGAGCTTCTTTGCATACGAACGTGAGAAGGTTTATAATATATTTGTGCGAACATCAAGAAGTTCACATGTGAATGTTAAGTTTTCAATATATTTGTGCAAACGTGAGGAGGTTCATAACATATTTGTGTTAATGTCAAGAGGTTCACATGCGAACTTCAAGAGGTTCACAATATATTTGTGCAAAGTTCAGGAGGTTCGCAAAAGGTAAAAATGTTATGGACAGGATTTTGACAAATTATGAGGCATTTTCGAAACTGCATCATTTTATAAGGACAATACAATTATTTTTCATAAAATATATTCATTAATGAACCTATACGAGCATAACTAAGCCCAACATTGGTTATTTGTATTAATCTTGCTGAGCTATTGTTATAAAGTATGAGATAAAGAGAAAGGAATAGTTCAGGACTTCTCAAGAGGGTCTGCCCTAGAGGAGTTAGAGAACTCCAATACCAACATAAAACTGATGATGTAAGAAATCCAACAAAAAAATTTATTAAAATGAGGTTAAGCATCGAAGTTATAGCCAGATGCATAAACAAAAAAGTGTAGTTGCTACCAGAAATAGTGATGCCAACAACCGGGATTTTGTTTTCCCAGCCAATTGAGTATAAAGAGTGAATTCGAAACTTGAAAGAAGAATTCATAAGATAAAAGACACTAAGAGGTAAAAAAAGACCCTATGAAATTCAAGAATTCATGTTGACTCAAGACAACGAGTTACCTCGTGAAAGTTCATCAAATTCTTATGATGAGCATCGGCTTGTGCAGAGAAACGACGTTCATGAGAATCAAACTTTGATCATCCGTCTAGCGGCAAGGCCTCACCCCCACCGTGCCAACCTCCTTCCGCATTGGGTGCAATCACATGGCACAGAAATTGTGCATTAAGCACCTGATTGCCTTCCATCAGGCCTTGGGCCCCACAACTGACAAGCCTGTCCCAAGATGGAGGGTGATCAGCATTGCACCTAATCTTTTCACCAATGATTCTATCACCAAATACGTCCGATAAAAACATGCTCCGTTCCTTGGTGAATAGATCATACGTTAGCAGCCTTTTCGTAATTATTCTTCCTCTCCCCTTATCCATCTCTCTCTCTCTCTACCAGAAAAGAGCACTCGGGGCAACTAGTGACCCTGACTAAAATGGCAGCCTTCTCCTCGTCCACTCTCCTCACCCCTTTCTCTCCCTCCTTGAAATCCATCACCACCAATTTAGGTTCCTCGGCCTCTCCACTCGTCGGTTCTTGCTCTCTGCTTGTTTCCTACAGCAACCGCCGTCCTCGATCGCTCAGAAGAGCACCCACCTTCAATTTCGTCCGAGCTCTAACGCTGGACTTCTCAGGATCCTTCTTCGAAGACGGTATCGGCGACGAAGACACCGATTTCGGGCCGTCTGCTTCCTCGATCGCGGTTGATGAGAAGAAGGAGGAGCCCCAATGTCCGCCTGGTCTGAGGCAGTACGAGACCATGGCCGTTTTGAGGCCGGACATGTCCGAAGATGAACGACTGGGACTCACTCAAAAATATGAAGAGGTGAGACTTCTCTCTTGGTGGGGATTATTAAACAGATAAGGAAAAAGAATACCCATTTCTTAGTTTTCGGTTGGGTTATGTTTTTGAATGATTTTTGGTTGTTTCGTTTGTAGGTTTACTTGTTTTGGTCAATTTCTGTTTTTTTAAAAAGACTACATTTTGAGGGTTCTTGCTTCTTACATTTTGATTCTGTGATGGTTCTATTTGTTATGCGTTGGCTTTCAACATTTTAGGAAATTTGAGGAAACCCCATGTTTTAGTTTTGCCCTTTTTGTTGATATTCTTGAAGAATTATTGGTTTTTTCTCTTTGATTTTATGATGGTTTTAGTTGTTTTTTTTGGAATTTGTGGTTTCATGTTTTGTTTGTTTGTTAGAAATTTGAATTAGTATAATCGAACTGCTAACGCTGTATTCAGGATAATGATCGTATAGAGTTTCTGCTACTTTGCACGTACCCGTTGAATGCTTTCTTCCTCAGTGCAATCCTCCCATGGTTTTTATATGTTTTGATTATGTTTAATTTTGGGTCCAAATAAGATGTTACTATTTGTTGTTCTGAAACAGCAGATTTTTTGGTGGTTGTATTGCAGGATTGTTAAAGTTAGTGGTCTTACCATAGTTGCTCAAGAGGATCATGGGGTTTCCCTTGGCCTAGCCATATATATATATATATATATATTAGAAATATATATATAAAAAACCTAGTTTGAACATATCTAATAAAAATATTTATTTTTTAATATTATAATAACTAGTAAGCATTCAATAATAGAAGAAATTTAGTATAACAAGAGTAAATAGCATGCATGTTGTGACAGCCATTTTTTTTTCAAAAACTTAATTTAAAATTTCCCTTTTCGAAAGCAAGTACAAAAATTACTTTCAATCACTTCTCAGTGTAAAGGTTTACAAAATATATCATATGTACACAAGAGAGTACAAAAACCAAAAACCCAGAAGTAGTCCTAGGTCCGTCCTTTTAGGTTCGCAAGTCTCCTGTATTTGCCACATCCTCCTCTGCCTACTGCTGGTCACCTGAACTGAAACGTACCAAATAATAGGATGAGACATCACATGTCTCAGTATGGTCCAACCACTCAAACACGAGTATGGTCCAACCACTCAAACACGATCACTGGATAGTATCACCAAGTAACTCTAGTTGGATAATCCCATCAGGCACAAAACCTAAGTTGTTAGAACAGGAAGAGTCAACCCTACTCTCTCAAGTATCGATCTTCAGGTTCACTCATTTTGAAATGAAGAACTCAAAGGAGTCGACCTTGCACTCACAGGTATAGACTCGACAGAGGAGTTGACCCTTACACATAAGTATCAACCCCTCATATCCTATTAACTACCACTCGACAGAGTAAACTACGAGGTATCGACTCCTAACTCAGGTCAAGTCGGCCCTCAGGTGCCCAAATGCACCAGCACACGAACTCATACTACATCCGCCTATAAGCATGAACGTCTAGGTTATCCTTTAGTCTTGTTTTTTTGTATTATGTGGCACCTCAATCCTCTATAAGCTTAACGACAATGCATCATGCCACAACACAACATATCCTTACGATACAAATCACCATAGAATATACCACTTTCGGTACCAACATAAAACCAACATCACAACGTACCATTATGGCACTGGCATAGAGCCAAACATCACATCGTATCATTACAACACCTTCTTAAAGCCAAAATCATCGCATTGTACCATTACGGCACCTACTTAAAGCCAAAATCATGTACCCTTACGGCACCAACATAAAGCCAAAATTATCACATTGTACCCTTACGACACCGACATATAGACAACATCACATCGTACCCTTACGACAACAGCATAAAGCCAAAATCATCACATTGTACCCTTACATCACTGCCATATAGCCAACATCACATCATACTATTACGACACGAACATAAATCCAAAATCATCACATTGTACCCTTACGACATCGGCATATAGCCAACATTACATTGTACTATTACGACACCAACATAAAGCCAAAATCATCACATCGTATCCTTACAACACTGGCATAAAGTGAAAACCATCACATCATACCCTTATGGCACTGGCATATAGCCAACATCACGAGGGAATCACTCCCCTAACAAACCTTGGGCGCCTATGGCCCGCCCAAGGGTGTTTATTTATCCATTTGATTGCATATTTTTAACCCTGGGGAACATTGTGGCACTTGCACCGAGGTCTAGGGCATGCCACCTCTTCCCACCGAGATAGCATAGGGCACTACGAAAGGCAAGCTGCAACAGCTCCACCTCCGCCTCAAGTATCAGATTCCTTTGTCCCCTAATCCACCGTGGTTGGGGATGGTGCATACTTGACCAAACAACATTAAACACTAATCCACAGGGTTTTGGCGCTCATGCTCGTCCATACTTGACAAGCTAGCTCTAGCTACATACTGCTCTAGCTACATACTTTGGCGAGTTAAACAATATTTCAGTGTAACTTATTCTTTAATTTATTAATATCTTATGCATCATGTCTTGTGTTCGTGTACTCTCTCAGTACCTTGGGTCAATACCCACACAAGCCACACTAGGGATCAACACCCCAAATTTGACATCCATACTCTTATGCAATCAACTACGCATGGCTAATCTTGCAATACAATCCCAGGAATATGTGCTCACATAGGCACCGCAGTTACGTATTGCCACACTTGCAATACTAACCTCAAATGAGCCAATTCCCATGCATACTCAGATTACATATTGCTACACTTGCAATACGATACCGAAAAGACTAAATACACACACATGTATTCACATCTACGTATCACTCCATTTTTTTTATATACGTTAACTGGAAAGAAAGAATTCAAACACAGCCACATGCAACACTCCACGCATGCTTACGTACCACCTATGCATTTAACACGGACCGGGTCCTTGGACCACCAGCTCATGCTAGTGCATTACCACACTAAAACCCAAACTGTGCCACCATGAAGTCTTCTGCATTCCTACATACTACACCTTGACCATTATGGTGAGATTGACCAGTTGACTGGGTAGAGGATGAATCCTGGTCTTGCAATTGAGCTCCAGCTGGCTTGGGGTAGTATTCTCCCTCTGTGGCTAGCCATCCCTAGTATCGGATAAATCATTTTCTTCTTTGGTAATTCTACCAAGGGCTACTCTTATTTAACTATTTCAACCATTTTCAAACACCACACACACACACACACACACACACACACACACACACACACACACACACACACACATATATATATATATATATATTTAAAAGATGATACTTGTGCCTTTTGGTTATTTCCTAGCCGTTACCTATGTCACACGGACTCGGCTAAAGGGTTGCCGCACCCGCGTCGACACACACGGACTCGGGTGCGGACTCGGGTGCGGCTTTGGACTCGGCCCGGACTCGGTCAACTCCGAGTCGGACTCGGTCAACGAGTCCGGGCCGAGTCCGACCACATTTTGGACTCGGTCAACTTTGACCGAGTCCAAAATTGTCCAGTTCGAGTTTTAAATTTTGTTTTGGATCCGGGTCGGGTCGGGTCCAAACCCGACCCAGATCCAAATTTTTTTTGGCAGCCGAACCCTAAAAGGGGTTTATCGACAGGGAGAGGGGCTTACCCTCTCGATTTTGCCTCTCCCCCTCAGCCCCTGCAGCTTTCTCCTGCAACCACGCCGGCGATCCGAACTCCGGCGACAGGCAGCCACCGGTCCCTCCTCCGTCAGGTATGTCGACCCTGCTCGTAGCCTCCCTCCCTGCACCCTCTGCTCGCAGGGGAGGGGCTCGGCCCCTCCCTGCACCCTCTGCTCGCAAGGGAGGGGCTCGGCCCCCCTCCCTGCACCCTCGATTCGCAGGGGAGGGGCTCGGCCCCCTTCCCTGCACCCTCTGCTCGCAGGGGAGGGGCTCGGCCCCTCCCTGCACCATCTGCTCGCAGAGGAGGGGCTCGGCCCCCCTCCCTGCACCATCTGCTCGCAGGGGAGGGGCTCGGCCCCCCTCCCTGCACCCTCGGCTCGCAGGAGAGGGGCTCGGCCCCTCCCTGCACCCTCTGCTCGCAGGGGAGGGGCTCGGCCCCTCCCTGCAGCCTCTGCTCGCAGGGGAGGGGCTCGGCCCCCCTCCCTGCACCCTCGATTCGCAGGGGAGGGGCTCGGCCCCCCTCCCTGCATCCTCTGCTCGCAGGGGAGGGGCTCGGCCCCTCCCTGCACCCTCTGCTCGCAGGGGAGGGGCTCGGCCCCTCCCTGCACCATCTGCTCGCAGAGGAGGGGCTCGGCTCCCCTCCCTGCACCATCTGCTCGCAGGGGAGGGGCTCGGCCCCCCTCCCTGCACCCTCGGCTCGCAGGGGAGGGGCTCGGCCCCTCCCTGCACCCTCTGCTCGCAGGGAAGGGGCTCGGCCCCTCCCTGCACCCTCTGCTCGCAGGGGAGGGGCTCGGCCCCTCCCTGCACCATCTGCTCGCAGAGGAGGGGCTCGGCCCCCCTCCCTGCACCCTTTGCACGCAGAAGAGGGGCTCGGCCCCCCTCCCTGCACCCTCTGCTCGCAGGGGAGGGGCTCGGCCCCTCCCTGCACCCTCTGCTCGCAGGGGAGGGGCTCGGCCCCTCCCTGCACCATCTGCTCGCAGAGGAGGGGCTCGGCTCCCCTCCCTGCACCATCTGCTCGCAGGGGAGGGGCTCGGCCCCCCTCCCTGCACCCTCGGCTCGCAGGGGAGGGGCTCGGCCCCTCCCTGCACCCTCTGCTCGCAGGGAAGGGGCTCGGCCCCTCCCTGCACCCTCTGCTCGCAGGGGAGGGGCTCGGCCCCTCCCTGCACCATCTGCTCGCAGAGGAGGGGCTCGGCCCCCCTCCCTGCACCCTTTGCACGCAGAAGAGGGGCTCGGCCCCCCTCCCTGCACCCTCTGCTCGCAGGGGAGGGGCTCGGCCCCTCCCTGCACCCTCTGCTAGCAGAGGAGGGGCTCGCCCCCCCTCCCTGCACCCTCTGCTCGCAGAAGAGGGGCTCGGCCCCTCCAATATTCCCTGTTTTATTAACTTTATTTTATTTACTTATTTAATTATTTTCTTTTCAGTTTTCACTTTTCAGATATAATGGCGAGTTCTAGCGGTAGTGTCAATACATTTGGTTCAAGTTCTAACCCTGAATTAGATGTTTCTCAACCACTTTGGAGACTTGTGACAAAAGGGATAAAAGCTAGTAGTGGTGGTGGTGGGAATGTGCAGTTTCATTGTAATCTATGTAAGACTGTTTTCACAGGTTCTTATACGCGTGTGAAAGCACATCTTTTGCATATTCGTGGTCAAGGAATTAGGGCATGTTCTGGGGTTGACAAAGACATGTTAAAGCAATTAAAAAAAGAACAAGAGGAAGCTGAAAAGAAGAAAATTGCAGAGATGAAAAGCGATTCGATTAATTTGTCTTTTCCTATTGCTAGTGATACACAAGAAGAGCTTTTAAAGAAAAGAAAGATGGAAAGCAATAAAACAATACAAGCGTCATTCAAAAACATGGCAAGAGCAGAAATTGATAAAAAGATTGGTCGATTCTTTTACTCAAGCTCAATTCCTTTTAATGTAGCTAGAAGTCCATATTGGAAAGATATGATTACATCTTTGGCTAATTGCAATTTGAGTGGTTACGTGCCTCCTAGTTCAGAAAAACTAAGAACAGTCCTTCTTGCAGAGGAAAAAAATAGAATTGAAGACTTGCTAGAGACCCAAAAATTTGCATGGAAACGACATGGAGTGTCGATTGTTTCTGATGGGTGGACTGATATACAAAGGCGACCACTGATAAACTTCATTGCTTATTCACTAAATGAGCCAATCTTTTTGAAGACTGTTGATGCATCTGGAGAGTATAAAGATGCTGAATATTTAAAGAGATTATTTGTTGAAGTGATAAAAGAAGTGGGTGAAGAAAGTGTGGTGCAAATCATTACTGACAATGCTCCAGTTTGCAGTCGTGCAGGAATGAATTTGGCAAGTGAAGATACATATTCACATATTTTTTGGACTCCTTGTGCAGCACACAGTTTAAATTTGGCACTTAAGAGTATATGCAATCCATCAAAAGATGATGCACATGCACATGAAATGTGCTTATGGATTGAGGAAATAGAGCATGATGTTCGAAATATTAGAAATTTTGTTGTAAACCATCATCATGCCCTTTCTATATTTAATAGGCATTCTGATCTCAAGTTACTGAAAGTTGCTGAAACTCGTTTTGCTTCTCTAATTGTTATGATAAAAAGAATTAAGCAACTCAAGAATGCATTGATGATGATGGTGGCTGATCAAGATTGGGATTTTTATCGTACTGAAGATGATGTCAAGGCTCAAGCTATCAAAAAATGCATCTGTGATGATTTTTGGTGGGATAAAATTACATATTTTGTTGAATTTACAGAGCCTATTTGGGAAATGCTGAGAGAAGTTGACAGAGATGTACCCATGCTTCATAGAATTTATGAAATGTGGGACAATATGATTGAAAAAGTTCAAAGTATCATTTTTAAACATGAGAAGAAAGATATTGCACTTGATGATTCAGAATTTTACAATCATGTACATTCAGTTTTAGTGAGAAGATGGGATAAAAGCAATACACCCTTGCATTGCATGGCACACTCTCTCAATCCAAAATACTATGCAAAAAAATGGTTGACAGCAGGTGTTGGTCGTGTTTCTCCAAATGAAGATCCTGAGATATCAAGAAATAGAATGATATATTTGGGAAGAGTTTTTAATGATCCTCACATGTTTAAGGTTGTAAATAGTGAGTTTGGCAAGTTTTCTACTGGAAGATTTGATTCTTTAGCAGCACTTGTGGCAAGGGACGAGGAAGATCCCCTTAATTGGTGGGCAACATATGGATCAGAGACACCAAATCTGCAACGTCTTGCAATGAAGTTGTTATCCCAACCTGCTACATCATCTTGTTGTGAAAGAAATTGGAGTACATATGCTCAAATTCACAACATTAAAAGAAACAAACTCACTAGTAAAAGAGCAGAGGATTTGGTATATGTTCACTCAAATCTACGATTAATTTCTCGCCGCACCAAAGAAGAGTATAGGTACTTTTTTTTCTTTGTATTCAAAGTTTGTATTTAAATATTTCATATTTGTATTCAAAGTTTTAAGTTAGATACTAATATAGTGATTTTTTGATGCAGTTGTGGACCATCCAAGAATTGGGATGTAAATCCAGAAGATTTTGACTTGGAGGGAGAACATAATTTACATACTCTCAACATGGACTACCTCGATCCTGTTCTTCCTTCTAATTCAGACGATGAGGCAGATTTATGATAAGTTTTGTTGTTTATCACACTCACAAGCTTCTTTATGTGTTATATTTTGGTAAGTTTGTGTTGTTAAGAATTGCTTTTTTTTTGCTTTAAAATTTACAATCTTTATGTGTTAATTTATTGTTATATATATAATTATAATATTTAAAATATATATATTTATAATATATATTTTTTAATATATATATATATATAGCCGAGTCCCCGTGTCCAAATTTTTTGGAATTGCGCCGCACCCGTGTCGCACCCGCACCCGCACCCGCACCCGCACCCGCACCCGCACCCATGTGACATAGGCCGTTACACAGCATGAAGCCAAGCTTCCTCTTCATTTTATGTAAAAGCAATGCAAAAAAAAAACTAAAGCTTCAGAAATTAAAACATGTCATAGACAAGGTTCTGCAGTTTTCAGTAGAGGAGCAGTGATGGTATAATTAACTCACTTATGAATTTGACATCCAAGAAAAATGTGATGAATCCGCTTATCTATTCTACGTAATTTGCCCATATTGATTGTTGAGCATTCTTAAGCAGTTGCTGATTCTTAGTGGAAACATAAGTTGATGGATTCATACCCACTAAAACAAAAAAAGAGTACTTCGTAAAGTACTCAGGCCGGTCAGCTAATCAAGCCTCTTTCAACTCGGCTTGTGAAACACTTTACACTTTTTTTTTGGAAAAAATAATAATTAGGTGTTTTTTTTAAACATTTCCATTTTCTAATTAGCGAAAACAGTAAATTGAAGTCAGATATTTTTTACAAAGATATGCACACTTGTCCTTGTATTCTCTTATGAGCACAAGTGTATGCACGAATGACCACATTTCCACCAATGTTTCACTATGATGCCAACACATACCCAAGGTAAGTTCATATTGAGCCTTGTTATTTCTTTTAGAATTATAAAACAAAATGAAATAATTAAAGGAGAAAAATTAAACCTTAATTAACAATTTGGGGCACAAAGAGCCACACTGTCAAGAATAACATAAATAAGTGATGCAATCTCGCAGGCTCCATGTGGCAGTCACCCCTGTCACTGAGCTTCAGGTCTTGAGAAAAACATTTGAAACACCGGGTAAGAACCAGAGATTATTTGCATGAATTCTTCTAAAAATATAAACAAAAAAGAAAAGAGCATAAATCAAATTCATGTAAAATATTTAGAGGAGTATAACAACAACAATCTCATAACCCATTTATCATCGAGACATTAAAAATAAGTGTCATGCATTAACAATTTCTCATATGAGACAGAAATAAGTAAAAATGCATGAACTAATGCAGAACAGTAAAGATGTATGATTCAATGCACATGTATAAACAAATTATTAAGTTATTATCATAGTTCTCTTTTGCAAGCCAAATCAACTTTTTGGTGATGGTGGGGACAATTGTCAAAATTATGCAGCACTAACAAACAATAAAGAGGCATTCAAGAAAGAAAATATAAGAAATCCTAAAGACCATCAAACAAATTGTCAAAAGCAGTAAAATCCTAAAGGAGTTGCGGTCTCCAAAATTTCAGTCTAAACTTTTATGAAAAACACACAAAAAATGATTATGCTAAAAACTTAAACTCTTAACTATTCCTTTCTCCAATCAGCTAGAGCAATTTGTGTATTGATTAACATGGTATCAAGCCATGTCTGAGGTCGTGAGAGGAGGGCGGCTGCGTGAAGGCTTGCTTTGCTGGCGTCATTCTTGAAGACTCATGTATTATGGACATTCAAGTTTTGTCACATCTGTAGACAACATCAGATTCACTGTGTTACAATGTTGGGTCACAACTATTGTGTGTAAATCTGGTGTGGAAGTGGTTTATGAAGAGTCTTGGTGGCATTGGTTGTTGTTATTGTGTTTTTGGGAGTTCTTGTGGACAAGACTTGGGGATTGCCTTGAATACCCATGTGTAGTGGGTTCATCGATTTCAAGGTTGTCTTGGGTATTGTTGAGACTTTTGTGGTTGCGATGACAAAGGTGATGCTTTAGTAAATCCGGTTCACATCTGGTGCCTTGTTTTTTTTTTTTTTGAAAAATTTGTGTAGTTGGGGTCGAGTGAAATACAACAACAACAACGCCTTCATCCCAAAATAATTGGGGTCGGCGATATGAACCAAAAAAGAAAATCATTCTGGGTCTTCCACATGAATCCTTCTCCTCCAATCATTTCTATCCAATGTCATGTCCTCGATGAGGTTCAAAGCATTTATATCCTTTCCTATCATCTCCATCCAAGTCTTCCTAGGCCTACCCCGACCTCTTTTAACTAATATATTTTCCCATTTCTCCATCCTTCTAACTAGAGCATCATTAGGCCTTCGCTGAATATGTCCAAACCTCCGTAAACGATTCTCTCTCATTTTATTTTCAATGGGTGCAACACCTACCTTCTTACGTATCTCCTCGTTCCGAATCTTATCTTTTATTATATTTCCACACATCCATCTAAGCATACGCATCTCAACTACACTCATTTTTTGAATATGATGTCTCTTGGCAGCCCAACATTCCGTACCATATAGTAAAGCGGGCCTAATAGTCGTCCTATAAAACTTTCCCTTCAACCGCAATGGCATTCTACGATCGCACAACAATCCAGTTGCACTTTTTCATTTCATCCACCCAACCTTTATCCTATGATTTACATCTCTATCAATTTCTCCATACTTTTGAATGATAGATCCCAAATATTTGAAACAATCATCTACCGATATTTCTTGCTCACCAAGCTTCACTACACTCCCATCACTACTTCGTTGCTTACTAAACCGACATTCCATATATTTTGTCTTACTCTTACTCAACTTAAAACCTCTTGCTTCCAATGTTTGTCTCCATAATTCTAACTTAGCATTAACCCCAGCTCTAGACTCATCAATCAAAACAATATCATTAGCAAACAACATACACCGCGACACATTTTCTTGAATTGATCTCGTAAGCTCATCCGTCACTATAGCAAATAGGAAAGGGCTTAAAGCAGATCCTTGATGTAACCCAACCGTTATAGGAAAATTAGTTTTCACCCCTCCATAAGTGCGGACATTGGTTACTCCTCCTCCATACATATCTTTAATTATACTAATGTACTTGAGAGACACCTTTCTTCGTCATTGTTCACCAGAGAACGTCCCTAGGTACTCTATCGTATGCCTTCTCCAAATCAATAAAAACCATATGCAAATCTTTGTTCCTCTCTCTATATCTCTCAATAAGTTGTCTAAGAAGATGTATAGCTTCCATAGTTGACCTTCCAGGCATAAAACCAAAGTGATTCTCCGATATCATGACAACCTTCCTCAACCTAGACTCAATCACCCTCTCCCAAAGTTTCATAGTATGACTCATGAGTTTTAAACCACG
The DNA here is from genome assembly GCF_984573655.1 of Nuphar pumila. Classification (NCBI taxonomy): domain Eukaryota; kingdom Viridiplantae; phylum Streptophyta; class Magnoliopsida; order Nymphaeales; family Nymphaeaceae; genus Nuphar; species Nuphar pumila. The sequence continues at coordinate 116,830,587 of NC_143251.1, read as the reverse complement.
ATAATTTGTGCAATCTTGTATATCACCCTTATTCTTATATAGAGGCACCAAAGTACTCTTCCTCCACTCATTAGGCATCTTATTTGTCCGCCAAATCTTGTTAAAAAGATTTGTCAACCATTCTAAACCTTTCTCTCCCAAGCATTTTCAAGCCTCAATAGGTATACCATCTGGGCCAACTGCCCTTCTTGATTTCATTTTCTTCAAAGTCTCTGCGATTTCTTTCTTTTAAATCTTGCGCATGAAGTCACGATTCATCTCATGAAAATGAATGGAGAAGTCTCCAAGATCATGAGCATGACTTTCATTAAATATCTTATCAAAATAATCTTTCCATCTCTCCTTAATCTCCTCATCTTTGACTAAAACCCTTTGCGTTTCATCTTTGATACATCTAACCATACCCAGATCCTTTGATTTCCTATCTCTCATCTTTGCAAGCCTATAAATATCCTTTTCGCCCTCTTTGGTATCCAACTTGTCATAAACCTCCTTATATACCTTATCCCTCGTGTTTCGAACTACTTTTTTAGCTTCCTTCTTTGTTGTCATATACTTCTCCAAATTCTCATTATCACTATTCTTACTTAGATTTTTATAACACTCTCTTTTAACCTTAATAGCTAATTTGACATCCTCATTCCACCATGATGTATCCTTACCTAGTGGTGCACTGCCTTTAGACTCACCCAATACCTCCTTAGCCACCTTTCTTATGCCACACGCTATCTTACTCCACATTGATTCTGAATCATCATCGAGACACCAATCAACTTCCTTAACTACCTGCTCTACAAACATTCCTTGTTTAGCTCCTTTCAGTGCCCACCACTTAATTCTACGATCTATCCTATATCTATCCCTTTTGCGCCATTGTCTAATTCTAAGATCTAAAATTAAGACTCTATGTTGTGTAGCTACACTTTCTCCCGGTATAACCTTACAATCGATGTAACAACTCCCATCTCTCTTTCTAAGTAGGAAAAAATCTATCTGACTCGTATTAACCCCACTTTTAAATGTTACTAGGTGAGACACCCTCTTCCTAAACCAAGCGTTTGCTAAGATCATATCATAGGACAAACCAAAATCTAAAATCCTTTCTCCACTTTCGTTTCTTTCTCCTATACCATAGCCTCCACGAATACTCTCAAATCCATCCTTACTAATGCCTACATGTTCATTAAGGTCACCGCCGATGAAAAGCTTTTCTCCATAAAATATCCCTTGTACTACTCCATCTAAGTCTTCTCAAAATTGATGCTTAATGGAATCATCTAAACCTACTTGAGGTGCATAAACACTAATAATATTAATAATATCCGTACCTAATACTAATTTAATAAGTAAAATCCTATCACCCTTCTTACGGACCTCAACTACATTTTCTATAAACTCACGACTCATAACAATCCCTACTCCATTCCTATTCCTATTTATTCCTGTATACCAAATCTTATATCCTCAAGGTTCTATCACTTTTGCTTTCTCACCTACCCATTTGGTCTCTTGTAGATATAAAATATCAATCTTTCTCCTACACATAACATCTACTAACTCTACCAACTTACCAGTTAAAGACCCTATGTTCCAAGTGGCTAACCTAATTTTATGGTCTTGGACTAACTTCTTTACCCCCACCCATCCAACAAAGTGAGGGAACCCTTGCCTATTTGACACCACACCCGGGCGCCGGTGTGACGCGTCGCTTCTGGGCGACGACCTAGCAACCCTTGCCCATTTATCACTGCCTCCGGGCCTATAGAGTACAACGCGTCGCTCAGTAGGGAACGCCCCAACGAAATTCTCATATTGGTTCATATTCATAGGGTATGACTAAGTTTTTATGCTGGCTGTCACTGGCCTACCGCAACCCTCCTTTATCCGGGCTTGGGACCGGCAGTGTATAACTAAACAGTTATACACAGGCGGAGTTTGGGGTTGAGTGAAATATGGAGAAAAAAAGAATTTAAATCATCTCTGTTAAGTTAGATGAAACTAATTATGCATATTGGGCTGACTTTATGACTGTTGTCATAGTGGGAAAAGGTCCTGGGGGATACTTAGATGGTTCAAAGGTAAGACCAAAACCCAATAGTGCCAACTTTGACAAAGCTATAGAGGAATGGGTCATAAACAATGCAGGAGTCAAAGCATGGATTTTGGGTTCAGTTGAGCAGAGAATCATCGTGAATATCTCAAAATTTCAAGAAGCCAAAAAAGCTTGGGCATACCTCAAACAAGTGTACAAGCAAGAGAATTGGGCAAGACATTATCAACTTACTCAAGAATTTAGGAGTATGCGGCAAAAAAACAAGTCAATTGAAGAATTTTATTCAAATATGCAAAGAATTTGAGATGCTCTTGCACTTGAGGAGGGTCGAACTAAATGTAAAAAGTGTGTGAAGTATGAGACATATGCCTCTTTTTTGCTGAATAACAACAAGAGGTTCATCTTCTGTCTCTCTTGGATGCTCATATTCTTCCAATTAACTAGAGCAATGTATGTATCGATTAACAGATTTGACATAAAATCTACATGCTTCATGCTTCCTAGATGTCATGGGATTAGGGCACCATACCTTGATTTTGCCCCCAAAACTACCAAAAAGATGGTTGAATAAGCCGAATGAGTCCCCAAATTCATAGGAATCCTCTAACGAACAGAAAACTCCACGAAATCCACATTTTTCTTCAAAATACGGTTTCCTCTCCTTTGCAAAGATCCCAACCGGAACATGAGAGAAGAGAAAGCAGTTGAATGAGAGCAGGGAGAGGGGATAAATGAAGAGAGTGAAGAAGGTGAGTGTTTGAGATGGAGAAAGAAAATCGAATAACCGAAACTCCTACCCCCCGACTCGCCGGAATCTGCTCCACAGATGGCTGGACTCCTCACCGTCAGCGTTCTCTCAAGAATGTGTGGGAGGGGAAGAAGGGGTGTGAGAGAGGGTGAGAGTGCGTGTGAGGGAGTGAGAAAGGTAAGAGAGAGAGAGAGTGATAGGGGGGTGGGGTCGTACACCATTAATCATTCAAATAACACATAAAAATGCAAGAAAATATCTTATTTATTAAATAATTGCAATAATAAAGGGTCCGAAAATCCAGGGTGTTACACATGTTCTTACCATGAGAAAAAGTTTTTAAAGTTTCTGCCTTGACTTATTTTTTTAGATGCATAACCTAAAAGATCTTTGAATTTAGTAAAGATAAAAGCATTTACATTTTTGAAAATTATAGAAAATGTATTGCCATTTAAGATTTATTATCCAATCTAGTTAGAAATAGGTCTACCATGGTATTGTTATTAATAGAATCACAGTCGTTAATTGTGTAAATCTAAAGAAAGCTCAATTTTCATTTTGAATTATGTCATAGGAAGCATCCTTCTCATGATAAGGAAACCAAGCTTCTCAAGATAGATAGAAGCTTCTGGTAACCATGGTTTGTCAACCATTTATGGTGAAAGCAACCCATGCAGGATAACAATAACATAATACTAGTCTTATTGAAGCCTTACATGCAACCTGTTTTGATGTAGAAAAGTAAAAATCCAAATCTGTTGTTGGCTTGCTGGTGTTGATATGTGTATAAGATGGTCATGACACTTTAGATAAAAAAAGAAACATGAACGAAATCAAATAGCTACGTGACTCAGAAAGGTATATGATTGCAAAAGAGATGAATAATATGAAAAATAAATAAAATACGGAAAACATTGTTATCTTAGACCACTGAGCGTCATAATTGTTGTAATCATACTGATGCACTAGAACTTATCTAGATTATCGTACATGTATGTGTAATATACTATGTGATCACTGCATCTAGATTTTGCTCAATTCAACACTGAAATATAATCTTTTTGCAAGGTAAAATCTGAGAAACCCACATCTTATTGACAGAATATTGTGCTATGTGCATGTTTTTACAAAACTGAGACTGATTCTTTGATGTACAAGTAATTTGTTCATTTCTTCACTGCTTAGAGCTAAAACTTCAGTTCTTCCTCAAGATTCTGTTTCAATGAGTTTAGTTACAAGAGAAGAAGTCATGTTTTGCCTATTGGAATTATAGTCATTTCTTTTTCACGTCAGTGGTTTCCAAATTAAATGCTCATAGGACTGTTTTATTTGGATTTTTTTGTGCCAAAAGTTTCATATGAGTTGTCCCTAGGCTGGGTCATTTCTCATGCTCTTTGAAGTTGACCGTTTATCCCTGAAACTGATCATGCTTCCCACAGAATTAGTTCCCTGCCTTGTATGACATGAAAGTAGACTATGCATTTACAATTATTTATTCATGCTTAGTTAAGTTTTTGATGAAGGACATGTTAAAATGTAAAACTGTACATATATGTATATATAATAATATTATATTATTATATATATATAAATACATTTTTAATTTCTTTCTTTTCTGTATTTTTTTTCCTTTATTTTTATTTTTTTGTCTTTATGTCATCTAGTTCAGTTTGAACTAGAATGACTGTTGCTAGTCAAGTCCTGTCCAGACTTGACTAGCAATAGAGCTGTTGGACTGACACAGTCCAACAGCTCTTAATAGAGCTGTTGGACTGACACATTCCAACAGCTCTAAATAGAGCTGTTGGACTGTGCCCAACAGCTCTATTGAGTCCTCTTTCAGCTGTGTATATAAAGGGGTGCAGCCCCTCTTGTATTTTACCCCAATGCTTCTTAAGCAATTGGTTTTTCATATCAATAAAGAATACATTTTTATTTTTATTTTGTTTCCAGTTATACCCTTTTTAAGGGTTGTGCTTTAGTGTCATTCTTGACACTTGCTCTTGTTAATCAAAGCACGTGTTTCGAAGATCCCCATTTCATTTCAGGACAGACACCGAATACTGCTTCTATTGTGCAGTTGTTGGTTGCTGGGGGTGGCATGTACATTGAAGTGTTCAACAGAGGAGTCATTCCATTAGCTTACAGCATCATGAAGAAGAACAAGGCAGGAGAGACCAACACGTATTTGGATGGTATCTATCTATTGTTCACTTACTTCACGAAACCTGAGTCTATGGCTACACTTGAGACCAGACTGAAGGTAGATGATGATGTCATCCGATCTTCCAGCTTTAAGATAAGAAAGAGGAAATACTAAGAGTTGAATGTGGTCCTACTGAATGAAGAAAAAAAAACAGAAAATGGAAAAAGGAATGGAGTTGCGTCTGTGTCCTTCCTGCTTTTCAAGTAATTAGATGAAACCATCTTGTAATGTTTTTTGCATTTGCTTGTTGCATGACCTTCCTTTTTTATCCTTAAGCACTAGAAAAATAAATTGAAATTTTGAGAAAAGAAAAACTTTGGAAATGCATTTGCAGCAGATTTTCCTTGGTTTTTATAGTTCACCAATGTTAACATGCTTGATTCTTGAATCTGATACATTTTGTGATCCTTTTATGTTTGCATGTTTTTCACAATCGTGCACCCAATATCGAGGGTGTTCGGCAGTTGTGAAGCTCAAGATGCATCGTTTAGACTGTTCTCCAATCATCACATAAGCAGCACAATTTGGACATGTACATTGAACATATATCCTGTTTCTCTGGATAATTCAGGAAGAGACCTATCTAAACACAAGATTGAGAAATCACCTATTCATTGCTGATTGTTCGTAAAAATTGCTTTTCATATTGGTGAATTTCTGGTGTTTGTCACAATTTAGTTTTATCTATTGCACTACGATTTGTTTCAATTTTCGAGTTGTTATTCCTCTGTATGTGATATGGTTTAAATTTACTTGCCAATTAAAAAAACCTTTAAATTTACTTGGTGTTGAGATTGAGGAAATAGTGTTTGGTATTACTGTGTAGTAATCCCCCTGGATCTGGCAATAATCTGTTTCAGGAAAATCACTATGCCTATTCAGTGAACTTTTTATAGATGACAGGTCATTGATGATGTTTCCTCACCTACTCTTCTATACTGATCAGTACCTCTGTTTTTTTTAGTAAAAGGATGCTCCATTCTTTCACAGTCCTGCCATAAAGTTAAATTGAAAATCCTAGAACTTAATGTGGTTAAAGAACACGTGCCCACAAGGGCTCTGCTCATCTGGTTGAGGCGACTTGTGAATGTCACCAAGTTTACGGGATGTCACAAGTTCAAAACTCATGGGTGGCATCTCTTGCTGCAAGGTTGAATCTGGGTAACCTCAAGGGTTTTACCAACTAGAAGCCAGCCAATCTACGGTCGGTTAGGGGGGGAGCGGGGGGGATGGTCCATGAGCATAGCATGGTAGAGCCATCTTACAATGACAGGAGGTACTTGCTGATAGGTGTGGGCAATGGGCTGACGCTACCTAACTCGGACCCATTTATCTTTGGACTGCTGATTCTTGTGGTGATGCATCCTTGAATCTACATGGCCCATTTATTAACGGATCACTTTTTAGCCTGGTTTTAATGAGTTCAGGCATCAAAAGCAGTCCACGATCCAACACGTTGAGCTAATGGGATCGTGCTGGTTAGATTGGATCTTAATTTATCCAAGTGGAACACTAGTAGCAAAGGTTGATGCATTGCATGCAGAGTGATTATAAACCATAACGGTCAATGCACTAAGGCCATTTTTGTTTTAGGAATGCACTCTCATGCCAACCCGAGCCCAACCAATTGTTAACTGGACCAAGTTTCAATCCTTGCCTTAGTGGTCTGCCAGCTCTTAGTGGATCTATGTCTGGTTGTGTGCGGTATGTTCGCGATTCATACAAATGGTGAATCCATGGAAGGTCATCATTAAATTTGAAAGCCATATTTCGACCTGGACGTTTTTGGTGGTTCAAGAAAGTAACAATCCTCCTTGAAACTTGCTGATTAGGGATGTAAACCGGTTGGATCTTGTGGGATGTAAGACAATCGGATTTCAGAGTTAATTTTGGAATTGGATGCATAAAGCCTGTACTGAACCCGGATCCAATTAGATTATACACCCTAATAGATCCCAACATATACATGCAATCAGGTCGGATCTGGTATGACTTTAAGTTAGACTTTATTCAGATTCAGACTCGGATGTGAGCATGCCACAACCAAATTTGAGTTCGATTAGCATTCGGATCTGGTTTTGCTTACTGAATCCAAATAAATGGACTCAGGTTTGGTTGGATATCTGACCCCAACCCAAACTATTTGCATCCTTAGCTGTCATCCATCCCTCACAATTATCATTTGCTTTCCTGTTTTGTTTTAGTGGGCCTTCTCACCATATCCACTAAAGCATGAAATGAAAACCACTTAGAAAATTCAGAATCTGAAATAAAATATCCAATTAAAAGGTCCACTCTATATAACCAGGAAGCTGAAAGCCTTATATGACATTACCATTTGAGCAATTAATCTAAAAAAGTGTCAAAGCGAGATATCAAATTCACGCAATCAGAATGATGCAAAATGGAAGCGAAGAAAACAACGCAGAATTAAAGAATCCAAATCCAAACTTGTAGATCCGAAACTGAATCAAGATGTGTTTGGATCTGATTTGGTATTTGAATTAAGTCCGGACCAACATGAGAGAGAGAGAGAGAGAGAGAGGGATCAGTCTAATAATTCTCTCCAAAGGAACATCCTTGAAAGTAAACAACCCCCATCCGTTAAAAAGTACTAGTTTGATTGAATAAGATAATTATTTGATAGGGACACAGCCCACAAAATGGATAATATGGGTTTCTTACCACCCTCACGAGGGCGTTTGCATTTCAGGGAAGAGAAAGACGCGGCACCTCTTCCGCGGTTTCCTCTTCTGCGAAAACAGAATACGGAAACACTTTCCGCGGAAAAGGGGGATCCAGCATGCATTTTGGCATGCCCGTCGAGGTAAATTCACTCTCCCACGTTTGTTTCAAAATTTTGGACACCGCAAAAACGCACGCCCGTCGATGCGCTACCACGGAAAATGCCCATTTTCCGTGACAGGTAAACGCGCCCTCAGTGTGTCTGCCGTTCAAATGCACCTGGAAGCCCACCTGACAGTTGTAGTCAAAATGCCACCCGTCCTCCAACTCACCCAACAAGACATCCCACCTAAAACAACCCAACGTTTTGCATTTTCAGGTTTAAACTACCAGTCCAACTTCCTGCACATGAACAAAACAGAAGGAGATGCACAGTGAACTGAGATGAAATATTAGATAAAAGCAGCAGAAGCTAAAAACTTTTCTTCATATAAGCTGCAGCTGCTCTGATGTAACTCCCATTAATAAAGGATTGAGGTGAGCTGCCTTCTTCAACAGCTAAAATTCCTCATGTCAAGTGATTTGCATTGCAGCAATGGCAGGTATGAGTACGTGCAGCTGGACAGGCTCATCTCTTTATCCCAAAGGACTGCCAGCACTGTCGGCTTCTGTAACTCACCATGGTCGGAGCTCAAGGCGCAGCTGTGGCTGGTTGCACCATCAACTGCCGTCGCCTTCATTCAGTATTCATCAACTGTCATAACTGACTCAATTGCCGGGCACCTCGGGCAGTTTGAGCTCGCATCTCTTGCCATTGCTTACACGTTTATGCGGCTCGCATATGCTGTCCTGGTATGAACTTTGGCTACTAGATTTTGCATGGTTGCTAAGACTTGAGTGATAAAGCCCGTGAACATTCCTGACCCCACAGAATGTGAAGCTCTCTTGAGAATTGCTCTTTACCTGTTTTTTTTTTTTGGCAAATGAAATTCCCCAATAAGATTTTTCCTTTTTTCTGTTTATAGCCGATCTGAAATTTCAAACAAGCTTTTGTTGCTAAAGTATTAGTGACTGGATGCTCAATAAAATGACTGCCATTCCACCAGTGCCATGATGGTCCTTTCCGAAGTAGGTCGATACCACTGGTTGAAACAGAGAAAACTGCCTTGATTGATGCTTAAACTGTATCAATAACCCCAAACAGGAATTACTGAAATGTAGCTGATGAACAGCATTCTCACTGCAGTTATGATCCAAAGATATAAGACAGTGGCTTAATTTTATCAGTCAATTCGTAGGGAAGGGAACCAGGGATTCTTTCAGGTAAAAGAAGAAAATTTTCTCTGTTGATTTCAGAAGAATTTAATATATATATATATATATATATATATATATATATATATATATATATATATATATATATATATATATATATATATAAATTCTTCTGAAATCAACAGAGAAAATTTTCTTATTTTGCATGTGGGTTATTTGATTCAAGCTTGAAGATGAAGAGTCGAAGTATCCCTTTGTTCAGTCAATGGCTCCAATTCATGTCACCAATGTGAACAATTCATATAAAATAACCATCTTCCAGCACATAATCCCAACAGAATATCCCAAAAAACATAAGCTTCCAGGTAAAGCAGAGTTACTGTTAGTCTTGATTACAATGTTATGTACTTCACAGATTCAAAATCATTTGGTTTCCTTTGGTTCCCAGGAAGAGCATGGTTGGCTAAAATAATTTAATTTGAACTTGGTTTGATTTCAACGAAAGATTTGTGTGAAACTCAAAATTAATTTCATTGAAGTGCATTCTTTGCTGTTGGAGATTTTCCTTTTTCTATTTCTTCTTTCATTATATTAGCTAGAAAATCCTAAAATCCTATAAAGTGTTCACTTAAATGTTTGATTTGCAGATGGGAATGGGAAATGCTCTGGAGACTGTAGGTGGGCAAGCCTTCGGAGCCAGAGAGTATGATATGCTTGGGATATATGCACAGAGATCAATTATAATTCTCTTGGGTGCAGCAATCCTCCTTTCAATTCCTTGTTTTTTCTCAGAACCACTACTGAAGATTCTTGGTCAGTCTGCAGACATTGCGAAAGAAGCATCTTTTCTGATAAGGTGGATGCTTCCTCAGCTGTTTGCCTGTGCCTTGAACTTCCCTCTGCAGAAGTTTCTATATGCACAGAGTTTGATCATGCCTTTGCTTTGGATGTCCGTTTGCCTAGTCTTGCCACAGATACTTTTGAGTTGGATTGCAGCATTTAAACTGAACTTAGGTTTGATGGGGATCATAATTGTACAGGATGCGTCATGCTGGTTGTTCACAGTCCTGCAATTTCTTTATATCATTCATTCTGATTCTTGCAAGAGTTCTTGGACAGGATTCTCCATCTGCGCATTCTATCAGCTTTCAACTTTTCTGAAGTTGTCGTTTTTCTCTTCGATAATGATACTGTGAGTAGTAAATCACAACCTGACCATTGTTTTACCCACAGTAGCTAGAAATAATAGAGATCCCTTTGGCTTCTTGAACTGATAAGTGTTTGGTGTTTCTTCTATAGTCTGAATATGTGGTATTATCAGATCCTCATCCTTTTAGCAGGAACGCTAAGTGATCCGGAGATCAGGATTGATGCCTTAATCATATGGTACCGGAACCTTGTCTGCAGTTTCAGTTTCTGTTCATCACATGCACATACAGGATCCGATTTACGTTTATCTTCTGGTTTAAATTTTTAATTGTTCTCCATTTCACGCACCTGTCAAGGTTGGTTGGCTCAATCTGATGTTTTAACAAAACACTGTAATCGTAGACACACAATGCATCAGTAGATAAGGCTAGCATTATCAGTGCAAAGAATAGTTACAACTATTTTTAATAACTTTTATAGTTTGAATGCCTGTGAAATTGTGAATGCATTTGGATCTTTGTTTTTACAAAGTGTGGGGTTTGCCTAACATTGGGGAGATATTTTGAACTGCAGCATCAATCTGATCTACATGGAGGTGATGGTGCCATATGCATTCAATGTGACAACAAGGTTTGTTCATAATCATTTCATCCATTCTTCACTTCCAGATAAATCCACCAAGTTCAGAAGGATCTCTTCTTTCTTGCAGCGTAAGAGTTTCCAATGAGCTTGGAGCAGGAAATTCACAAGCAGCAAGCTTCTCAGCTTTTGTGGCAATGGCTGGATCCTCAGCTGTCAGTGTGTTTCTAGCTGTTCTTTTTCTCCTCTTAAGAAACAACTTGGGGTACCTCTTTACCAACAGCAGCACTGTTGCCGAAAAAGTTTCAGAACTCGTTCCACTCTTGGCCGCAACTGTCATTCTAAATGGTCTACAGATGGTTCTTTCAGGTAACCTATTCAAGTTCTTTACTGGGGTTTACCTGTAAGCAAGAAACTGAAAATTGAAAAAGCAGGTGTTGCTACTGGTACTGGGCAGCAGTCCTATTTCGCCTATGTGAATATTATATCATGCTACTTGGTGGGATTGCCGCTTGGCCTGGTTATCTGTTTCATATTGCACATGGGAATCACTGTAAGTTCCATTAGTTACAAGAACCATGCTTTACCTAATTTTCATTTCTCTGCTCCATTGATTGTGTTGTATAGTCATGAATGTGCCCTGCAGGGAATTTGGTCAGGAATGATAGCTGGATCAGCCTTACAAATTCTCATTATGCTTTATATGACATGGAATGCAAGTTGGAGTGAACAGGTACCAAGATACAACTCTGATATCTGTTTAAACATTTTTTTACATCTGCACACATCTGCATGAATATGGGCATGTGTGTGTGTGTGTGTGTGACAGAGAGAGAGAGAGAGAGAGAGAGAGAGAGAGAGAGAGAGAGAGAGAGAGAGATTCCTTTGTAGGATGTCTCTGTATTACTGAAGTCTTTTTTGTGTTGTGCAAATTTTACAGGCCAATCAAGCCATTGATTTCTTGAGGACTTTGAGGCAGAGTAGTAGTTATATCAATACATAGATGGAAATGTACAAGGATTATGCAAATCAAAACACTCATTGTATAAAGAAGATTATGGGCACCAGACCCCTCTGTACAATGCATATGTGGAAATTGGTGTACAAGAATTCATCACCTCTTTGTATATGTATAATGAGCTCATGAGCTTCTTCAGAGCTTGCACGTAGTTTCAGATTATCAGCTGCCCAAGCTTATAGCTTATAGCTCATAGCTTACATCTTGTACTTTCAGTTACCGAATATTAAAAAAAGATCATGTATGTTAATCACTAGTGCCAACTTTCATGCAAAATGCTTTCTAATCTTCATCAGTTTCCAACTTTTTATTTGATTCGATGCCTGAAAATGGAAATAGTATGTCAATAGAGCTTGAGGACTTCTCTTCGAAAAAAAAAAGGTAGAGCTTGAAGAATTATCAGTGTGATGGCAAATTTTTGTGCATTCGACCCATCTGCCCATTATGCAATCCTATGGTCAAGACTCTGAGTCCTACCAGGCCTTGTCATTGCTTTATGATGTGGTTCCACATATGCATGTAAATGCACTTATACCAAAAGATTATCAGACTTAGAAGGCAGAAGAAACTTACTTTTATCTTACATGAATTAGAATTTGAGACTTACCCCTAATTTCTCAAATGTAGAAATCCTTCACAAGTCAGTGTTCCTTCCACATCTCCAATAATCCGTGCAATTCGGACTTCCAAACCCCTCTGTATTTCCTTCAAAAGAGTTCTCATGCTGTCAGCGAATTGCTTCACATGCACACTAGAAAATTCAGCAACCTTGTCGAAGCTTCCAGCAAGAGTGCATGTGGTCTCTGACATTATCTCCACCAACTTTTGCCCAGTTGCCACCATATACCTTTGCAGTTGAAATGTTTCTTCAAGAAACTGCTCCAGAGCTCCTGTCTGTTCCTTCCTTCCACTGTCAGAATCTTTAGTCCTTTGATCATTTACATGCTACATTGAGAAAAAACAAAAAGTAAAAAAAAAAACCACAAGCACTTTAAATGGACAGAGTTGGTAAAAAAAAAATCAGGAGAAAAGTGGATAATATTCTGGAGTTAATGTAACAGAAATAAGAAATTAATGAGCCTACCATTCGTTTGCACAGATCATCAGTCTTCTCTTCAAGAGTTTGATATCTCTTCAATTGTTTCTTGAGCAAAGTAATTCCAGAAAGAAGGCCTTTCATCTCAGGCGAATTAGCCTTCTGTTTCCCATATTTGTCTGGAACATGAGTTTCAGTCAGTCTCTCCATTATGAGGAGTTGCTGTTTCAGTCTTTTGATCTTGTAAGACACCCCTAGAGCTTGGATGTCCATCTTCCATGAGCATTCTTTCTTGATCATGCATTGACTAGAAGAGGGTATTTTGTCATCAACCCGAGCCTTGTCCTTTGAAACTTGTGAGTTTCCCTCCATAATTTCATTCTTATTGAAGCTCACTGTCTCCTCTGTTCCAACCTGAAGTCCTTGAGTCCTTGATTTCATTTCTTGCACTTCCTCCTGAGTACGGCTTTCCCTTGTTTCAATCACTGTCTTTACAATTCCTTCCTGTTCCACCTCATCAAGGTCATCACTTCCCATTTTCTTGAGGGAAATATTTTCGGCATTCTCAGATGGAAAGGCTAATCTGGTTCTTGTCATGTCCACTGGCATCCTTTCTGTTTCCTTCCATTCCTTCTCATACTGTGGAGTTGGTTGAATGATCTTCGATTCTGTAGGTGGAAGACGATTTTCTCTCTCTTGGGGTTCACCATCCACCTCTTGTGAAACTCTAACTAGTGCAGATTTTTGCTCCTGGTCCTTTCCTCTCAATTTTCTCTTTATAACCTTCACTTCTGACCATATTGCTTCGTGGCCTGGAACAGGAGATATTTCCCGAGCCGTTGAGTCATTCTGACAAGTTTTTATATGAGAGGTATATCTGTCATTCATGGCTTTCAGGTCCTTCTCTTTGCCCAACAACAAGGATTCTAACCTTATGTTCTCACTTCTTAGTTGTGAAAAGTTTTCATTGAGCTCTTCTATACGAGACTGCAAACGCTTCGATTCAAGTTCCATACTAAGTATTTGCCAACGGAAGGCCTCTAGCTTCTCATCTTTGAGTCTCATCTGTTCAGCAAAAGCTTCTATTTCTTCATCATGTCTTTGTTCAAGAATGCTGGTGTATTTTTCTGTCTCCGATTGAACCAAATCTTCTAATTGTTTAACACTAGTTGTTATCACTACAAGAATGAAACAGTTTTTTTTTTTAGATTGGCAAACCCGGGTTACGCAGAAACCCACCAGTAGCAAGATACAATCAGATCGCATCCTGACTAAGGTCCGGAAACCAATCAGGGGGCTTGTCTTCCCAGAATCTATCCCTCTGAATGGTCTCCACCATTGCAAGACAAGAAGCAGAATAGCTTGCAGGAATGCCGTAAAGAAAAATCAGGCACACATCATTCTTTTATTTTTCTTTAAATAAAGATAAAATAAATCAATGAAGCATGTAAGACAAGGCCATGACTGTCAAACTTGAGATCAATGGTTGTGTATGTGCTTGCACTTACCATTGCATCCACAAAATGGGTGCTATGGTAAACAAAGAAAACATATCTTTGTATGACATAATACATAAGTTTGCTTAATCTCATATACTTTGATACTAAGGCCACATGTTGAAATCCCAAAGAGGACGCAAAGCAGCAGAAGTTTAATAAAGTGCTAGAATTCCGACTATTGTAGGGAACATGAAAATTTATAGCAGAAATAAGCAACTAAAGAAAAGAAACAATACCAACAAAACCATTCTAAAATTTCTACCGCATTCTAAAATGCATAATCATTGCAGATCTGCCTAATATATGGTTCTATTGATGTGTGTTTTGCTTATTTTGTTATACAATGCTTTTAGGTTTGGTTTAACTTAAAAATGGAACAATATGGTTAGACAAACATTGTGGATAGAAACATGCTCATACCAAGATCTCTGTTTCCTGAAGGAGAGTCGTTGTCAAAGCAGTCTGCTTTTGCAGTATTTGTTTCCTTTGGCGTGATACAGTCATGCTCCTTCCTGAACTCTGGCTCCAAGTAATCAACCAAAAGAATCTTGGGGCTCGACTGCAACGTATTGTTTGTTGGTGGCAAATCTATGCAGTTTTGACACTTCTCATTTCTGGCACTGCTAGTATGAGAAGATCCATAATCCTTCCACATTAATGCTTTCTTGACTGATGGCATCTCTGATCTCATATCAGGTTTGTCACCCGAAACATTTTTCGGACTTTTGCCTTGCTTGGTCGTGGCTTGGTCCTTCGATTCCCATAGATTGATCAGTCTTTCAAGCTCCAGTTCCGCTTGCCTCCTCTTAGCTCTCATTATCTTTAGATCCTTCAGCAGCTTCTGCTTCTCCCCTGAATCTAGCTTGAACTTCCTTAACATGGCAGACACAATCTTGTCTTTCTGCTCTGCATCTCTTTGCATTCGAACAAGTTCCACGGAAAATTTGTCCGCCATGGCAGCGGCCTCTTCCTTCTGCCCAAGTACTGCATCAAACTCCATTTTTGCTGCCTCCACCTGCTTGAGGACCCTGGCCATCTCAGCCTCGAGTTGGCGTTGGCTAGAAACGAGCTCCACGAAGGCGGTCTTGTGCTTCCAAATCTCTGATGAATGTTCCCGAGTTTCCTTATCGAGCACTTCGCGCAATTCCTTGGCAACAGCTTCCGCTGTCTCCAATTTCTTCTCTGTTTCCATTCCCCGCTTCTCCTCCTCCTCCACGGCCTTAGCCTTCGCCTCCAGCTCAAGTTCTCTCTCCACCAATGCTTCATTCAATTTGTAAATGGTATCTTCCTTTTGATCACATTCAGAGCAGGCCTTCCCCTCGAGCTCATGTAAATTCTTCAGAGCAGATTGCAAGTGCTGCACCAACCTGTTTCTTTCTGATATCCAGCTCTGCTCCTGCGTGGCGTAAATCGCGACAACCTTCGCGTTCGCCCTCGCGTCCTCCCTTCTTCTTTTCTTCATCTCCTCAACCTCAGCCTGAGCTTGATTTAGCCTCCTCAAAACATCAGACTCACCACCAGTTCTTTCTTGCCTCTGTGCATTCCACACAAGCATCCCCAACAGTTGAGCACTGCCTTGCAGCATCCTTTCCATCAGAACCGTCCATCCTTCATCCACCATGTTGGTGAAGTTGGTTTTCTTTGCAGATGAAAGCAGCTGAAGGGCTGCAAAGGCGCAGGAGACCCCAAAATACATTGGATAAACACCATCATTCTTTTCTTCACCAATTGAGAAACAGCCGGTGACTCCCTTCTCATCCAACATCTTTACACCCTCAATCTACACACACACACACAAAATTGCCTCTTTAAAACAACACCCCACATGCAATAAACACAATCTAAATACAAGTAGAAAGTTCTCATCTCCTCACCAACTATACTGTCAAAACAGACATCAAATCCAAAAACAGTAACAAAAAGCAAGCAAGCAAGATCATCAAAGATTTGAGCACCGCCAAATGTAAAATGGTAGGTTTTCGCACACTAAACTTAAATACCATCTATTAAGCACCACTTTTTCCTTTTTGCTCCCCTTCAAAGAAAGAGTGCATGAATGGTGTTGAAGGTGGTGCATTACACCTGCACAGCATGGAGAATGTGAGCCCCCCGTATTGTCCTAGCATACTTCCAACACCAGGTAGGCCTCTCAACAGAGATATCCATCTGAACCTTCCAGAAAATCAGGCCTTATTTTGTATGTATATACAAAATCAAGTCTTCAGAATCCCTCACACGCTTCAATGGCCAGAGGGTGCCGCAGAAGCCCGACTCCTAGCACCATAGGCGTGCATTTCACACGTTTCAAGCCTGCAAAAGAATCACAAAGCATGGACAGATATGTAAAGAAAAAATGGCAGATCATTCATCCCTTTCTCTTCTCAAAAGCAAAATACCTAATCAACCCCACCTCTTATAATAAAACTAAGGAAGCCATTATTGTCCAACTACCCTCATATGCGATCCCTTCAATGGTGATTAGGAAAGAGACCACATTTATCTCCTCAACTCCACTTGAAGGGAAGAGGCAGCCATGATTGCTCCATTAGCAAGGGCCTTGCCTTCACATGGAAACTGTGAAATACCCATTTTAGATTTCCTTCTCTACCCTCATATATGCTTCAATCAAATGCATTTATCCCCTGTAACAGCAGTAGCTTCAGTACTATGGAGCACCACTTTTTTTTGTTCCTGAATACTTTGAAGGGAAGAGGTAGCGATGATTGCTCAATTACCCAGATTCTTGCCTTCCCAATGGAATTATGAAATACCCAATTTAGCTTTCCTTTCACTTTCTCCAGATTTTGACATGATGTTTTGTAAATCAGTAAAAGGAAAGGAAAAAAGCGTGGGACCCACCAGGAGGCCACTTGCGCTGGCTTCTTTACAGTACAGACCCATGCAAAAAGACTCTTTTCTATGCTTACCTGTCTGCCAAGGAACAGAAAAGGACTACCCCGGACCAGTCCCCCACTTAATTTTTATTATAAATGGTCTGAACTGGCTGACTTAGGACAACTTTTTTTCTTTAACCTTAAGAGTTAAGACCACCTTTAACAGTGGTTAATTTTTTTCTAAACGTAATGGACAAAAGCTAAGATTTCCAAACGTTGCACTCATGTTCTCAATCTGTTCTATTGTACAATTCCCACTCGTTATTACTTTTTATTTTTCTCTTGGCTTTTTGTTCACCAATCTCAACATGAGAAATAGCGAACCGCATCTCTTTCCCCATTGTCTATCGAAAAAAAAACCCTGCTATTTCCTAACTAGAAAACCCTTATGGTTAGTTAACTATTGCTTGAGGGCAAGGGGTGCACCACGGGTTTACACAGTCAGGACAGCGACAGTAAGTAGCCAGTTTCTGATTTCGAGAGTGGTTTTTCCATCCAAGTAGTAGCTACTGCTTGGTGCTTCTCTGCTCATCACGGTAACGCATTTAGCTAAATATAGTAACAAGCAGGTCCTTACTAGTTTCATGCACGAATCATCCTATTCCTAACCACTTCAAAAAAACAGCAGCTGCAAGTAATTTTCTGCTTAATCTAAACTTGCAGGTCTGCTTATCATTACTTATTTATTATGAATGTGTTTTTGACCAAATCAATTGAATAAATTTTTTGATTTTTCTATCATGAAGTTTTGGGCATGCAGTATTCACGAAATGTATGATAAATTGGTGAAGAAACTGAACTCTGGATCAGCTTGAATGCATGCTGCAATGACGTTTTCTTCAAAGCACAGTTGCACTTTGTAAGAGCAATTGTTCAACCACCGCGCTAAGTTACCCATGTGGACAGTGGGGTTCTCTGTCAAGCTGAAGGCCCAACATCGAATCCCACTGGCGCAAGGGGGCTGCTTTACCACAGTTGGGGCATGTAAGGCTGGGTGGTCGTGTCCTCAACCTGGAGTTTTACTTCGTAGGAAGGCGGGCCTATTAAGTGACCCAGTCCTCACCGAGGGTTTTCCTTAGTAATAAAAAAAAAAAAAGACAACCAAGTTCAGACATTTGTGCTTTGTGGGTCTTCCTTTGCACTAAGATGATTGTTCAACATGATATAGCACACCTTGAACAACTTCATATAGAAAAAGATAGTAGAAACAAAGAAGAAAAGAAGAGTTTCAGATAAATCATAGAGTAAAAGATCAGGTTCAAATAATACACTCTGGACAGTCCAAAACAACCTGCATGCACCCATTGTGACCCAAACGGCTAGCTCAACAAGCAGAATGATGTTGTGAAACCAATAAAAAATGACCTTTGATGGAGTCAATCAACATCCAAATGTGATAGATTAAAAAACTTAGATTTAAGGTGGTCAAAACCATCCTAAATGACAAACACAGTCAAATTCAAACCAAATCAGACTTGTGCAGCACTAAATCAAGCCAAACTGAACCTCACCTAGCCAAGTAAAGGTGCGCCAAACTGAACCAAAAACTAAATCTAAAGCCAAATCTAAGTCCAAAGCCCAAAGCTTTAATTGAAAAATCCCCAAAGGGCCTGCCCCTCTGAAATGATCCTAGACCGGCTAAACTCTATGAACATTCTCCTTCATGATCTACATAACATAAGCCAAGGCTATGTTTGAGAACCTTGGATCTCAAATTCGAGGATCTCATATGGTGTAGGCCCAATACTATGATCCGAAGTTCTCAAATGGCCTATGTGAATTTGGATATACAGTCCTAAAGGAGTGCCTTAGTTCTAAGACCTGACCTAGCCGGTCGAGTCTGAAACCTTCCACTCTCAAAACCGAGGATCCTACTTTCATAATAAGATGTCAAATTTTAGAACCGACGGTTTCAAACATAACCTAAAGAATTTTGATAAATTAATCTTTTCTCTAAAGTAATTTGTAAAAATTTAGATGAAAGTTAATGAAGGTAGGGAGATAAGTTGAAAAATGCATAGTACAAGCATATGCTTTTGATACCTACACAACACGTTTGGCATGAAAAGTGCTGCATCTAATGCAATAAAGTTGCAAGTTTGGCCTACAACTATGCTTGAAAGTAACTGGAATTATTGAACATTGTAGTGGTTAGAACATAGAGTGTATATATATATAGGAAAATGACAACCTACCCGATAAGAAAGATTTATCAGATTTTCTGCGTTTTTTCGAATTTCTGACCTCACAGATGTGTTCAGCATAATTGATTTACTAGAAATCAATACTTGGATCATGCATTTTGGATAAAAAAATGGTATTTGGAGCCTCAGGCCGTTGATTTTTGAAACCTTATAAAAACATATCAATGCATCGGAATCAAATGCTCCAAAAACCGATTCCTATAAAAACAAGCGCATAGGTCACATCTGTAAGGTCAGAATTTCAAAAAAATATCAAAAATCAGATAATTGTTTCTTATTGAGTAGGTTTGGGAGGTTTTCTATTGGATAGGTTTTCATTCCCTTATATATATATATATATATATATATATATATATATATATATATATATATATATATATATATATATAGAGAGAGAGAGAGAGAGAGAGAGAGAGAGAGAGAGAGAGAGATTGCTTCCTCCCAATCATCCATATGGCATGGATAGCGCTGATTTTTCATGTTTAAGCAATGTTTGGCAAATCTAACCCTATCGGTGTGTTCAGCATGATCAATTGCTAGGCATTGACTGTTAGATTGTTTTTTTTATGAAAAATATGTTTGTATGAGTTTTTGAAATCTATGAAAATTGAGTTGTTGATTTTTGCATATATAAGGTCCAATTTAAAAAAAAAAAAATCTAAAACCTGTGCAGGGGTGATAGCAGCTTTGAAGGGCAGAATTTTGAGACGGGGCAGAGCCCCATTTCTCTGCGGTCCACTGTCATCCTTAAAGGTATTTTAGTTATTTTACTAACGGGGATCGGGAATGGGGAGCCGGGGGCGGAGGAAAGCGTATGTCCATTCTCACCTCCATTTCGCATGAATTTTGATTTTAACCTCCATCCCCGCCTCCATTCCCATTTCATGTCCTCCATCCCCAATCCCAACCGGGCGAAGTGGGGGCGGAGACTCCGTTTTCCTCTGGTCAACTGTCATCCCTTTATGAGAGAGAAACTACTTAATTATAGTGAAAAGTGTGTATGGGAGAGTTTGTGTTTTACTTTGAAACGCGAGCATTGAAAAGGAAATATCCTACTTTGAAAGGTCGTAAAAATCGTCCTTTTCCTCGTTGGCCAAAGACTATAAATAATGAGAGCAACCCCACCGTCGTCCTGTCCTTGATGATGAGATTCACACCTCCCTTCATAATCAGCCCCACTAGCACAACCATGTTTTTCATGGACTTGTCTGCTCCCCTTTTTCCCTTCATCAATGGACTTGTATGCTCCCCCTTTTTCCCTTCATCCTGCCTCCCCTTTTTCACAAACCTGTAAAGTTGAGAGGTGCTGAGTAAATGACTGCAAATCCCCATAAAATCTAATACAATCATCCTCACCTCTGTCTTCTTTCTTTACTCCATTACCTATCATTTTCAACTTTTCTTTTTCTTCTCTGTTTCTTCTTTTAGACATAAGAACACTTCATGTTTTTCATTCTTTAAAATATGCTACTTTCTTCTTTTTTCTTAGTATTTTGATTAAAAAGCCTTAGATTCTATATAAGCTTTTAGACTAAATAAATAACACCCATTTTCCAGTTCAGACATGACATGAATACCATCATTATAAGATTATTTCTGCTCTTTTTTTTGGGATAATCCAAGGAAAAAACTCCATCACCAACAGCACATTGGCTGGCCTCAGGTTGGTAAAACCCTGCCTACTGGGGAGTATACCCAGTTGTGACACTCACAAGTCGCCCCTACCAGATGAGCAGAGCCCTTGTGGGCAAGATTATTTCTATTTAGATTGTAAAGATCTCACATGCTTTTTTGTTGACAGGAAATTTGGGATTAGAACCCGAGACCCTTTGGTTACATAGAGTAACCCTGTTATCCAGCTATCTTATTCCACCCGAGTCAAGTTTAAGTGGGTCCACTGGAAAATTGGCACTAGACCATGTGGAATCATCCATCGCAGAAAGAAGAAACTGTCCTAGCGTAGTCCACAATGGACCTCTATGCTCAGTGCAAGTGGGCCAGGTAAGCTCCATGGGGAGGGACACTTTGAGCTGGGTTTGGGCCTTATATGTGGAACCTAGTGGGTCCATCTTGCTTTATATTAGCTTAGGCTGCGTTTTGGTCCTAACATTTATCCTCTATGAACCATGTTGAGGGTTGACTCTTGTGGTCATTTCTGTGTTTGAGACCTTTGACTGGATCATGGTTGATTTGGGTTCTAACCTTAGTATTGGATGGTAAGTCTGGACCCAGTTCAAAATCCAAAATGAATTAGACTATGTAGATTTGAGTCCCGATTCCCAATTCTATATGGTACTATCTGATCAAGTAATAAATGGGTTGAACACTTGTATTTTACATGTAAAATACAAACTGATTGGATTTGATCTAGATATGAAGTTTGAACATAGATCTAACAGAAAATATTGATTTGAAAGTCCAAAGTCCAATCATATAAGCCTAAATCCAATTTTACTGCGGATTCTAGTTCTATTTTAGGATTTATGTGCGAAAATAATGTATACCGGACTCAAATAGGAAGTTTTGACCAAAGTCCAACAAGCAGGCCTAAGCTCAGCTAATTACTTGAACCATTAAGTGTGAAACCCAAAAACAATGTGGGCACTACTGGTGGCTATACGTCCAGGCAGTTGTTCAACCACCCATACCAATGGGGTTTGAACTTGCAACGTTCCGGTGACTTGAACAATCAGCTCTTACCACACTGACGAAGCCCCAAATGACTTAAAGGCCCCCTTGGTGTCTTCAAAATGCCAACACCACAATCAGGTAAAATAATTTTTTTTTTCGGGATAAGACAAGACAAACCCCCTATCATTGACCGCACATTGGCTTGCCTCTGATTGGTAAAATCCTTAAGGTCTCCCCTGCCTACTAGGGAGTAGGCCTAGCTTCAACCTTGCAGTTAGGGGTGGCAAAACCTGACACGACTCTTAGGCAGGTTCGGGTTTGAAAAAAATGAACCCGTTTAATAAATGGGTCGACCCGCCTAACCCGTTTATTAAACGGGTCGGGTTCGTGTTAGGGGTATGCCAACCCGCGAACCCGGCTGACCCGTTTATTAAACGGGTCGGGTTCGTGTTAGGGGTATGCCAACCCGCGAACCCGGCTGACCCGTTTATTAAACGGGTCGGGTTCGTGTTAGGGGTATGCCAACCCGCGAACCCGGCTGACCCGTTTAATAAACGGGTCGGGTTCGGGTTGAGGTATGCTGACCCGCCAACCCACCGAGTCGACCCGCCAACCCGACACGATTGCCACCCCTACTTGCAGTAAGGGATGCCACCCATGGGTTTTAAACTTGTCAACCTTGCGTCAAGGGATGCCACCGGTGGGTTTCAAACTTGTGACATCCCATCAACTTGGTGACACTCAAAGTCACCCCTACCAAATGACCGGGGAGCCCTTGTGGGCCAAAATAAGTGTTTTGTTTCAAGCTAACCTCTAAATCCAGTTTAGTTCCAAAGTACATGGGCTGGTGAATGACCCAAACGAATTGAATAAAGAGCATTCAAACTCAGATCTTTCTTGTGACAAGCCCAACCAAGCTCAAACCCATGGCGAGCCAAAGTTAAACGAGTTGAGCTCAAGTTGGTTCGTTGCAAAAAATACATTTTTCAAAATTAATAATATAATTTGGATTCTAAACCTATTGAGCCATGGTCAAACTGACTCTGTTTAAGAAATAATTACATTGTTTCAAAGCTATAAGCAATAGAATTTGAACTGTAAATTTGTTGTTTGTAACAACTTTATGATATAAAATACATTTATTATTATAGAAGCCAAGCTGAGTCAAATGCTCTGTCCATGCTCAACTTGCTAAGCTTATTTCCAAATAATCTATCCCTCACCATGGTGGATCCATCACAGCATTTTAAGCTGCACCATTTAGCATGTACCATTATTGGCACCAGTGATGGGAGTAAAAAGGTCCATCATAACAGACAAAAGCAAAAGCAAAAACTAAAAAGATTTGGACACTTAGGCTCCTAGGACCTAGAGTAACACTTTCAATATTCCAAAATAGCTGAGATCCCATAATACACCCTTCAAAGGAATATTGCAAACGTGGAAAAAGATTTTGACAATACTTAGAAAAGTTCTGCCCAAAAAAGGAGGGTAAAAGCATCTTTTAAGATTTTAGAATAATGTAACCTTTATTTGACAGTGGACATCACCAATGAAGGTCTGCTGTATGGAAAACCATGCAGCATTGGTTTGTTTAAAAGTGGGTTTATGTTTGCTGCAGTGGTTTGTATGTACCAATGACCTAGCAAATAGGAGGGAACCTTATTTTTGGGGTTTTTTTCTTACATCTAATATCATATAGATATGATCTACAAGTTTTTTAGTGGTAACCCGCTTTTGGATTGCGACCTGCATATAGGTTTTTCCAGCAATCCAAAAATCAATGGTTACCAAGGCATTAATTTTTTCTGACTCATAAAAACATCAAAAAGCATTATCCAAGAGTTGATTCCTACTAAATCAAGCATGTTGAACACATCTATGAGGTTAGATTGTGTCAAAACAACTCGCATCGTGGAATTCAAACTAGATTGTAGTTATAATCGTTTGTACCAAACATAAACCCTTTAAAAATACATACAAAATACTCTGGTCAATTTCGGTCGAATTAGATATCTCAAACCCGACTCGCATATTGCTCAGATTTAGGTTTAAGTTGACCTAAATAACATTTGAGTCAGCACTTCTATGTAGGGCTGGTAAACAAGACTAGCAGCTCAACTCACCTTCGTGAGAAGCTATGCTCACACATGAACAATTGAATTCAAGTAGGGTTGGATACTCCTTCAAAAATCAGTACCCTGTGCAACTACAAAATCTAAGAAACTAGAAAAACATGAAAAATAACTAAAAATTACAAGAAATTAACTAAAAAAACACTCACAATCATTCATTAAGCTCTATTGTTGTCTCTCTACAATGAATATATAGTCACTAGAATATGAGAAATGAAAATATGAGAACTAATATTCAACCTTGATTTTCATGGATTTTTTGTTCTTTTCTCTTGAATCTGTACTGTATGGATGTGATCTACATGATTGGTTGCATAAGAACCCGCTCTTGAATCATCCAAGATTTTTTAAGGCTTTAAAATCAATGACTCATAATCTTCATAAATATTCAAGCATTCAAAAATCATAATTTTCATCGAAAATACACGATCCAATAGTTGATTCGTAGCAAATTCACCATGCCAAGCACATCCACATGACTAGATTTGCAAAAAACATATTGGAAATGCCCATATTTTATAGTTTTTGTATTGTACTTCTCATATTCTAGTGTCTATATATAAAACAAAAAAAACCTTAGAAATACTAATCCTAAAACGGATCCAAGGTAGATATGATACCAACTATGATCTAAACAAGATCCAAAACCCAGGACTAACTAAATAATTAATAAATACACAAATAATAAAGTTGAATCCAAATAAACCTTATGAACCCAATAGTGTCTCATTCCTACTCTTTTTTCATTATTCTCAAGTTGGAGAAGACTAGAACTCAAGGCTAGATCATGCTTGTGTTTTTTCTAGTTTTGCTCTATTGTTCAAGTCAGGTATATACAATATGTCATGAACATGCCAAATATAGCCCCATCTGAGAAGTGCAAAAAAGTTAGGTATGCTCTTGCCAAATCAACCATAATCATCTATCATAACTCATCTAACAAAAGAAAACTCGAATATAAAGACGCAGTCATGAAGTCACATTAGATTGTATACTCTAAAACATCCATCATTCTTTCTTCTTCAACCAAATCAAAGAGTTTGGATAGGTTTGGGTTATGGGGTTCAAATATAAGAGGTTTTTGGGTTTGGTTACTAGATGTGGCTTGAGATGGCTTATTTTGGGTCATATCCAATTGGATTTGGTTACTAGGTAATTGGCACAAGTTTAAATTGGGTTACTAGATATGGAACAATCCATGTTGGGTTGGAGTAGACAAGCTTAATTTGGTACAAGTTTAAATTGAGTTTATCTAAGAAAGAGTTAACAGATTCTAATACGGGTTTTTTGGTAACCAATAAAATGGATTTGAACTCATCATGAGATTTCGGATTCAAATCTTCTTTCATTAGATATGGGTCTTTAGGAAGGTCTCGAATAGGTTCTATTGAGTGTTTATCCATATTAGATTCTAAATAGGTTTCACCTATTTGAGTAGTAGTTTTAGGGATCTATAGGGTTTCTTTTCTTTTTGTTTCAACTTTGCTTCAAGATCCCAACACATTCTCAATTGCTATCTCCATTGACGTAATTGTAATACACCTCAATTTGCTATATATGCAAGATTCAAGTCCATTAATATAACTAGCAATCTATTCCACAAGTCTCCTGAATCTGAGCTTGTTTCACTAGGTGTTTGAACTCTTCTGTGTAGTCTTGCACTAATCTAGAGCATTGATAAAGACAAAAACATTTTATACAAGCTAGACCTGCTTCAACTCGGCCAACATGTGGATATGGATCCACTTGATCAATTGGATGCTTGAGTTGGGCCTTGGTGAGATTGGATATTGAAACGTGTGGGGTTTTCTTAGCTTGGGAATGGGTTTGGATCAATTGTAGAGTTTGGGTTAGGTTGGAGATTGGGCAATCATGGTGTTGGATATATGCATAATCAAATGGGGTTATATAGGATGGTGGATAGATATGGGTAGGATATGATTGGTTTAAAGAGGAATTTAGGTTATAATGAGTTAGTTTAAGTAGGCTTTGGAATGAGTAAGGATCAAAATAGGAGCTAGATGGGTCAGATGGTGGATATTGGGTCCAACTCATAGAGTTGACACAAGGACTTCAATCATATTGGGTTTGGTCTATTGGATTTTGGGCCAAACTATGATCCAAAACATGGTTTTAATGGATTCAATTGGATTGAAACCGACTTTGAAACTCTAAACCAATTCCAAAAGTTTGCCTATAAAGTGAAAGGTTAAGGTAATGGGGCTGAACTCGGTTGCGTAGCCAATTCATTTCTGAATCAGTTCTTCCTCAATCCTAGGGTTCTCTTTGTAATATCAAGCATTTTTTGGGTAATTTTATTATTTTTATAATATCTGGATAATAGAAACTTTGAGTCCTGTTTTATGATTTTTGAGTGCATGGTTGCAGTATCAATATTTTAAGAAGAATGGTCTTCATTTCATCAAAAATGAAGTTGAAAAGAGTTCAAAGCACGCCCAACAAGTTTCTAGAGAAAAATAATTATTTCAAAAAAAAATTAGGACATTTATGACCCAAGGGTCATAGTCATCCAAACCTTTGCTGACCAGCTCAGTCAAATTATACAAGGGATGTAATGATCATTTCTGAAATTTTATTAAAAAGGGCATTTTAGTTATTCTTCTTTTTAGAGACTAGTTAAAATTTAATTGTGTAATTGAATGGGGATCAAGTTAGCCAAATTAGGAACCCAACCATATTTGATTATTGTTGGAGTCAGATTGAATCTCAATTAGATCCAACTCAGATCCAACCCAAATCCATAACTTTAAACCCATAACCATATTCTATTTTTAACAAGTGTTGACTTCCACCTCTCACTTGTTAACTGATCCCCCTCCATGTTTCGTATAAAACCTTCTATTTGTCACTGTTTATTTCACTCCCCTACTATAAATACCCTCTCCTCTCCCTCATTTACTTCACTCAACTCACACTCACATACGCACTCTCACATTTCATTTATCTTCCATCTCTCTCTCTCTCTCTCTCTCTCTCTCTCTCTCTCTCTCTCTCTCTACTACACCACTCCACTCCCTCTTTGCCTCACCCAAGTTCACGAGGACACCTGCCGGGTGCCTCCTCCTCCTCCAACCGGGTGCCCTCATCACCACCACTCTTCACTGCTGCCACCTTCCAGCCTCACAGCCATTGTGGCACCTCTTGTCACCGCTCTACCACCTTGTGCCACCACCCATCTTCGGTTTTCCTTCTTTCTCTGTCACACTGCCACATAGATGAAAGAGAACCACCTTCAACCACCTTTCCCACCCCTCTGCATGTCATCTTTATCGACGAACCTGCATCAAGGTGCAAACAACATTCACACGTGTTTCCATAGTGACACAGAACCTGAGGCACTCTAGTCATCGCCGCATTCGAATCGTTGGCAAGCACATCTTTACTTTGCGCATTTTGAGGTAAGGTTTATATGTCAATTACGCTATTGCTATATGATATTAAATATTTGCATATCTTTGTATGTAAAAAGTACTAAAAGAATGCACTATATATATATAATGATGCATGATTTGATTTACATAGGATTTTATACCAAATGCTCATAAATTCCATATGTTGTTTTACACGTATTTGATGTTATAAAGAAACTGCATTTTTATGCATTCTAGGGTTGACTCATGCTTTGCAAGAGTCATGAGTCAACCCCTTTTTTTAAGTTTTGTTTAAAAGACTGGTGAATCAACCCTTGCTATTCAGTTTCTGTCCAAAAGCCTGGTGAGTGGACTGATGCTTTGCAAGAGTCAACCCTTACCATTATGCTTCTGTTTAAATGCCTAGTGGGTCAACTCATGCTTTGCAAGAGTCACTCATGTTGTTTTCATTAAAAAGCCTAGTGGGTCAACTCATGATTTGCAAGAGTCAACTCATGTTGTTTTTATTCAAAAACCTAGTGGGTTGACCCATGGTTTGCATGAGTCGACTCTTGTGTCGACTTGTGATTTACAAGAGTCGACTCATGTTTTGCAAAAGTCAACTTATGTTTTTATTCAAAAGCCTAGTAGGTTGATTATGTTATTTTTATTCAAAAGCCTTGTTGATTGACTCTTGCTTTGCAAGAGCCAACTTCTGCTATTATGTTTCTATTCAAAAGCCTTGTGGGTTGACTTTTACCTTACTATGAGTCGACTCCTGATTTCACAAGGGTCGACTCATGCATTGCCAAAGTCGACTCTAGTGTATTGAAATTCAATTTTGTATAGCAAGGGTTGACCCTTGCTAATAATGCATTTTATTCCAGTAAACTATCAAAGTTGACCCCTGCTTGTATATTTGAATTTAATGACTTTGAGGGTCAACTCCTATCATGTAAGAGTCGACTCCTAATATTTGATTTTAGCAAGAGTTGACTTTTGTCATTCGAGAGTCAACTTATGTCTGTTTGGTTTCATTTTTGGATAATCTAAGTGAATGAAATGTTAGTGAAGTATGTTCTTTTCTGAAAGTCAAGCATGAACAAAATAATGCTTTGTTTGTCTTATTTCATGCAATAGCCTATATAAATTCATGATTCATATGTATTTCATGCTCACATGCAATCATTTACAAGCTTCACATATATTATTCTATGCTCGCATAAATGTTTAGCTCAACCATAGAACTAGGGTTTGTGAAACCCTATGGGCCATATTGATACATAAATATGTAAAACCCATAAATTTAATGTGCATGCATAAGAAAAGTTTAGTTTAAGACAGAGCTATGGTTTGAAGAACCTCTGTGGTGCAGTTTGAACACTATGTTGTGTATAGCATGTGATCTATGAATTTAAAAACATGAATTTAATTATGAATTGTTTGTATACATGAGGTATATGATATTTAGGATCCGCTTTTGTAGGCTAAGTGCTTGTAAAAGCTAAAAGCATCAAAGCAATTCTGAGTAATGAATGATATATGCATACACACACTTAATATGTTGTATCTACCTTCATGGGTGAAGTACTCATATGGGCTAAAGGCACTAGAGCAATATTGAATGACTTAGGTACATACAAATTAATCATAATGTAAGGGTTACCTTAGAGGGGTATCTATACTATAAAGCTTTGAATTGCCTATTGATATGAGGCATATTAAATGATTAGTCATGTTATAAAGATGACCCTTATAACCCATTCATAATAGGCTTACCTTGGAGATGGTAGGTGGTACAACCTCAAGTAACATTTATTATGTTTTATGGGAGCAAGGCATTCCTTTTGGCCTCCCATTACTCAGGAATTAGGAGGTCAAGCTATCAAAGTGTTCTAGGTGATAGGCCCCGACTACTGTAATTAGTCATGGATGTATCCTTACTGAACATTAGTGGCCTCTAGAGAGTTTTCTCTTGGTCATTGTACCATTCCCTTTGGATTAATTTTAGCTAGTCACCCGAGTTATTAAATTACATGGCATAATAAACCGTAAGTGATTTCAGTCTGAAATAATTAGTGGCACTGTGCATACCCATAATGAATGTAAATATCGAAACCAAGACTTTCTTATTTACATAATTTGTATTAAAAATATGCATGTTAATTTAATGAATAAAACCTGATGATGAGCATATTTTTGAATGATGTTGCAAGCCATATGTGAAAGTGTGTTTTAACATGATAGCATGTTTTATTGCTTTCAGAAATGGTAACTTCATAATTTTCTTGCCAAATAGCTTCATTGGAGTAGTGTGCTATCAATTTATGTGAATATATGTTTAATGTTATGTGATTACTTGTTACTCATTGTTTACTTACCAGTCTGTCATGAGTCTATCCCTTTTTACAGGATTATAGGTAAAGCTGATTTGTTGAACAAGTGGATGGCAAAATATAGTTATGGCATCGAGAACCAGAACTTCTAAGGATCTAGGGCTAGACTTAGGATTTTTTTTTATCCTAAGTACTAGTTGATAATTAAAATCAGTCTTAATGTTATTGTATGAAATATAACCTGCCTGAGGTTTTGAACCCAAGTTAAAAAGGTTTTTGCTGATGATTTTAATAAGAACAAAAAGTTTTAAATTTTTACGCAAAATTTTGGGTTAAAATCTCAGAGCATTACAACTAATATTAGAGCCTGATTTAAATTTTTGGTTCAAGACCTGTCCTTCACCCGATATTGGATTGTAAGTATTTTTGCTTAAATGATTATTATTTATATATCAATGATAATATAGGATATTATCGAACATAGTATAACTTAAGAGTACTAAGCATTCTTTTGGGTAGATGTCACACTCTGAAATGGTTGAAGCACTAAAGTCCTTGACTAAGATAGCCCTTTAGAAGATAAAACTTCATATCCAACAATTGAATCACAAAAACACCAACTAAGGAGGGTTGGGTGACATTGCAGGCAACATATGACACCAAATGCATACTGGAAAGATTTTTCCTATGAAGCTAAAGGGTTGTATTGTCTGTGGAGAGATGTGACATGCCATCTCAAAGAAATATATAACAGAAGACAACTAGCAGCATCAAGACCTTGTTAATGAGACTTCATACATCGACGAGCCTTCAGAATCACCCGAGCCAATAGAAATAATTTCTTTGGACTCAATGGTGGGCATGACAAACCATAGAGAGCCATAAACGCTCTGGCATCACTTGTATACACTTTGTTTTCATCCTCCCACACTTTTCACAAACCAACGTGCATGAAAAATAAGAGAAAATATATGAGACAATTCTCAAAACACCCATATGAGAAACATAGGAGTTTTTGTTTTTTGAGCCAGGATGATGAATTCCTACTAGATATGTGTCTTTTTGTTGATATCAACTCGCAATATTGGGTTTTTGAACTTTTATTATCGTGAATATTACAGTATATATATATAATTTATACTTTCATTATTATGAATTCTCCTAAGCTTTACTTATTACATCGAATATGTGTTGTGATATCACACACTTATTCAAGTTTTTGTTTGTATAGATGGCTTCGCAAGGTAGATGCAATGACATCATGGACACCCTAAATAATTTAGCAAGTGCCATGGGTCAACTGGCAGAAGCTAGGTAACCTGCAGCAGTTTGCCCAAGATCGACCAAATTTAGGCAATGGATCACCTATAAGCAGTTCATGGATATGAACCCGCTTGCCTTTACTGAAAAGTCAGACCCAAAAGCCACCGAGAATTGAGTCTAAGAAATCGAGAAAACCTTTCGAGTATTGAAAATTCTTGATAATCGAAAAGTCGACTTTTGACATACTAGTTAAAGAACCATGTTGAACGTTGGTGGGAAATTGTTTATGAAGTCAAGTTCTAGAGCGGACTTCTTGAGAATAATTTGTTGAAGTTTTCTATATGACTTATTTTTTAAAACACAAAAAGAGCTGAAAGATGCAAGAATTTTTAGACATGCAGCAGAGAGGATCCTTGTTGATTGATTACACCACCAGGTTTAGAAGCCTGGAATGGTATTTCCCTAATGTCTACATGGAAGAAGAAGACCAGACAATGAAATTTTCCAGATGATTGAAGTCAGCCTTAAGGACAAAGGCCTACACCCATGGACTCAAGTCACTTAACGAGGCTATTAAAGCGGCTACGTTATTGGATGGTGACTAAGCAAAATTACAAAAGACCTAGCCAACCATAATCAAACAACAATTCAATGGTCAGAAGAGCTGGCCTTAGAGAAATTTTGAAGGAAAGAAGTTCGACCCTCAGGCCAAGAGGCAAAAGCAACAAGAAGAAGCCCTGCCCCAGCAATCAAACAAGAGATGCCTAGGATGCAACCATTTTCAGAAAGGATGATCATGTCCTCACGACATTGGAGGTTGCCTCTATTGCAGAAAATTGAGACATTTTGCCCAAAATACCGTAAGAAGGTGGCAAATTGGCATATGCAAAACCCTAGAATATCTTGGCCTCAACAATAACAATAGTAACCCAAGAAGGTGGCAGGTTGTGTCTATGCCACCACATCAGAACAACTGAAGGATAGCGAGTAGATGTAAGATACCTTGTTAGGCCTAGGTTAAGCCTTTTTTGGTATAGTATAACTCGTCCACCTGAAATTGTGAATTTTGCCCCAAAAGTAAGAATCAATATGAATTTTGTATAACCCAGTGACTATAACTATGAATGGTAGCATGTGTACTTGACAACAATGTAGAAATATGTGCGACAAACTAAGAAATTAAGAAAGGTTTTGGCAAGACTCTTTGATTCTACTATAGCACTCTTAAGGAAGCGAAGGCCACCAAATTAAGTAGCTAGCCTTGAACCTCCCCGAGAGATTCCGAGAGATTCATTGTGAGTTGTCTTGATCGTTACACATGCTTGCATGTTTGGGTTTTTACTTATTGGGTGTGTGCATTCCTATTGACCTTAAGTGTCTCATACCCCAATTTAATCAAAGAGTTCTTGAGAATAGAATTTCGAGGAAACTTTTTTTTAAGAGAGGTAAGATATAATATCTGACATTTTTCGGTGTTTTTCTTAATTTTTACAATATCTAGTTAATAAAAAATTTGAAGCTTGTTTTATGATTTTTGAGTGAATGGTTGTGTTTGTATCAAAATTTTGAGAATGATCTTTATTTCATAAAAAATGATGTTGAAATGAGTTTGAAGCATGCCTAACAAGTTTGGAGATAAAATAGTCATTTTAAAAAAGTCCTGGGGACATTTATGATCCTAAGCTCATAGTCATCCAAACCTTTGTTGACCTGCTCACTCAAACTCTACAAACGATATAATGGTCATTTCTAAAATTTTATTAAAAAATACATTTTGGTTATTTTTCTTTTTAGAGACTTAGTTAGAATTTAATGATGTAATTGGATGGAGACCTAGTTAATCAAACTAAGGAGCCAACCAGATTTGATTATGGTTGAACATGGATTGGATCTCAATTGAATCCAATACAAATTCAACCTAAATCCATAATTTTAAACCCCTACACGTATTCCATTTTTACCACTTCCACATTCCACTTGTTAACTCATTCCCCTCCACGTTTTGCATAAAATGTTCCATTTGTAACTTTATTTATCTTATTCCTCTGCTATAAATACCCCCTCCCTCAGTTGCTTCACTCATCTCACACTCACATACGCAATCTCCCATTTCATTTATTTTCCATCTCTCTTTCTCTCTACTACACCACTTCACTCCCTCTTTGTCTCACCCCCGTGCTCACAAGGACACCAGCCGGGTGCCTCCTCCTCCTCCACCCGAGTGCTCTCATCACCACCACTCTTCACCACTGCCACCTTCCAGCTAGCCTCAGGGCCACTGTACCACCTCTTGGCGTCGCCCAACCACCCTGCACTACCACCCATCGATTATCCTCCTTTCTCTGTCACGCTGCAAGACGGACGAAAGAGCACTACCTTCAGCCACCTTTCTTGCCCCTCTGCTCGCCAATTCAATCGATGAACCTGTATCAAGGTGCAAACGACACACACACATTTTCATAGTGACATGAAACCCGAGGTGCTCTAGTCATTGCCATATTTGGATCGTCAGTTGTGCATTTCAAGATAGGGTTTCTATGCCAGTTACGTGATGATTATATAATATTAAATATTTATATATTTTCGTACGTTAAAAGTATGAAAAAAATGTATAATATATATATATATAGAGAGAGAGAGAGAGAGACTTACATGATTTGATTTACATAGAATTTTGTACTAAATGCGCTTAAATTCCCGGTTGGGTTTACCCAGATCCGACCCAAACCAAACCCTATAGGGTCCAAGTATGGTGATAAATAAGAAGACCCAATTAAGATTAGGGTCCAGACCCGAAGGTTCGATTAATACAAGGACCCATGTATAGTTTGTGAAATTTTATACCAGACCTAGACCCGACCTAGTTTTGATTAAAACTCACAAATTTTCAATGTAAAAATGATAAAAAAAAATATGGTTTTATCAGGTATGGTTCGAGTCTGGTTCATGTAGTTCTTATCGGGTCCATGTATGGTTTTCTTACAATGAGCCCGATTAGACCATAGTCCAGACCCGATACCATACCCGAAAATCAGATTCAAGTTTCTGAACCAAGCTTGACCGGTTGACACCCCTAATAGCGAGGTGTGCGTGCATAAATGCAGGCAGCAGTCTTTTTATTAAGACAAAAAAAAAAGCAAGTAAATATTGGCCATACTACTTTGGCTGTTTGAAAGTGTGCTTGGAGGGAATGCGGTTCCACTGCACTTGAGCCATTTTAGCCTTCAAACTTCAAAGGTTTGACAAAGTATATGGTTTTGTTTGATACAATAACATATGCCAAATTGTTCAATCATTTCGACTCTTTTTTGACACCTTACCTACATCTTCAAGATTGACAAGTCCAAGTCTTAAGCTCGGCTAAACCTATCAGCTTTAGTGGGTCAGACCCATATGGTTTCATATGGGATTGTTCTATTTTTATTGCATGGTCCACATGGTGTGCTAGCCGTTAGATTCATTGTCAATTTGTGTGGAAGTATAATGACTTTGAAATGCGTGGATTTGCTAGCTTATTCAAAAATCAATGGCTACAAAAAATGTCAAAATTTATTGATTTAAAAAACTTTATTTTTGTCACAAAAATGATATCCAAGGGTTGATTCCTAGATAAACTTGACCATGTCGAGTCCAACTGTGGGCCATATTTGATCAAAACAACCTTCAAAGATCCCAATATAGGGCATGGTAATGGGGATGACATAGGGGATGAGTAGAATTGAGTAGCACTTGAGCCGAGTAGAGTTGAACACCCTCTGCTCGTGCTCGACCGGTTTAAGCTAAATGGGCTGGCTGCTTGTGGCTTGTCTTATCAGCTACACGAGCTGACTACGAACAAGTTCGTGATGAGCCAAACTGAGCCAATCAGTATTCTAGGTAAGATCTAATTGGAATTCAGATCAGAATCTGTTCCGATTACATGTATATGTAGAGATAGAAGTGGACCAGAGGGAAACGGGGCCCTGCCCCACCTCGACCCATTTGGACTGGGGATGGAGGACATGAAACGGGGGATGAACCAGGAATGGAGGTTAAAATCAAAACCTGTGCAGGGATGGAGGCGATGATGGACTTACTCTTGCCCCGCCGCACCCCGTCCCTCATCGTTGTTAAGGAAATTACTATTATACCTTCATACATATTATAAAATCCTGTATATATATATAACCTTAACATAAAACCATTTCTGGAATCTCTCTTCTCTCCTTCCTCTAACAAGTGGTACGAGCTCCCATTTCTCACTTCTTCTTCCTCTCTTTCTTCTAACGGCGAAAGGATTGGAGAAAAGGGGCCCCGCCCCATCTCGCCCTGTTTGGACCGGTGATTGAGGATATGAAACAGGGAATAGACCATGGATGAAGGTTAAAATCAAAACCCATACGGGGATGAAGGAAAAATTTTTGAGACGGGATGGGGGTGGAGACCTTGTCCACCACCCCCGCCCACTGGCAGAGCCATGGGTGGGCGATCGCCTACCCCAGAATTAGAAACCGGAAAAAAAAAATCTTCTGACGATGTTAAAGAAAGAATATGCGTCCATGTGTGTTTTCTTCTGACGATGGTAGTGCTAATCTTTTCCCTTAATTTTTTTCACCTTATTGAACTGTGTAAAAACCGCAGAAGAGACGGGTTATTAGTTAGTGGGAGTTGGAGTTCTGTCTTGTGAATATTCAACAAAGATCTGTGTGTTTTTCTCCCAGCTTCTTCTTTTGTCATTTGTTCTTTGTGAAACCGTGTAACCTACGTTTATGGGGGAACCCGGTTCCACTCATCCCTGTATCATCCTCTGTGGTAATAACTCCTTCTGGGATCTCATTGGTACTAAGTTGTTTTGATCAATCTGGCCCTATCAATGGGTTCAACATGGTTGATTTAATAGAAATCAATCTTTTGATAGTGTTCTTTAACAAAAAAAAACATGATTTTCAATTTATTTTGACAGTGCTCTTTAACAAAAAAAACCATGTTTTTATTAATGGTTATTGATTTTTGAATCAACAAAAAGTCTTGCACATAAGTCGGATTCTGTCTATTCAAATGCTGATCTTCACTAAATGGATGATGTCAATCACATACACATGATCCAATTTGATGAAAACAACTTGCATCGGTGAGGTCCTAATGACAAGAATGGCGATATGGAAGACTGGAACCTAAATGTGGTTATGGGTGCCATGCAAAACACTATGCTTGCTTCACTAAATGGAAGAAAAGAGGGATTGAAAGTGTGTTGTAGCCTGGCCACGGGTAGGCTGATGCCATGAAGGCCCTCAGAATGATGAAACCAGATGGTACCATCAACTTGATGGCCATCGCCTTATCCGGCCAGAGAGGCCGCTTCTAGAAGAGTACAACCAAAATTTCTTCTGACGATGGGTGGGGGAAAATTTTCTGGCTCTGCCACTGGTCCGAATAAATGGATCATCTTTCAAGACCATAGCATTGTTCCTGAGACCCGAAGTCTGCCCACCCAACGAAAAACTTCTGGCTCCGCCACTGCCCCCGCCCCGGTCAATTGCCATCCCTATGTATATGTAGGATGTGTTTGATACACTGGACAAATGTTGCATGGGCAGGATACATGGCATTGTGTGTCCTACCAAATTCAACTATGCAGGATGCAGTACGTCCTGTGCATATCAAACATGAGACACAGCCCAAACAGGGACCGGTCAGTCCCAACCTAGGGATGGCAGTGAACCAGGGCAGATGCAGGGGATAAGATCTTTACCCCCGACCTGTCTCAAAATTCTGCCCTCCATCCCCACCTTCATCCCTACAAGGGTTTCAATTTTAACCTTCATCCCCGTTTCATGTCCTTCATCCCTAGTCCAAATAGGGCGAGGCAGGGCGGGACCCCATTTCCCCCGATCCACTGCCATCCCTAAAGAAGGAGGTTGAATCGTTGAAGGGTATTTTAATTATTTTACTAATGGGGATCAGGGATGAGGTGGGGCAGGGCGGGAAAATGTATAAGTGAATCCGTGCATGGGTTTTAATTTTAACCTCCATCTCCAGCTCCATCCCTGTTTCATGTCCTCCATCGCTGGTCCAAACTAGGCAAGGCGGGATGGAGCCTGTTTTCCCCTGGTCCACTGTCATCCCTATCGCAGCCTAGGCGCATCCGGTGTATCAAATGCACCCGTAAGGAGCATGGTTTGGATAGAGAGATTAAAATCTTCATTAGTTTAATGCAAACTAGCAGGTTTGGCATTATCTGGTCGCTGTAATGTTGTCATGTTCAAGAAAAACTCTTACTTTTGAGTGAAGTGCCCACTGACCCATGGCGAAAACACCATCACCCAAGTGTCCACACAAGGTAACAAGCAATAGGAAGAAAATGGTGTAATGTTGATATTTGCCAACCAAATAAAAATGAAAAAAACCTTGAAGTATGTTACCCTCTGGAACTGATGGCGCTTATATATAGAGTGGTAGCGGTGTAACCCTTAAGTGTGCAGCTACCTGCGCAACCACGCTGGTCGTCCATCACAAGCGTGATGGATGGCTAAAAAAATACAAAAATGTGCTTTTTTGAATTTTTTTCTCCTTTAGCGATGGTAAAAGACCGCCTCTAAAGACTCTAAAACGCACAAAAAGCACATTTTAGCATTTTTTTAACTTTTTTGCACTGGCAGTCCATCAAGCCCTAAGATGGATGGCCAGCATCATTTCTCTGGTGGTTGCGTTGATATATATATATATATATATATATATATATATATATATATATATATATATATATATATAGAGAGAGAGAGAGAGAGAGAGAGAGAGAGAGAGAGAGAGAGAGAGTCACTAGAATATGAGATTGTGTGAACACGGCATTTTCAACACTTTTTTTGCAAATCCAATCATGTAGATGTGTTTGGTCGCTAATAATCAATTGTTGGATCGTGTATTTTTTTATGAAAAGGTATGGTTTTTGGATGCTGGAATATTTATGAAGATTATGAGTCATTAATTTTTTAAGTCTTAAAAATCTTGCTTATGCATCAAAGTCGATGATCCAAGAGTTGGTCCTTGTAAAACCAAGCATGTAGATCACATTTTCATGGACTTGGTTTTATAAGGATCAACTCTTGAATCATCCGATTATAATGTAATTTTAAGCCTTTAAAATCAACTACACAAAATATTTAAGCATCCAAATTTTGTATTTTTTATTGAAAATACAGGTTCCAACAATTGATTCCTAGCAAATTCACCATGTACATGGTTGAATTTGCAAAAAACAAATTGTTGAAAATTCCTAGTTCACATCGAAGTTCTCATATTCTGGTCTCTCTCTCTCTCTCTCTCACACACACACACACACACACACTAAAGATTAGCCCCAATTATTTAAACCATCCTAATCGGCTTCAAAGAACAAAGATTTGGGTGTTTGCTTATTTTGAATGCATAGAGGATTCTATATATCTTAGGAGAAACATGTATTAGTTACCAACATGGGCTTCACTAGGAGCAGCTAGTGCATGTCACCTTGTGTTGGGGCATTGCAGGTTCAAAACCCAATGGTATGGTTGTATAATTGCTAGGGGTATGCCTAACCTCAGCTTGCCTTTAAAAAAAAAAGGAAACATGTATTAGTTTAGGCATTTTTTATGTTTAGATGTATATTTAGAATGATTAAAAAACAATAATAC
Organism: Nuphar pumila; assembly: GCF_984573655.1. Taxonomy (NCBI): domain Eukaryota; kingdom Viridiplantae; phylum Streptophyta; class Magnoliopsida; order Nymphaeales; family Nymphaeaceae; genus Nuphar; species Nuphar pumila. The sequence continues at coordinate 116,791,856 of NC_143251.1, read as the reverse complement.
ACTAAAATTTGGTAAAATAAAAATCAAGGTTTCTCATCAAATAGAATTGATCATAAGCATGTTTTTAGTGATTAAGCAATTATCAATGCATTTTTTAAAGTTTTCTGCACAATAGGTAGGATCAAAAACTTGGAGGCATGCAACAATTGTGCTTTCTTAAAAACAATAGTTGCCCCACTAAGTATGAACCCAAATGCAAGAGGGTTGGATACAACCTCACTTTTGAGATACAACTAAGTCTACACATCATGTATAATATTAACCACTCCTAGCACTAAGAAGACTGGCAACACTGAAAAACTTTAAAAAGAAGAGAGAGCACAAAAAAGAAGAAGAGGAGAGATGAAATCTATTTACGAAACTTGAGGTAGCTGACCCAAGCAGAATGGTCTAAAGAATTGTTTGCATGAGCTTGTAAGAACCAACGGATAACATGCACCTATTTAAGGCCCAAGCGAGTAACATGCACCCATTTAAGACCCAAACGACCACTCATAACCGGCTACATGCACCCACTTGCCATCCCAACATGCCATAGACATTTAGGCCAAACGTTAGGCTAGGTGTCGCTCTTTAGAAAGGTAAAAAATGAGCTTTGATTGCCTTGGTCAAACATAAAAAAATGGTTTAATAAAAGTTTTTATAAGGTTTTAAGAGGTACAAAAAAATCCAAAAATGAGTGATAAAAAGATTAGTTAAAGTCAAACCAAGATTGAGACTGAGACTGAGCCGAATTCAAATTCGAATTCGAATCCAAGTTCAAGTCCAAATCCAAATCCATATTCAAGCCCAAGCCTAAAGTTTAAAGTTCAATTAACAAGCTCTCGTAGGGTTTTGCACTCAAAGTAAACTCTGCACATTTTAAACTCATTGTGTTTCTAAAAAATGTGATACTAAAAAAATTTCATAAAGTCAACTTTCTCTCAAAAATTTATTTTCCAAGAAACTTAGGCAAAGAGAGGGTTGTTTGACCAACAAGCTTGATTTAAAAGGCTAATAATTTTGAGTCAAAACAACAACAATCTCCCAATTGGGTCAAGATTATAACAGTGAAAATGAGAAGCTGCTCCTGAAAGTTATATACATGAATGAAGATACTTTTTGAGTTTGAATCTTCGCTTAGTTTGAATAAGATTAAAATAATTTCAAAACTAAGTTTTGTGAACTTTCTAAGCCCTTCACACATACACTCCTTTCAGGTGACCATATGTGTCATCAATATATAAATATTTCATATGTTAAGGGTCATATACAGTATCCCACTTCATGAGTGCTCTCAAGATAACCTGAATCTCATAAAAGATAATGCATACCTTCACACTCACATATGTGAGTCTGTAAAAAGTAAAAATTTGGTTGTACCACTCTAGTCAATTTGGCCTACAAATATCATTAAGAGTCATGAGACTCGTCCTTGTATCATAAGTTTTCAAACACTTATATCATAATGGGACATGAAGATACTCTCTATCTTTATATATTCTTTAGTGCTCACCTAATTACTCTAGTGATTTGTTCATCCTAGTGAAACGATGACTCATCCAACCCAAGTCTCTTGATTAGATTTCCATCATAGGTAATTTCTTTAGTAAGTTTTAATCTCATTGCCTCAGATATATTTTTAATGATTTTTTATAGAAGGCATTTTGTAAGTACATTTGCCAAATTTTGGCAAGATTTTACATATTCAACTAATATTACTCCTTGCATGAGCAAGTTACTCATAGTATTGCGCTTTAAATTGATATATCTAGATTTCTTTTTTTTTTGTATATTGTTATATGGTTTATATATAGCGGCTTGTCTATCTCAGTGAATCACTAAAGGGAAAAAGGTTTGTTAACCCAATAAAATCTCAATCAAGAGATTCCTCAGTCATTCAACTTATATACTAGTAGATGCTAGTGTTATAAGCTTAGCTTTTACAATAAATTCGGCTATAATGGTTTGCTTCTTAGATGCCTAAGATATTACCCCAGATCCAAAGGTAAATACCTATTCGCTTGTGGATATGGAATCATCTTTATTTGAATTTCAAATTACATCATTATACCCTTCAAGGTTAGCAGGTTCTCATGTATAGAATAACTCATAATTCAATATGCCTTTAAGGTACTTCAATACCTTAAAGATTGTATCCCAATGCCCAAGTCTTGGATTGCTAGTATTTTTGTTTAGTTTGCTTATGCATAATGTTATGACTGGTCTAGTTTTATTCATAGCATACATAAGACTACTAATAAAACTAGCATACTTAAGTTAAGAAATACCTCTTTGAGTGTACTTGAATAATTTAACACTAGGATCAAACATAGTATCAACAAATTCATAATTAAAGTACTTAAATCATTTAAAAAAAATTAATATAATGTGATTGAGTCAAATCATAATTATGCTCATATCTAATGAGTTTAATCCTAAAAAACACATCATCAGGTTTCATGTCTTTCATATCAAATTGAAAAAGAAAATTTCTTAGTATCATTTATACATTCTACATTATTACTAAATATTAGCATGCCATCTACATACACACAAATAATGACTATGTTTTCATGAATGTTAAAACTATAACCCAAAATCATTTAGTCAACTTTTCATGCCATTATTTTGGAGCTTGTTTCAAGCCATACGAAGACTCAAGCAATTTGCAAACTTTGTTCTCTTGATCAGGAATTAAAAAACCTTCAAGTTGTTTCATGCAAATCTTTTCTTCTAGGATACCATTTATAAAAGTGGTTTTAACGTCTATTTTTTATGATTTTCAAACTTGAAAATTGAAGCTAAGGCTATAAAAACTTTAATTGAAGTAATTCTTAAATATGGGGCATATGTATCAAAATAATCAATTCTAATTTTTTTTTTAATCTTTTAGTATTAATCTCACTTTAAATTTATCAATTGATTCATCAACTATAAGCTTTCTTTTGAAAACTCATTTACAACCAAACAGTTTAAAATCAAGTGGTAAAACTGTTAAAACTCATGTTTTTTTTCAAGAATATATTTAATTTCATTTTGAACAACTTCTTTCTAAGATACAACATCAGGTGAGGACATTGCTTTAGAAAAAGTTAATGGATCTCTATCAATCATATAAAGGTGAAGATCTGTCTCAAAATAATTAGGTTTTCTTTTTCTTTTCTTTTTTGCTTTTTCAAATTTTTAGATTTTCAGATTCCAAAACATGCTTTTTGGATATAGGTTCAAGTAAAGAATTGGGAGAATAAGGATTTTGTAAATATTTAAAAGTTAGACCGTGTCTAAATTTGGCCTGCATAGATTAAAAAATTATTCTATTTCCAAAATTCATAAATTTATATGCTTTGCTATTTGAAGAGTAACCAATAAAAAACATATGCAACTTTTAGGTCCTAACTTAGCTAGTTTAGGTTCATTGAATATTACATAAGCAACACAACCCTAAGCCTTAAGATAACTCAAATTTGGTTTTTGGTTTTTTCATAATTCATAAGGAGTAATATGAAGTTTTAAGTAAGGCACACAATTTAAAATATAAATTGCAGTAAGTAAAGTTTTTTCCCATAAATTAAAATCAAGACCAGAACTAACAATTATTGCATTCACCATATCAATTAAAGTTATATTTTCATGTTCTGGAACAACATTGTGCTTGGGGATGTAGGGTGTATTGTTTTCTTTCAATATGTCATGTTCTTCATAAAATTTGATAAAATCATGAGACAAGTTTTTATCACCTTTATCTGACCTAATTGATGTAATTTGCATTTATGAAAATTCTCAACTTCGACCTTAAATTTTTTTGAATTTTTCAAAAGACTCATCTTTTCTTTTTATAAGATAAACATAAGAAAATCTATACTAATCATTAATAAAGGTTATGAAATACAAATTATACACATGAGTTAAAGTATTTTTCAAATCACAAACATCACTATGAATGAGTTCAAAGATTTTAGAACTTCTTTCCATTCCATGAAAAGGTTTTTAAAAAAAATTTGCTTAAACTCACAAATCACACTTATTATAATGATCATGCTTGCATACAGGAATTAAGCCTAAATTACCTATTTTCTTAATAGAACCATAATGCACATAACCAAATTTAGCATACCATAATTAATAAAACTCAACCAAGTAAACAGAAGCAAAAACAAAAGCAATCTTATTGATCATATTCAATTTGAACGGGTCAAAAAAAAATAAAATCCTTACCTATGAACAAATGGTTCTTCGACAATATTAAATTGTTGGATTCAACCATAAGCTTAAAACCATGTGTGGTACACGATATACATTTGTGAGGATAAGACATTTCTCATATGTGAATTGAAGTTCAACAATCTATTTTCCTTCAACTCTCGCAGGAGAGTCTTTCATGTATACTTGATTCTCTTTTCTCACGATATCATATGTTTTAAATATAATTTGGTCATTACAAGTGTGAATTGTAGATCATATGTAAAAACCAAAAAAATTTGTTTATATTATGAAATATTACGAAATATGCAATTTGGGCCTCAGATCCATATTTCGGATCTAGGACCCATAAAGTGGTCTTTATATCCACATTTATAATAAAAATATAAATAATAAATATTTAAAGCAAATAAATAAATATATATATATATATATGTATATATAAACTTAATATGAGGATCCACAGTTGGATCCATCCGGATCCAACTTGTGGATCCATATAAAAGGGTAAAACACGAACCCCACTTGGGGTCGGTTACCAGGTCTCGGGTCCGGACCCGGGCCACACCCTATGTAACGAGCATAAGAGTAAAAAAAAAAAAGAGGCAACCTGATAAGGGTTGCCCGATAAATCTGAAGCAGAAAAAGAAAGGGGCAGGGGGGTTACGCAGAGCGTAATCAACCCTGCGCCTATCGGCAAGAGGGGAGGGGGTTTGGGCCGATAAACGGGGAATGGAGAGGGGGTCTCGCCCTCTTCACTCTCTCTCTCTCTCTCTCTCTCTCTCTCTCTCTCTCTCTCTCTCTCTCTCTCTCTCTCTCTCGGTGAGCGCACGCCGGAGGGCAAAACGCCATCATCAGACAGCATGGGCCACCGGCTGCCATTGAAGGCCACGACGAGTAGCCCTGTCACGAGGAGCGTCATCCGCGGCTCTGTACTCGTGCCTTCAGCCTCCGATCGCCGGAAAGGTCGCCAAAAATAGGTACGGTGCTTCTAACGATTTGGGCGAGGGATCAAAGATGGGTCTCGATCTCGTGTGATCCTTTGAGAGGAGGGGTTTATGTTGTCGGAAATCCCTAACCCTTAGAGTTTAGGGATTTCAGAATTCTGAAAGAAGAAAAGGGATGGGGTTTTTTTATTTTGGAGTATCGGGTATTACCAAGAATTGGGGGTTTCCGACTCTTAGTGTCGGTTAACCCCATATTTGGGAATTTTCGACTCTGGCCCTCGAAATCGGGAGGTCTCCGACTGTAATATCGGGTAAACCCAGTTTGAATTTCGGTTATCATGGTTGAATAACCAGATTGGGGTTTTTCAATTTCTGTTGTTGGTTCACCCAGATTGGGTTTCAGATTTCTTGATGTTGAGTAATCCCAGATTGGGAGTTCTCGGTTCTTGGATTCGATAAACTCAAGTTTGAGGGTTTTCTTTACAGAATTGGTGGGCCGATAGTGATGGTTTTATTCGAAAAAATAAATAAATCATAGCATACACGCGTTAACGTATGTTGGCCGATTTCATCTAATTGAAAAAAAAGGAAATGGTGGATTTCGGATTTTTCCTAACAGAAGGGTTTTGTTCATGTTATATGTTATATATATATATATATATATATATATATATATATATATATATATATATATATATATATATATATATATATATATATATGAAGGGGGTATCTCAATCAGGTCGAACTTGCAGTTCTTGTGAAATCAGTCACGATTTATTTACTTATGTATTTATGGCATATTTTCTTACTGTCTCTTTACATTTGATCTGTTAAAGAACTGAATCTGTCTTTTCCTTGCGGATATGCCTCTTAGTGTAAAATTTAAGTAGCTATGTTATGATCTGACATGCTTTGCATTGACTGATGTTCAGAAAATCAAGATTTTTCCTTCTGTTAATCGAATTTCAGAATGTAGGAATAAATGACAAGTAAATACAATACATAATATAGTTAGACAATGAAATTAAACCGGAATGATTTACCTGTCATACCTAGTTGTGAACATGTTCATCTGAAATCAACATCTATGGTTGTTGAACCAAGTTTTAAATGGATATTTCGTTGTATTCTGTATAATTTTAGTGAAAATTCTCGTTATTTAATGTTAGATGCATGATTTGACTAAGGTATATTCATTTGGTTATCATGTGAATAGCTGATGGGGTTATATGCTTTTTAATATGTTGTTCAATATGTGGTGGCATCAAGTGTATTACTGGCATTATACAAACTGTATTTTTCTTTCCTGAAAATTTATGGCATTTCAGTGTGATTGGTTGATATGTAGTCGGCTGGGCTGAATTTACTATATCTTTTATTTAGCTAGAAGGATGGGAGTTCGGGATTGGTAAGTCCGACCAACTTCTCTAGCATATGCAGAAACTTACACTTCTGCTTGGTGAATATGTGAAGTATTAACTTAGCATATCACTCTACGGGTTGTTCAATCATGAATGTGATCATGGATCGGTTATTGATAGTTTTGTGAGCATGTACGCTTGATGAGAATCTGTATTGCATGTGTACACTCACACACTCAAAAGAAATATGCATTGGTTAATACACGTATATGATGTAGGTACCACACAGTGAAAATGCATATGATTGAGAAATGACATGCATATGATTGGGTTATGTTTGCATGAGTGCCCATATTTTTGGCACTATTGGCCTAGTGTTATAAATAAACACTACTTGGTTTTATTATGTGATGCACTGATGGCCTAATTGGACCATCATCGGCCTGGAAAGCCGTGGGTTTGGTTTCCTTTCACATATGTTTTTAACTGCATCACTTAAACCACATAAGATGGTTTGGCACATTACTACACTGTTCTAGTTGTTTATACGGGCTGGAGTCCCGTAAGGGTCCCCACAAGGGAGGATGCAGGTTTTCACTTTACTGTTGCATATGGTGTTGCAAACTTAAAGAATTGACTTTAATAAAAATATAATGAATAAGAACAATGTAATATACATTCTGGGATATCTCATCCGGAATATGAGAATCTTAGAGATCCGGTCTTGGGGAGACTGTGATGATACAAAAACTTCGTGTGCTGTAATTTTGTTCCCTGAACTCGATATTGAGATTCTTTTTCCCAGCCACGGTTTTAGGGAAAGTCTGTCACTTTACCCGGGAGTGGTGTGTTTGACATAACTGTTGTTTATGGTACCAAGGAAGTGGCACTTGTGGGTGTGGGGTGTCCCTTGTGTCCCCGACATTAGATGTGGAGGTCTAATGTTCCGAAGGTGATTCGGTCGAGGGCTAAGTTGGAACCCAGTAATAAAATATAAATTGTGTGCTAAGCTACCCTGGAAACCTATTTGACCTTGGGGATTGTACCCGTTTGGTGTATCCGCGGGCAACGGTAATTAAAAAGAGGAACTTAAAGTTGCATGCATTTAATAGGGCATGCATATGGAAAGATGGAAATTAAATGAAAGATAACAAAAGGAATCATGCATTGCACATAATCATGCATTTTCCTGTTATGCATTAGATCATGCATATTTGAATTTTTCACTATATCATGACATGATATGGTGGTAGTATATAAATTACTTCTTAAAAACATACTTCAAGGTTTGGTTATTTAGTTCTTGATATCTGGTACTGTTTTACTGTTTCTTTCTGCCTGACATATGTAACTGGTTGCATGTATGACTAATTAAATTCTGAAAATTTTTATATCTGCACTCACTCAAATCATTACATGAAATCGTATTCATTTTCTTTGTCTCACCTGGTTTCTTTAGAAGTAGTTGTGCTCAGAATTTCGGTTCTGACACCCTACTTTGTTGGTTTTTCACAGGATATGGTGAACAGTGAGGTTGGACTGGCTACTGGGAATGAACGAGAGTCATACTTGGGCTTCACAGCTTTAGTAGAGAACAGAGTGACTCTTTCTTTTGTTTCAGTTCTTCTTGCTTTTTCAGTTGTTGCTTTATTTTCAGTTGAATAAAACCTTGTCTCTGAAATTTACTTTTATTCATAAATAAAAGAATTGTTTTGGTTCTTATAGATAATGGTTACAAGTTCGTTTGTAGTGTTTGGGCTATCCAATGGAAATTGAAACTGTGATGACCCCGGATCTCTGGGAAGGTTTCCGCATTGATTGAAAAAAAAATAATAATATTCCGCATTTTCAAAGGGTATAATTTGGGGTCGTTACATCATAAATCAAGATACCACTCTCCATTCATTTGAACCATGAAAATTGAACTTACTACAAACATTAGGTTCTCTTAAAGAACTATCTTTGTGCATTGTCTTTTACGGTGATGACACTCTTTTGCATAATGTCTCAATTTTTCATATAATTTTATGTTTTGATTTTTTGAAATATTTAGTTTTCTTATTTTTAGACTTCAAAACAAGCTTGAACCATGGTTTATAATCCATCATGTTTACCTTAGTGTCATCTTCTTTAACATCTTCTTTGTTATTTCTATGATGAGCTTCTTCTTCAATCTAAAGATAAGAAAGAAGTTGCTAAAAGATGAAATCTTCATTTTTATGTTTCAACATGTTATGATGGTCCTTTTATGATTTGAGTAATTTCTCAATGATAGCAGCCACTTGGATTGGACGGGCTTATCAAGGTTCATGTTTTCTACCTTAAGTTGGTGAACCAATAATTACATCTCATGCACTTGAGGTAGAAGGGGTTTGTCATCTAAAAATATGAAATCCATATATTTTATAATATGAAACCTACAGTTACCTCTACCTTTTGTATTGTACTTATTCTGAAGAGCTTCTCATAACTTTTGTGTAGAGCCCACATCTGAGTATAGAATGAACAAAAGGTCAGACAAGGCATTCAAGATGTGCCTTCGGTACACATAATCATCTTCCTTCCACTTGTGTTGCTTCTTGTTCTTAGCAACAATTTGTTCTTCTCGTTCTGGTGGGTAGGGCTTGGTTATTACGTACACCACCTTAACAGTGATAAGGAAGATGAGCACTTTGTTCTGCCACCATTTAAAGTTGGTCTCATCAAATTGGGAGATCTTAGGAAGCTCATGGTTTTTTACCTTGACAGTTGACGCCATGAAGTTGGTTGTCACTTTTAAATTGTTGAATTTTTTTTTCACGATAAGTGGGATCAATAGCTTGGAGGTGTGCAACAATGTTGCTTCCTTAAAAGTGATAGGTGTCCCTCTAGGTGTGAACTCGGGTACAAGAGGGTTGAATACAAGCTCGCTTTTGAGATACAACCAAGTTTGCAACTCACATGCAATATCAACCACTCCTAGCACTGAGAAGGTTGGCCACCATGACCCGACTACCCTAAACAACTTCAAAAAAAAGAGAGGGAGAGAGAGAGAGAGAGAGGAAGAGGAGAGTTAAAACTCACTGATGAGAGACTTGAAATAGCTAGAGTTTATATGGACCCTAGCAAAATAATCTAGAGAACTGTTTACATGGCCCATAAAAGCCTAAACATGTAGCATGCACCCATTTAAGGCCTAAACAGGTAGCATGCACCATTTAAGGTCCAAACGGCCACTCACAATGGGCTACATGTGCTCACTCACCATCCCAATATAGCATTGAAGTTGAGGCTAGCAGTTAGACTAGGTGTTGCTCTTCAGAAAGGTAAATAAATGACCTTTGACTGCCCTGGTCAAACACAAAAAAAAAGATTTAATAAAAGCTTCTATGAAGTTTTAAGGGATACAAAATGGTTCAAAAGAAGTAATAAAAATATTGGTCAATATCAAACCAAGACCAAAACTGAGATCGAGTTGAATCTGAATCCAAAGTCAATTCCAAATTTAAGTGAAAGCCAAAGTCCAAAGTCAAGGTTCAGTTGACAAGCCTCAGGGCCTTGCCCTGAAAGTCAACTCTACATGTTTTAAACCCATTGTGTTTTTAAAAAAAATGATCAATGTAAGACTAAAAGAAAATTTATTAAGTAAATTTTTCCTTCTAAATTTATCACTACAACAAAGCAGTAGATTAGCGATGACCACATTCCGTCGCTAACATGGCTAGCGACGGATTAGCGACAACGAGGCGACAGTATGCTTACGTCGCGAATATTTCGACGCTAACTGACGACGGAATTATTCCGTCGCCAGGTCTGTCGCTAATTGCGACGGAATAACGAGCGCTATATTCCGTCGGCAATCCGCCGGTACTAAACGGCGACCACGGCTTGGCGACGGATTTAATTCCGTAGCGACGGATGGTTCTGTCGCTATGCCGTCGCTAGATTAATATGAATAGCGACGGAATCATCCGTCGCTAATCCGTCGCAAACACGAAAAAAAATTAATTAAAAATTAATTACCGAGAACTGTACAATTTCTTTTTCCTATACAATTTATATTTCCTGTAAATAAAAAACAAACCACACAAAAAAATTCATATAACAAGTATCTACAATAATTAATCGTTCCACCTTAAAATTAAGAAGTTTAATTATTTACAATTCAACAATTACATTTAGGAAAAATAAAAAAAATAGAACTTCTTCAACACATTCCTCTAATCATCGCCAAGATTTTGTGCGTCTGCTTGTTCATTGTCTTTATCTGTCCCTTCAGCTCCACTACCCTGATTATCGCTAGCAGCCTACACAAGAAAAGAACAGTCAGTATTGATAAACAAAATATAATGAAATAAATTACACACTATATGTGATTCTATCATGTGCTCATGTGTGATCTAAGGCAATAAAAAAACTCTATATGTGATTCTATCATGCTCATATGTGTGCTAAGGCAGTCAAAAAATTGAATATGTGATTATAGCATGTTCATATGTGTTCTAAGGCATCTAAAAAAACTCTATATGTGATTCTACCATGCTCAGATGTGCTTTAAGGCAGGCAAAAAACTATATATGTGATTCGATCATGCTCGTATGTGTGCTAAGGCAGTAAAAAAATTGAATATGTGAATATAGCATGCTCATATGTGCTCTAAGGCAGGCAAAGCAACTTTATATGTGATTCTATCATGCTCATATGTGTGCTAAAGCAGTAAAAAAATTGAATATGTGATTATAGCATGTTCATATGTGTTCTAAGGCATCTAGAAAAACTCTATATGTGATTCTACCATGCTCAGATGTGCTTTAAGACAGTCAAAAAAACTATATATGTGATTATACCTGAGAGGGACCTGGAATCGAAGATCCCCTATCCTGAACAGCGGCCTTGATCTCATTTCGGAGAAAGGGGGCGACGATGTATTGGAAGTAGTTATTCAGTGATTCATTAATGATCTCGCGTACATCATCACCGGAAAGAATAGTCGGCTGCTTGGAGCTTATGTCGGCGCAAGAAGTCGGTGAGCCGTAACTGGAAGAACCAATAACTGGTGAAGTGTTCATATTACTCCCAAACCCGAACACGCGACCTTTTTTGGGTTCACCTGCTGCAGTCACCCATGCTGTAGGATCAAATGATGGATGCTGAGTAGCGTCTTTGCCATATCGCTCTACCATCTGTTGCTTATATGCCTCCTACAAAATAATGTTTAAAGTATTCATTAATAATTAATGATAACATTATGATAACTTGCATATATATTGCAATGATTATTAATAGAATTAATACATACTGTTGTCGTTCTCGCCTTCTCTGATACGAAGACTCCCGTGGTCTTCCGTTTATGTGTTTCTACAAACACATCCTTATATGGTACACAGCCTCCTTTTTCTGCTTCCTGCGAAGTTAAATGACAAAAGATTTAGTACACAAGTTTGCAACAATACTTATAAAATTAATATTATATATTGATGAGTTACCATTTTCTTTAGGTGGCTCCCAAATGTCTTAGATCCACCTGTGTGTAGATGGGCTTCGGGCATCTTCGATAGATTTTGTGAAGCTTTCGCAGAGCGATTTTTAAATGCATCTCCCGCCCACTTATCGCACATTTCATCCCAGTAATCTCTCCTGATAGTAATAGGACCATGGCCCTTCCACAGTAATGGATCATCTACTACGTGATCATGCATAATATGTGCATTTTAATAATCATTATTTATGCATGATCCATGATTAAAATTACTATAAAAACCCATTTTTATCATTAGTTTTGAGAAACCGCACCGAATTGAATTTTATCAGAAAATCGTATTCTTCAAAGCTTTTCCTGCGTTTTTAGTGTTTTAGTGGTTTAGGAAGTTTCTTTTAGTTATACTTTGATTATATTAGGTTCTAAATAGCTAAGTTAGTAAATTTAGGAATAGGCATTTTTAGGAAAATTATTTTTTCAAGCAAAGCCTCTTTTGAAAATTGCTAAACTTTTGGGACTTGTTTTGAAAATTTTATTTTAACCTAATATTGTATTATAAATAGCATAACTCAGCAAAGAGGAAGGGGTCTCTCACTTTGGAATTCACGCAGCCCACTTTGAAGATCTCTCTCTCTCTCTCTCTCCACCATCCAGTTCGTAGTCTCTTCTATTTTTCCAGCACACAAAAAGGCAGCGTGTTGATTTCATGGGGAGAGACCACTCTCTTCGCAACCACTCCAGACGGGCCACTCGGTAATCCTTTCTTCTGCTCCCCTCTCTTTTCACGTATTTGAGTTCAGTTCATTATTGTCTTTGCTGGTACCATAGGCTCTATGTTTTGTTGGTTCATAGGTTCTGCATTTATTTTGTTCTTTTGAGATTCAACGTTGTGTTTATTTAGTGTGTTTAGTCTATTCAATCATACGTTAACAATCTATGTGTTTTGATGGATCAACATGTTTTCAGCAAGATTTAGTCGTCAGTCATTAGAATATTAGTAATTGGCATATGTTGAGTTGTTAGTCGGTGTGCATACAATTATCAGTTGAAATAAATATTTTATTTATCAGCAATTTTTATGCAATCAGCGTTTTTATAGATTAGTGTTCTTCATTAGCGTCAGGTTTTACAATAGTTAATTAGATCTGTTAATTGCTTAGGTTATCAATCTTTATTCAGTCGGTTAGATGCACCAGCGTTTTGGTTTATTCAACAGCATAGTCGTTGGTTAGAAATTAATGTTAGTCGTTTTTTTTTTGGGTAATATTATATTGTTTGAGTTGGTTATTTCAACACTTCCTTTTAACCTTATATCGTGTGTTCCTTAATTTTGTCACTCAGCACATAGAAGTCTATGTTTCTAACTAGTTTTCCTATTACATAGTATAGTATAGTCTAATGTCTTTAGCCGTGAGTCCATTGTAGTGTAGTATTAGTTAATCTTTGTCTTCTAAACTGTCATGTGGACTATGCTTTCCTTTTCAGCAATTAGTTTAGTGCTATTCCTATTTGAATGTCATTAACTTAGTTTAATTAGGGTAATTAGCTTAGGCTAATTTAAGGTAGCTGATTCTTGTTTTCATTCAAGTAGTTAGTGATTAATAATATTACATAGCTAGTCGTAGTTTCAGATTTAGTATCCGTACAACAAGTTTTATTTTGTTGATTGATAGCCATTAGTCTTGCATATAGTTTAGTAATTTGTGTTAATTAACGCTTGCCAGCCGATTCACATTGTTTTCTCGTAAATTTTGTTGCTTAAGTCCTGCTTACTTTTAATAGCTTAATGATATTAGATTAATGGATTGAATGGATTAATTTTTTAGTTCAGTGGAGTACTTTCTTAATCGGTGTTAGTTTACTTTAGTTTCTTGAATTCTCGATTTCTTGAATTAGCTAGATGTTAGTCATTAGTTGGTTAGATGTTGAATTCTTGATTAATTAGTAAATTGTTATGCTATTTCGTCAATTAGTATAGGTTGTTACAAGTTAGTTCGTAGTTAGTTCATGTTTAGTTTAGTTTAGTTAATTCAAATCGTGCTTTTGCTGAATATTTTTAATCATTAGCTATTAATTTCTTGTATAGTTTTCGTAGTACTGCTTGTGTTTTATTTTTGTGTTTTGCAGGGAAGCGTTGGGACGTGCGATAGAAGCGATTTTGACCCTCAGAAAGGTCCTCAGAGAGCCCTCAGAGAAGCAAAAGTGCAAGAAAACATACATTACTTCAAGAAGGGACAAGAAGACTCGAAGCACTGAAGCCTTTCTTTTCTTTTTAGATTAGGGTTTTATTTTATTTTATTAATTGGGTCTGTAATAAAACCATTTATTTATTTTGTTTAAGCCCTCTGCGTAGGGCCGTACTCTCGTAGTTAATTATTTAATTAATTCTTTTTATTTTGGCAATAAAGAGTAGTTAGATTGTGTGTTTGAATACGAAGTATTTTCCGTTCCCTAAGATCGACCCGGACTCCACCACTTGTGCGAGCCGGTTTTTATATTTTTGGTGTCTGGCTTTCACTGGATTTTCATTAAAAATATTGTTTTAAAAAGGGTTTTCATAAAACTCACACCAAATTTTGGCGCCGTTGCCGGGGAACGGCGAAATACGAGTATTCACTTTATTGCCTAGTGTTTGTTTTGCATTTAGGTTTTAGAACCACGTATGTGCATACCGTAGAGACAAGCTTACTTTTCTGCACAGCCCACCCACTAGGGTCCCCTTAGAGGTGACTGTGTACGATTGGTACCGTACACATAGATTTTATTTTCTTTGCATAATCCTTGCTGTGTGCAACTGCGTGGTGTTTGTTTAGTTGTTTTTTTGTTTACTCGCTTTGTGGTTTGTGTGGTTTGGCCGCTAGCGCGTTAGTTAGGTAGAAAACCTCAAGTTAGGACGTGTGCTACACCGGTCTACTCCAAGGTGTACGCAATGGCTGACGATCATCATTTGATCCGTCCTTTGAGGGAGTACTTCATGCCAAATACGTATACTCCTGCCTCCTGCATCACGAGACCTGATATAGGAGCAAGCCATTTTGAGATTAAGGCCAGCGTTATCCAAATGCTACCTTCATTTTATGGCCTTAGCAACGAAGACCCCTACCATCATCTCGATGAATTCCTCGAGATTTGCTCGATTGTGCGAATCAATAACTTTGGAGATGATGCGTTAAGGTTAACGTTGTTTCCGTTCTCCCTCAAAGATAAAGCCAAGCATTGGCTAAAGGCTCTTGAGACGGTTCAGATTACCACCTGGGAAGGAATGCAACACGAATTCCTTAAAAAGTACTTCCCAATTGGTAAGACGAATCAGTTTCGCAAAGCCATCACCAATTTTTCACAGATTGAGGGAGAACAATTTCACGAAACTTGGGAGAGGATGAAGGATCTTCTTCGCAAGTGTCCCCACCAACAGGTGCCTCGCTGGCAATTGGTGCAATATTTCTATGACGGTCTTACTGAGAAGAACCGTCAAATGGTTGATTCGTCGTGTGGGGGCACTTTTATGCTCAAGAGTGAGGACGAGGCTTGGTCTTTATTTGAGACCTTGAGTGAGAACATGATGCATCATGCCTTGTCTTTACGGGTCGATAGGACCACATCTATGCCCAGTGGGCCTAGAAAAGTTGGGATTTCTGAAGTAGGGTCCGAGCGAGATTTGCAAACCAAGGTCGGCCTGTTGACTAGGAAATTAGATCAATTTCTAGCAACTTCTTCGCGAAGTCCAGTAGGAAGAATGTGCGAGCTATGCGCTAGCCCTGCACACTGTGTTTCTGATTGTTTGGTAGCGTCGCTATATCCTGAATTCATTCAGGAACAGGTGAATGCTGCCCAAGGTTTCGCTGGGCCTGAGCCTGATTCATTTGCACCATCATATAACCCAGGTTGGCGAAACCATACCATTGCCCTATCCCATCAGCCCTCCCAGACACAGTTTAGACACAGTAACCCTTCACAAGGTTACTCACATCCCATTTTTCCACAGGTTCATCCCCAGTCTAGTCTACCTTCTCCTCAAGAGCTCACATCGAGTCCATCATTCCAGCAGAAGATGTTAGAGGTCTTTTCTGATATTAAGACCACTCTTTGTTCCCACACGCAGTCAATAGCCAAGCTAGAGACTCAAATGGGACAGTTGGCTCAGGCCTTCAGTAGGCAAAGCGAGGGGGGGCTATCTAGTCAGTCTGTTGTCAACCCAAAGGGAAAGGATCCTATGTCATTTGACCTGCACCCCACAGATTCACATCCTGCGCAGGTTAAATCTGTTACATCCCTTAGGAATGGGAAGGCGTGTCACCCCATTCAAGAATCGATTCATGAACCCAATGTCATACTCACTGATGAGTTGATCTCCTCCATTAGGCCCCAGGAGAAGGGGCAAGGCCCACAGCTTCTACAGTCATCATATATTCATCGAGCCCCAGTCTCCCAGGCATTCAGACCGCTGATTGCTTTTAGCAAGCAAGAGGTGCAGATGCAAAAGATGCTTGACCTAGTCAAGCAGGATCAAGACCACCACTTGTTTGAGGTTGCATATATCGATAGTCAATCGGTCCTAGACTCTCCTTTTGAGAGTAGTCTCTCAGAGGAGACTAACCTCTGTTCTTCCTGTAGCGAGAGTCATGATATTATTTTTCGGGGTCGAGTGGGCGGGAATACAGTGCGTAGTGTCACAGATGACACTCTTTTTCATAGAGATCCCGATTGAGCCTGACTTTATGTCCATTGATCTCATGGACGATGAAGGATTTTTTTCAGAGATCCGTTTGGCTGAGAACGTAAAACTTAGCGCTTTATGAGAGGCAGCCCATATTTTTGATGTACCATTAGTAGCTTTAATATTTTTTGTTTTTAGGTAGTTTTTCTTCGTGAGCGTCAAGCCTAGATCATGTATGCATTGCATTCTTTTGCATATCTCTATGAGTTGTAAACTGTGAGACAGGTGGAACCTATGCAGAGCCATTCACATGTCGTATCTGGTAAGGTTTCACAGTATGGATCAGGTGACTTCTACTCCTTTTTCTCTCCGTTTTTTTTTGTTTTCATATGCATTCCCTTAGTTTCATACAAGCATGGGGGAGTGCCACTGAGGACAGTGTCATTCAAGCATGGGGGAGGGTGTAGTTTGCACACCCAATTTTTTTCATGTCTTTGTACTTGCATTTTTATGTCAACTCATAAAGATTAGGCTTTTAGGGAATGAGTTTGAACTTATATGACTGCTTTGCAACATCTAACGTTTTTAGAGAATTTTTAAGCCCCACGATTTTTTTTTTCTGACACGAATCTAGAAAATCATGGTTATTTATGAGAATTTCAAAGAAATGATTATGGATGCATGTTAGAGTTTATTTTGAATCACAAGTATGAATATGCACAGTTTTATCTTTGAAAAACTAAGCAAATGAACAATATTGCATTTAAGAGCTCAAAAAATGAAACGAGCATACGTTTAGTTGTTTGATATCTTCGTACTCCCTAGTAGCTGGGCTTAGACACAAGTTGAAGTGTTTGAGTCCATGTTGAAAAGGATAACGAAGGAAGTCAATTCTTTGTCTACGTTGATATCTGTGGCCTATTTTGTTCGAGCAAGTAGAGCCTGAGGGGTGTTTACACCTGGTGCCCTAAAGCCATCTGGTTTGGGAGCCACCGGCCCGAAAGCCCGTTACATGGACTTTATAGAGAGCCTAATAAATATTGACATTGCACATGACAGAGAAGTAGACTATACGTAAACTATAAAAAATTGAAAGTCTAGTGACTCGAGCAATTAAGTCTGAGGGATACTTTGTATCTGGTGCCCTAAGGTCGTCTGACTGGGAGTCACTGACCCAAAGCTCGTTACACGGGTCACGAAAACTGAAAATTTGATATAGTGCTCAATAAAAAATATATATATATATGAAAAAAAAAATGATGAAAATTAAGAAAAAGAAAAGAGCGTAAAAGAGAAAAGTTCATTGCTTAGAAGCAAATATTGAGAAAACCTGTGCAGAACACATATGAGTGAGGATAAGTAAATAATAACATGTATGTGTGTGAATTTCTGAGACTGAACCATAAATGATTATGCTATTTAGAAAAGTGAAAGAAAAGGTTTTATTCTGTGGTGGCAGGTAGAAGACTCTAATCATGTTTTGATAATGCAATGACATGAAATATTTGTGAAAACGAACTCCTTAACTGCCTAATGCTTTGTGCTTTAAAATTTTTATGCATACTTGATAGAGATGTTTGTGGGTAGCATCACTGCAAACCCTCACGAGACCTTAATTGTCCACTGGGGTAACCCAGGGGTTTAAAGGGCTTGTTGCATGTGCTAAATGCAACCGGGATTCCTACGAAAGTGAGTTAGGTTTTTGTTTTGATTAGTTTATCATTTTTGTTTTTGCTTCAGTTTGCTCGAGGACTAGCAAACGATAAGCATGGGGGTATTTGATCATGCATAATATGTGCATTTTAATAATCATTATTTATGCATGATCCATGATTAAAATTACTATAAAAACTCATTTTTATCGTTAGTTTTGAGAAACCGCACCGAATTGAATTTTATCAGAAAATCGTATTCTTCAAAGCTTTTCCTGCGTTTTTAGTGTTTTAGTGGTTTAGGAAGTTTCTTTTAGTTATACTTTGATTATATTAGGTTCTAAATAGCTAAGTTAGTAAATTTAGGAATAGGCATTTTTAGGAAAATTATCTTTTCAAGCAAAGCCTCTTTTGAAAATTGCTAAACTTTTGGGACTTGTTTTGAAAATTTTATTTTAACCTAATATTGTATTATAAATAGCATAACTCAGCAAAGAGGAAGGGGTCTCTCACTTTGGAATTCACGCAGCCCACTTTGAAGCTCTCTCTCTCTCTCTCTCTCTCTCTCTCTCTCTCTCTCTCTCTCTCTCTCTTTCTCTTCACCATCCAGTTCGTAGTCTCTTCTATTTTTCCAGCACACAAAAAGGCAGCGTGTTGATTTCATGGGGAGAGACCACTCTCTTCGCAACCACTCCAGCCGGGCCACTCGGTAATCCTTTCTTCTGCTCCCCTCTCTTTTCACGTATTTGAGTTCAGTTCATTATTGTCTTTGCTGGTACCATAGGCTCTATGTTTTGTTGGTTCATAGGTTCTGCATTTATTTTGTTCTTTTGAGATTCAACGTTGTGTTTATTTAGTGTGTTTAGTCTATTCAATCATACGTTAACAATCTATGTGTTTTGATGGATCAGCATGTTTTCAGCAAGAGTTAGTCGTCAGTCATTAGAATATTAGTAATTGGCATATGTTGAGTTGTTAGTCGGTGTGCATACAATTATCAGTTGAAATAAATATTTTATTTATCAGCAATTTTTATGCAATCAGCGTTTTTATAGATTAGTGTTCTTCATTAGCGTCAGGTTTTACAATAGTTAATTAGATCTGTTAATTGCTTAGGTTATCAATCTTTATTCAGTCGGTTTGATGCACCAGCGTTTTGGTTTATTCAACAGCATAGTCGTTGGTTAGAAATTAATGTTAGTCGTTTTTTTTTGGGTAATATTATATTGTTTGAGTTGGTTATTTCAACACTTCCTTTTAACCTTATATCGTGTGTTCCTTAGTTTTGTCACTCAGCACATAGAAGTCTATGTTTCTAACTAGTTTTCCTATTACATAGTATAGTATAGTCTAATGTCTTTAGCCGTGAGCCCATTGTAGTGTAGTATTAGTTAATCTTTGTCTTCTAAACTGTCATGTGGACTATGCTTTCCTTTTCAGCAATTAGTTTAGTGCTATTCCTATTTGAATGTCATTAACTTAGTTTAATTAGGGTAATTAGCTTAGGCTAATTTAAGGTAGCTGATTCTTGTTTTCATTCAAGTAGTTAGTGATTAATAATATTACATAGCTAGTCGTAGTTTCAGATTTAGCATCCGTACAACAAGTTTTATTTTGTTGATTGATAGCCATTAGTCTTGCATATAGTTTAGTAATTTGTGTTAATTAACGCTTGCCAGCCGATTCACATTGTTTTCTCGTAAATTTTGTTGCTTAAGTCCTGCTTACTTTTAATAGCTTGTTGATATTAGATTAATGGATTGATTGGATTAATTTTTGAGTTCAGTGGAGTACTTTCTTTATCGGTGTTAGTTTACTTTAGTTTCTTGAATTCTCGATTTCTTGAATTAGCTAGATGTTAGTCATTAGTTGGTTAGATGTTGAATTCTTGATTAATTAGTAAATTGTTATGCTATTTCGTCAATTAGTATAGGTTGTTACAAGTTAGTTCGTAGTTAGTTCATGTTTAGTTTAGTTTAGCTAATTCAAATCGTGCTTTTGCTGAATATTTTTAATCATTAGCTATTAATTTCTTGTATAGTTTTCGTAGTACTGCTTGTGTTTGATTTTTGTGTTTTGCAGGGAAGCGCTGGGACGTGCGATAGAAGCGATTTTGACCCTCAGAAAGGTCCTCAGAGAGCCCTCAGAGAAGCAAAAGTGCAAGAAAACATACATTACTTCAAGAAGGGACAAGAAGACTCGAAGCACTGAAGCCTTTCTTTTCTTTTTAGATTAGGGTTTTATTTTATTTTATTAATTGGGTCTGTAATAAAACCATTTATTTATTTTGTTTAAGCCCTCTGTGTAGGGCCGTACTCTCGTAGTTAATTATTTAATTAATTCTTTTTATTTTGGCAATAGAGAGTAGTTAGATTGTGTGTTTGAATACGAAGTATTTTCCGTTCCCTGAGATTGACACGGACTCCACCACTTGTGCGAGCCGGTTTTTATATTTTTGTGTCTGGCTTTCACTGGATTTTCATTAAAAATATTGTTTTAAAAAGGGTTTTCATAAAACTCACACCACTACGCCAGATGCTTTTTTTGCTGCAGTCTTCATAGTGTGCAGCATGTCTGCAAATCGATTGGCAGCCACCTTCTGCCACACCTTCATTGCATCATTTTCTTCCACCGTAGTTGCATAGCGATTCGAAGCTTATAAATATTTTCAGAAAGTTAGTAGACATTGCTTAAATAAATTAAATATGAAACACATTAACTATGAGGAACAACTGTATACCATGAATGAGGACCACAATCTGTCTAACACCTCCTTTGGGTACTCTTTCCATTGAGCAACTGGTCCTGGTAGATGTTGAAGAAGTGAATTCCTAATCTCCCGTACTACTTCTTGTGGCTCAAACCTCGTGCTGTACATGAATTGTTACACAGTAAATATAAATATAAAATATTTAAAAGATATGCAATAATTGAAAACAAAATACTTACGGTCGATTATCGATATACACTATTCGAATGAGTCTTCTTGTGCCAGCCTGAGAAGACCCTGTTTCCTGTGTTGGCTGTTGACTTGTGCGATCAACTGGTGTAGGTGGGTCGTGTACAGGCGCAACATCATCTGTAAAAAAATACATTAGAAATTCTCAGAATGTGCATTTGAACTAATCAAGCATCTAATTAGTTATATGATATACCTATCACAGGAGCCCGTGAAGTTGAAGGTTGAGCCTGACTACTACTGGATGAGCGACCACTATAACCTCCACGAATCATATTCTAACAAATAACATATGTCATACAATACATTCAAATAATTCACATCAAGTATTACAATGCATTCAAGTCATTCACATCAAGCATTGCAATGCATTCAAATAATTCAAATCATTGACATCAAGTATTGCACTAATTCAAATCATTCGTTAATTGCATAAATTATAATACATTCAGATAATTGAAATCATTCACATCAAGTATTACAATGCATTCGAGTCATTCACATCAAGCATTGCAATGCATTCAAATAATTCAAATCATTGACATCAAGTATTGCACTAATTCAAATCATTCGTTAATTGCATAAATTATAATACATTCAGATAATTGAAATCATTCACATCAAGTATTACAATGCATTCAATAAAACTATCGACACCATCCATATATTCATGCGATAACTCATTGTCCACTAACCTACGGTACATCCATTCACGGTTTGCAGTCATTCTGTCGTATGATGTTACGAATAGTATCCTAACCAGTTAAAAGAGAACCATCAGAATGCTATGATGAACAAAATATCAAATTTATCATGCAATATATGATGTCATACAATCACAAGAATTATGATGCATGCATTGATAACTTAATATTTTCATGTGCAAACTATTCATGACACGATACATTCATTTGAAGCATGCTTTCAGTATACAATTTCACATGGAAGACATAATCAAATTGAAAGTAACAACATGTAAGCATGGATACAATCACATCAAACATTGCAATACATCGAAATAATTCATATCAAACAAATGTCAAACATGTACCTGCAACAAACACACTTCAATATCCCACTAACTACTACCATGCATAGCATGGACTCCGCACTCTAAAAATAAGAACACTTCTATCCTCATACATTAAAATCATGCTCAGCATGATCTCTGAACTCCAACAAAGCAGTCCTAGATATCAACAACTAAGTGAGTGTGTGAACAATAAAGTGTTACATTCAATAAATTAAATAACATGTGATACGCTTGCATCACTTACTCACCACGGGTATTTACCCGATTTGCATTGTTTTTGTCACTTACTTACCACGGGTGGCGGGGCACAAGCGAGTTCCGTTGAAAAATCTGCAAAAAACACTGTGTTAAAATGAATATTGAAGCTAATTAGGGAAACACAAACACTTATGCAATGCAAAAAATAACTAAACTGTTGATGATATATCTAATGATGAAATGCGATGAAATAAAGTGAAAAAGAAGCATTGATGATATATTTTTTTAAACTAGCGTCTTCCCCTAAAAAAAAGGGAGAAAAATTATAAGTGCACTCCGAACCTTGTTTTTGAAGCTTGAACATCAAATTGTAGTGAGAACTCGATGAAAAAACTAAAGGCTAATTTTTCAAATTGCTCCCATGTTTTCAGTATAATTCAAAATTGCACCAATGTTACAAAACTTTTCGCCCAAAGTAGGAAAAAAAAAAGAAATCTGATTCTTTCATGCTTGATGCACACATTCATGATCATCACCAAAGTGGAAAAAAGAAGAAAAAATTAACACAAGCATGTGGAATCTTAAGGAAGAAATGTGATTTTGATTATTCCAATAACATGTGTTTAGAATGCCTATAGGGTGCATACATTTAATGGTAACATGTACATGACCATGTATGAAGAAGAAGAAGAAGAAGAAGAAGAAGAAAAAGAGAGCCGATATTCATTTATATCAAAACTGCATTTTTTATATATATCAAAACTGCATTTTTTAAGTTATTTTTTTTAAAAAAAGTTGAAACTAGTCAATCTTAGTTTTTTGACTTAACAAAAATCATGTCATTTTGATATAGGAGCACAAAGTTATAAACAAATTAGAAATGAAAGATTTGCCTATGAGAAGTTTTCCAAAAGATTTTTTTTGCTTGTTTGTTTAGCATGAGAAAACAGAATGGAAATGAAAGATAATTTTTTTTGCTTGTGTATTTGTGCATAGAAAAACTTTCTCGTGCTACATAGAAAGCTGGTTATTCCACAATTGGAGATCATTAACAACAACTGAATAAAACAGTTGGTCGACCTGAACTTAAGACATCTTAACGAAGAATTCTCCCTCACTGATGCCAAAGGCCCAAAGTAACCAATTACTATTTATCTAGACCGATTCATTCATCTAGATAAAGGTAACAACCTAGAAGACTTTATTTGGAGAAGTTGCATCACAGTTTTCACATTTATCATTTCAGGATACATGTATCATAATTCAAGAAACAAGAATCATCATAATTTCATTTTGAAGAGAAAAATATCCCAAATTATCGTACCTTTTGGGATAAATAGAACAACAAAAAAATACAACAGTAAAACAAACACAATATAGTTCCTAACACCCACCCACCATTACAAATCAATCATAAAGTCAGAAAGCTAAAACCAAAATCACGATAAACACTTTCATCGTTTCAAACTAACTCAAACTTTAAAGACCGGATGCCCAAACTCCCCTTAAAGAGAACAACTAAACCTAATTAGGCAAAAAATACAGCGCCATTCATGAAAACAACCAACGACAGCGTGAAGAAGAAGAAGAAGAAGAAGAAGAAGAAGATTACCTGCGTGTCGCCGGGCGGTGGCGGGAGGTTGACGGGGAGCGGCAGCTGGCGAGCGCAGGCTGGCGAGCGGTGGACGGGGAGCGGCGGCTGGCGAGCGGCGGCGGCCAGACGGTGGCGAGAGCCGACGGGTGGCGGGAGGGAGAGGGCGGCGGGCGGGAGCAATACAGCGAAACAGGAAAAAGAGAAAGAGGGATGGGATTAGGGATTTACGCGACATTTAGCGACGGAAACATTCCGTCGCTAAGCCGTCGCTAAATCAAAATACAAAAAAAGCGACGGAATATATTCTGTCGCTACGCCGTCGCTAATTAGCGACGGATTAGCGACGACAGAGTTCCCTCTCTAAATCCATCGCTAAAATGGTGTTCTTGTAATAAAAAGTAGCGACAAAAAATGCAGTCGCTAATCCATCGCTAAGTAGCGACAAATTAGCGATAAAATGTGTTTCCTCGCTAATCCGTCGCTAATTAGCGACAGATTCTATCTCTAGCTAATCTATCGCTAATTAGCGATGGAAAAAATCTGTCGCTAATTTCCGTCGCTAATTAACAATTTTCTTGTAGTGTATTTCTCAAAAGACTTAAGCAAAGATAGGGTTATTTGGCCAACAAGCTTGGTTCAAAAGGCTAATAATCTTGAGTCAAAACAACAACATTTACAAGTTAAGATTCAGCAAAAGCACATGCATCTCTCTCTCTCTCTCTCTCTCTCTCTCTCTCTCTCTCTAGGCCAGATTCACTCTAGTGGGGATAGATTCATTTTGGATCAAGGGTAAACAGTTGCAGTAGAAGAGTTTATCCACTCAACCTGGATTTTATGGTCAAGCATTGTCAACTAGCCATACCTGCCACAGAGGGGTGGGCAACAGGTCAGGCAACCCGAAAAGCCAAGTCAACCAGACCCATCATGGGCTGGGTTTGGGTCAGGATTTTAGGCCCTGGCCCATCTGTTACCAGGCAGAAACGCGGCCTGTTATATAAATGAACCAGGCCTGGGTTGTCTCACAAGCTACCGGGTCAACCCGATGGGCCTGATGTGCTTATTTATTGCCAGATAAGTTGATAATTTATCATTTAATTAGGTGGCTGCATGGTAACTTGGTAATTGTTGAGCACTCTAGTTATCATTTACCTAATTATTTGCATTAATTGTATAGAAACTAGAAAGATAATTGGTTGGTGTTATGAACTTTTAATTTGGATTTTATAATTTATCATTTAATATATTGTATTTTATCTTATAAGAATTAATTTATTAACTTAATTCAAAAATATCTTGCAGATGAATTTGGATCGAGCTGGACCGACTCACTGGGGCTCATTGGGCCGGGCTATGTTTTTTTCTCAAATCCGAGCCCATTAAGAACCGGGCCTAAACCAGGCCCGTTATTAAATGGGACAAGTCATTTACAGAGCCAGGCATGCTCGAATCTCGATGAGCCAAGCTCCAAATGGGTCTGGACTAGTCTGATGCCCACCACTACTGCCAGGTGAAGTTGCTATAGTACAAAAAGTAAAGCATGATCTAGTTCTCCATATATCATCAACATTTTGAAGCAAGAAGTTGATTAGTGAGGAATGAGAACGGTGGTCTCATTTGAAACATTTAGATAATGCATGTGATATACAACTTGATTGATGATCGTTTGGTGGCATGATGCAAATCATGAGAAGATCCAAACTAAGATCCATTTGAACTCATTTTTTCTAACATTGGGATATGTATATTTATCGGATTTTTTGAATTGTCTTTTGATATTTTCTTGTTATTTTGTAGTTAAGTGATTTATTTTTCCAATTCTTTTCTACGTTAGCTTGAACCTTCAGAAATGACCTTTCTGCTGCTTACATCATGGCATATCTAAGGTTGAGTTGTGATTAGAAGGATCACATATCCAATTCTTGCAGAATTACAGAGCCACAGAGAAAGTATTCAGCCTTTTAGGGAAGCTAGCTTTGGATATGGACTATTGATGGAGATAAAGAACAGGACCTATATATGCTGACTTTAGCTGGCATAGGATTTTTTTTATAGGCAAGCTGGGGTTAAGCAGATCCCTACCAGTTCATTAAACATAAAATCAATTTATATCGATCCTCCTAAATGATGCTAATCCATAGAATACAAATAAAAATTCATGAGAGATAACCTTCCAAATAAAAATCCAAGACCCAAACTCAATGTCATTGATTTACAGTAGACCTGGATAAGATCAAGAAGAATCAAGAAGAAATTATTTGGGCTTGAAAATCTTATTTACAATTCTGGATCTAAGATTGATTGATCCAAGATCCAACTCTGGTTTTTCCATAAATCTTGACTCGAAGGTGATTGAGTAAGAAAAAGTCAGCTGGCATAGGATAGCAAGATGGAGATGCAGTAGTTGGGTGATGTTCACTGGTTCTACAACAGATTAAACTGCACCTCGCATGAGTCTTACTTCAGCGATAGCTTGATTCTCCTGCTGCAATAAATAGATTGTCATAGTGATGGGCCAATGGCTACAGTTGCTCATTGTATCTACTGTATATTTTTGCCATTAATGCATGCAGTCTTGCTGCATGAATTATGTCTACACATTAAGGCCCTCAACATTGTGAATGAATTAGCTATTCAGATCCTTTTAAGAATTGATTTTCCAAAAGTCTGACAAGAAGCATCAAGTCAAATACCCAAGAGAGATTTCATAATCAATACAGTGAGAAAATTTGGAACTGCAACTGTAGATCAACGAAAAAAGAGGACATGAACAATAATGTGGTAATTTGAATCACAGAGACGCCTCTGAATTAGAAATGGAAAAGGTTGTACTTCATGAAGATCTTAAAGAGCTCATTCAGATCTATGGAATTCATCTTAAATTATGTGACGTTTCTGGTCTCCTCTTTAAAACTAATGAGTGCACATTGGTGTAGCCAGAAATTTAGACTAAGGAGGGCACAAACATACAGTAAAAAATGAAAAAGATATACTTACAATATGTGTTTTCAAAAAAAGGATCAAATACATTTTGTAAACATCATTCATAGATATGCTAATTGAAAAAAAAAAAGAAACCACACCCCTAATTAAATATTTATGTTATTTGAAAAACCAAAATAAAAAATTTAAATCATAAAAAAATCAGATTTAAGGGTTTGATAACCAAAATCAAATACTCTTTGAAAGAATAGGTTTAGAGAATTAATGGAATCATGTTTAATGATAGTTGTAAAGTAAAATAACACAAAAAAAACCCTAGAACCTTAATTAAACGTTCATGTCGTTTAAAAAAAATCTAAATCAATACCCTAAATCTTAAAAAGCAACTCAGATTTATGCTACAACAACAACTACGCCTTCATCTCAAAACAATTGGGGTCGGCGATATGAACCAACAAAGAAAATCATACCCTATGAATATGAACACGGATTTATGCTAATTGAGAAAAAAATAAAACCCTTAATATTCTAACAAAAAGCAGGTATTCATTATTCATGCCTAATGCTAATTAAAAAAATGTATACAAGGCATAGTGGGATGGGGCCTATTCTGCTTGACCGGGCAGTCTAGGGTCAAATCTCATGGGTGTCACCTCCTACATAAGCCAAAGCTTGGCAACTTCCTGGGGTCAAGGGGTAAGCCCTCAGACTTTTATGCTGACAGGACAACGATCGTAAGTACGGCATGCTGAGCCAGCGGGCAGTTTCTCTGAGTAAAAAAAAACAAAAAACAAAAAAAACAAAAAACAAAAAAAACACAACCCTATTTAAAAAAATATTCATGCCACTAAAAAATTTACACCTTAACAATCATCATATTTCGTACATTATGTTAATTGAAAAAAAAATGATACCAAAAGAATAAAAATATCAATTTTATTCTTTCATTTTATCCATAAAGGCATCTACCATTACACAACCAATACCAAGAAAATCAAATATCACATTGAAACAACTCCAATTGTTATACAAGTGATACAAAACAGCAAAGACAATTTGGTATACATAAATAATTCCTATCATCTTTGTTGCTCCAATACACAATGAAAATGAAGATTATCCTATTGAACAAATAGTGCCAAACTCACCTAATCACCAACAAAACAACAACCATCTTTCCCATAAGTTTAGAGATGACTTCTAATAATGAAGTCTTTTTTTAACGATCCCGACAATGAAGCGTTCAGAAGACATTTAGTAACAATGATTTCTTTAAATTTGATAAGATTCTACAAACGTTTGTACCATATTAATTTATGACATAAATTAAAAAAACAATAGGAATCATGCAATTATCTTCAACAGTTTATCGATATTGATGAAAAACAGAAGCAACAAATACATATGCATTGCATTACAGATACAAAAATTAGGGAAAGAAAATCTTAGACAGTATAATACATGAACATAGGGCAATAAAATTGGGAGAAATAGGCCTAAAAACCTAACTCCACAAAAAGAAAAGAAAAAATGAACCCTAAAACCTAATTATTAAAATGCAACTATTTAAGAAAAAGTAAATCAAAAACCTAAATCCTAATCCTAATAAACAACGTTCATAATTTCATATGCTAATTGAACAAAACCATAATAAAAAACTTAAATCAAATGCTAATTAAAAAAATCACCAAAAAACCCTAACCTTAAAAAAAGCTCATGGAGAAGAAGTCCTACCATTTACAACACCAAAGAGACTGTCGGATGGCGGATGGCCAGACGCATGCCACTAGCCTGAGCAGCAATGAGAGAGAGAGAAGTTACCTATCTAGGTTTGCCTACCCATCTTCCTACGTTACCTAAGTTATTGGGTATTTATTTATTCCTTCTAAATCGACAAGTACGAGAACTTCACTTCGCTATATTATGTAGGGTGTTGCCTTTATGGGCAAGGCCCATTGAGAGGATATCAATTTTTGAACATTGGATTTGGACTTGATTTTTTTTTGGGGTTTGGGTTTCAATTAAGTTCAACTCAGTCCGGTTTGGTTTAGTCTTTGACCATTTTTTTTAGCACTTAAAAGGATTTTAATCTCTAAGTCTAAGACCGACCATGTTGATCAATCATTGACTGACCAATTTGTGAGCCTTGAACTGCTCCTTGACCTTGACCCGACATTCATGCATGGTCATTGATTGACCCAATGTTCTTATAGTGTTCAAGACCTTTGATCGTTGATCGCACATCAGGTTTTTGACCACGATAAGGTCATGTTTATCCTGTTGACCAAGACTTTTTGCCTTCAGTTTTTTCTCATTTTTTAGCCAAACTTATCCATTCATTGTTGGTTGTTTGCATCCACTAAATACTCTCT